>NC_134367.1:42014632-42648203 GCF_035582795.1 Mycteria americana
CTTCTCGTGGTGTGAGTCAAACGAGGCAGTTTGCAATCACCGACAGCTCGTTCCTTTCTGACCAGCACGCTAGTTACAAACCGCGAAAAGGGGTTTATTTCACCACTCATGAGTAGGAAAATCCCTCAGGAAACAAGATTTACAACAGAGAGAATGATAGTACCTGCTGGAGGCACAGTGAATGAGCATACACAAGTGCCTCACTTTTGGCAGCACTTTTCATGTTTGTGCCACGCTGCGGGCAGCCTCGAGAGCATCCCCTGCCAGTGCACACAGCAGCAGCAGCTTCAGTCTGGTGCTTCTTTGGGGCACCAGATGCCTGTTGAAGCAGCAGTAGGCAAAGGCTTCCAGGCAGAGGGTAACCAGTTTCCAAGGCCACGAACCCTTCAGAGCAGTTTGAAAGCAGTCCTGCCTGCAGCTCTGCCCTGCCTGCAGCTCTGCCCTGCCTGCAGCGGGGAGCCGAGGAGGGCACCCTGGTGCAGGCACAGCCAGCCCGGCTGCCTCGGCCATGCAGACAGCTTACTGCCCGCTCTCCTCTCCACGAACACCCACGCTGGGACAAACACCCACGCTGGAAAAACCAACCAGCGTAGCCCAGACGGCCCTGGGAGACCGTTCTTCCACCCCAAATACAAATCAGCAACTGCTGTGGAAAGTACTTGTCCTGTTGCTGGGAAAATAGGACTGCGCAGCTGCCTACAGCAAAGGGAGAAAGAGCTGCCCTCAAAACTTTCTGATTGGCAAGATTTTTGTTGAAATCAGATGCTCCTGACAGAAAGCATTGCAAGTTAGTTACTTGCACTAATTAGGTCTTTTTGCTGCTACGACGTTATCTTGCTGTATTAGAGCCCCAAGTCTCCTTGCACCAGCCGTTTCCTGCGCTGAATGCTCCCTCCCATGCGCTTCATTGTGCGCAGCCCCCCAAAACCCTCTCCTTCAATATCCAGGCAGGCAAGCTCCCTTCTTTTAATGAAGGTATAATTGCACCACAATAAAAACCGATCGGCCTAAAGCTCTTTAAGTCTTCGTGTTTTGCCTAGACCAGAGGAGGTGCCCAAAAACAGGGAGGAAAAGGCAGAAGGAGGAAGGAATCAGGAAGCTTCCTCTTCTATGTTCCCCTTTCCACTTCTCTTTCTTTTTTATTCCATTTCCTATAATTGATAAAAAAAACCACAAAAACCAAACAGGAATATGCTTGTGAACACTCCTTTCGCTGGGAACACCTTGAAACCTCTTGAAGGTTAACAACAGCATGTATTTCTTCCTCTTTTTTAATAGAAAATAAAGATACTGAATCGCAATTGAACTTGGTGCAAATTTCCTGAGCAGCAGCATCAGTGACTGAAAGACTAATCCCCCACACCAAATTCCACGTTGGCAGAGGCAGTTCGGGCTCCCCCAGCAGCTCCCACTGACGTGCTCAGTGAGGTAACCCCCGGTGGTGCAGAAGCAGGAGCAGCTCCTTCTCATTCACTTTGCCAACTTAGTTTTCTGATGTGCCTCCCAGAATCATGCATTTAAAACAAATGGATTCAATGGTTCCCTAAGGAAGAAAACTCTTGCAGTAAGTGCCGCTTATGTGAACTTCACCATATACCTTCAAACCTTCGTACGCAGCTGTTTATATTTTTGGTTGTGATAGATCCTTCATAGCACTGATTATTCTCCCATTTAAGGTCCCTTTTTCCTTCATACTTTTAATCTTTATCTGAAGATACAGAGATAAGCCTTTTATCACCTGCTTTTATCAAGTCTTTAGTTCTGAGTATCGGCCTCTTTGAATTTGCCAAATGCTGCCATTACTTTCATCTGACCAATAATTTGAAATCCATAGGTTTCGAGTGGGAGGAACTTTTTATGACTAGGAATAATTGAGGCTTAAAAGAGGATTACGTACCATGTCAACCTCAGAAATACTGTCCAAGCTTTCAACTTGCACATCCACCCCAACAGGAATTGCAGGGCCTGTAGGAGAATGAGATTTACATATGTAAATAACTGTTCTTTTATATCATCTGCATTTAATTAGCACTATAAGGTAGCATGCAAAACATTTCTGAGCTTACGTTATACTTTTCTGGCCATGATTCTTCGCGAGGGCTCTGGGGGAAGAGTCAGTGAATAACCATGTAAGGCCACTTTTGAAACACTGAATTATCTTCCCCTTGGCATGTGCTGCAATGTTGACGCTGCCCAGCTAATCCAGAGTTTGGATGAAACATTTGCATATGTTTTTAAAAGCTGAGCCCTCCCATCATAAATTTTAGGCCTTTATGAACAAATTTGGCCCCAAGAACAGGGGACTGAGAAGAAGAAACTGCAAGCAATGAGGTCTTCCTTGTGGGTTTCTCATTTCTTATCAACAAGACAAGCTAGATTAAACTCTCAGGAGCCCATCACCACTTTCATTCATGTGACTCCTTGATGAAGTTAATAGTTTTCCACAGTAGTTTTAAAATTAGCAACCAGAGAATTCACAAAGAGTAAATAAGCAGAAAACATCCCATAATAAATGCATACTCCTCTATTACTAGAAAACCTGTATCAAAATTTCACTGTAGACTGCTGCTCATTAATGACCAGGACCTCCTCAGGTTACTCAAGTTCCCAATAGTGTGTCCTCACACAGCTTTTTCGCTTTTCCGGTGCACCGAGGAGGTAAGTGCCTACAGAGACATGGACACCAAGCACGACCCACCAGGGCAGGTCAGCAGGAACTGCTGAGGAACAGTCCAGGTGGACCACTGTTACCTTGAGCTCTCAGCGTGTGGCAGTGGGTCTCACAGGGCTCGCGTGCATATCTGGAGCGTATCTCCAGCCTGCGCGCTGTCAGCGAGACCAACCGTGGCGAAGGAAGTAGCAGCTCTGCAGACATGGCTGGGACTTGCCCAGCAGAAATTAATTTTCCAAGGGCCATAGTCCATGAAGCAAAGATTTTTAGCATCTGCATTTTGAACCTGATTAGCAGTTGGATGGTATTTAAGAGGCACCACAATCCCTTTGTAGACCCAGACCCATATTTGCGCAGTGCTATGCACAGCAGGGCCTGCTGCATGCATGTATTTAGCTACAGTAGCATCTTCCTCAAGACCATCTTCCTCCAAGCTCTCCAAGCTCTTCCTCCAAGCTCTGAATACACCATAAGCCTAACAAGACAGCAGAACTGCTGTTTTGAGAACACAGAGCACTTTTGCAAGCTGCCATCCATCCTGCTCCTGTACCTGCAGCAGCACACTCAGACTCGCGTGCATCTTCAGGGCTTTTGAACGCAGCCTTACGTTTGCCTCTGCTGGAGGAGAAAGAAGCACCAACCCAGCTTGGGTAGGCAAAGGGTCATCGCAAAGCCCATGAGACAAGCTGATTACTGCAACTGGCCCTGATACAGATTTTGCGAGGGCTTCGATAAGCCAGCCTCGCTGAATTACAGCACAGCGTGCTGACGGTGACACTCTCCCCCTTCCACATGCACGGCTCCAGCCTGTTGCGCCCGTGCCGTCCGTCAGCGGCTCTGCTGGGTACAGGCACCCTGAAGCGAGCCCTGTGGACCAGGACCAGGCTCCTTGGCACCACCAATTCCAATTTAAGGGACTGTTGCCCTCAGCAATGAAGCTGAAACATGGCTAACCCAGCACTTTTAGAGGACTCCTAGATGCTTACAAACACCTACGTATCACATTCAGACACGCAGCTGTGCATTTCATGCTTAAAAAAATGCCAGCAAATATTTGCTCTCTCCTATTCCTGTCTTGGTCATGTCTGTCCAAGCCAAAGGGTGTTTGCAGGAAGATTTACTTGGGGAGAAATTCCAATTTATCAGCACTGGCATGTTTCTCAGGAGCCCAGAGACTTTGGTAAGATTTTTCACTCCAACGACGTGAGCCCATCTTACTCCTTTTCAGTTGCTTATGTATTATAAGGAATCACTGGAGGCCGAGGAAATTCTCACCCTGTTGGTGTTCAGTTCCCCTTCTCCCAGGTATTCCCCAAAACTGGGAAAACCCACAAAGGCCCAGTCTGCACCCGCTGATGAAATGCAGACATGCTGTCACAGCCATGTCCAGCAGCAGGGCTGAAGAAGTGCTGAAAATTTTTTCCTCTTGCACACAGGCTTCACAACACAGGTGTGCTCGTTCAGGGGGCGAAAACAGTCCTCAGCCCCCTCCCCAAATTACATGGGGAATGATTTTCAGCAAAGGGTGAAGTTGCATAGAAGAGTAGACTGAGCTTGCGGTGGGACCTTCTGTAAGACTGCTCAGCTCACTGACCCACAGAAAATTAACCCAGCCAAAACAACAGCAGCAGCAGCAATTGGACATTTTCTTCCAAATCAGTGACTTGAATCAGCCCAGGGAAAAACCTGTCAGGTGTCCAAGTCGGCCACCAGGGCCAGAGGAGACAGGCGGGGAGGAGGATGGCAGGTCAGAGAGCCCTCCGCTTTTGGTGGCACCAGCCCAGCTCCTCATGAGCCAGCCCCTGCCTGCCAGGCCAGGAAATGCGCTTGGTCCCTACTGATCTGACCACAGGATGCAACCATTTATCGGCCAGTGGATTCCTTCTCAGATCATTGTCACTCATCAAAGACAGTCAAATCCATGGCAAAATCACAGATATCTTTTCCTTGTCACCCTTGCCATGCATCGTTTCTTTTGACTTGGTCCTTGCCCTAGGAGGAGACATTGCTTACATCCAAGGCAGATGTGTCCTTCCTAATGTGCAATCCAGCATCCTGCAGACACTGGCTAGCAGATGGCCCTTCTGTCACCCCACAAATACATCATCTTCTGGTTTGACCAGAGGAAATGGTGGCTTCATTAAGTGGAAATATTGTGGCAATGGCTTTGCAGTATTCTGCTCCCCTTTGTCCTTGTCAGTTGAGTAGTTGTATGTTGAGGAGTTGAGGAGCTGTTGAGGAGCTCCTCAACTCCTCCTCAGTTGAGGAGTATGATAAGGTCTAAGAAGCAAATTAGCTTACAGAGTGCTGTTTTTAAGGAGGTGGTTTGTTACTTCTGGTTCTTTCAGTTGACCTAATAAGTGATGCTACATTTCACTACATACCCTGCCTGCCTTACATACAGTATTTTAATGCAGTCCTTTTCAATCTGAAATCACTCTATGAATTTATTATACCTTGGTTGCAGCCACACTTCCTTCTACTCTCTATGATTATTTAGGGCATTGAGTAAACAAAAGTTAAAAACAACACCAAGAGAAAGCATTTCTATATGACATCCCTCCTGCTCAGTAAAACATGCTTTGTTTTTTTTAAACAAGGTAGCAAAAAGCACTGTACCTGTGGTGATAACAAGCATTTTGATGTGCAGTATAATCAACAGGGAAACAACACAAGCCTGCTGACAGGCAGTGCCCTGTTGGTAGCCAATTAGCCATTCTTTGCTCAGATACTTCTTGAAGTCAGACACGGTGGTCCAGAAAAGCCTAGGCAATGATTCAAATACTTATCTATTCCCTTAATGCCTTTAAATACCTAATAGCTCTTCATTGTAGTCATGTTTGTGATACTTAACTTGGGCCTCTGCTACAGCAAAGCTCAATGCTCAGAGGAAGTCACTTCAGAACGGCTCCACGGTCCAACACAGCCCACGCCAGGGCAGGCACAAGGCTGCCCTCAGCACTACCTCTGGCTCTTGCCAGAGAAAGCATTTGTAATTAATATTATTTGTGGTCACACACAGCTGTTGACATTGCAGTAGTGCCCACAGTGTTTCCAAACAACCATGTCGTGGTAGGCACGGCGCTAACAGAGAAGACACGGTCTCTGCCAGGACGGCTTCACAGCGCGATCAGGGTGTGCCAGAAGAGGAAGGCAGCTGTGGTACTTCCCACTGGGTCTCCCTGGTGCCGAGGGGCTGCGTGCCCAGCACATGCTGGGCAGCCCCCCTCAACTTCCAGACTGCAAGACACACTCTCTGTGTATGAAGGCTTAATTTAGCCTTGATTCAGGAAATCAAAACCCATCCGAAGTCCATTTCCTGCTGCAATTTCCACGCTTGTCTGAACACTAATCACAGATTAAAAAAAAAAACCCAACAAACCTAAACATAGAAAAACCAAAACCACAAACAGAAGAATGTTGCCAAGTTGGTACTTGTCCCTCTCTCCTATTCCTTCCCTATCTGCTCTTGAAGATAAAATACTATGTCCATATTCTTTTCTTTTTTCATGTTCCTACACCAAACACTCAGTTTGGCTCCCAGATAACCAGCAGTTATCTCATTGCAAGGACAAAGTCTAAGGTTCAGTCTGGAGCTGCCATGAAGCTTTATTAAACCCAAAATAAAGGGTGTTCAGTGTAAAGCTGGATGGTCTGGAAAGCCCTTGAGAGAAGAGGCCTGAGGTTGGGTTAGGTGTCTTGCACATCAGTGAAACTGCTTTTACTTTTTTTCTTTTCTGCAGTTAATCACGAATTTGAGGGATGATTAAAAAGTGAGTATAAGAGAGAGAGAGAAATCATTTGAACTCTGGACTCAAACATGAAGTTCTTAATACAGACAGTATGAAGATGAGACTGTAAAACTTATCAGTGGAAATATTCACCCTGCCTTTCTTGAGCAAAATCCTACTACAATTAGCAGGAGCAATCACTGCTTTTCCCTTCTCCCTGCTCCTCATTCAGCACCTGGGGCTGAGGCAACAAGAAGGCACACAAATGGGAATGAGGGCACGTTGAGACACCAAGGCCCTTTGGACAAGGCTTGGACAAGAGGTTGGGCTGAGCAGGGAAGAGTGGGTGAAGGGCCGGTGGGGCCAGTCCAAATGTTGCTGCCTGGGAGCTAGTGGTAGGAATCGAATGATCACCAAGTCCTGCTCTAGGTGACAAGCATAACTATAATGATAACTGCTTATTCACTTGGCCCATCACTCTTCAAAACTTCTACCAAGATGCAGTTTTGCAGAGGCACTTGATGCAAGCAACACTGTAAATGCATGCAGTGTCTGAAGCAAAACAGAAGCCCTGTAAAGAAATGCCCTCTTTAAACCCCAGAAACAAACCCTGGGTTTCCTTAAAGGTCATCTTGGCTACAGCACATACCTTTGAATTACGTGGCTGTTGATCAGTCACAGAAAGATGTCGAGAGATCTTTGGTCTCACTAATCCTTGGAGTCAATAGGGAACTGCTAGCTTTTTAATCCTGTCCCTCTGGAAGCTAAACTGTTGAACCACTGGGGGTCCAGGTGCTTGGCCAAATTCCCCATCAAATGCCACTAGGGATGAGCAAACAGAAAAAAAACCTCTTTATTGAGAGGGAGCAGAGGACGAGGAAAGTGTGAATGGGAAGGGAACAGAACGGCTGAGATGGTATCTGACACACTGAACAGGTAGACAGAGGACAAGTAACTTAGATTATAGCATTAAATGTAAAGAAGCCCTCATCAACTAGCTTTTCCTTGTCATAAACAATATTTTATCAATATTCATTTTTTCTTCAGAGAGAGGAAATACAGAAGGATCAGCTTGGAGAATTACAAGCAGGAAAAGATCTGAATACTGTAACACTGGAGAAATCTCAAAGCTCGGGCTCCTCTCTAGGATGCTCACTGCTGGACGGGAAGCTAAACGGATCCATGTGAAAGCTGTGGATTTGGCTGAGAAGAGGAAGCAGTGCTGCTTTGCTCAAAGACTGCAGCCCAGCAAAGCTTTTCAGCTCATACTTTAGGGTCTCTGAAAAGTGTCAGCCAAATTCATGGAATTATTCAAATTAAACTTGAGCTTAAGTATTTATACATCAAGGACTAGAGAGAAATTGTATAACCTTCAACTGAAGCATTTCTTCCAGAAACAGTGAACATGCTGACATCCATTATCTTCATCACTGTCCACAGCAATGTCTTGCAGAACACAAATCCTAATTCAGCAGGACTGATACAACCAGAAAGCAAACCCTGGACTCTTAAAAAACTACATAAAAGTCACAGACTTCCACTTACAACACAGAAACGAACCCACCAATAAACTATTCCCCTTGCATCTCAGACACAGCACAGTGGAGCTTCCAAGCAAGCTCAAGACGCTCACATAGTCATTAGCAAATTTGGCGATATAAAAATTGGAAATGGAAAATAGGAGTTTATCATTTTGAGGGACATATTTATGTTGAGAGAGGATTTAAATGACCTGAAGCCCAACCCAAGGCTGATTCTATTTTCTCTCTTGTATTGGACAGTATCGATTAGCCCCACAATTTCTGTATAGGATTTACAAGTGATATGACAGAGCACCCTTGCACCTTCTCGCTGTAAAGGTACCACCTTCTGAAACCGCATCAGCAACACCTTATTTCTGTAAATTCCTGCATGTCAGGGTCCTTGCCTCAAATCAAACTTGCGTATTAAAAAGATACTCAGGGACCAGTCTGTCAAGCTGTTTGTGGCTTTATATGTCTTTATTCCTTTGCCAAGTTCACAACCCGGTGTCCTGAGAACCAGCGATGAGAACGCTCCCTCACTTCTCTTTCCTCTGCAGTGAGCTGCTCTGTTTTGTGACCTGCTCTTCAGTGAAAGCCATTACACATTCGACTTAGGTGCTGCATATGGAAAAGATGCTGTACAGAATACCTTTAGAGAAGGCCCACTTTGCATCTGCATTCAGTGGTTGTACAAGTACAATCAACAGACCCAACAGGTCTCCATCTTGGGTGGGTTCTGACACCGAGAAGGCTTTGTGGCTTGTTTCACCTTGCAAAAACTCCAGTTTGAATGCTAAACTCTGTCCCAGGTTGAATGGGACATCTGGTCTGGGGCTAACCCCTTCAGGGAACCCAGGAGGTTTCCACAAGTCCTATTCAGGAATGTCTGCAGAAGGTGCCCAACATTAAAGCCTGTCACGTCCCAGTGTGTCTCGGCACCTAAAACCAGCCGCTGAGGTGCAGCCATGAAAGCTCCAAAGGACCAGTCAGTTCCCAGTGTCCTGGTTTCAGCTGAGATAGAGTTAATTTTCTTTATAGTGGCTGGTATGGGGCTATGTTTTGGATTTGTGCTGAAGACAGTGTTGATAATACAGAGATGTTTTAGTTGTTGCTGCGCTAGTCAAGGACTTTTCAGCTTCCCGTGCTCTGCCAGGTGCAGAAGAAGCTGGGAGGGGACACAGCCAGGACAGCTGACCCAAACTGACCAAAGGGCTATTCCATACCACATGACGTCATGCTCAGTATATAAAGCTGGGGAAGAAGAAGGAAGGGGGGACATTCGGAGTGATGGCGTTTGTCTTCCCAAGTAACCATTACGCGTGATGGAGCCCTGCTTTCCTGGAGATGGCTGAACACCTGCCTGACCATGGGAAGGAGTGAAGGAATTCCTTGCTTTGCTTCGTTTGCGTGCACGGCTTTTGCTTTACCTATTAAACTGTTTTTATCTCAACCCTCAAGTTTTCTTGCTTTTACTCTTCCGATTCTCTCCCCCATCCCACCGGGGGGGAGCGAGCGAGCGGCTGTGTGGGGCTTAGTTGCCGGCTGGGGCTAAACCATGACACCAGTCAGAAATGGGTACTGGACACAAACGTGGTTTTTATTTTTTAACACTGCAGCAGGCTTTGGAAGATAGGGAATAGCGTGCTACCGTGAAAATGCCTGGTGTCAGTTTTCTACTCCAGCTCTGAGACTAAAGCTTTGCAACACCTCTTTAATTTTTCTCTTTGGCAGTGATTTCAAAGGCTCATTGTTTTTCTCTGAGACAGTCTCCCTGTCCCCTCATCTGTCTTTGAAGGAGTGAGGCACACATAGGCCCTGAGATAAAACTCTCTACATGGGAAACAAGCAGGTTTGAGACTTCTTTGCTGCCAGATATATTGCACACACCCAGAGAGGCTCGCAAATGTCCATAAGGGATCCCATGTCTGCAAGCTGCAAAAGTCTTCAGTGTTGCTGCAGGTACATGTGTGTGTGTGTATATATATATATATATATATATATTTCTTTTTTTTTTTAAATGTAAGTACATATGTCTGGGACCTCTTATGTGTGGGCGGCTTCCAGGCAGTCACCACCAGGATACGCTCATCCGCTGCCACCTGATTGCAGACAACTTCTTTTCTTCTCATCTCATTGAGGGAGAAGCAAGTTTTATTCCAGCCCTTGATACAAACCCTAAGTGAACTACTGATGCTTCATTCGCCCCACCATTCATCCATCCTGACAAAAACACTGCCAAGAAAGGGCAGCGAGGACCAGCTGATGTTAGGCTATTAGGCTATGAAGAAATATAATAAAAGTACAGCATTAAGCTGTTCCTCAGCAAAGAAGATACAGCTATTTTAAGTATCAACTAAAGCTGCTTATTCACAGGGTCCCTGTAAAGTACGAGATGTCATAGATGAAATGCTTAAAATGGATGTTTAAGGAAGGCAGCAAACCAAACATTTACATAATCTTTAAATATTAATATTTGTAAATAATACCTGAACATCTGCTAGCTAGAACGAGGTCACTGACATGGAAATAACTCCCTAAGGGTCATAACAAATGCAGTCTATTTTAGCTTGTGGAGGCTACTTTGAACATCGGCAAAGCAAAAATCTTTGTCATTACCACTGCACCCAATAGCTTGTCTCTAATGGGCTGAGAGCAGGCAAGACAACCGTGCTTACTGGGCTGTTAATAACACAACTTACACAACATTTGCTTGCTCACTTGCTCTTTATAAAGATACTTTTTCTTGAAAAACCCTTCACCTTTCTCTAATGTTTTTCTTCCATTTCACTCTGCGCAACCCCAGCCTGCTCTGTCCAGTGCTCACCGCTGTGCTGGGCTGGCAGCTTGCTGACTGTCCTCTGCAGACCAGCAAGAGTCACCGTGGCCACGATGAAGCAGCTACGGACCCCATCCCCTTTTTAGCTTAAAGTTCAGTGGCGAAGTTGCAGACTGGTCCACCAAAAATGTTGAAGGTTAACAGTTCCCCGTTATTCCACCGAGCTCGGGAACCATCACTTTTACAGTACGGGGTTTCTTTATAGTCTGATGTTGCTCACAATCTCCCTGTGATATTATTTATGTTTTCCACAGAGGAGTTGCCTTTCCCACCTGCACCATAACATCCCAGGCCCAATCCAATGCCACGGGGCTGGACTCTCCATTAGATGGTGGTCCTTGAGCTGCCCTCAGAGAGCAGAGAGGGTCTTAGGGCAGCGACCAGTTACAGTCGCATGTGTCCCACGGGCTCCTCTGCTCCGCTTCAGCAGTACAGAAGCCTTTTATCCTACGCAGGTCAGGCCACATCAGCTTGACTGGCATTGCCGCAGCAAAAAACTGCAAGGACTCACAGTGCATAGCAAATCGCTGTGACTGCCTGACGAATAACGTTACAGAAGAAAATATAAGGTAATTATATTTTAATTTTTTTTAAACCTTTTTAATTAAAAAAAAAATCTAAGGTAATATAAGGAAAATATAAGCTTTTGTTTTCTTTCCTTTATATTTTTTTCCATTAGACTTATCATTTGTCTCTAAAAATACACTGCATAATTCTGCAGCTGTGCAAGAACCTGTAGCACCCGAGCTACCTCCATGCGTGTGAATCATGCTTTGCAGGGCTGGAGCCTCAACAAAGTTGTTGCCACGTTTTGTTTCTTATCATATGCAACTTCAGTGCGACTTTCCTAACGCCCCTCCTTTGTCCCAGGTAGCTCTGCAAGATAAGGAGGTTTTGAGCAAAAATTACAGAAACACTGCGTTTTTCCTTTACAAAAAGTCATGTTCTCACCAAAGGCTGTTAGGATATTTCTCAATTTTATAAATGTTACTCCAAGTTTTTACACTCTAGCAGTTTCCTAATGCTAGATGGGAGGTCACATAAGAAAACAAGACAAGGAGGAGGTTAATATGCAGTTACATTAGCACTGGAACTAGAAGTTACGCATAGTGTAACTATGTGTGTCTGCTTGGTGGGAACTATGCACAAAGGTGTTCCTCATGGGCTCTGTGACATTGATGAAAATAGTAAAAATCTGGTCTGTTTACAGAAATACAGCGCGGTGGTGACACTGGACATCAAAACCTAAACCATCAGCACAACAGAACAAAACCCCTCAGCTTCCCCAAAAAGCACAGGCATCATGTCCCTGACATACATCCAGCTAGGAAAAAAAAAAAAAATCACAGTGGCTCCCCAGCTATGTCCAACCAAGTTGAGGGAAGGAGTCCAGATCTCCTCCCAGAGAAGCCCTGACATCCCACCCCATCAACCCCAGGAGCCAGCAGGTCTTTTGGCCAGGGTGGTGACACCGAGGAGAGAGTGGCACGTCCAGTCTGTCCACATCAGGCATTCAGAAGTCATCAGCCAAACTGCAAAAAGTGAGGTTGGCTTAAAAAAAATATTCTGAAAACCCAACATGGCACCCTAATCTTTAATGATTTGGGTTTCTAAGGTTTTTGATGAACATGCTTTGAGGCTTTTCTCTGCTACCTAGAAGACTAGTAAGATTCCATCTCTGACACTGACACTGATTTTTGCCCACCAAAGGGAAACCTTGATCCCTTCCCTTTGGGACCAGCAGAGTTTGTCACTGACTTGACTAGCCGGGAAAACCATTTACTGTTAAAACCAACTCTATTCAACCTAGAGTCACCAAGATAAATAAGGATCCCGCAGCTGCAGTCTCTCTGAGCTGGCTATTTTTCTCTGCTTATTCTATTCCCTCGCATTTTAATATGATGAAATACGGCTTGGATGGCACCCTCAGCGAGACCAGTTTAGCGGTGACTGCTGTCTCATGAGCTGGCAAAAGGCAAGCATTTGGGATTCTCCTTCTTCCCACTGCTGTAATTTACAAGCTGTGCATGGTCCCGTCCACTCAGTGCCTGCAACTGCATACAGCGCATACTCTATCTGTTCTAGGGGCTACCAGCCTGGGATCCTCTGTGCTTTCAAACCTGAGCCTGCCTCTGCACTTTGCTTCTCCCCTCTCGTTTGCTCCAGGAGAGCCGGTAGAACAAGCTGTGACGGTGTGCTCCCCCCCGCCCCAACCTCACCTTTATCTCCCGTAACCTGCTCAGGTGATAACCACCAGTGGTGGTCGTAATGGATGCATCTGGTCGTGATGGCTGCATCCGGCTCAAAGTGGATTCGGGAGACAGATAACAATACAATAGCCAAGGGCTAGTGTGCGATGCGCCCACCTAACCACGGTGAAGAAACTAAAATCTGTGGTTGGTATGCAAATATGAGTCAATCATCTTACCCCCATAAATAGTGAGCAGCCCAAGAGCCCTTGGAGCTCTCCTGCACGGCCGTGGGCTCCACACCAGGATCTTCCCTTGAGCAGGGATGCCTCTCAAGGTTACTCCTCGAGGTTGAGAGATTCCTTGCTGCAACAGATCCTCGGTAAGTGACTAATAGCATGCTAAACTTTGACATCTTAGCCAAGTGATATAAAGGATTGATTGCACACATATAATCCTTTAGACATAAACCGTTGACCAAGTCTGGGACTAGGATTGGATCCAGTCGCACCTAGACTCCTCTCTGAGAAGGAGTTTAGAAAGCAAGGGGATCCTTTTTTGAACCTCATGACTCAACAGGAGGGTCTCCCTGACAGTTTTGTCCTGTCCTCTATGTGGTAAATAATCAAGTGTACCTTGCCATCGAATCTTGTTCAACCACTGTCACATTTACCATTGATATCAATGAAGTATATTTTTGCTTCTCTCTTATGAGTGAAGCGCATCACTCCGTCTCTGACACAAGCACGGTCACCTCCCGATGTGATCGGGGGTGAGCAGAGATGGTCTTCAGCACCAGAAACACCATCTTCTTTTCTCTGAGAGAAAAGGAACAATTCCAGCACAGGCACCAGCCTTGCAGTAAGGAGTGAAAAAGATCAGAGGAAAATGTATTTGCAGCCAGATTACTATATTATAGTGGTTCCTATCTGAAAGTAGGAGAAGAATAAAGCCAATAAAAAGTTACTGCTTCAGAAGCAGCCACAGGAGCTTTCCACACTGCTCTCTTTTAAGGCCTTGGGGAGGGAAGAGGAGAAGGACGGAGGATTTACAGGATGGGAAGTAGGGGGGACCCTCTGAGCTTATAGCAGGACAGGGCATACCTGGTATTTAGGGACGTATGTACACTTTAGTGAACTCACTCAACAGAGCATGATATCTAGTTCTCAGCGTCTAGTCTTCTATTAGGAAAGATGAAGCATACCAAATCAACAGTCCATCTTCACATGTGTGAAACCATGCAACCTCCTATGCCCCTTCAGAAGACAACATACAATCTAGTGACACAAATCAATGATCCCATTATTGGAAGTGTTCAAGGTCAGGTTGGATGGAGCTTTGAGCAATCTGATCTAGTGAAAGATGTCCCTGCCCATGGCAGGGGGGTGGACTAGATGATCTTCAAAGGTCTCTTCCAACCCAAACCATTCTGTGATTCCGTGATAAAGCACTGCTGTGCTAGGCAAGCCATGTAGGACGGCACACGATCACCGATATCCGTGACGGAGCAACATGCCAACAAATAAAGCCAGACTGAAGGTAGTGGACATCCAGCCAAGACCTCACAGATCCAGGCTTTGCCAGAACAGAAGAATGGAAAAAATAAGCCTAAAAAGTCAGGTAAAGAAAACCAAGACCAATAAACAAACAAACAAACAGGAGACTGAGTCAATGAGATGGCTGGCTGGACAATCCTGACAATGACCATCTCCTCCTGGAGCCAAGAGGATTTAGGTCAGTCCATGAAACCAACCTCACAGCTCCCTGGTCTTTTCATCTTTCAGAGGTCAGGTTCCTTCCCAAATCAACCCTGCTGAAAGGCTCACCTTCCAAAAGAAGCAACCTGGCAGGAGAGGAGATACCAGCAATGTACCGGCACAATCTCCCTTTCCCATACCAGAGAGTGGAGCACCAGTATCCCTGTCAAGGAGATACCTGTCTGGAGCAGGTGAGGGGCCTGAGGGCAGCTCATTCAGTGTCACTTTTACAGCCGATTCAAAAAGGAGCAGGCATGCCCAGTGCCTCCAGAGCCAGCTCCCAGACCTCAGCCCTGAGCCTCAGCTGCACGCCCGGGCTTGTCAGATGTGCTCACACCAACCCCAGGGAGATTTGCCTATGTTCCACCCAGAGGACAATTTAAGGCAAACTCTTCAACCCCAGAAATAGCAGATCAAGTTTACCACTGATTATCAAAAGAGTTACCTCCAACAGGCAGGCTGGACCGCAACTTGTTAGTAAATTATGGGGGGGGAACACTGGTGATGACACATTTTGCACTCTGGATTTTGGAGATATCTAAGTTGTGAGCATGGGGACAGCGCTGTGCTGTCAGATCAGCACACCTGCACTGCGGGGCGAGAAACATCTTTCCAGCTACGCCAGGAACGGGCAGGTCAGAGGAGCTCTGTTCTACAGACTGGGTGCAAAATGGAAAACACCCCTGTGACCCACTGGACAGGGAGATGTTGCACTTCATCCTAGAAGGCCAGATTGACAAAGGATGCAGTATTAGTCATTCAGCAAAAGCTGCAGAAAACTCTGTTCTTAGCTCTGGAGGGGCTTGGTTATTGATCTAATCAGAAGGGGGATTTCCATGCTGGTATACCAGCACATTTTTTATTCAAGTACTCTTTTACCTCTGCAGTAGTGAGCTTAGAAAGACCAGGCAAGCATGTTCCTGTAAGTGGGTAAAACAGAAGACAGAAGTGAAGGTGATGGAGGCCTCCCCTCCTGCTCTTCTGGTTGCTTTAGAGAGTTTGAGACAAGATTTTATCTGGACAAAAATACTCCGTTTTCTTCTAGCAATGATGGGATGTGGTCCACCTAAGGAGTTCTTTACTTTGCAATTTGATCACATCAGCTGAAAAGGTCATTGCAACTTCACGACTACAAGTGAACATTAAAACCTGCAGCTTGTTCATCGTCTCAACAGTGAAATACTTACCAGGAAGGTCCGTCCTGAGCTCTGGGGAACACTAGCCAAAAAAAGAGCCAACTTCAGCAACAGAAAGGAGTGTAGGAGCTGTACAGAGGACTATGAGGTGAGGATGAGGCCTCTGACTTGCCTTGAATATCTCCTGAAATCACCCAAGTCCTTTCCCTTCACACTGGTGCATCTGGCCAGAGACTTTTTTTTTTAATTACATGATTAATTAGATAATTAGATTACTTTTCATTAGATGAGCATGAAATCAAGAGAACCGTTTCATTCTCACCTCCAAACGCCGGCCGCATGGTGAAGTCATGGTCATCAACCCTGAGAAGCTGCTCCGTCTTTCCTTTCCAAGTTTTGGTCACGTCATGGTTCTTCTTATAGATGTGACTGCAAAAGACAGCAATAGTGTTGGTCTGACGTCCCTGCGGCCCGAGTGGCCGACTTCTGCCTGCACGATTTCAGGGTCCCAGGAGTGGCAGCCCTGTGGGCACAGCCCCACGGAGGGAAGCGGGGTTGCTGCCAGCCCCACGGCGTAGGGCAGCGCGGCAGCCCCAACGCTGCCTCTCCACAGCATTAAGTCAGACCTGGCCCCCGCTGTGGGCAGCCCTGCCATCTCAGCCGGCTCCAAGATGGACACGGTGCTCTCTCCGCCCTGGACACCACAGCTCCCGGGGCGGCTGTGAGGAGAGGCTGAGAGCACAGCATCTCACGGAGGAGCCGGGATGCAGCAAATGTGACAAGGCACGCAACAGCAGAAGCAGCTGACTCTGTCCTACACGTTACCCAGCCAGGATTTGGCTGGGTACCAAGGTGACATTATCATGAGAAAGCTCTTTTTGACGGTGGTCACGCAATGTCATACACTATTCTGAGACTATCTGCCCCACCAACATCAGCTGAGTACCAGCAGTTTGCGTGGACAGAGGGCTCGCTTTGCCTTTTGACTTTTAGCAATGACAAAATCACCCGTTTCCCTCCACAGCAGCAGGAAAAGAGGGGTTTTATCTAAAGAAGCCAGCAAGATCTGCGATCCTTCACTTTTCTGAATATTAAGGGGGGGAAAGTCCTAACCTTTTATTTGAGAGATCATATAACAGTAGAACAAGGATGACAACAAACCCCTGAGAAAAGTGTAAGAAAGTCACTAAAATGGCATAAGTGGGTAACAAAACAGCAAACAGACAGATACTACATGGACTTTCGGAAGAAAACGCAGATCAGCATCCCTGGCATTCCCCAGCGGTGCAGGAAGGACTTGGCCCATTAAGATTCCTCAACCCCTTTGCTCTGGGCATAAGAACTGACAAAGCTGTAAATACTGCTGCAATTAGCTGTTTATCAGCAACTTACTAAAAAGAATAATAATAAATAGAAAGAACTTTATACAAAAGGGTTTGGATTCATTTGCCTGTGTGGGAGAAATATTACTGATAGTAAAGAAGAAAAATCTTGGAGGAAAAATAAAGGGACTACTCTAGTAGATACAAAAATGAGGGTGAATTAGGCTTAAAATCTTGGTCAAAAATCCAGAGCCTAGAAAACCGTCACCGCACACATAAGTGTGGCTGTGGAAGGGCCATGGATGTGCTTTATGGTCATTAAAATACAAATCACGATGAGTATGAGCAAACTGAGCATAAATTGCAAATCTGGAAGTTTCCCATCAGAGAATTCAATTCAGAAAAGAAACGATAAAACCTAAGGGGCGTTGATAGCTGCTGCTAACACGCATAACCTGCTTACTTTAATAAGGAGGTGAAAAAGAACCCACAGAACTAAAAGAATTGTATTAAATGGATGTTTTGAAGGAATATAAGCCCTTGCGCTCCAGGGCACATGCTACATAGGAAAACGTGGATCCCCCTTCCTCAGTTTGGGCTCCTGTTTAAATCGGGATGTCGGAGCATCTCTCTCCCTGCTGGCTGTAAAAAAGAGCCAGCTGAGGCAAGTGCGCTCCCAACACAGCTGCATTAATGTTTACCTAAAAGCAGGGGGATAAACCCAAGCACAGCCATTAATGGGAATGGTTGGAGGCAAAAGTTGGGCTTCTCACTGCTTGCTGCAGTGGGAGGTTGTGTTTCTTTGCAAAGGTTAGGGCTGCTGACAAAGTGCTCCCCTTGGCAGCCCGCTGTATTGCCTCTGCTCCTGAAAAGCTGGCAGACCTTACTGTGAAGAACGTCTTACTGAGAAGAATGATCTTGCTGCGCCTGCTTGACTGTAGCCATCAGGGAAAGGCCTAAGTACCGGTGCACATTCAATCAAATCTCTCTACTCAAAGAATGGGGGGGAAAAAATCAAGTTAAAAATCCAGTAAAACTTTGGACTGCATGCTGTATGAGGAAATACTATAGAAAACCCTGACAGTATTACAATGCCATCTTGTAAATCGATGGCACAGCCCCACTGAAATGCCAAGCTCTGATCAATTCATTTAAAAATCATCAGCCAGCAAACAGCACACAGGAGAGTTGCTAAGAAGAAGTCTGTGGCTGCGGAGGCTTCAGGGGGCTGGCTGGGGACACCGACACTGCCTTCGGAAGAAACCCGGTTTTCAGGAACTTCCTGAGCCAGGGGTTGCATTTGATAGCCAGCATTTAATCATCAGTTCATGCCCAGTCTTTCAGGTATGCGACAGACGACTCGGAATTTAGAGAGGTCTGTCATTTAATTTTTAAGCAATTTAATCCATTTACAAAGATCTTGTATAGAGCTATTTTTAATGACAGGCCGTCTACACAGCCTTTGAAATGTATAATAATTATTTTTGTCAATTTAATCCAAAAGCAAGACCGAGTCTGTTTGGAAAAAAGCCGTTCTTTCTAACAGTGTGTGACACCAGCTATGCTGGTATCTTCTGATCCTCTCCAGCAGGTATCCCCTGCCACCCCCCCACTGCTTGGCATAGGAAATACCTCATTGTCTGCAGCAAAGGCGAATACAGCCGCCAGCGCCTTCGCAGAGCTGAAGGATGCACGAACGCTCCTGCCCATCGGGCGCCTTTACTGACAATCTGATCACCGGTATCTCATAAATCCTCCCGGAGGTACTGATGGTCTTTAGCACTTCTGATTATAGATTTGTCAGGGTTTCTTTCAGCTTTACGCACTCTCTGCAATTCACCACTACGCACTTAAAGCCACCCATCTCCCTTTCTCTTTTTTGCCATGTTTTTCATATATAATTTTATCCCTGTTTACACTTCACTCAAGTGGGATGAGTTTGATAAAACTGTCTTCTGTGAGGACTTGTTCCTGTCTACAGAGGAGAGAAGGGCACAGGTATCTCATTGAGCTTCTGTAAAGGCTTTTCCATTATTGCCCTAAATTTTTTTTTATATTTTCCTTTCCAGTCACTTTTATTCAGAATTGGTCTCAACTGCATAAAATAGATCCTTTTTATATTGCCAAATATATCAAAGAAATTTAAATTTTGACGGCATGAGAAATCACAGCTAACAGCTCAGCAGGACTCAAAAAAGCAGCAGGTATCTATGCAGACATTCAGACCTTTCCAGAGCAAGATAAAGAACTTATAAAATTGGAAACAGTCCTCGTGCTGTATGGCGTAAGGCGATGGCGAAGTGGTGAGCCTGAAAGAAAACGTGATCTCCATCCGGAGCACAGTGCAGCTGCTGGCAGGCAGGGTCCGGGCGGTTTCTGCACCTCCCACCGGAGAATTCAGCACTGACTTCGGTCACAAGATGGTATCTCATGGTCATGGGACATTGGGTCCTATTATCCTATTTCCTATTGGCATTCAGAAAAGTATTTCTAGTTTCAGTGAAAATCTTACTGCTCTTCAGTATATTCTCTGGGAAAAAAACCCCAAAACTTATTAGTTGAAGGTGTCATTTACTTTGTGTAGCAGCCACAGCAAGCTGGAGGAGGTGCACACTGTGTAAACCTAGCACCAAGAAAGGTACAAAACCTCCTGTTTTTCTAACCAACGAAGCATATTACTGCTGCAAAGATCCCCTAGAGGATAAATGAAAAAGAGAAGGTACAATAACAGTTTATGACTGCCATAACAATTAACTCGCTCCTAGATGAGCATTCCAAATTTATTATCTCCATTACGCTATGAGCGTATCCCACATAGATGTGTATCTTTAATATTAATGTACATGGATCACACAGGATCAGATATGGCCGAGAACTTTCTGACAAGCTGGGAACCTCAAGGTCCTCGATTTTGGGGACGTCTCCTTCCATGGCCTGTCAGGGCCACCAATTCAAGGGCTTGACGAGTCCCGGCTGCCCAAGAGGCCCTGGTAGCTCCACAAGAAGACAGGTTTATCCTGGTTTACATGGATGGCCACCCCAGTCCCTCTTGTTCTCAGAGCCGCAGGGGAGAGAGACTCTGTGGCCCTGCCTCTGGATGTAACATGCTCCACACTGACTCATCTGTGGGTTTATGCCTGGAGCAGGAAGGAAAGGAAAGTGACTTTCCTTGCCAGATTTCTAGAAAAAACTAAATCAGACTCTGGAAAATGATGGACACAAAGTCAAAGGATGTGCACAATCACTGTTATCATACGCATTAGGAATATTTCATGGTCACATGCCCAACGCACCATATCATCTATTGCTTAGGACCCTCCATTTTTGCTTGGATTTATAAAGTATGGGTCTTAACCAGAAAAAAAAAAAAATCTGTTCTATGGTTGTTCATATTTTTAGCTCATTAGAGATGAATGCAGAATACATTTGTTCTTCACAGTAATAAATGGAGCCTTTTTTTAACCAAGCATATCCCAAACCCTGCACTCCTTGCCTCTTCCTACATCCATCCAGCCCAAAGCCAACAACAGTAACACAAGAAGAAGGTAAAATTCACAAGGATGTTTCATGCAGAGACACTCCCTCGCAAGGCTAAAAAGCTCAACCTGTTATTTGCACTATTTCAGGGCAGAACTATCCAACCTGCCTGGCTGTGCCCACGCCCCGCGCCACTTAGGACGTCATCTTTGGCTCGTGAAAACAAAAAACAATTACAGGCCCTCCTCACTTGTGAAATCAGTGTAATTCGCACCCGTGACAGCAGAAGCAAAAGTAAACCAGCGTGTTTAATTGCAGAGGTACAGCACTGTGAGAACGCTCAGCTTTCCGGTGTAAATAGGCTGCTTGGGCAGTGAATGCTGCAAAGAGCCAAATGATGGAGATATGGGGGATAGCGGGTCTAGCCAAGGGAGCCAGAAGCCTGAAGAGGCAGGAGGCACGACTGTTGAAGAGGCAGCGCCGAATGCAATGCAGGCTGGTGAGGAAGCAGCGTTGAGGCTCTAAACGTCTCAGCCTACGCAGACAACCACACAGCTGCAGCACAGGCAGAGCCGGCAGCATGAGCAACAGCAGAGAAGTCATAACTGCAAACATGAGCCACAGCTGGAGCACACAGCCAAGGCAAGGCATGAGGTTTGCTTCTCAGACCTGCTGTTGCCATTTGCGTGTGCGTGTCTCTCCCTGCTTTTGTTTCACATTGCTATTTGGCCCTGCTGTGACGCTGCCGCGTTGGTGAAAAAGCCTCAGGAGACATCAAACCTTGCCCAACTAGAGGCTGTGCAATGCCCTGGACTTGAACCCCAGGCAAGCAACACACCTGTAAAAAAAATGGTTATCAACATTTTAACTCTTAAGCCACCTACAAACATTGTATCTTCTGCAAAATCACCAGAAAGCAGGGGGGATCAGTAGGGGCTGGGAGGTATCAGGGGCCAGAAGACTTGTCTGCCGCACCTGGTTGAAAGTTGGGGGAAAAAATGCAGCCCCGCGAGGCAACGGAGAGAGCATGGCTGCCGGCAGCAGCCGTTGCAGCAGGGATCAGCAGACCACCTGCCCCAGTGGACTGCTGTTTGGAGAAACAGTCTGTGGGCTGAGGTCCGAGCTGCCATGCCCCGATAGTCTACTTCTGCTTCTGGGTCCCAACCTAAGGCTGGCATGTAGCGTGTCCTGAAAATTACATCTCTAATGAGATACTCCAAATCACTGACCACTTCCAAAAACCTTGGCAGGAAGCCCGTAGCTAACAGAAGCTCAAAGCCACTTCCATTTCAAAAGTGCTGTGTTTCTGCTGGTTGAAGCATGAGGCTTTGCGCAACTGTTAGGAGAGAGGAATAAGCAGACTCGGAGCCAGACTGTGTCTGTCTGTCCGGTGCAGAGGCCATTGGAAACACAGCATTCACGGGCACAATCGAGATGGCAAATGTCTCCCGAGTCCTCTCTTCTAGGACAATTTATAAGAATAAACATTACCAGAAGCACTACCAGCAATTTTTATAGAGCAATAAATATTAACAAAAGCACTATTTTTCAGAGTTTCTCTTTTTCCGTGTGGAAATTCTGTCCAGACGGATAGTCTAGGAGGACTACCAGCATTTGTTTGCAATTCCTGAGATGCAGCCACCATAGAGCTACTGATGAGTACCCCGAACTGTTTCCAATCCAGTGCTGGACGTGCCAACAGCACTTGCTTGGCACTCACAGTAAGGCTGATGCTCCGGGGAAGCGACAAGCAGACATCCACACGCATTGTACAGTCAGTACTACACACAGCAGGTCTGGCATGGCCTGGCAGCAGCACACAGCTCCCTGGAAAATCCCGGCTAGCGACACGGCAGCACAGACGATGGCCCATCCAACACATACACCTGCACCTTTCCACACTTACACCATCTCCTCCAGCACCAAAGTCTTTACCTCCTCTCTGGAAATTTATTCCCTGGTGTGTAGGTAACGCTGGGGCCAACATCCCCTGCCCAGCAGTCACTCGGGTGACTGATGGGTTTTATTTTGCAGTTCATTTATCACTTGATTTCTCTAAAGCAGAATGAAATGCAAAATTTTTTAACCCACAAATCTTGTTAGTTATGAGCCCTTGGCTTCGTGCACCATTCGCCAGCTTGTACATGAGCAAAAATGCTCTCAACTTCATACAAATAGGTGTCACTCAATCCCTTCACCCAGTTTTGTAAGAAAGATAAGAGACAGGGACCGTATCCCTGGAAAATGTAAAAAACCTACCATCAAAGGACAAAGCCAGGAGCTGCTACTCCGTGAGCACACACCCATTTCCTACGCAAAGCCCGGGCTCTCCAGAGCATAACGCGAAGCTGCTCCAGGCAATGGTCAGGGCAATGCTGCACAGAGGCAGTTGCTTCTTTAAGTCATACCTCTGCTTTGTAGAAGAGTTGCATTATCAGTGCGGTGGGGGGTGCAGGAGTAAGAGAAAATGAAACACGACATAGTTGCTAATTAAGCAAATGTTATCCATTCAGCATGCTGGGTGAGGTACCACTCACAGAAAAAATAATGCATTACAGTTCAATATTAATGTAAAACCGGGGGAGTAATTAAGGATGCACAGGCAACCCTTAACCTGGCATTTCTTAATTTGGGTTCCTACCTCCACAGCCCTAACCTGGCTTTACCATATTCCTTTCCCATGAAGGCACAGGCTCAAGAACTTCTCTGTGAGCACTGGGCAGACAGCTATCTCGGTGCCCGCGGGACCAGTTACCCCAAGGCGGCAGAGCTCTATGGGTAAGAACCTCTCTACAACGTTCAAGTAACGAACTACAGAACTGAAGATGTTCTGCACTTGCACAACCCAAGCGAGCTTCTTGAAATCAATATCAAGATCTTCAGATCAGGTTGATGTATCACCTTAAAGGACACAACATCACACTTACCAAATGCAGACTCCCAAACATAGGAAAAAATTTTCTCGGCTAATACATTTACTGTAAAATACATTTACTGTATTTCTTATGGTCAGTCAGCAAGAGGAATACTAGGCAGAAGATGTTATTAAAAAGGACACTGTTTTCATTTCTCTTACATGATCAGAAAACCAGCATAGGAACTGGTTTTAATTTCCTTTTACTAGAAGAGTCCACTATTCATTGCTGGTTTAGAGACAACCGTACTTTTTTTTACATAACTGGAAATTTAAGATATCAGTGTCATTGCTCCGTACACTTTTTTTTTTGCAATATTGCAGACTTCTCTGTATTTAAAATGTCATTCCCATTTAATAGCCCCATATACTTACTTTTATATACTTTTAAGTAAGTACATTGTTTGCATAGAAAATGTAAATATAAAAGACATATAGTTCCTCAGGTTCTACCTGGCTGGAAAACTGTTCATTAAAATCCTTATTACACAGGGAACCAAATAGTGTCAGTCATTCTTTACAGTAAGTTCATCTCTATAAATAATTTTAGCAGTGCTTTGATTTCCACTCTATCACAACTTCACAAAAACAACAGCACTGTAGAAATTGTAAATTATTTTTGCAATGTTTAAATAAAGTACGAAATATTCAAACAACTTATTAACCCAGAGAATGGCGCCACTTTTGAGTAAAGTCACGTTTAAAAGAAAGATTTATAGTACTTTTTTACTTCAAAGTAGATGATCTCTACTACATGTGAATGGTTTGCAAGCAAATGTTATTGTTGAATCCCCCATATTGCCCAGAACAAAGACTTGGAAAAAATTACAGAGTTAAATGAAAGACCTCATTCAATAATGGAGACTCTGTGGAAATCGGTGGCAAAACTTCAGTTGGCTTTAGGATTTCAGGCTCAGGCCCTACCCGTTTCAGCTTTATAACATTTATGTCACTAAAAGCGTATGCTACTGTATGTTTCAATAAGTAGTATAAATCTGAGAGCATATTAGCTATTCTTTGCTTTTGTGGGGGTTTTGGCACAAAAGAGTTCATTTTCTTCACAGTAGCTAGTTTGGGGCTGTGTTTTGGATTTGTGCTGGAAACAGTGTTGATTGATAATACAGAGATGTTTTAGTTACTGCTGAGCAGTGCTTACGCAGAGTCAGGGCCTTTGCTGCTTCTCAGCCCACCCCACCAGCGAGGAGGCTGGGGGTGCACAAGGAGTTGGGAGGGGACACGGCTGGGACAGCTGACCCCAGCTGGCCAAAGGGACATTCCATACCATATGGCGGCATGCTCAGCATGGAAAGCTGGGGGAAGAAGAAGGAAGGGGGGACGTTCAGAGTGACGGCCTTTGTCTTCCCAAGTAACCATTACGCGTGATGGAGCCCTGCTTTCCTGGAGATGGCTGAACACCTGCCTGACCATGGGAAGTAGTGAAGGAATTCCTTGCTTTGCTTTACCTATTAAGCTGTCTTGATCTCAGCCCCCGAGTTTTCTCACGTTTACCCTTCCTGTTCTCTCCCCCATCCCACTGGGATGTGTGGCTGTGTGGGGCTTAGTTGCAGGTTGGGGTTAAACCACGACATTTCAATTATATCACAACATTTCTTTGTAAAATGGTCAAGTAACACCACTTCCCATAAAATAAAAGTGTTGACTGTTAAACCAAAAAAAACCCCAAAATAAATGAAAATATGAAGGTTTACAGCCATAGTGAAGCCACTTAATAAAATGGATTAAGCCAATTTTATTTTTGAGCCCTTTGAACAAGCCCTTTTGAGCCCTTGTAAGATATAATTGCCACTGGATGACATAACTACAAAAAAGGTTAACATACTTTGGACTGACAGGTTTGGAAGATTATCTTTTCTAATGTAAACCTCTGGTCAAATCTCAGCAACAGTAAATCTAATAAACTTTACTAAGACCTTTAACTCTTACTTGTGCCTTTACTTTGACTTTAAAATACTTATTTTTGTGAAGCTTCCATGTATTTCTTCAAAATATATTTTTCATTTTACAATCCCTGGATAACTTCCAGGGATTTATATGTTATTAATTAATACCACACATGCTAACCAACATCTCCACCTCCAATTGTTAGAAAGTAACGTGCGATTTCATGTGAATATAAGTAGCAGAGACATTCCAGCAAGCAGGGTAAATAACCTGCTCTTGAAACAGTGCTGGAACATGCAGATTTGCACGTCTCTATTAATTGCAACTTCTCTGAATTCTGTCGTTCACATATGGGGCTAAGAATATATTTACCAAGCTGAAGTGGTCAACATATCCGTAAAACCCGCCTCATTAATTATCATTAAACATGTCCATTTACAGTTAAAACTGAATATAGTATCAGACACTATGCAAAAAACATCTATAAAGCTGTTTGCACATACAATATACACAAAGACACTGACAGGGCAGACTTTTACGGCTACGTAATGTATTTATAACACTACAGGAAGAGAAACATATGTGTTTTAAAAACCCTTACCTTGCCCTCTGCACCTCCAGCTGGCTTGTCCACCTCCTCCTCCTGTGCTTTCTGCTTTCCACAAGGAGAACTAAGCAAAAGATTAATAAAAGGAGTTTTGCAAAATAAGGCATCTTGCTGGAAATAGGAGTCGGGCACTCTGCACGCCAGTAACCTCCTGCAGTACAAGTGCCCCCGGGTTTAAACATTGAATCAACTCTAATTCCGGCGTCGCGTGTTTGTCGGCGATCGGTGGTAGAAACGCTGCTTCCCCGACGCGATGTTTTCGACAGGCTTTCAGGGGCTTCTCAAAGCTTTTCCCTCCTCACCGCTTAGTGATTGGCCATTACTCATGAAGTTTGCCTCACCAAACATTTCCACTGGGTCCTAAAGGATATTTACTAAAGCCATTATATAAAAACCCGCAATTCCGCACGCCGGCTTTTTGCTCAATCCCCTAATCTCAGGACAGTGCTATCCTTCTGCCAGACTGTGTAAAACCGGGCTGTCCCTTTTCATTAGGCTTCCCAGATCTTCTGTTCTTTCACATGGCATCTTTTGCAACTGGAAAGCGCCTGTGCCATGTTTCAGACACGTATATCATCGTAAAATGTACATATTTTGATAGGTTTATAGCAGTTGAGAGTTTATTTTCCAATTCAGTCTGGCTCTTTATGCTGTTGAAGATAAAAGATGAGCTATTTCCTCTGAAAATGATGATTTTATTTACTGTTAACTTTTAAAGGAAAATTAAAGCACAGCAACCCCCACAGTGTCTATACATGCAATAGATTATTTACATAAATCAAGTCACCATTAATATTTATTTATTCAAATAGGTATTTGCACAATCAGGCATTTTAACTTTTATTAAAAAAAGGTTTGAAATAAAAATTAAAAGCTACAAAGCAGCTATTTCTTTAATCACAAGGAAGAGGCTGTTTTCAGAAACCAGTTGAAGCTTATTTTCTCATGGCCCATTCAAAGGGCAATGTAGACCACCTCTTCGCAGAAGACTTAGCTGCTTTACTAATAACCAGTGTGTGGTACAGGTACGACAGCAAAAGTTTGCTTGGCACAGCAGTGAGTCTCTAGGAAAAGAAAAGCACATTCAGAACAAAGCTTCCAGAGGAGCAAGCGGGTCAAAACCCAGAAAAACTGTCTTTTGGGTCAGACCTCTTCCAGAACTCTCTTCTGTGAGCCCAGGTTTGCCATACTTGAACAGAACAGGTATTCAAGCAGCATACCAACTAGGAAACAGGATCTGGGGAGGTTTTTTTGCGTTTTGCGGTTTGGTTTTTTTTTATTTATTTCTAATGAAATAAATATACAAATTAGGTAAAAACCACATCAATTAATATAATGACATCAAATTGTTCTGCAGCAGAATGTGTAAGTAACTGCTGAACTGGCTGAATGAACTACATTTGTCTGAACTGCTTAAGAAAACTATTTTTTGATCTTTGTTCTATTGTACCAGCAAACAAGATTATCAACAATTCTCAAGTGCTAAAAAATAGCTCAGTTTTTGGCTTTTTTTAATTTCCACATCCCCCTTAGACACACAATGGGCTTTCCTTATTTTAGAATTTGTTATAGCTACTTTAATGTTTCAAAACACTAATACATACTATATTTAACAAAATTTAGGAAAGCTGTAGGTAGCTTGATAAATACTTTCTGAGAAACAGGATGAGAATCTCACTTACATCAGTGCTATCATGTTTGACAGCAACGAAATGAAAGTTAGCTAAATGTCATTGTCTTTGAAATAAACATGCTAGAATACATTTAAATCTGATCAATAACACAAGAGGAAAATTATTCCACTGATTGCTTTCTTCTGCTTCACTGCAATACTTAAATATGCACAGACAAAACCTCTCAAAACCCGAACAACTGTAGGTCTATTGCTTGTATATGTGATTGCACAGCATTCACGAATATTACCAGTTGTTTATTTTTTTAATAAACTAATAATGCAGAAAGCCTCTGGGTCCAATATTGATTTTAGGTTTAAAAAAAAAACAAAAAACAAACAAAACAAAAAACCCAAACAAAAGGCCATGTGATACTTTAAACATAACCGAAGACTGGCTTGAAACTCTTTATTATTACCAAGGTTTTAATAAATATTTCTCTTAAGCATGTTCATATAGATGAGAGTTTAAGTATAATAAGGTTTAAATTTTCTTTAGTAAATAAAACCACGTATGAAAAATTCAGTTCAACACATTATGTATATTTCTGGTATAATTAAAAGACAATAGCTCTGGGTAAATAATTATATTACATATTTATAACTATTGCAAGAATAGACATGTTTATATAATCTTCAAATTTAAAAAAAAACAAGATATACAATTGAGAGTATTAGAAGAGGACATTCAAATCTTGCAAAAGATTATCCAGTCTTTCTTCTGAAAAAAAATAAAAATCAAAATAATGCAAGTAGTTTTCTGGCCCCTTCTTTCCTCCCCTACTCCTTTCCCTCTCTCACACACACAAAGCAGCATCACAACCAATTCGTATGTGTTCCCCCTCTAGAAATGTGTCATGGTAAATAAAAGTGGTTACAAAACCATATCCTCTCTTAATTTAGGAGTTCACTGGATAAAAACACATAGTAGTGTTTCATTTTGGAATTCCTTCTCCAATGTCAAATCTTATACTAACTTAGATGGGGTGATTAATTGCATTAATGTTCCATACAAAAAAGTGAATCAACCACTTTTTAAAATTGTCTTTTTCTAGTTAATAAATTACTCAAATTGACTCCCCTCCCACATGCCTTAATGTTACTATTCCACTGCACTGTTTCTCCAAGTATCTAGTGGGCACTCAATTAATACTTGTTGTAGTTAAATGTCCAACTTCGCTTTTCTTACAAGTAATGTATCTGTAGGTACATTAACATTCATAAGGACTTAAGCGTAAATACAAAAAGTAGCCTTTGTAAACAGTTCTCATGTCATACCCAATACAGAATGTTCAATGAAGCATTCAAGCCACTGCTGTTACAACAGAAACAACCTTATAACTCAAATATATACTCATTAGCCAAACATATTCTACGAAATATAAGAGCTGCCAGTGCAAAAGTCAGAAGGACAATCAGAACAGTTGATCCAGTGTGGTTCATGTTGACTCTTGGTTGCTGCACTCGATTAAAGTCAGTTGAAGACGGAGCCCGTCTCTGACTCTGCTGCTGGGCACGGCGCTGCCGAGGACTCATAGATGTGTTAGTGGACATAGGCGGAGTATGCTCTTGACTGGCTGCTGCACTGCTACTCTGAGTTTCAGACTAAAAAGGAAATATGGAGAGTTGTGAGGCAAGACAACGCATAAGATTAGTAAGGAATAAAATTAGGACTAAAATGTACTCTTCAAATAATTGTTAATACTGGAAAGCCTGATAATACATGTCACTAGTAGCTACGAGATTGTTATATCCATCATTTTTGTCCACACGCTGCCTTGAGAAGTCTATTTCAAGCTGCAAATTAGCAGTTCTAAGGACAAGAAAAGTCTGAAGAAAGTCTGTCAAACAATATTTCAATTCTAGATTCGTTCCAAATCAAGATATTTCAGATATCTTTGTCTAGGATTTGCTTAACTCTTCGCAGTTCAAGACATCTTTAATAATCCTCCAGATAGTTAAGTCTCTGAGAATTTGTAATGTCACCTATACTGAAGGGGAAACAAGTCGGGGAGTGCAAGAAAGGCAGGAGAGAAGTCCAGAGAACTCTAATTAAGCAATGCTGCACTGCTTCCTGTGGACAGCGGGGTCCAAAAGTCTGCTCTCATCACCAACACCGGGAAAAATAAAACAAAAACCCTGAACACAAAACACCCAAGTGATTCCAGCACAAATTATTGAGCACTGTACCTATGCATGCACATACCTGTTGCCCTCTACTGGTCAAACGTCAGTCTACCATTATATGTGGTAAAAAAATAAACGTTGGCAACTGGTGTTCGGCTCAAGAGAGTATTATTCTAAAGAAAATCATTAGTCGGTTTGTAAGATTGAAACGATGGGTTCTGATATTCCACCGGCCTAATCCTGCTTGCAATACTGAAAGGCTCAAACTTCCAACGTTTTAATATTAAAAATAGTGACACAGCACAGTTGTTGGAAATAAAAATTTTGACAAGGTTCAATTTTAAAGTGTTTTAAAAAAAGAAGATCTGAAAAAAAAAGGTTTTTTTTTTTTTGAAGTCTTCGTTTCACTTCTCAGAACAGTTTGCAGGTATTCCCACTTAAAGCAACCTGCAGCTATTTTCCAGAGTTAGCTTTCCCTCCCCCCTGCCTTCTAAAAGATTGATTATCATTACAGCAGGTAAAACTAGAATTCTGGACTTTTTATATTTGCTTCCAAGCAAAAGCCTTTTAATGGACACAGTATCCATAACCCTAAGCACTGTTTTGGCCAGCTACTATATCCACAAAAGATATCCTTTCCATATAGGACCCATTCCAGGCAGGGAATGTCCTCAACTGTGTATCAGGTTTGATGACCCACAAGACAGTAAGTAGTACTTGGTCCCGTGACTCTTTCGCCACACATTCTGCATGTGGGAGAAGAATCTCCAAACTTTCACCTAGTTAGTGATTTAACTAGCCCAGGGAAGAGACCTTCCTTTCCTACCTCCTCGGCATTAGCATTTCCCACTGTTTATTATCACCAAGGAGGTACTGATGTAATTACTTGCCACATTTGACAACTTGCCTGTTTACATAGGTTTCTTGCCTAAGCAAGCAAGCAGCTTGGGTAGCTTCAAAGAAAAATGTTTTTAAAAGATTTATTTTATCAGCAGAGACAGCCAAGAACACCATGAGCAGCTTGCCATGATTTCCACTACACTGCAGAAGAAAGTCATTCTGCTTCATAGCGAACCTGCTTGAAAGCTCCTCATGCCAAGGAAAATAAAGACTTAGGGAAGCTCAGCCTTTGAAAATGAAGTTCCTAGATTCATCTACACTCCCATCTGTCAGAAGCAGAGAGGGAGAGAAGTGAATTCAGGAAGCAAGAACTGCAAATTCAGCAGGCAAAGTGTTATTCTTCTTAAAGTAGCTTTTAAAAAAGGGAAAAAGAAGCCGCCTAGAAATATTCCTGATCCTTCTTACTTACTAAAGTAACTAGGCACTAGCTGTCACACACCTGGGTTTCTTCCCAACACTGCAAATTTTTAATTCAAAAATAAAACAGAAAGACTCCGTTCTGAATGCAACAACATGGCATACACTGACATGAACTGAGCTGTAATTCAAGAGAAACTTGACACTGACAATTGCAAGGCTTTAAATTATTTTTTTTGAGGAAATTAATTAGATGCATCAGCGCAGCGGAAGACTGAGTGCTTCACCTAAAGCTGAGCTAATCCATTGCCTTGGCATTCCCAACATAATCAATGACCGAGTATTAGCAGACATGCAGAAGCAAGTTAGTGAGAAAGGAGTGATCATTACCCGATATAAATTTGGGACCAGATGCTAGTGTATCTTAAATAATATATACACCTAGATAAAGATTTTTTTGTTTGAAGACTTAATTATTAAGAATCCCAAAAATGGCAGACGGGCTGTATTATAAATTAAAAAAAATCACAATCTTCTTGTCTTCACTTAGGGCAAGTTTTTAAATTCTCCTTAAGCAAAAATGTCAAGACTTTTAGACTAACGCAACACCTCACATGACACAATTTCCATCCAATTTTAAGTAATTTTCTGTCAAAGCGTACTGGAAATGTTGTTGGAAATGAGGGCTTAATAGACTAAAAATAAAAATATTTAATAAGAGCTACACTGTAGCCACCTTTAGCATCTGACCTTTACAGTCACTGAATATGCACTTTATGTGTCATATTACTTCTGAAACTGTTAGGACTGGTAGAAAACTTTGCTCCAAGGCCATCTGAGTTTGCTAAATAAGGCTAGTTTAGTACAATGTACATATATTAGAATTAACAAAAAGTTCTATCATATAACGAATTGCAAGTAAGGAAATTTACATTGTGTTCAGTCTACTGAAGAATGGTAGCATTCACTGCACCACTTATGTCTCCAGGCTGTTATTTTAAACATTTTTATCAGAATGCTGGAAGTATTAAATAATCATCTTAGAAGGGATGTTTTTAAAAAATATAGCAAACTCTAGGAACTCAGAACCATATAAATCCTCTGGGTTACTGAAGCCTCTTTCAGTTATACTCATGATCTGAGATACAGAAATAAGAAGGTAAAGGATCAGTGAAATACTTGTTTGTCCATGTAACTTCCCACTGAAGAACAGCTGAAGTTTGACACAGCATGGCTTAAAAGCTGATAAGAAATACGTCTATTTTTTAATGAATCAAAGTCAGGCCAAGTACTCCTGATTGCGAAGACATTTAAAATTGTTGCTGTAGTATTACAAAACTTAAGACACCACTTAATAGTGATAAAAGGAAACACTTTTTAACAGTATATCGTTCAGAACATACGATTAAAAATAAGGGCTTCTATAAATCTCACGTATCAGAACATAGCCCCATTTTCTCACAGAAACCTCCCTCATCAGTTCAAGATTAGTTGACTTCAGTTACACTGTTTATTTCATTACTCCTCATTACAACACTTCACTGGCCAGTATATTACTGCAGGATACTACTATAGTATATCGTTTAATAACAAGCGTACTGAGGTTTAATATATTCCCAAGTTATCAGAAAAAAAAGTCTAACCACAGTTTTTAGCTTGTCACTTCATAATTCTTATTAAAGTACCAATTTTATTCATCAACTATAAGCACCAAGGTGGGACACCATTCCACACAAATACACTAAATGTAGGTTGCTACAAGCGTGGTAGGAGTTCAGACTCTCGCAACAGTCCACGTGGATCTAGTCAGTGCAATCAGGGGGACAGGCAGAGCAATGCAGCCTACCAGCCTCTGCTTCTCAGTAAGCCGCAGTGCTCTCTAGCCTCCACTAACTAGTCCCATGGACTGTGATGAGAGTTTTGGTATCAACATTTAGATGACCACTGGCATAGTAGGTGACTTAATCTGGACTCAAGTCCAACCTGAGTTTTTGCTCAGATGTGGAAGAATCTCATTTTCTTAATGCTAAGGGCAATTACTTTTATCAAGCCAACTTCCAGCAGTACCTTGCTTGCAATTTGAACAGTCAAAGAGGAGTAATGTACCATTACTTTGCCCTCAGTAGACATCAACAGCTACTACAAATTTAAAAAAAAAAAAAAAATATATATATATATATGTTGTCAGAAGTAGACTAGTCAGAGGTGTTTTCTGCACTGGCTTCAGACTCCTCACAAGTACTACACTGCATAATGCTTTAGGTAGCCTACTGTTTTAGCCTTAATAATGCTTAAAGCCTGTTCTTTGCAGCTCTGTATCCTTTTACCCAAGCTGCTGTGGCAGCATTTTCCAGAGCCTCCATGGCAGCATTGTTCCTTTTATTGTTCTCATGCTGTCGTACTCGTTGCCTTGCACCTGCAAACCTCGACAGTGTTATCACAAGTTCTCCTGGGAAGCAACTATCACTGGTGTGAGAATCATCCCCTTCCCCTTTCTTCAATCAAAGATAAGTAATTTAAATACTGGATAAAGATTCTCTAATAATGTAGGTGCACAAAATTTTAACAGCCAGTGTGCAACATTTGCACTTGTGTTGCACACTTCAGTCATTGCTAACAGGGCCACGAATGGGAACAACCAATAAGCAGGTCTTGATGAAAAGTACATGGTATTGCTGTTAATATAACAATTCCCATTACTAAAACACAAACTACTATTTCAAATTGAGTTTTGAAATCTAAGAAATATGCTTTACCGAAATACCGTAAGTCTTGGTCCTTCTTTAGTCAGTGACGCTATACTCCTTTTTCTAAGTGAAAGCTGACAGAAGGGAAGGTTAATTCAAAATATCTTTTATTCTGATGGAATGAGAAATTCTCTCTTCAGGAATAAGGCCCCATATGGAACAGGGGGAATGGACCCAAAGCGATGCCATGCCAGAGACCCATTTCAGTGTGTTCTTCACACAAGAATTCAGTTAAACCTATCGCAGGAAGGGCATCACTGTACTCACAATTGTCCTGCCATTAATTAAGTGCAAAAATCTCTGTCCGTTCAAGCAGCTTAAAGGTAAAAATCATGGAATAGACAATTGTTGCTGGAAAGAACAAATTCACCCATGAAGCAGCCTGTAGATTGGTTTTCCCATAGTAAAACACAGCCTACAGATTCCGTCCTCTTCACCTACAGGTAGACCCTTTCCTTAGCACCTATTTACTACCACGTTTTTAATGAAGACTGGTTACAACTGTTCCAAAAGGAGAAGAAAAGTAACACTCCATTCTTCCTGCATAAATACTGCTTGCACAAACAAACTGCTTACACAACAAGAACTAACCTAACAAACTGATTTTACACATGCAAGAAGCCCAGCTGAGTAGAAAGGGTCTGAGGTTTGTATGGATACTTTTTCACGCCTATTAGCATATCAAGGCCTCTGGCCCCCTACTTTGAGAAGATTTCTATTAACTTTTGCATAAATAAGAACACAAAAATAGCAAGCTCAAACTCTTTAACATAGTCTTTCCTGTTACACATTTCTTCCTTCCACTGTGTGACTGTAAGTTTTCACTCCCCAATGGCTCCAGAAAATTCCTAACACTCAAAATGTGGCAGCTCAGAAACACAGATATTGCTTCAAACCCAAACTAACAATCATGAGTGTAACAGTCTGATCCCTTAAAACATAAATCCACTTTTCATCATTTACAGTTTATCACATATAAGTATTTTTACATACATTTATATGTTTAAAGGTCTCATTTCACATGTGACTGTTCTGCTGAAAATTAAGTTAATCATTACTTATTAAATCAGCATAACTGATCAAAACAAATTTCTTAGAAAAGGGATTAATCAAAAAAATCAGTCTCTTTTTCTTCAAGAAAATGCTAGCAGTGCCTTGGTATTTTGGCTAGTTCCACTATATGAGCCAGGATTGGTAATAAGAAGAATAAAATAAAACAGTTTATTAAATCCTGAACAATCTGGAAAAATCCTTATTGTGGGGAAAAAAGTATGTTATTAGCATGTTTATATTTCTACATATCTTGAAAATATGTTGCAAACATGCAACAGATGGTCTGACGTTATTTGACGTGTTTTAGGTTTTTTAAACGATCTGCAGCACCATCCGCTCTAAAAAAGACAGCTTAGCTGGGATTTGCCTGCAATTTAGCAGTGAATTTAGATTGCATTTGCCACAGTCATAACAGCAGCTGCCTTGGCCCACCACCAGACCTCGGTCACTTCTGAAACCATTATGTAAGCCCTACACCTAGCAGTATTAAAACATAAGTGTCATACTTCAAATGGTAAGAATATTTGAGTCAGATTTACTTAAAGAGGTTATAAGAAACAGGAAGATATCCTTAATTAATATTTAAAAGCTACAAATCATCACTGAAATATGTTTTGCCTCTGGCTAAGAATTCTATTGCAAAAACCTGTGATATATTATGCAGATGGTAAATTGTAGTACTTCAGACACCATAATATTTTAATGAACTGTTAACCCATACATTAAAGGAACTACTGGGAACAAGAATTGCTAAGAGAACATTATTTATTGTTTTTAAGAGAAGAAGTGAAAGCAAAGAGATCACTATTTCTAAAAGTGATTCTGCATACTATTTGCTAAAGTTTACACAGATTTTATATAGAAGTATGCAGAAGCTATAGAGGAAATGTATGAACTACGTACTCTTAATGAAGCCTCCAATCAGCTTCATAGTACCGATTTCACGTTCGGACTATGGCTGTACTTGCACTGATAAAGCTCAAAGACGGACCATACCGTTGCACTCGTTGGATCCTGGAATGCTCTAGCTGCACCATCCTGCTGGGGCTCACATGAAGCGGCAGAGTGGTTCAATCCTGACGTGTTTGAGGGTCCAGCATCAGACTTCCTGGATGAATTGGCTTCTGCCTACAAGGAGTACACATGTACGCTTCAGAGACAAGATCAAAATTGCTCCAAAAAGATTTGGCTCGTTTTGGAATGTGTATCTTAATGTATGGAGAATATAAGACTTACTGAAATGTAAAATCAAGTACACCCGCTGCATTTCAGTGACACACCAACAGGTTTAAGAAATTCTCATTCTTTAGCAATAAAATTATAGATGTGCAAACTTCAGTTTAAAAAACAATATTAAGTTTGTTTGCACATAACAACAGGTGTAACATTCAAAAAACGCACAGAGGTATACAGCAAAAAAGAAAATTCTTTAGAAGATCCAGGACAACATTATGCGAGAAATAACACCATTTTTAAAAACTTCTGTTTCTCATGTCCTTAAGTGAATGCTAACTATTGCTGTTACAAGTGAACTAATATAGCCTGTTTCTCAGCAGGGCTAACTAGCCTCCAGTAAGTACTAATTTAATGTGGCCATACTGGTTCTAGTACCAAAGTTGCCTCACAGCCAGAGTGGGCATATATGCACAGCACCACACGGTGTCAGGCACGCATACCTCAGTCTCCGGTATTTAAATTTCAGCACAAGCAGAGCAAAAGAAAAAATGCAAGTCTTATAATACTGCTTCTGTATGCATTTATAAAATGTCTAATGAGCATCAAATCCCAGAATTTGTTTCATGCTTTTGGAAATTTGAGACAAGAGATCAGTAGTGACATGTAGATCACCATGAACAAACCTCTTGTTAAAACAGTATATATGCCTGCAATAATCCCTTGGGAATGGAAAAGGACATAGCAACATAGTCCTGAACTGAAACACTTTAAAAATTGATCTAGTCATGACTTTTTTTTTTTTTTTTTAATATGTATAAATTTTATCAGCAAGCAAGTCACCTCCCAAGTCACATATCTAGACCTCTATTTATTATAAAGATGACAATTCCGAACCTAATACCTGTCTTCGAATGCAGATGTAAGTAGTGGTAGTAGTAGTAAAATACAAACAGTGTATTAGAAACCAACCAATGGTGATAAGAAGCTGATAAGATAACAAGATAACAATATTCTTTCATGATACTATTTTGTGTGAGGAAATTAACTTCCCTGTTTCTTGTTGTATATTATCTCAGGAGAATCTGAAAATACGTCACTGAAACAACCTAAAGATGAATTTAAGATTTAAAAATACTTACAATCTGACAACACTGCTTCGCTTTTGCACTTGACTATTATGAACTCTAGTATTAGATAGGACAAGTTATGACTCAAATAGGGACCAGCAACAAGACAACACAGGATTATGAATAATTTAGGCTGGAAGGGACCTCTAGATGTCACCTGGTCCAACTGCCTCCTCAAAGTAGAGTCATGATCAGTCAAGTTTTGAGCATCTCCAAAGCTGGAGATTCCACAGCCTCTCTGGGTAGCCTGCTCCAGCATTTGAAAACCCGCAGGGTGAATTTTCCTTTCCCATATCCAGTTGTAAGTTCCTTCCCTGGAACCTGTGACCACTGCTTTTCATACTTCTGCTTTTTCCAAGAAGAGCTCATTTCATCTTTACTGTTAATCTCTATAAAGCACATATACTACAAAATTTGATTTATTTTAGTTTATGAAAGTAAGTCTGGTATGCTAGACTGAAGTCAGACTAACATTCAAAAAAATAAAGTACTTGAAAGTTCCCAAAACTGAAATATCTTTTTTGTCACCTAGTCTCTTTTTTCTCCAGCCCTTAGCTCTGCTTCCAGAAAAGCTGGAGAGAACACAGACATCAAGGAAAGAAGATCAACATATTTAAACACAGTAATGAGGATGAGTGGAGAATTAATTTTACTGCAAAATATGCCTTGTGATGGCAACATGTAGATAAGCCATATTGTTTTACAGTAACGTGTATGCTATTAGTCATCTCTCTTTTCTTTTTTCTTTTAAGTGGAATGGAATTTATGGTATAGAGCACCTAAAATGCACAAAACAATTTGCAAGTCAATGTAAAGCTGATTAAAAAAAAAAAAAAGTAATTTTCTATTAAAACAGACAGGAACAAAGGTGGAGGCTCACAGAAGCAGGAAAACTGTAGTGAGGAAACGTGGTTTGTTATTTTTTCTCCTGAATTTCATATTCCTTTCTCAATACCACACATGGAGTTTTTTTTAAAAGTTAGCATTTTGCTTAAGGCTGGTATGAAATAATTTCTCATAATCCCAGGATCATCTAGAAAAAGTTGGGAAATCTCTTCTTTAAGGATCAAGATAATGCACAGATTGCTAATATGTTTGCTAGTACAGAGGCGCTCTCAAATTATACGCTCAATCAGCAATCTGATGTTAAATCTTACCCCATAAATTGACACGGAATATATGCAAATGATTAAAAACTTTCGTATTCCCTGCTAGTAATTCATATTATTAGTTTACTAAAACCACATCAATCAAATGCTTCAGCCTAACATCAATCAAACAAACAATAAGAAAGTCAAGCAAAGCAGAGAAGCAGGAAGCTTAAAAAAACCCAATCTCTAAAATTTGATTTGAGAAACAGAGGGAAGGCGCAACCAGAGGACAGAACTGATTTACCTTGTAAAAAACCCACAATGGATTGTAAAAGGCTGTAGAAACCTGAGGCTTTTGTTCATTTTTCCCTTGCTGAGCGCTTGTTCTTAGGAGGTGGAGTTAAGTATGTGGATACATGGAACGCACCAATATTCTTTAGAGATTGATGTCCCTACGTCTTTCATTTTAAAACTGAAAAAGGTATGAAATGTAAGTTAAGAGTTCTTTCTAAAAAAATAATAATAATAAAAAAATTTTAAAAATTGTACTCTGATATTTCTAGAATTTCTGTGATGAAGATTAGCAGTTTTTAAGTAAAAATTAATCCTACACTTTTTAACCCTTATATATTGTAAAAAAGCCAGGAGCAGGCAAGTTCATTGCTTCTCCGAGTAGCTCAACTTTAAAACTCTGTCCCTGTATCTTCTCATCTTTGTAAAATATTTTGAGATGTTTTTATTGTAAGCGTTATTACACACAGACCCAATCATATCAACATGTCTAGATGTGAGATTGCACAGAAATACGCAGGTCCTGCAAAACTGGCAGTAATGCTCAGTAGGAGGCAATCTTTACCCTCATGGCATACACAAAAAAAAAAGTAGTCTTTAGGATAGCGTTAGGAGAACACTGGCGATAAAAGGGGATATATTAGCATCCCTGACCTTAGCGAGGATGTATTCTGCACCAATGCCACATTGTCATAATATATTTCACTGGCATTTTCTGCCCTCATGCACAGGATTCTTCCTTAGTGGCTGATTTAAGTGTTTAGTGGAAAACCCAGTGAAAAAAAAACCACTGTGCATGCAAGACATGCAATTTTCTAAGGCACGTATTTGGCTAAACAAACCTTACTTTCACTGAAACACAAGCTAGAGAATGCATTTTTTGGGTAACAAAAACTTCCATACCAGAGTTCAACTTTCAGTATCTTCAGCTGCAGAGTAGTTCAAAAGAATTTGCAACCATTTTTCAGTAGAAATATGTTTGATTCCTTCCATAAGCCAAAAGGGGGGAGGGGGAGAAATATCATGAAGAAAAAAAATTTAGGTTAGCTTTGCCCAAACTTTCCTAACACTTTTATGATAAGACTAATTCTGGAGAATTTAATCAAGTTATTAGTGACTGAAAACATGGAAGTAAAAGCAACATAGTTAGGCAGTTCTTACCACAGTGCTCACCACTGAAATTAAAACTAATCAATCAGTGCTTGAGATGCACAATTTATTAATAGGCACATTGCCAGAGATCCACTCCTATTTTTCTCTTTCAGACTGTCGTAAAAAAACAGGTTTCCACATAGTGATTGATGAATGTTTATGAAATGATGAATGGTTCTGCAATTCACAAGTTTTTCCTCAGTATTTTTTTTTTTAATTCTATACAACAGAGATAAAAATTTAAACAGTAACTTCACCTTGAAGCTAATTTGTCTGGCAAGTTCTTTAGCCTCCTTGTCCGCCCGGCTTGACACGCTTCTCGATGTCAGTGGTAAGAGGGCTGTCTTCATAGATGTGCCACACATTTCACAACAGAAGTCTTGTGACCTGGCCACAAATGACATAGCCCAGAATAGCATGTTCTCATAATGTTCTTGTGTGCTTGTTTAAACAAACTATTTGCAAAACAATCCACAGAAAGACAAGTGGTGTCAAGACCAGTAGCTTAAAAGTACTTCCCCCTGCCCCAAATCACACTATCTTAAAAAAATATGTTGAGAATTATCTATACGACAAATACATATTCTCTCATGTCATTTAGGAAAATATTAACAACTGACATATTGCTATTATCTATACTTTATTAATAATTTGTTACAATTTTAAAACTTACTTTATATCTGCAGCAAATTAAAATTGTAAATTATAAAGATCTAACTGTTACTACAAATATTAAATTAGACTCAGGAGCTTGCACCTCAAATCCAGGAATTTCAGCTTCTACGAGAGCATTACCTTTCCTCTCTTGCACATATAATTTGTCTATAGGGCATGCTGCAGGCAGCTCTCCAAGCCAATGGGGAACCACACAGCCTTGATAGTATCAGGCTGTGATCAAGACCAACCTTGATAGTATCAGGCACAGTATCAAGACCAACCCACTAAACTCTACCTCTTGGCAGGGTTTATTAGCTTTGACTCAGTGCCATCCTAACAGGAAAGCTGGAGCTTCCGATTGGCTCAGAATACAGGCAGAATAAGCTCACTTCTGCCTGCAAAATAAGCTACCAGTTACAATTTGGAATACAGTAACTTTGCTTGTAAGATAGGGATATGGTCTTTCAAGTACCTTCTCCTCCTCAGACAGGGAAAGAAGAAAGACCAAAAAAACCCCACAGGTATAAGATTTCATTTAAGGATAATCACAGAATAGTTGAGGGTGGGAGGGACCTCTGGAAATCATTTAGTCCAGTCTACTTGCTCAAAGCAGGGTCAAGCAGAGCACGTTGCTCAGGTCTGTTTCCAGTCACATTTTTAATACCTCCAAGGATGGAGACTCCACCACCTCTCTGGGCAACCTGTGCTAGTGCTTTGACCATCTTCACAGTAAAACAGTGTTTTCTTGCATTCAGACTGAATTTTGTGGGTTTCAGTTTGTGCCCACTGTCTCTTGTCCTGCCATGCACTGGATGCCACTGAGAAGAGCCTGGATCTGCCCTCTTTACACCTTCCTTTCAGATATTTGTACACATGGATAAGATCCCCTGAGCCTTCTCTTCTCCAGGTTGAAGACTCTCAGCTCTCTTAGCCTCTCCTTGTATGAAACATGTTCCAGACCCTCAATCACCTTCATGGCACTGCACTGGATTTGCTCCAGTAAGTCCATATCTTTCTTGTACCCCGACCTGGACCCAGCACTCCAGATGTCTCACCAGTGCTGAGTACAGAGGAAGGATCACTTCCCTCAACCTGCTGGCAATGCTCTTCCTAATGCAGCCCAGGATACCATTAGCCGCCTTTGCTGCAAGGGCACATTGCTGTCTCATGATCACCTTGGTGTCCACCAGGAACCTCAGGTCCTCCCCTTCCAAGCTCCTTTCCAGCTGGTTGACTGGCATCATTCCTCCCCAGGGGCAGGACTTTGCTTTTCTCTTTGTTGAACTTGATGAGATTCCTCCAGCCCTTTGAGGTTCCTCTGGATGGCAGCACAACCTTCTGGTGTATCAGCCACTCCTCCCAGCTTTGTATCATCAGCAAACTTGCTGAGGGTGCACTCTGCCCCATCACCCAGGTCATTAATGACACTAAATAGCACTGGCACCAGTATTGACCCCTGGAGTATACTAGTAGTGACAGCTGGACTTTGTGCTGCTTACCACAATCCTTTGAGCCAGGCAGCTTAGCCAGTTCTTAATCCACCTTACTGTCTCCACTTACCTAGGCTGTACTTCATGAGTTTCTCTATGAGGATGGTAAGGAAGACAGTGCCAAAAACCTTGCTAAAGTCAAGATAAACAACATCCACTGCTTTCCCCTTGTCCACTAATCTAATCATTTCCTCATAGTCACAAATCTAATTAAAAAATTTCCTAAAAATCATTCAGAAGCAGTTGCTTCAGAATTTTTTGTCATTGTTTCATTATTATTTACTTAAGGAAAATGATGCATCATTGTTTTGGTTGTTTTCTCCCCCACTTACACTTACTATCAATTCCATCATACTCATTTTCCCTCCACATTGCAATTATCATTGTATCACAGTGTTAATTACATCTCTAAGCCTGAATTTCAGATGAACCTCTAATCTGACCACACAATGCTGGAAGGAACACAGCCCCCTCAAAAGTATTTTGTCTGACTAAGTTCCAAGTTTGCACAATGTTCAGGGAAAAAAAAAATATAAAAGTCATAGAACTTTTTTATATTTGGAATAAATGCAAGAGAACAGACTGAAGTGACTTACTCTCTACTCAATGCCGTACCCTAAAAGAGAGTACATATATATGTACCTACAGTAACAAACTTAGTGCTTACTTCTTTGCAAGAGCTCTTCTTTCTTCTGGTGTATAATCTAGAGATCCTATTGCTCCTTCACCTTTGGTTGGCATAAATCCAATAATGGCTAGTAAAGCTGTTCTTACTAAAATGGGAAAACAGATACAAAAAAAGGTTGCAGAAACAACTGATTTCATCTCACTCTACACTCAGTACAGAAAAGTTGTAGTTCTGCCTGCAAAACTTCAATTTGTTCAAAGGAGTACTCTGAATTTCATACAAGCAGCACTGGTTTTTTTGGTACACAGCAAGGCTTTCTTAATTTTTAAAACTTCACATTATAAATGAAAGGTAAGGCCTTATTCTTCCATCAGCCAACACACAGAAGAAAAGATAAATGTTGCATCAATATAAAGATTAGAGTTCCAGACTTTAAAAACGGGCTCTGAAGAAAAAAAGGTAAGGCAGAATTAACATATAAATCGGGGGGGGGAAGAAGAGGAGGATTCATAAGGCATTCTTCTTTTTGTGAGTGTTTTTTATTAGACACGAATTCTGCAATTTAGTGCACACAAGCTCAGTGGTTTTCTTTTATGCAATGTACCGCAGAATTTGTTCGTTTCATGTCATCATGCTAGGGAAGAAGCTTACTTAAATACTAATAACAGATCATAACAAAACTGTCATCTAAAACATATATTTTGACAATACCTATCCTTCAATGTTGTTTTACATAGTCATAGAATTTAAGAATTCAAGACACTTTGCTAATAGATTTGGTAAATAAATATCACATGAAGATAAGTACTACAAAATAGAGCTAGGATATTTACACCTCCTACTTAGAAGACAGTATTTTCTACTCTTTAAAAAAAACGTAAGAGACTTTACAAAAGTTGAAGAATGGTCTGCTAGAAAACTCCTAAGATCCTATCAACATATTTTAAAAGTGCAACTGATATCCAAAGAAATAATTGATCTACTGTACTCAGCAAAACTAAAATTATATAAACACAGAAATATTGCCTTGGAGGAATTGTGCCAACTCTCAACTTCTGTGATAATGAAACTTTAAAAAAAGGTAGAAAACATTCAGTTACTCTGAACTCAGACCATATTGTCCTTCCTCTTGAGTGTTCAGAAGTACAGCATCAGAATTAAAAGCTGACCACACTCCCCTCTATCAATATTCAAGATGGTTTTAGTGATTATACAAAAACAGGGTAAAGTAATAGAATTTAAAGTATTCTTGTAAGAACAATTAAAACAAAAACAAAAACAAAAAAAACCCAAACAAACCAACCCCAACCACCAAAGAATATTCTAAGTACTCTGAGAATCCTTAATGCTTGTGCATCCAAATAAATAAGAGCTTACCATCACCCCCCAGTTTCTCAACCTTTTCACCCCGCATTTATTTAATACCATTCCCAAATCCTCCTACATTGCTCTTTCATGACTTTACATTTCTCAAATTCTCCCATACTCTTACTCCCTCAAAATCTGTCTCTCTTCCACTATAAACATTCTTTGTGAAATTTTTTTCAGTTTAAAGATCTAGTTGCTTGATGGGGGTAACATTTTCCAAGTAATTGTTACTTACTACTCCATGAAGGCTGCCATGTTTCAGGATGATGCCCTGAGATGCTTAAACAAATTTTCTTCCCCACTTCAAACCTGCCATTTGCCTTCAAAGGAAGAAGGAGGATATAATAAAGCACGGTGGAAGTTAACTCTTGATTTTTGGTACAAGTTCTAAAAATCATCATCTAACAAAATCTATATGCAAACAATACTTGACAATTATATGACTTCCAACCTCACAAAATCGGCATTCAGCTTTCTGAACAAAGAAGTCTGCCATCTGTCTCTATTCATGCATGAAGAAACCTTTAACTTATACCTCACGTGTCCCAGTGTGGCATGGTGGCTTGCCTGTTGCTCCTGTAACCCACATACTACATGGAGAGAGCCTGAAAAGCTATAGCTCTATGAAACTATGCACAAATGTGGCCTTTGCCCTAAACCATAGGTCTGCCTTCCTACATGTGACCAATGTCTCCAACAGAGACCAAGAGGTCCCATGGAGAGAACAGAAGGTTAGACAATCACATCAGCAATGCGATTACTCCTGGAGAAAACTTCCATTTATTAGGTGCAAAGCTTCATGGAATTACAGAATACCGAAGTCACCTTGGAAGACTTTTGGTCTTAAACTGGCAGCATTAGATGTACTATGCACCTTTCTTACAAAAATAACGTTACCTTAAATGCCAAGAATCTCTCTTTCAGACACCTACAGTTAAATTGATCATGTAAAAAGGAAAAACTAGTAAACATGCTTACCGTCAGCAAAATAATGCTGGGTGGTTTCATGGGATATTCAGGTGGTAGCACTATTCGCCCGTGATAAATCCCTCCATCAAAATCTGAATCTGGAGGACCTCTAACAGTAAAGTGCCATTCAAAAAGATTATCCTAAAATGCCCCCACCAAAGGGAGAAGAAAAAAAAAAAAAAAAAGAAAAGAGTGTGTCAAAGAAGTAGACAACTAAACACCATTTTCTTGAACAAGGACAGGATAAAGAAACAGTGCACAGCAAAGTTTTAAGAAGGCAAAATCAAATGGAGAGTAAGACGACCAACAGACTACTAAGGTTCTGGTTAAAAGGATAAACTATTGTAGCCTTCTGGTAATTTTCTTACACAATGGCTTTGTTGAAACCCTTAAATTCATTATTCAAGCTCTTCACTCTAGTTGTATCAATTATAAGAAGAGTTTTATTACCTGACAGATGGAAAACTGAGTCTACTAAGGGAAAACTGGGTCTTTACCCCAGTGAATAATGATGTCTGGAGAACCGAGGGGAGATCCACCCCAAGAAAGAACATTAATGACAGCCTCCCCAAAGCCCCTTCCATGCCCAAGTGAACACAGGGACTTGACTCACACCCCAGAGAATTCCCAATCTTTTGCTTCTCCATAAACAATTTTGAAACAACTACTGTGCCTTACTGTACAACAGGTACACTTCGAAATTTGGAATATTATTTTCATTGGACGTATAAAAAACTTCTCTTTAAGCATTATTTCTTTGGGGTTCTGGGTTTGGCTTTATGTATCGGATCTCATGATGCCCACAACTTCCTGCTTGCCCACAAGCAGAACAACACCTACTGTTAGGAGAGGAGTCCAAATGAGGCTTGCTGTCAGTGAACGAGATCTCTCAACTAATGCTGAACACTGGTATCACAGGGCTGTGACTGCCCACCTAGTTACAATTTTTTCAAGGATGGGAGGTAACTGTCAATATTTCCAGCATTTCCTTTCATCTGCCACTGTTCTCTTCCCAGAAAGTCGCTGTTCTAACCCAGAAATAGGACCTTCATGTAAGTTACAAGTAATAATATGAATTAAACCTTACATTTCACTACAGGAAGGGGAAACACAAGGTACAGACAAAAACTAGTCAATAATAAGGTATATGTTATAGCACCTAGGAACATGCTATTTTCTGTAAGCATGTATGCTATGCATTTCTGTGAACACCTAAATCAAACCCCAGAACTGAATACCACAGAACATCGCCTTTTTTATTACTCCAGTGAAATCTGTTTAAGCTTCTAACCACCAGAACTTCACTGTCCTCTCAGCCCAAAAACTTAATTGGGTGTTTAGAAGACTTCAAGAAGCTACTATTCAAGTGGAATCTAAGCATTCTCTCTTACAATGCATCCAGAATTGCACCCATTTACATTTTTTACAGGTTTTTTGTATGCAAAATAGTGAATCCTCATAGATCACCTAGGCTTAAGTGTTTAGTTGAGCAACTCGGCAACTGAGCCAGATGTCAGGTTTGGGTGTAAAAAGCTTAACTTAAACATAATGCATTTATGTAGTCTCAGGAAGGAGGAGGGGGAATAAACATATTATACCTGTGCGATAAAATTACTCAAGTGCAATGTAAAGCTGGTATTATGTACTTTCACTAACAACTTGGAATTGCAATACCATTAGAGTGTTGATTTCCATCATAGGAAAAAAAAGAACTGAATCAATTTTAAAAGGTCTGCTAGTATCTAAATATGTACATTTTAAATATATATGCATACAGAGAATTTAGAGTATATATTAATAACACAGCCTAATTACAAGCTCTTGCAAACATATAGAGAAACAAACCTCCAAAGGCTGTGCATGATAATGATCTGTAGGATCCTTCAGTTCTGCAGCCTCTTTCATCAAACGTTTGACAGCTGAAAAAGAGAATGTGTAAGACATGAAAATAAAGAAAAAAATTAATACGCATTGCATACAAAAATACATAAAAATTTCTTAAAGAGCTCCTTCCAGCTAACCAGTCTTTGTCAGCACATCCCAGCTTCTTCACTGGAGTTAATAATCTGAGACACAATATAAATTACACACGCTGAATAAATCTTAAATGAGTTATACAAGCACAAAGTTATGAAAAATATGTTGCATGGTCACAGAGTTTCTCAACACTGAACACTGGGACTAAAGTAGTCTCACATTATTAATTGCACCAAAGACATGAGGAAAAACATAGGTGTCATTAACGGAGTTTCAGACTTTAAATAGAAGATGTACAAGGATAATAACCTCAATATTTTATCATAAAGGACATCATGTGTTTCTTTAAACAACTGCTGCAAAGCTTTATCCTGACACCTCTCACGACTATTACATGACTACTCCCTTAATTATTCCAAAGAAGGTCACAATAATGCCCACGAGGTCACGAGGTCATGTCACAGGCAGCAGCATCCGGGCTCCGCTCGAAAAATGTTTGTCTCTTTCATCTGCATTAAGATTTACCAGTTCATTAGCCAGGAATAATAAGAAAACCAGCCTGGACCAGAAAAGGCTTTGGCCCCAGCACTGCATCACAGCCAACAAGCCTGGACACTTGCCTTCAGAAGAAGTGGCACGCACCAGGATGAGCTAATTCAGGAGTGAACACTCCATGAAGCAAAAGGGTAACCATGAGAAAACTAAGAACATATATAACAAAGCCTAACGAAGACAGAATAGTCGTGGACAAGGCAGACAACTCTGTTACTGAGATTTCCCAAACGAGGGACCAAGATAGAAAAGAAATACAGTCCCCCCATATCAGCATCACGTGCAGTCACCCATGTTAACTGAGGGAAAGCCAAATACTAGAGGGAAAAAAAAAAATTTCAAGACCATTCTACAAAAGTCTACCGACGCTCAGAGAAAGGTTTGTACCCAGCCTACCAGCCTAAAACTGGCCGCAGGATCTTTGGCAGTGCACATTGGCACTTCAGATTTGTCCCCAAAGGAACAGCCTTTTTACCGCTTTAGTGCCAAGGCTGTGCCCTGGATGCCGAGTGCCAGCAGCTGGCAGGCAGAAACACAGAAACCAAGGGTTTGCACTGAGAAGTAACGGAGTCAGCAGCCAGGTGGGGACAACAAGCAGGTGGGCTCCTGTTAAGTGGAATTTAAAATGGAAGCAGTTTACAGCATGTTTTTTTAACATATTTTTGTATTTAATTAACAGTGATACTGTATGTATTTTTTCATAGCATTACTTTATTACCAAGAAGCTACAGATATTTTCAGAAGCTAGCATAAAATATGCTGAAAGAATATGAAATATCATTCCACTCTTGGAGAACGAAATACAGCAAAATATATAATTTTGCTTTTGTATACCACAAAGATAATTTGCTTATAAGAAGTTTTCAGTATTAAGCAACCTAGGATATCTTAAGAAAAAGAAGTACATGCCTATGAAGAAAGGCTGGGAGAGTTGGGGTTGTTCAGCCTGGAGAAGAGAAGGCTCTGGGGAGACCTTACCGTGGCCTTTCAATGCTTACAAGGGACTTACAAGAAAGACAGAGAGAGACCTTTTACAATGGCCCGTAGTGACAGGACAAGGCACAATGGTTTTAAACTGAAAGAGGGCAGGTTTAGATTGAACATAAGGAAGAAATTCTTTACGATGAGCGTGATGAGACACTGGAACAGGCTGCCCAGAGAAGTTGTGGATGCCCCATCCCTGGAAGTGTTCAAAGCCAAGTTGGACGGGACTTTGAGCAACTTGACCTAATGGAAGGTATCCCTGCCCATGGCAGGGGGGTTGGACTAGATGATCTTTGAAGGTCCCTCCCAACCCAAGCCATTCTGTGGTTCTATTTCCACATTGCTGAAAAATGCCAGCTGACAGGCTGCAAAGAACAGCCTGGACCAATAAAGGTTCATTCTGAGAACGTGCAATCCAGCAAAGAAAGCATTAAATTGTTTCTTCTTTAAACATAGCTGCAGTATTCATGAACACAGTCCCTCCTTTGGCTACTGAAAACCGCAATGAAAGAAACAAACGTAATTCACAAAGTCTGCCTGCAACAAGTACATGACATTCTTATCCAAACTTCATTAAAGAGAGCTTTGATGCAAAATATGGTATTTCAACCCACTTAAAATCACACTGAGAAATCTGAGTAAACGTTTGGCAATGGCAATTCTGAAAAATGAGAATGGTTTGGGCCCATTCAAAATGAAGAATTGCAAACTGTCAATAAACTCAAAAAGTATCACTAAGCCAAAAAAATTCAAATCAAGACATTCAATTTGTCAAAGATAGGTTTTAGAGACAAAATAATAAAGGTATTTTTTAATGTGGCATGACTGTCAGCATGAAAAATAACCATGCTTTCACAGGTACACTCAGCAACAATTTATCGTAATGTTCACTGAAGTTAAACAGTGAGGAAATTAAGTTTCTGGGCTATCTCTAGAGAGCAAAGGAGAGTTCCCACCCCAGCAGGAGGTGTGGGAGCTCTCCACTGCTCTGGGGAGGAAAGGAAAGAGTGGGTGCTATGGGCCAGAGGCTCTGCCTGACAATCTGCCTCTTGTCTTACACCAAACTTGCCGAATTTTTCTGAAAAGCAAAATGTGGATGTTAAAAATCTGAGAATCTAATTTAAAGCCACCAGCTTGCTTTAGGATTGAGCAGCGGTGGAATAACACAATTAATGAGCAAAATTTGTGTAATATATGCATGTATGATTTGTAGATTTATTTCTGTCAAAAACTGTGTCCTGGTCAAATCCTACTTCTTATTAACGTTTACCTTAAGCTATCCTGAAATTTCTGTTCAACACAACTGCTTCTCTTGCATATATCTTGAAGTCACATTCAAGTACTCCTGCTATCACGCCCAACCAGACTAGTCTGCAGCTCGTGGCCCAGGAAACCCTTCTGTATGCTGAAAATGCAAGTGATCAGTCTTCATAAATGTCAATATTACTGCTTAAAGAGATGACAGGATTTGAACATCAGTGGTGTTCTCTTAGTAAAATACTATGCCTTGTTTTTAAAAAAATCTGTTATTGTGAAAATAAAAATAGTCCTAAAATAAAGCAATTGTATTTAGCCTTACAGACCTTTGTTTTATTAGTAGTCTTCTGTATTTAATAAGGAAGGATTTTAGTTCATTTTTACATTATCAGTGAACAGTACACGTGGCAATCAAATGAGCTGACCAAGATTATATTAATGTAAACATAACAGGATTTATTTCAGCATAACAAAGCTGCAGACCTTTTGCTCACTGAAGTTCAGAAAATCTGATACAAGTTCCAATTCCCTCCAACACTCAAGAAACCCGGACACCGTTACAAGCTTCCTGAAGATCTGCCACAACTCGTCTACAAAAGGCAGTGGTACTCAGGTACAAGAGCTCAACAGGAGAAACTGACCCAGGCGAGGAGAGTGGTAGAGGTGAGGTGGGTGACACTGTAATCAAACCCAAGTTAGGAAGCACAGGGAGGGTGAGGTCTCAGTTCAGCAAGGCTCTGCCCCTAGTACTTCATCACTTGAAGAGACAGCATTTTGTGCACACAAAAATGACTGCAGGATCATCAGTGAAACAAATTCTTATTTAAGTGATATGGGTTGTGTGTGACAGTACCTTCCTCAGATGGATAGCAACCATTTCTTTCTACCAATTTTCAGTTCTTCTGTTTGAAAAAGAAAGTACATAATAAATAAATAAAGTAACCCAAAACAGCTGGCATAAAGCTAGAGATCTCCTAATCTTTCAAGTTGACTTATCTGATCTGGAAAAAAAGGAATAAAACAACCTAACAGCTTTTACTGCTTCAGCAAATGCTTTCTATTTTTTTTTAAATGGCTGCTATTATTATTTTGTTTTCTTCATTTTAAATAAGATTTAGAGGTCTACTCAGGAGAAATACAGAAAAAGTAGTAATTTCTCCCATGGCTCTGCTGACCAAGACAGCATAAGTGACGCAATTCACTTATCAAATCCAGGTTTTCCAATGAATTAGTAAAACTCCTACAAAGTTTCTCTGGGATGAAGGGTTCTATAACTACTCAGCCCACTTAAGCTATTAGTAAAATACAAGTCATCTTCATTACGTGTTTGTCTATTAATGATGCTACTACCTACAATTAGAAAAAATACTAGACAATAATATTAGAAAAATAAAAAAATTGAAACCGCACAATCAATTTGAGACAAGCATCAAGGCCCTTCAATTAGATGATGCATATGTCAGGGATGACATTTTGGGAAAGTCTTTTTAAATCCAGCTGGCTTTGGTTTTTCCCCCTCCGCTCAATACCAGACCACTGACCCAAAAGTGTCTGACCCACAGCTGGTGTAACCACCAAGCGACTTCAGAGCTCACAGTGCACAGCATCACCTGCTGAACCACCACCACCAGTCCCTGCAGCAGCCCAAAGCACCTGGGAATTCATTCACCCAAACTGCCTGTATTCACATTCAAAAGAAAATCCTGTTTACTAAAGGTAAGTTTACATTTCATGTAAGGGGAAAAGTAACAGTGAACCACAGTCAGTAGTTGAACTGCACAAAGACTGGATCACACAATTAAAAAAAAAAAGTCAGGATTAAATTTATGCATAAAGTACACAGGATTTCTTGTAAGATGACAACACTCGACGAGCTTTAACATTTTAAATCAAAAAAACACTTTAAGTGATGTGCTCACTAAAGCATACAAGAAAACATATTTAAAGCAAAGAGTCATAGCAGATTGGAGAGTTATGAAATACTTTTGCTACAGCTCTCTGATATGGAGAATGGTATTTTTTAAGTAGTGTTGTACTCTCTAGAGAATGGTTTATTAAATCTAAACATACAGAAACTCTAACAGGTTCACAGTGACCTGCACAGTGTCACTAGGTAACTGTGTGTCACCTACTCCATTGTGGATGCAATTTTCCCGGACAGCTTAGAACCTGTGAATGATATGTGATCATTAGTGAATTCAAAACAATAAAAGGGGGAAAAAAGGGGCTTGAGACAAAGTACTCTGAAATATAAATTACAATCCTTTTGCAGAATAGAGTGTCAATGGTATCTACTCTAGAAATAAACCCACATGCCATGGTTTAGGTTTGTCTTGGGAAGACAAATGCCATCACTCCAAATGTTCCCCCCTTCCCTCTTCTTCCCCAGCTTTATATACTGAGCATGACGTCATATGGTATGGAATAGCCCTTTGGTCAGTTTGGGTCAGCTGTCCTGGCTGTGTCCCCTCCCAGCTTCTTCTGCACCTGGCAGAGCATGGGAAGCTGAAAAGTCCTTGACTAGTGCAGCAACAACTAAAACATCTCTGTATTATCAACACTGTTTCCAGCACAAATCCAAAACATAGCCCCATACCAGCCACTATAAAGAAAAGTAACTCTATCTCAGCTGAAACCAGGACACCACGTTACCACACTTTCAAGCGAGCTCCACATTACAAATTACGACAGACCTTTAATCCTCATTTCCCTCAGAACTGCAGGAAGTACAGGACTCTTTCTGTAGTTACAATTCAAAACAACTGTTCAGTCAGCACAAAGGGAAATAAAACTTATCAAATGTAAGGCACTTGTTGAACGCACTAAGATCAAACAATGTCTTCAGCTTTAACCAATTTTTCTCATCCATTCCGCTTTTTATTTTTAAAAAATTCTATGCTTATTTCATACATGGAAGGTACTAAGCAGCGCAGTACCTGCTGGCTATTTTCTATTAACTGTTTTTTATTAACAAAGAACTGATGCATGCTTGTTGACAGGGAATACTTCTTACTTGTAAAAAGTATGGAGCGGAGAGAGAAGTATAGTTTGTAGGAAAAGCAGTAAATGTATTGAAGATGACAGCTAAGAGGATCACAATCTCGGCATGTTATGTTCCCTGTGCATCTAAGATCCAAAAGCACCATCCCTGGGCAGCAAATGCAGGACACGTGCACCATGCCTCCCTCCATGTACTCTCCCCAGTCCTCCAGTGCCCTCACTAGTCAAGTTCTAGGTGAGGAGTTCTGCTGAAAACAAACAAAAAAACCCACCCAAAACAAAATTAAAAAGCACTGTTGTTTGTGGACTCTATGTGAGTCACTGTAAGTAGCTGTTCATAGTTCTTCAAGTGTGTCTGTGCTAATCGGCGCTCAGAAGACTGGTAACATCCTACATGAAAGAGGGAGACCGTCACTACAAAAACAGTGACTACAAGATTTGGTGTCTGATCTTGCAGCAGGCTAAGGGTCACAGCTCTTGGAAAAAAAAGTAAAGAGATTATTCCAAGTAGCTGTCTTATAAATGTCAGAAAATAGGGATGTTCCTGAAGCATGAAGAGGATGAAGGCTGTACTTTAGTCAGCTGAGCTTTAATATTGATGGGAGAGGTTTATCAGCCATATGGTAGCAGGCTGATATACATTGACTAATCCATTTTGAAATCCTAAGACAGAAAATAGCTTGCCCTTTTACAAGTGCCAAAAATAGACATAAAAATATGAAGCAACAGCTTAAAAGGCTTTGCCTTATTGAGGCAATACAAAGAAGCCTGAAGCGTGGAATGCGAAATTTCTTCCGTTCCAAAATTAATGGTCTTTTGGGGAAGAAATAAAAAAACCCACGTTCATAGATGGTGTCAGGAGACAGCTTCAGGTGAATGCCCCCACACGCTGACAGGAGCCAGCAGCAGCTTAGCACACCACCCTCACCAAGCGCAGACCTGCAGCGGCCACAACGTGCACCTATGTTAAACCGGGAGCTGCAAGAGCACCAGCTCCGCTGCCTCTCATCGACAGAGACGCAGCATGCAGGGGAACAATTGATTTCATGTTGTGGAGAGCTACTGTCTTTTAGATACCTTAGGATGAACTAACCTTAGCTGGAGAAACTGGGATAAGGAAGAAGACGAATATATTGAGTAGCAGCAATTAGCAGCAGGACAAAGCTGTGTAGCAATATTGCTCTTTATGTGGTCTACATGAAAGCACACGAAAAAGAAAGGCACTAGAGAGCCTAACTGATCCTCATTCACCAATCTGGTCTAGCACACCTACCCACAGAAGAGGGATCCATGTAGCCTTGTACAACCATAGAAGAACTTCAGCTCCTGTCATAGTTCTACAGCATAATTTGGCTTAAAAGGAAGATCAATAAAAGCACAGGTTTCTTTTAACAAATTTTTCCTATTTAAAATGTGTTTTCCTCTACAATATTTTGGATAAAGCCTACTATAATCATTAAAATAACTTATACTAAAGTTGTTAGTATTTGCTCTCTCTGAAACTACTGAACAGACGGAAGTCACCATCTGCAACGAGAGTTTGCTCAAGTCCAAAAGCAGATTTCAACAGGAGAAGCTTCTTGTGCAGGTACAAAACAATTATTTTCTTCACTCTGTCTCAAGATAGCGCATTCCAAATCCCTAAAGCTGACCAAGACCTAAAGGTTAGCAGCTTGGTTTTTCCTCTATGCAAGTCAGAACAACAAGAACAACAGGCACAAGGACAGCTACTGGTTCTAAAACCTTAGAGGGCTCAGTTACCAAAATAATCCCTTCAGTCCACAGATGACACAACCATTTGAAACAGGAAACATGGTGGATTTGTTTTTATGTATTTCCGTGCATTTACATTAATGAAAACCACCTTAATATTAGAGTACTCTACATTTCCATCTTAAGCCTTCAGTTGAATGGCAAGTGTAAGATACCATCACTAAACTGCACATGGAACCGTAACAAGATAGAAATTTGTAAAACACACACAAAAATACTAAATAATTGCATATGCTTCTCTACCTGATTAGTAAGAAAAGCACCAGACTAAATGCAATGGCTACACATAGCTACAATCAACTTATTTTCATGAACAACAACTGCTGAAGAAACAATATTTATTTTAAATCTTTTTTCTTATTTATCTAATACCTTTTTGCCTATCTTTTTAAATTAAAGATTTCACACATATTAAGTGACTGCTGAAATGTGCGATTTAAATCACATTATAGTGATTTAAATATAGTTATTTAAACTTATTTATTTATTTAAACACATTATAGTGATATAAATCACATTATAGTGATTTAAATCATTTGTAGACTTTCAGCATCCATATAGAAAGAAAAAATTTAATATATTAATGTGCTAGAGAGCATGTTTAGTTTTGGGAAGCAATATTGACCTATTGTATGAATCTTTGCCATGTAAGGTTCATTTTGCTATGGAACAGCATAGGTGCTGAAAATCAATACCAGTAAAGATAATTTTCTCTTGAAAACAAGGGGGACTAGTAACAACAGAGGGAAAGAACATTTCTAAATTAAACCACAAATATTTGCCCTCTCCACCCAGATCCCAGGAACACATCATACAGCACACTACCACTATTTCCAATGACGTGGCAAACCATAACTAGTGACCATGTTCGTGTAGCCTTGTAATTTCACATACGCAACATATCCAGCACATGTCCCTAAAAAAAAGAAAAAAAAAAAGTCTTCCTTGCTGATATTTTAAACTATAATGAGTGCATCATTTGCCTTCTGATCCTTCTTATCTTTCAGTTATGCAACTTGGGTGTGAGGGTGAGGGACATAATTTAGCAATAGATACATCATGCACAAGGCACGTTTTGTAAATAAGCCTGCCATTTACGTTTGTAAGGTACAGGTCATCATAATGTTAAGTTTCTCCCCACCTCCCATGCTGGTAATAGGAGAGTATGATTAAAGAATAAAGCCACTATTCATCATAATAATATGAAGCTGATAATACCTACTTCCCAAAACCAGATTAGGGGAAAGCAGGGGCAGGACAGCAACCGACACACAAACCCAACTAGCCCTTACAAGTTCTGGAAGAGGCTTTGCTTCAGCAGTGACAGGCTGCCAGCTGCGTGGGCAGCTCCCAGGAGGCAAAGCCTGGCACAACTGGTATGGGGCCACTACTCCAACACAGCCCTACGGGAAGGACCCGACCTGTCCTCAGTTTCCCTTCCTACAAAGCAAAACCTTCTCTTCCAGCGCTGTTTCTCAAGACATCTCCCACATCTCCTGAGGCATCCCTCTCACTTCAAGGATTCAAAAGAAAGTCTAGGGGTTATAAGGCATGAATTTTAACACAGAATCCTATGAACAAACACACACACACACGCACGCGTAAATACAGTGTGTAGAGTAACACTTCTGTAAAACAAACTTACAGGCTAAGCTATCGTTGGCAACCTGCCCTCTCACGCGCACCTACTTGGAAAGCAGGCAATACCCACGGAAACAGGGCATAGCCACCCCACAAGAAGTTCAAAGGTACGCTTCCACGAACCAGCAAAAAAGCGTGGGCGCACACCCCCACACGAAGTAGCCAGGGTGTCTGGAACCGCATGACAGCTCGGAGGGAGTTTTCAACGACATCGCACTGGGAAGCGGAAGCGACCCGGCCGGCCTCCACCCGAACGCTGCCACCTCCCCGGCGCGCCGCCGACCCACACCCGCGAGCACCGCCGCGGCCCAGGGCCCCCATCCCTCCTCCCCACCGCGGCCTCGGCCTGGCCGCTGCACCTGTCCCGCCGCGCCGCGGGAGGCGATTCCCGGCCCCGCCACCGCCGCCGCGCCCCGGCACCGGCCCCCAAGCCCTCCGCGAACCACGGCGGCCCCGGGGCGGGCACACCCGCCCGGCCGCCCGCCCGCCCGCCGCGAAAGGCAGCGGCCTGGGCAGCCTGCAAGGCACGGCCGCCGACCCTCCGCCCGGCCCTGCCGCCCCCCGCCCGGCCGCGGCCTGCAGGCGAGGCCCGCGGCCGCCTCCCTGGCGCCCGCCGGGGCCTGCCGCGCCGCCTACCCGGGCTCTTGAGGTTGTACCGGGCCTCCATGGCAGCGGGCACCGCTCGCTCCCTCCGCAGCGTCTCTGGCAGCGGGGACCGGGGCAGGGGGCGGAGGAGGAGAAAGGCCGGGCCCAGCCCAGCCCGCCTCGCCTCGGGAAACTCCCCTGACGTGGCAGCGGCGGCGGCGGCCCCGCCGTGACCGCGGAGGGAGGCACCTGCCGCGCCGTCCCCGCCCCGCGGCCTGGCCCCGCGGGGTGGCCCTCGGCAGGGCCCGCCCAGGCCGGGCCCGGAGCAGGCCGTGCAGGCGGGGGTGGGCGGCCGGGGCACGGCAGGCCACGGCAGCTAGTGAATATCCGTATGGTCGTGTTGCGCAAATTACAATTCACAAGCTGCCCGGCCTTCTCTGTTGAAGGGCGTGGAAGAAGCAGCCAGTTTCCCGCAGCGATGGATGACACTCGGGGCCCGCGGCAGAACCGTGACTCCAGGCGCAGCCGGGATGGGACGTCGTGCTGCAATCGCTAGGCCACGGTTCTGCCGTGGAGGCTGCAATAGTGAAAATGCTCCCCGCGTCCCCGTCTCGTCGCTGCCTTGAGCCGCAGAGGTCCCGGGGTGAGGTGCCTCCAGACCGCATAGCACGAGTAGATTGGTTTGAAAACTCGGGGCTTAGAAAAGGGGCTTCCAGGACCCCGCACATCCACCAACAGCCCGCCCAAAAGACTTAACCATACTGTAAGACTTAGTAGCATCTTTGTTGGTTTTCAGGATTGTGAAAGACTGAAATGGTGTCATACACCAAGGAGTGTTAGTTTAGGCAAGAATTACCAGCGAGAGCCTGACTTGATGGGCAGAACTCCTTGTCCATCCCACAGTGCCAGAGGAATTTTTGTTTGCATCTACAACTTTGGTTTCTCTGCCGCCTGGTTACAGCCACAGTACACTTGGGATAGCACTTTCAACAGTTTATAGCTACGGAAATACATAACAAATGTATTCATAAAATACATAAAAGTGGTCATATTCTTAGCAGTCTCAGTTTCCCTTTAATTCACTACAAGCTGTAAATGAGAAATGTCTGAGCTTTTTCTTGTTTCTAGCTCATGAATTGTCCTTAATTTCATCTACATTACTTTTATATTCTTCCTAGTCATCTTTATAAAACTAATTTTTTCATGTTTTGATGTCTTAGTTCTCTTTTGCTCTTTCCTTCTTTGATTGAACAATAGAAAACAGTTGTAAACAAAAACAGTTGAGTAGGTATATTTTTTTCACCTGCTCGTATTTTCAGAACTGCAAAACAAGGCGTTACTGTTCCCTTTCCTGTTCTGTTGCACAGTGACGTTTTGGTAACAGCAATAAATAAATAAAGCAACTTTACTCCACCTTAACAAGTAGCTGAATTTTCAAAAGGGCAAAGTGATCTGCCTTTTTACAGGACAAACCTCTACAAATAATGTATAGAGTGAATAACATTTATAGCACAAGGGAAGGGATGGTGCCAGACCTTGTGGTTCTCTCTCACACCAAAAGCACCCCAGGGTGCATTTAATGGACAATAATTCTTGATCACATCTCAGCATTTCTGGTTAGCATCAGCTGATCTGATTGCTTGAGATGGTGGGCTACAGGCACTGGGCGTCATGTCTATGAACTATTTTGGTCATTTTTAGCGGGTATGTCCCATCTTTCCTCATTTGCCAGAGCCATCTTGCTGTGCAGTGGGAGAAAGGCTCTGGGACCATCTGTGACTAAATCTTGCCCTTCCCCAAAGTAGGAAGGCAGTATTTTGCCTTTGGAAATTGTAAAAAGTTCTGGGATCTACTTTGATAGAAGGTAACTTAAAAAAAGGTGTTATAATGTGAATAGTGTCATGAATCAAGAAGTGATAGTTACTGTGAACTCGTTAAGAGTAACATAGAGTTCAGCTGTCTCTTCTGGGCTCTGGCCTTTGACCCTGGCAGCATTTACAATGTCATTTTATGTAGTTCAAGGAGGAAGCACCTGCAGTTAACATGAAACTTGGGCTTTTAGCTAAAAAAAGAAATACAGAGTCACTGTACTACATGACAGCTAAACACTATTGAAAATAAGCTGAATAGACTTAAATTTTAAGCAAGAGAAATTCGCTGATAGGATGTATACATTTTCCCTATTTAAGTAAGCTACATCATGGCCTGGCTGGGTGCCGGGGTAATGGCCACGTGGAATTGCGCAGAGCTAGCAGTACAAGACCGCTTTCATTTTCAGGCGTATTACTAGTTAAAGGTCAGAGCTGCAGGAGGTGAATGTTGCCAGGTGAAACCGCCAATTCCTGTGAGGTAGTCAGTGTAGGGGTAGAAATCCGGGGCTTAATTCCCAGCCCCACATGTCAGCAGCTGCTTGGGGCAGACGAGGAGCAGGCACGGCAGAGCTCTGGCATAGTCAGTGTTGCCAGTCCGGAGTGGCAGCCTCCCTCTTCTTCCTGCCTCTGGTCAAAAATGCCCTTTGGATTTGTGTTTTCATCTGCCTTTTGTCTAGACTTTTGCACAGAGAAGACATTTTGTGCTAGAAGTTGTGGTTTTTTAAAACCAAACGCCAAATATAGTAGCAAAATTGCAGTCAAATCCCACATGCTGGCAGCACTTCATGAAGCTTGTGTATCCTGTCATATGATCTAGCTTGGTGAAAAAATAAACATGCTCAGCTGAAGCATATAGAAACTGAAAGTTTGCCTGAACACTGTTGCAACCAAGATTTCGTTATTTAATACCACACTGAATCCTTGCAGAAACATTTTGTACAACTTCACCAAGTTGGTTGCAGGACAGCAAGAATAATCGGTTTTGACAATTCAAAACATTAAAAACTGTTTGGCTTTAGTAAATGTTTTACATTGAAGTAAGGCTTCAGTTTGACCCAAAAAAATAACTAATAATTTCTAGAGTTTTTTTTTAATTTCTCATTTCCCAGAAGATGTTTTTGCTCATGTTTCTACGTACTTTACTGCAGTTGTGGTGTACTGAATTTTTTTCCTTTTGGGTGAAAACAGAGATTCTGGTACAGCCACCTAGAGCAAAGGAGCATACAGGCCCCTCTGTTGCAAAAAGTACTACAAAATTATTGACAATCATAAGGTCTGATAAAATGCATATTACAAAATTAATGACAATCATAAGGTTTGATAAAATGCATAATTCTTCAATTGCAGCCATTTCTACTGTGAAAGAAAGGCCAAATCAGAGCAAACAGATGGGCAGAATTCCCCTGGACAATTGCAGACTATGGATATACATTTCTGGGCTGATTACCACTTCACAGGTAATGGAGAGAACCAGGAGCTTTTACAGCAGAGTTCATCTTACCTGGCATAGATGTTAATTGTAGATCCAACAGGTCGTGCTTTAAAAGGTCCTAGTTTTCTCCATTAGCTGCAAAGGGGGATTAGGCTAAGTCATCTATGTTATAGACAGTTATAGTTAGGTTTTTTCATATGTATGTATAGCCCTATATCTGATACAAATATATCATGCATTTCCCTTCAGTTTAAAAGAATTACAAGCATTTCAGTCGCTAGAGCCTCTTATTTTTAACAGTTAAGACTCTTGTTGAACTGATGCTAAAGGGCCAAGAGGGGAGCTCAGCAGGTAGGAATGGGAATCGCAGAGTTCAGCAGGCAGAGTTGGGGGATGGATGCCAAGAGGCTTCAGCAAGAGCCCCCGAAGAGGGAGTTACTCCCCAAACCTCTCCTTTCTCTTGGAGGCAGGACACCTGTGTGACACAGGGGTTCAGTTTTTGCACTTGGGTCTGATGCATCAGTGTATATTCTTGCACATCTCAGGGCATTAAGCTAGGTAATGTGACCCTGAGCTACTATTTATTTCTCTGTGCAGGTCATATAATTGTGTGAGGGAAGGTACATTTCAACAGTGTATACTATACATTAAGTGATTACCTGAAGTCAGTTCAGAGTGGGGTTTGTATGCTTTGTAGGCTGTCTCATGAACTCAGCTACAAATCCTTTCTTCTAGAGAAGGTTTGAGATCACAAAAGCTTATGAAAATACAATAGTTCTTTGTACAAAGCATTCACATCCTGCTTTCACCAGTTTACAAGATGTAGAGCGGTTTGCTTCATTTATAATGCTACCCTTTCAATACAGACAGTTGGCTGCAGAATTAAACGCTAATGGAATTAAGGAATCTAATATTAATATGCCTATATTATCAGTGGGAACAGATATGACTCACTTAGAAGAGAAAGCATTACTGTGCTCATGGGTGACTAATATAGGCTCAGCTTTTAAAATCCTTTATGTGAATTCAGACCTGGTAAATCTGGATTCAACAAGTGCGCCTCCTCCTCACCGATAAAAACAAGCACGGCACTGTGTAACCAATGCCCTGTAGCAATTGCACAGATGCATGGCACTTCTCAGGAAAGCGATTACTGTCTTTTCTTCAAGCTTAGTTCTAAAGCAACCATCTCACAAAACGGGCGGCTTTGCCAGCTGACTTTTAATTAGCGTTATTTCAGAAATGGAAGAAAGAGAATGAGGGAAGAAGTTACCAGACTGCTGTAACTGCCCAAGCAAGCGAGTGCCTGATCTGGACCATCGGTGCAGAGTTTGTGGAACATCTTGCAGTAGTCCACACTACATGAAGTCAAAATAAAGGTACATATTTTTCACCTTCCCCCCCCCCCCCCCCGAAGAACGGGAAGTCACACCAGTCACTTGACTTACACCCCTCTGGCATCATTGTTGCAATAGTTCAGATGGTTTCCTGGTTCAGAAGAAACGTTCAAAGGCACAAGTCAAAGCTGAAGCTGCTGTCTGAGTGACAGCTGTTCGTGACTCTGGACTTCCCCGATCTAGTTACTCTATCTTTAGCAACTACAGATAATGGCAGAAATTTTCTCTGGTGCATATTCTTTACCGTGCAAATTGCAGAGAGAGCTAGGCTGTTGAAGAGTAGTTGTGAACTACTCTGATTAAAAATTATTTTGCTGCTGTGCTACTGTTTAGGGAGAAAATGCCAGGCGTAGCCTTTGACTCATGCAGCCAGTTTTTCATGATCCTCCCTCTTCAGGGCTTCAGGCCTCAGATTTTCTTTTTGTCACTTTTTCTCCTTATGTGAGTTGCTCCCCATGCCCCTTCATTTTAACTTACTCCCATAGGCTTCCTTCTGGGAAGGGAGCATCTGTCTTCACAATTACACGGCAGTCAGAGGGAAAGCAGTCAGGATTACATCTGCTGGACTGCCAACAAGCAGTGTTTCCACCCCATCCATTCCAAAAATGTTACTCATGACTCTAATGTGAACTTGCGTGTACCTGCTTGCATACAGCTGCTTGCATACAGCTCATACTGACTCAGCAATGGGAATAAAGGATTTATGAGCAAGTGCTTAATTTAAAGCTCCTAAAAAGTGTTTTACAATTGGTGTAAGGATGATTAAAGCTCACCATGTCATTAACCAAGATACATTGAGTTATCAGTTGTCTCCACCAGCCCCCTGTATATATCTGGGACACCCAGGAGTTTCTCAGATGGTTAGTGGAAATCTAGGGCTTGATTAAATTGCACACTCATAAGCATCTGATTCCATGAGAGGTATCCTGTGGTATGCCAGACATCCATATGGAGCAGAAAGGTATAATATGGGATACTGGTGCCGTTCTGAATGAAGCAGTAGCTGAAGGCCAGGTGGAATGCCTAGAGCACCTTCAGTGACCCGAGGGACCCATGTGGGCAATTGGACTAAACCCTAATCACAACAGTCAAGAGAGCCCAGAGAGTGGCTCTGCTGACCCTCTTGCAAGCTGCGTTGCTCTCTGGGCTCCAGCCGACCCATATCAACCCCATCTCCACCGTCTGCTAGCAAGTCACCTCCCTCTGCGGTTTCAGCTGCTTGGGCTCCACAGGTTCAGCACGCTCAGGGGATTGCTGCACCATGAGAAAGGGCTGCACAGCAGAGCCAAGCAAGATAAGGCAGAATCAGAGATGGAGGTAGGGTTGTTGAGATGAGGTCCAGAAGAAAAACGTTGATGTGAAAAGGTATAAAATGCTAGAAGGGAAAAGCGGGGAGTCAGAAAATGGCAGTTTGGTGACACTGGCCAGTGAAGACTCATCTGGTGTCTTGCAGGGGGAGGTGAGCACATTAATGCTTAGTCTAGTAGCTTGCTAGTCATAGCCACCTGTATTAATCAATAAATTATTACTTTACACTTTTAAATAGTGTGTATCTGCTTGCAGGGTTTTTTTGCAGATGGTGGAAGGTGTCTAGCAAAGTGACTCACAAGGGGTGCAGATTGGCAGGGGATGCAGGCTGCAGAGGAATTTTGTTATTCTGAAAGAGGAATAACAAAAGCTGAAAACAATTGTGCAGTCTGGTGTTGTTGCAACTATTCAAATTAGAGATTTATAGCTTGGATTTTATGGGGACTATTAATGGTAGCAATATAAAGAGGGGAGAGAAGAAGGGAATTAACTTCTCCCATCCTGAGGAACTTTTAAGGATGCACTCAGTTCATGGGAGCGGGAAACCTTCATGGGAGAGGGTGCACTGAGAAAAGCAGGAAAGGCATTTATAATCTGTCAAGAGAACACTAAATTTAAAGCAAATACTCAAGTTTCTGCATAATGGGCTTTATGAAGAATTGCAGAACTTGGAACGATGACTGCTGCTTTATAGATAGAAAATGTGGAATTGAAATATGAAATGAAATTGCTGAAGGAACAGGACTGGAAACAGTGCTGAGCAAGGGGAACAGGACTGGTGAGAGTGAGCTGATTCGTGTGCCTCTGCTGCAGAGCTTGCATTCAGCACTTAGGATGTGAGACCAGACAGCGTGATGAATGGCATACTGGCAGTCAAAAGAAGTTTGAGCAGCTGTGAAGAGAGTATTGAAAGAGAAGCAATTTGCGGATCAGACCATTTGGCTCGCCAGAGGATGATTCAGTCTTTGAAAAGGGCACTGCAGAAAAGCAGAGTATGGTTCCACCTCTCACTGCAGGGTTTAGAGACAAAGATGTTGGCCCCTGGGACCTTTTGATTTGGCTCAATCCTTTTGATTTGGCTCAATCCTTTTGATTTGGCTCTACTGGATTTCCCAGAAAGCACACTGCTGTTCTCTCTGTATACTGCTTTGCAAAAGGAGTTGAAAGAGATTACGTTTCCCATGGCTCAGATGGCGCTGGTTGTTATCAAAGTGGTCCCCAAAACTGATGTGGATGTGCATGAACAACAGGGGAAAATTCAATCAATAGTTGATCTAACCTCAGAACAAGTAGGAATTGTATCACAGGTGTCAGGTCCCTTGAATGATACCACTGCAAAGTGGATGGTGGGCTTCTAGAAACCCCAGAAGTGCTGGTTAAACATTTTAACTTTATCGCTAGGACGTCCACCACTCCATCTGATCAGGCATTATTATCTGCCTGCAGCCATAATGCTGCAATTATCAGCAACATTCGAGGAACCCCAGCTGCAGAAGAGAACTCGCAGCATTGGGTGTGAAGGACTCTGAAAGCATTACTGGCTCCCAAACTGTTAGATGGTTGTTTTATCTGAAATAACAGAAAGCTGAGGAAGGACTAGAGCAGTATTTATCAAGGAAGCACGCACTAGGTATGGGACTCGGGTTTTGTGTGGGAAGGAGCAAGGAGGCAGCCTAATTAGAGGGTCCAAGAACATAAACTTGCAGTGATGAATGGATTGGTACTGGCTAGCGGACACCTACCTGACATATGAACACCTACACGCAAACATGAGTTCATCTGGGTCAGAAACTCAACGTGCCGATGAGAAAGTGAGTTAGGACTATAGCATTCCCAGATGCTAGCACTCGCAGGTAACTGGCACGCTCACCACAACTTACACCCCTGTTCACTGACAAGCTGAGGCTCCTCTTTGGACATAGCCAGGCTGTTTGCTCTCCCCGCGCTGAGCAGAGGCTGCAGAACATCGCTGCTCTCTCATTGCTTTAGAAATCTGGTTTATACTTGTACTTGTACCAACACTACCCTTTAGTTCAGCAGAGTCCAGAATGGCTTTTAGTTCACACTGAGTGGAAATTAAAACCTATATAAAGGGTAAATCCTGCTATAGTAGCAAAGGCAGCTCTGACACTGTCGTGCAAGTCCCTGCTGGGGCACTACTACGTGGGCCTTTGAGGACCATATGGTGCAACTGAGCTCGCCCAGACCACCTCACCATGGTTCAATGTACATACGTGCGTCTTGTTGTGATAAGCCCATCGTCTTTTCTTGGCCTGCATTTTGTGAAAGAAGGCAGCTTGGAATACACTATGAAATGTGCTGGCCTACACACTAGGCCACTCTGTATTTTTGTTGGTCTCTCATGTTTGCACTCATCTATGGGGTGTTTAATCCCAACCCTTCTCAATTTAGGCCATGTTTAGTTGTTGGGGTTTGTTTTTGTTTTGGTTTGTTTTTTTTTTTAAAAGGACATCAGTGTTCACTTCTCAACCTTCTGGTACTCAGCAATTCTGAAATAAATAATCCTTCCTTCTCATAGCAGCTCCTGGTATTATTAAGGAAACTATTCAGTCGAGTCTCTCCTCTGACTAGCCTCCTGAAAATCTTTTTACCCTATCCAAAATATGTTAGTGTAGTCCAAGAGACATTGTGACAGACTGCTGCATTAGAGCATTTTTTTTCCCTGGACGTATTTATCTATATGAATCTTTTCTTTTAAAACATGTTCTGGAGAGCATTAAGAAATGTTTAAAATCTGACTGCCAGCATGAACTGTAACTTGAATATGAACACATATTTTATGGTGTGCATACATACCAAGATTATATAAATATGTTGTATCTTTTTAAGGATGTTAGTAGCATGTAATGGATTTTACACAATTTAGATATTTTTGTACTCAGTATTTTTTCAGTAGCTTTTTGCTCCAGACCTAGCCTGTAGCTCATAATGCTTATAAGCCAAAGAGAATAGGCTGGCAGGAACCAAGGAGACTGGGTATCTATCTGACCTGTTTACAATGAAACGCGTACACAGAGATTGCAAAATGAGAAAGGTAACGCAGAAGGTATCAGGGAGAAAACAAATGAAAAGAAACAGTCTGTTAGACTCTTTTTTAAATGTAGCCATTTGAAGATACGTGCATGAGCTAATGTGCAAATATTAATACAGTGGGAAATCAAGTGGGATACCAACCATATGCCACCATATCAGAGGAGCCCAAAATAATTTCCCAACCAAGCTTATTTCTCATTTGCCACACAGCTGAAATGGGTGAAGTTGAAGTGTTTGTCTGTAATTGAGTAAATTCACATGTGGCTATCGATAAATATTTGGAACCTGCACAAGAACTTTTTGTGTTAATGATCTGATTTCCCCATCAAACAGGACAGAGATAAAGCTGCAGCAACAAAAATCACTATGTAATAATGTCATGCACATCATTCAGTACCAAAATGGAAAAACCTCAATGTTCAATTTAAGAAAAAAATATTCGGCAATGACTATTGCAAATGACAGGGACAGTAAATATATCATTAAAGCAAACAGTTGCTACTGTATATGATGACCTGTTTAGGGTTATTTTCTTTAATTCTTCAACTTAATCTGATGATGCATATAAAAATGGAGGGAGTTTATAGGTTCTTTAAAATTTCTTTTAAAAATCGCTGCAGTACTTTCACAGAATGAACTCCCTTAGTATAAAACTTTTATCACAGGAGTGCAATTTCACATGCAAGAAAACCCAGAATTTTTGTTTTAATGAGAAAAAAAAATTGTTTCATCACAAAACATGAGATCTCAAATGATTCATTTGAATTATGCTTTATCAGAGCAGTCTGCTCCTGTCGATTACACTTCCATGCTAATGCACAGCACGTCTGTAATCACAGAATTTTGGAAAGACATTCCAGCACTGTAACATTTTAAATAGCCACGTTTCAGTGCATGCTCAAGGATGCATTTTAACTCTTCAAAGAATCCATTAAGTACTCTGGGCTGCTGCCTACTGAATTACCTACAGAGATTTCCTCAACGACAACAAGTTGTTGGTACCAATGTTTTATAGTTACTCAGCTCCTGACTTTAAAGTGTCTATGGGATACTAAATTGCTTTGGGTTTATTCTAAACCAGTGTTTTAAAGAGACATGGCTAGTTCAATAATGGTCCCTACTATATCTAGGCAACTCTGATGATATACAAAAATGGAGACTCACAGATCAGGGATTTTGGGAATACTGCACTATTCAGGAAGTGATTACTTCTTGCACAATTTCTAATTTTAAAAAAGGTATCCCAACACTGCCTTGTCAGAATTGTCTCTTGTAGCACATGGGGTATTTCATCCCTTTAAAATAAAAACTAGAATCTCAATAAAATTTAAAAGAAAAAGCAAGAGATTTGAAATAATATATTCTTTAAAAAAACCCCCAACCTTGCATGCCTCAGTCAGTGCTCAATCACTTCAGCTAGAACATGAAAATCTGAGGTACTAATTAGAAAATGATTACTCAAAAGTGAAACACACAAGTCATCACCTAAACTGAAAATACCAAATTTAAACAGCAAAACTAATGCATTTTCAAGATTCTTTCAATTTTATAATTAAACATATTTGAAACATAAGTAATCTGATAAAAATTATGCTTACTCTGATAATATCCAATTAGAAATTTTATATGTTAGCTAAAGTCACCTTCACTAAATTATGCAACATAATCTATGCCAAATTCCAAAGGAGACTACAAGAGCTAACTTAATTGTCTTAAATAAGTTGATAGTCTGTAAATACAAGGGTATGCATTACTACATAGAACTCAGGCCAAATATATGGAAACTACATTCTTTAGTTATGATTCATACCGTAGCCAGTATGATGAGATACTTTATTAAAAACAAACAAACAAACAAAAAGCAACAGTGTCTGGTCCAGCCTGGTAGGTGTTCTTTGTCCCACATAGTTACCTATACCTGAAGGAGTGAAGGGAGAAGGGCAGAGATTGTGACCCAGTGGTGGGTGTCAACAAAATGAAAGACAAATATGTGGCCAGAAATTATGGCAACCCTTCAATGAAAGTCCTGTGGACTGGAGAGCTGTCAAAAGGTGGCTCTTACCCACCATTGCTGCAGTGAACTCTGAAGACAGCTTTGTGTTACTTTAAATGAGGGGCTGGTCAGAAGAGCTGCCCTCACCTCAGATGACAAGTGGTGACAGTACTGAAAGGAATTTGAACTCTGTATTTTTTAAGTGTTCTGCTTTGATTACAGCTACTGTCATTATCCTTCACACTGGCACCAGGACCGATACTTTTGGCTATTCTCAATAGTTCTCACCTTCTTGAGTGCCTAGAACTGCATTACTTATCAAGTGAGCCTTGATGGATCTGAGCTCCAACTATTGACTAGTACCTTTTCCTAAGAACTTCACATACGTTCAATAGACTCATGCCAAAAGAGCCAATTTGTTCCAAAAAGATAAGTCATGTGCATCAGGCAGCAGTAAAAGGCTTAGAAACTACAGGTCTCCCTTTTGGCAGATGTTTGTGTAGAAAGCCTTTGTGTTCATGCCAACTGGCTCTCCCAGCTCATGTATTCAGTATAGTACTAGAGCCTCAAGATGTGTCAATGTATAGAATATAGAAACTCTGCATTTGCATTCAAACCACAACTGAATTTAGACTTGCTTACCACAGGTTAAACTCCTCTTTGTTCAAGAGAAGCCAGCAAACACTGGGGGCTCTTAACTCACCGATAGACATGCAGCATTATGCCTTACCTTGGCTAAGAGAAAACTTTCGAATTCCATCTTCCCCTCTGTCTCCAGAGCTATCTCAACTAGGGGCAGATTAGTTACGAATGAGTGAGGTATAGCTCCCCTTACCTGTTTCTAGTGTACGGCAAGCTGCCTCCCATTCAGGTCAAGCTCTTCCCACTCCCAAGAGCTGCTGACAACACCGCTGGACCGCGCATGCAATTGGTTTGCGGCGGGACTGGGAAAAAAAAGGGTTGCTCTTCTGACTAGGAACTAAAATCTTGTATCATTAATTAAACAAAACCAGTGAATACAGAACTCAGAAAGTAAGTTTTACTTCTTTTTAGGTTTGAGAGTGCTCTGCTGTCCTGACTGACCCTGCGGCAAGTCTGCCCATGTTCAATATTAAAATAAAAAGTACTGATGTATGCTGATTACTACAGCAGGTAGATTGTCCAGTCCTCATTTTAATGGTTTCTTCTTGATTTCAATCACAGACATACCCCTATTAGACGGAATCAGAACCCAGTGCTCACATGTTTAGGACTTCCTATCAGTACATCAGAACATCAGGGTGGAAATACATAGAGATTCTTCACTGCGCCAACTGTAGATGTGCAGGCTCTCAAAACAAACTTAGCAATGTAAATTCAACCTTTCAGATACAACACCCTCCTCTGAAGCCTTATAAAAATACCAGTGCAACATAGAGCCATTTTACAAAACAATTATCTTTATAGAAAGGTATTTTAGTGGTATATGCTGAGGTAAATAATAAAAACAGACCCAACAGAGGGCATGACCAGTGTTATGGAGAACTCCGGATGAAATTTGGCCAAAAGCCTGTTTTATAAAAGCTAATATTTACCTACCAGTTATGATCCCTGGTAAGGTGCTTATTGCTGTAATACTTCAAAATTATTCTTCAGTTTACAAATTGAAAAATATACGAAATTAGATTTGTATGAATGTTAGGTATTAGCTGTCACAAATTTTAAAAGGCATTGTACCAAGTTTTCTTAATTGTTTACTAACCAATTTGATCGTAGCAGGTAAATAAACTACAGCATACATTTTACCTGACACCATGCATCAAAATCACCATAAAAACTAAGTTTATCAAAGTCCAACTCCACAAGGAAAACATGAAAAAGTGCAAATTATGTACCCAGTATTTCTGTCACAGCTGTTTTTTCTTAATATGGCATGAAAAAGGTTTACAGCATATATTAAGAAAATTCTTACAAGTGTTCACCTCAATGCTTATATATACAACATTTTGCTCAAAGTGCTCACTATATGAAAAAAACCGATTGGATAAAAATATTTAAACAGTGCTTTCTGAACGTTCAGGGAAAATTCATATAATACATCAGTCCCATTGGTTTTCCTCTTCACTCAGTGCAATGAGATGCAGAAGTCACATCAACTTCACAAAAACTTTGCTTGCCACATTGCCAGAAAACCTCAGTTACAGTGGCATTCTTGGTGTCCCATTGGGAGTGGGTCTTTTATTTTTTTGCATGTGGCTTTGATGTTTTCGAGATCTTACTACTTTCATTCTTACTTCGAATACTTCTTGTATGGCTTTTCGAAAACAATGGAAATTGTAGTCTATTAATCCTACAGAGACAGAAATGGTTTCCATATTAATAAAGACATTTATACAAATTAGGTAATGAAAAAATTACTTATATTCTACGTTTAGTGAAATACCACACTGTCTCTCTGGAGGTCATAATCAGTGAATTTTCCAGGCATTTTCTTCTGTGCTAAGCTAAAGCATGTTTGATAAATACAAATAATTCAGTGAGCATTATAGTTTCATACTATGTCCAATATTAAATATACTTATTAGTCTTAAGAGAAAACAAATAGAAGTTCATTGGCAGATAACAAAGCCTTAACTTAATAGAGAGCTTTGGAGAAGTGCTCAGCATACTACAAGAAAAATTAAAATATTTCATAAAATATGGTGTCATTTTGTAAATTTGCTTTACAGAATAACTGTAATAAAAATAAGTAGCACCTAGTAATCAAAGAATTTTCTTTTTTGACAATGCATAAGCTTTGAAATAGATACTTCAAAGAAATATTACCAAATAACAGCCAGCTATATTTCATCTTACATTGTAATTGAAAAATAACACAACAGACATGCTATTAGATTACATACATACATAATAGGCAGATAATATTACCATGTGAGTGGGCTGAATGTGATCCTACAGGAAAGCTGTAAAGCCATATTGGTAGTCAATTGGAAGACTTCCTGGGTGCTACAATTGTGTAATACTGCGATACAATTTTAGAATTTTGGTACTGAGCTTATGACCTCATTCAAGGTTAATGCCATAAGCTTTCTTAACTCAAATACTGCAGTGTCTTCCACTTCAATTTCCCTAACAGGAGATGATACATATTTTAAGTGGTTTAAATCCACCATGCTACACTTTGATTTTTTTTCCAGGAATTATTTTTGCTCTCCCTAGAGTTGAGACAAAATATTCTGTGGAAGTCACCACACACCAAAAGCTAATCTGCATTATAATACCAGAACTGTACTGTTAATGAGTACAGGCTACAGCACTAAGTGTCCCAAACTGTGTAGACACAACAACCTGACACAGTTGTAGCCAAACCCTACTGGGTGTTTATTCAACACGGTGTCTTTTCTGAAGCAGTGTTGTTAGTAGGTATGTCAAAGTAACACTTCTTATGCTTACAGCAAAAAAAGAAAGTGACCACATCTAACATTCATAGATAATAAAGGCAGTATGGGTATTAAAGAGAAATTTGACCAGTTGAAGTTCTATAAAAGAAAAGCTAAATAGCCTGTCAAACAGCCCAGCAGACATGGTATGAGTACTGCATTCACAAACGCACCAACACTGACTGGTGAATTAATATCACAAGATGGGGATGCAAGCCCAGATGATGGCTCATTCTTCCACTGCTCAGTTCTGGCCTCAGGGCATTTCACTAAGACCAGTAGCTCAGTGAACATCATGCCAGCGAGCAGAGTGATCATGAAGTAAGCTTTCACTATTGACCTTGACCAGGGTCAGAGAGATAACAAAGAAACTTTATGCACTTTATCTGCAAAATCTGAAAGCTGTCTAGATCCCAAACATGCAGCTTTTGAAAAGCCTCCTTTCAGAGATGAGAAAAGCGAGAACATATTTCTTCCTATCAGCCAGTTTCAATAATATTCCCTTGGTTATGGCATGCAAGCTGTTCCAAATGTGTATGCTGGTGCCAACAGGTACAAATCAATGTTAGCCAAGATAAACTGACACATTCTACTGTTGCAGATGGAAGCTTTACTGTACTGGATGTAAACTTTCATATGCTTTCATATCAGAAAGTTGTCAAATACATTTATGATTTCATCTTATCTTAATGCCAGCACAAATACCTCATGCCTTTAAACATGTTATGTAAGCTCTACCAAGCTGTACTTACCTTTAATATTTGTGATATAGCTAGAGATTGTTACCAGCTAATGACAACCACAGTTATTCATTAACTCGCTAGTATAAGGAAAAGTAATGCAATACTAGAAAAGGGAAAAATACCTTTTCTCTCAAAGCTTTCTTCTCTGACAAAACAAACAAGAGCAAGGAATTTTGTCACCTCTTTTAAATAAAGGACAGTTGTATTGTTCAGTTTTATGATTGCCATTGATTCTTTGTCATAAGGAGTTCCAGTGCCATCATCTTTAAGCCTAAGGGGCAATATTCAAACAAACAAACAAACAAACAAACAAGAAAAGATAAGCCACCAGATGAGCTAATAAAAGTACTCCCACATTGGTTCTTTCACCAGATAATCTCAAACTTTATGAAATTTTCATTTTAACCTTTCAGGGAGACTCTTACTCAAACTACACGCTATGTAAACTAAGAAGACATAGAGATTAAATCATTTATCCAATCACACACCAAATCTTTGATCTGGGGCTAGAAATTAGATTGTTTGATTGCCAAGTACCTGAACTGGAGCCTTACTTTTTCCTCTTAGTTACCAACCATTTACCACAAGGTTGTCTGTTTTCTTTTAATCAATGCACTATATTATGACTTCATCTAAAACATGTGAACAAGTAAGTCTGTCCTGATAATTCCAAATCTAGTAACCTTGCTTGAGCAATGGCAGTGGACTGATAGTTTAAGCCATCATGAGACCTTCCTCATGAGATGTTGGCTTTTGCAACATCATATCATGAAAAGAGATTTCTCCTTCACAGATGATGTGTCATGATGATCACTGTTATTAGTTTTATACCTTGTAATTTTACCCTCATTCCTGAATGCTCACACAGATCTTGTTAAATGGGCACCAACCTCCCAGAACAATTAGTATCAATAACATATTAAGGTAGCAAGTTCCACAGATGCTCCAAGAACAGAGGACAAGAAATAAATTGTAATACCATGTCTTTAGTCTATAGCTAAAAACATGGCAAGCAGATTTCTAGTCATAAACACTAAATGGTTACACAAAGACAACGGCAGAGTGACATTTTGTGAATAGAGAGCCCCACAAGTGGTGGTGTACAGATAATAATTAAACGCATAGTCTGTTGAACTACACAGCAGCATCTTTCTCTGTACAAAAAAAATGCCACAGAATCAGCATCCTTTATGGTATACCTCTGTAAAACACAAGTTCCTGTACAGTTACTGAAGTGACCAACTCCAAAATCTGAAACATACAGTAGAATATACAAACTTAAGAAATGTTAGAAAGGTATTCAACAATTTGTTGTTCTTTTGAAGTTCTAATGCTTAGTGCACATCTGCACTAGGATTCTCCCTCATACCTCCTCCAAGAGTGCAAGAAGTCTATCAATGGGTAAGAATGCAAGGCTACCAAAGACTACCACGCTCTAAGCATGCTGCAGTTTAGCCTCCAAGTCTATGCATCTTAATGCACTAATTCTTAATGTGCCCCTGCCTTTCCCAGGAATAGCTAGCATTACGTTCGGCCAAGGGCCAAGCCATTTAAAATATAACTTGCAAGGAGATGTACATGCTACCCCAGGAGATCTCCAGTTGCTAATGTATAAGGAGGGGAAACTGAAAAAAAAACCCACAAAGGTCATGTAGAGAAAAGAAGATGAACAGAGAACTGAAGCAAGAGTGAATCAGTTCTCTGAGGCCAGCAGAGGCCACTAGCTATTAAAGTAAACAAAACTAAATGTGCCCCACTTTTTTTTTAAATGGGAGGCATCCTTCACTTGAACTCGTCCCTGGGGAACAAAATGTTAATGTTAATTTTTCCTTTTATTTTAGGTTGGCTACTTCCTAGTCCTTCCTCCACATAAAATTACTAGCATAGAAAGAGGAAGGTGTTCACAAAAAAGGCTGGGCAGGGAACAGTGCTTGTTGCTGGCAGGGGATCTGTACCTCAGAGGCCTGCTGTTTCCTCCTTCTCCCCTGTCCTGACATATTACACATTCTCATTATTGTTTATACCCTCATCATTCTAATTTTGAAGCCATTTAGATTCTAGGTACACAGTTTTATGAAAAACATTAACTATTTACTTACCCATATATACAAGAAATGTCAATCACAACATCTATCATATCACAGCAGAGCTCATAAGTTTGCATATCCACTGGAGTACTGTCCGTTGCAATATAGATCTTGCTGACTACATCAAATAAAAATGCCTTTTCAATCCCAGAATTCTATTTAAGAAAAAAAGAAAGAAAAATAAAATGGAAGCCATGTCTTCAAATTAATACCAAGCTTTTTTTTGCTCCCCTATTTGCCTGTTATACAAAAAGCTAGGCTGAAGAAGTGGAAGTTAAACTGCAATCAAGCTCATTTTGAAAGAACTGTACATACAGCACTGTCGTATTTGTAGCAAACCGCAATGCTCACAGACCTTCCAACAGTCTCTGCCTCTGGGCAGCCATAACAACAAGTTACACTCCCAAACTTCCCCGCTCTGGAAAACATTTGGAGAGATTACATTTATTTCAGTGGAAAATGCTGGGGGGGTGGAGTGGATTCTTCCAAGATCAAGCTTTTTGGTTTTTGATTGTAACAATGGACATAAAAAGAGAGCTGTAATTTAAAGTTATTCTAGCTGGACATGTAAGAAGGTAGAAACAAGGAAAAGAAAAAGCTGATGGACAAAGAAGGCAGTAGTGTTCAGGAATTAATTTCTCAAGGAAATTGAGAAATTGTCTCATCAGGGTATGTAGCTATTTTACTGTCTGGTTCCTTAGAACATCTTTTAGGATCATAGGAGAAAGACCAGTATTTTGATGGTGCTCTCTCAGTTTTCATGTAGCATTGGTGGTTAAAGCCATGTTTATAATGCTAAGGCTTGCTAATGTGATGACAGCTATGTTCCTGTCATCCTGCCAAGCTGATTAAGACTTTCTCCATACTGGAGATGTATCGTATTCGCAGCTCTCAGAGGCCAGCCAGGAATGCTAGCTCATAGTCTTTCTGTAGATAAGTAAACTGCCATAAGTCTCTGCTTCCTGGGAAAAAAAAAAGGGGGGGGGGGGGGGGGGGGGATGTGTACTGTTTAACAGAAAACAGTAGCTTTGCTTGCTGATATCAAGGGATTGCACCTGGGCAGCTGCCCCAGCATGAACACAAAGAGCAATTTCCCAGTATTGCTAAAGCTCAAGCTACAAAATATGCTTCAGAATCCACCTATATAAGGAAGAGAAGCAACTTTCTCCCATCAAACCGAATTTTCTCCATATATGGGCTTCCCTTTTAATATGGTTTGGGACTGCTGCCACAGCAGTTTTGTAACTACCAAAAAACATACTGAAAACCCCTAACAAGTTTTAATAGCTTCAGCTTCCTTTGTAGTTACAGAACTTTTCCTTTTTCTTCTTCTTTCTTAAGTCAACTATTTAACACATAGTTAAGAGACTAAAGTGACTCTCCCACTTTCCAAATTTCCTGAAATAAGTAGAAAAATTTCAGCCCTAGGTATGCTATTGAACAATGGTCAGCAATATTTTGAGCTACACTGTTGAAGGACAAGAGGCAAAAGGCACAAGCTGGAATTCTGACTTGATACAAGAAAAAAGAAAGCTTAGCACGAGAGTGGTGAAGCACTGGGAGCATGCTGACCTGGGAGGTTGTAGAGTTTCCATCCTTGGAGATACACAAAGCTGGAATGGACCCAGCCATGAGCAACCTGCTCTAACTGGCCTGACTCTGAGCAGGAGCTGACCTCTAAAGGTCCTTTTCAGCCTACATGGCTCTATGAGTCTACGTTCTTTGAGTACTAAGAACAAAAATGTATGCATATTTATTTTGGCTATTCTGGCCACATGTGATAGTTCTGTAATTTTAATTTTTAAACAATAATTCTGACAGCACCTCACATACTTCAACAGATGCTGTCAAATAAGATTAATCACAAGATTCACCTGTAAATATCATATAAGTATACAGCCATAATTCATTGCCAAAATACATATTTGAAAATACAAGTAATTTTAGACAAAAGAAGTTGGAACTCGAGCCCTGTAGTGTCATTCATGAGGAGTCGATTATAAGATTTTGTACTATATAAAGAGAGACATAGTGATAATTTCAGCTGTACAGGTAAGCTGTACTTTAAATTATTAAGATGCCAGTGACAATATAATAACATTTAAAAATGAGAAGCGATTTTTTCCATCTCAGAACTCCGTCTGCTGCAGCCTGCCCGTACTTGCAGTGACAGTTTAAAAGGTTTTCATCTTGAGATGTTTGCCATGCCAGCAGTTACACCTGCTGGTAAGGGCAGAGCTTGGTGTCTTAACTTAAACTATGCTCATTTTCAGTTGAAACTAATACATCATGGTAGGACCTGCTGAGAAACTGGCACATATCTGCTTCTGTCGAACTTTGTACAGTGACAAAAACCTTGGTGAAAGGGTAGGATGGACTTCCAGTAGTAACCACTAAATTGTACCCACATGACTTCACAGATTTCATTTGCCAGGGTTTTTAGTACAACTTTAACTGAAAAAGCAAAGGATTTGCCAGAATGTTTGTGACGAAATTGCTCAAGGAAAAAAAATATTAGTACAAACAATAATTACAAGTCATAAAAAATCAGGAAACAGTGGATAAAAAATACTATTCAAAGAGATGTACCATTAATGCTCAGTCAGGGAAAATGACAATAGGAAATGAACTGTTTCTGTTACTAGAGCAGGAGGGTTCCTTATTAGAGAAACAAAGGCCAACAGCTGCCTTATGCAACTGAATGAAATGCTGCCATTGATGTCAATGAGAGCAAGGCCAGAATAAGCAATTGTCATCTCTGACACAAGCCTATGGTCTGGAAGGAAGATGCAACATGCGCTAGAAGCTCTATCAAGCCCTCTGAATTGATGTAAGAGTATTCCATGGCTAATCTGATCCAAGAGAGTCATTGTGAAAAATCTTCTGCAATAATATATGAGATTTTGTTTTGGATAGGTAAAAACCATGAGGTAGTTGAAATTCAAACCATGTTTCTCAATTATAGTGAGTATGATAAAGTAGAAGGCAGTTTCTATTCTTTAAACGGAATGGGTTCAGTAAAACTGGTAGTATTACTCCAATTCCTAAGTTAGGGAAATGGGCCTATCTTTTTCCTTCTTGAAAGTATGAAAAGTAAGCCAGAATTTGGCCCTAAAAAAGTAATTTTTAAAAGAACTTACAGGATATCACCAGTCACCTACAGTTAGGAATGAATTTTGGACAGTTATTTAAACAGGTCTTGCAGCAAACAGCAGATTTAGTGAATGAATTTTAATTTTAAATACTACATTTGAATTACAGATTATGAAACTTAAATCATTAAATAAACAAAACTGTACTTAATTTTATTTTTACTGTGATAACGCATTGTTTAACACTTACTTTTTAACATCCCTCAAAAAAACCACATCAACCCTAAAATGAAAACCCACATTCCTGTGTCACACAACTTGATTGCTTGGTGAGGCCACAGTAATTAAAAAACAGACATCCTTCTATATGAAGCTGATAGAGTGTTAGTCAGGTAAGATTTACATGGGTTTTGAACGCCAAACCAACTATTATTTTATGCTTTACAAGCAGTTACATTAAAGACTGTAGAAGCAGTATTATCACACTGATGGTTCCTCAAAGGTACAAGCTAACACACTGTGGCACTATAAAGTTAGGCAAAAATCTGCTGTGAACTTAAGAGCGATCACAGATCTATTTTCGTGTTGGAAGTCTTCATGGCATAAATGAAAGCAAATCCTCATGAATATTGCTGCAAAACCCAAACTAGAACACCAATACACCCACACTTTGATATCCAGCACACTGGCTTGCTGAAGTAAGGCATGACCAAAATCCACGTCAAGATTTGTTGTCACCAAATTGCTAAAGTAAAGAGGCACCTGCTAACTAATTCTGTGCTGGCGAATGATGTTTAGTCTTCCTGTGGTTGCAAATAGAGTCATTCCGAGTCTCCTGTCTGCAGATAGAAGATACTCGTAGAAACAGACAGCAAGCATGCTGAGGACATAGTGATGCAGCTACACCTTGCTATAGGTCATTAAAAAACTGGATTTTGCTCTGTTTGGAGCTAAGAAACAGTCTGAGACTGTTTCCCCTACTGAATAGGGGAAATAGGTACCCCTCTCACTTTTCTGGACTTCACATTCGTTTGCAAGACCTGTTCTTCCTTACAAACTACATCTGATATTCTAGATATTATTGGAGCTGCCTTCTGGGTGTTCCAGACACACAAGCAACTGTCATCAGTCATTCAGGAAGCAGCTCGTGCTCGATTCATCTGGTGGTTTGGTACAAATTCTTCACCAACTCTGAACAGTGAGGAGACCCCATACAGAGATCTGACTCACAATATGAATGACTGGGATGACTCTGGCACAAGGAGGACTATCATTCAGACAGCCTTCTCTTTAAGATTGTGTAGCATATTCAATATCCAATTGCTCCAGAACTGTTGTCATCACTATGTCATTATGTTTCTGTCCTAAGTGGAGTTTGAGACTGGATGATAACTGGTATACAGTCCAGCCATTTAGTAGAAACACATCTTTGTAACAAACCATTCGTTATGAAATAGCATCATTTGTTGCTTAATAGTAAGAGAGTAAGTTCTGGAAAGACCTTCCTCTAATCCTAGCTCTCCCTTTCAGCAACACATCCAACTTTTTTCTCTCTCCATTTTCACACCCTACACTGAGAAACTGTGAAGTCTAATTTTATCTTACAGGCTGTTGAATGATATTAAATAATTGCATTACTTCAAAATCACAAAAAGGCACAACAGAATACCTTGCTTGGAAATTGAAGCTTGACAAATTAATGCTAGATGCAAGGTGCAAAATTAGAATACTGTGAGAAAGGATGCAGTTTCAGGAGCTGCTATGACCTGACTTAACTACCACCAAAATGGGGAGTTCCCCCTTCTCACAACCTACTCACTGTATTCCCTTTTGCTCATGGCTACACATTCCCATCTTTTATCTTGTGCCAAAACAAGAGGATGTTGGACTCCTCCATGACCTGCTTTTAACTAAATTAAACAGTGCATTAGTGTGTGTCGTAGTGACTCCATGAGGGAATGGGCAGGTGTCAGAACCAGTACAAAGGAGAGAAAGGGACCACGCATACAGGAACAGTGGAGAAAGCAATTACCTCCACAGTGGTAACAAGCCACTAGATACACAAAGCCCTCTAATTGGCCTTGGGAGTAACTATGGAAACTGTGAAAGTTGTGATGGACTCTACCTCCAAAAACTTCAAGACAAGAGAAGATTTTCTTAAGCAGGTTAAACTTTGATACAAAGTAGAATTAATTCTAGGAAGTTCTACAGAAGAGGTCAGACTAGATGATGTTCCTTCAAGAATTTATTTACACAAATTTTAAGTACTACTTAAACAAACGCATGCAGCACAGACCTTTGCAACATTCAGATTAATGCACGAGCAGAAAAGCGATGGCTGCTAACCCGCTTTATGTGATTCAGGAAATACTGTGAGTATCTCAGCAGCTCAGCAACACTGTTTAATAGAGAGGGAGGTAAGGCCAAGCTGCACGTGCTTGCATTTCAACTAAGTTTTAGTAATTTCTCTGAGAGTTCACATTGCTTATAATCTCTCAGAAGGCAGCGAACAGAATATCTGAACATGCATGTTGGACATAGCTGGATCTACAGACAAAGTATATAACAAGTACTTACTGAAATGAAGATGTTAAGCAGGTTTTCCAGTGTTGGGAGCTGTGGAATCAGTTTCTGTACCACTTTGCTAAATGCTTCAAATATAGAATGATCATATATGCTTGTCAGATAAAAGCTGGAAAAAAACGTCACCACATTTTCCTTTTAGCCATATACTGTGAACATGATGTACCTTTCATAATATGAGTGAAATGAAATATTGTCAAACAGCAAGTGCCTACTCTTATGCAATTACCCCTTGTGATCGAAAGTCACGTTATGATTGAAGCATAGGACTTCATTTCTATACCAAAAACCCCTAAACACTGCAAACTAGACCTCAGTGTAGAACTTCATGATGCAACTCCCACCTTGGTATTCTTATGAAAATATTTTTTAAATGGCAGGAAAGGAGTATTACTGAGTATGTCTGTTGTGATCTACTTTTTGAAAGCTGTGGACCCATTTATCAATGCAATGACGCAGTCAGGTTGTTAAGAGCTCTAAAGAGCTGGCATGTTCACAGAGCAGGTCTCTCTTTTTAATAGATTTGTACTTGGCTTTAAGTGCTAAGAAAGACAGGACAACTTGATGTCCTCTAGTTCCCAGTCTGCAGAAGTCCACTATTTTTCATTATTTGCTACAACAATCTGCTTTATCAGCAGACATAAGGCAAAGATACAGCACCTGTCTTCCCAAGTGGCTCCAAGCAGGCTGTAGCAGTGAGGACTAGTGATTGGGAGGGGACTGTGAGGTGGAGAGGTTTCAAAGAAGGCAAAAGTGATGTAGGTAGCATATACACTCTACTGGCTGGAGCTCTACTGGTTGCTGCCACTGTCCAAGCAACTTATTTCAAGACAGCAGCTGCAGCAAAAACTGGTAGGACTCTGGTGTATTTGTCATCTGTTTTTAAGCACATCTCCTCTCCATCTTTCCCTCCAAGACAGCAATCAGAAATAAGATACTCTGTTTGGCTCAAGTCAAATGCAATGTCTCTGATTATCCTTTTCCTTCATATATCAAAAGCTTGTTGCCTGCTACTTCAAGAGAACAGAAAATGGTAACTTGTCAAATAAGCTGCTCTCCTCTTTAGGATACTCTGCACAGCAGCTTTTCTCACCTGAGGTGAATCTTTTCCAATCCGGCATCTGCAAGGTCATCATTTGCCCTCTGGTGAATATCTCTTTGCGTTTCAATCTTGTGATCATCAGATAAACCATCCACTTTATGGATAAAGATTTCAAAGTTGATATCTGGATTCACTTTATAGGCTCTGGTCACAGTAAGATGCAGCCGAGCTAATGCTTCCATATAATCATCCTAATGAAGGAAAAAGAAAACTGTAGGGAAGTTCTTAAAAATATATATAAAATTTTATGATACTTACTTCTAGATAATGCTACAGTTCAACAACAGCTTAATTTTTTTATTACATTTATAAGCAGAAGCCTGAGCCTACATCCAGCATGTGTTCCAATGTCATGCTGTCAGTATTTAGGAGTCTGAGCAAGAACCTTGAGATGTTAAAGCAAATTAGTTAACTTTTGAACATACTGCAGAGAGAGATTAAAAATAACCAAGCAGCTCTTCAAGCTTTAATGACTTTCTTTTAATGTGTTTGTGATGTAAGTTATTTATTTGCTTTGAAAAAATCTGTGCTTTTCAACCCGTTTGTCTATTGCTGAAGGAAGAAAATAAAAAGGTAGCTTAAACACCCTTTTTTTACCTGAGAATCAATAACAAATATCAGTGCTCCAGTGCCTCTGAAAATCATCTCATAGTCAAACGTAGGGTCAAAGAAGTCAATTTGCCCAGGAAAATCCCATATCTGAAAGTTGACAAAGGAGCTGTTGGAAACATCCTCTCTGCAGATCTTGTTTGTGCTCTCCAAGAAGAGAGTCTCATTCGGAGACATTTTGTGAAAGACAACTTTCTGAATGGAAGACTTCCCACTTCTTCTCAATCCCATGAGCAGGATTCTTGGCTTAACTTCAGTACTGAAGGGATCATTGAAATCCAAAACTGAATAAAATCACACAAGAAGAAAGGTAATATACTATGGCAATATAATTAGTAACTGTTAGATAACATGCATTTGACATTTATCTTCATGACATTTTTACTTGAATTTATGCAAATGTTACTAATTTTTAAGCTTACGGTACTACAGGCATTTTAACTTGAATTATTTGCCCCTTAGGCTATACTATCAGAAAACCTACTTCTCACCTGTAAGACTGAGACTGCAGAAGGTTTGATCGCTCAGTTTGTATGTGAAAAATGTGTTATCACACACAGACATCCTAAAATACCTGATTTTACTCTAACTATCACTATCCCACACACATTCCAACCCAACTTTAAAGAATATAATCCAGTAACAACTGGATTGTCAACTGATAGCTACATCACACTGCTGGAAGAAAGGAGTAAGTTTGTGTTAGTTACATCTGTGTGATCTTCCTAAGGCTACATGAGGGCTTCCTTCCTCTAAAATAAATAAATAGAGAGAGAGATGGTAAAAATCACACATCCCAGGAGCTATAGAAAGAGGACAACTCAGCAGGGAAACAATTCCTCTATGTTGGGACTTAGAACACAGTACTGAACTCACGAGGAGTCCTTTTCTAAGGTAGTTAGGATCGCACCTGCTATTGAATAATTTGTGTTGTGATCTGTAAAAGTTCGTTATCCAATAAGTAAGATTACAGCATATCCCCTGCCTATTTGCAAAACAAAAGCCTGGGAACACAGTGATTTCATTGTGTTACCTACCCCAGTTTGAAACTGGTACCACTAAACCAGAACATTTTCTAGTGCTGATGCAGTTATATTAGCATAAAGGTAGTTACAGGAGCAAACTATACTGTTGTATCTGCAAGAACATGAATGTATAGCTATCCAGACCTGTAAGTACACCAACTTCAGTTTCAGGTATCTCTAATCAAAACAGCTGCAACAGTCTCAATTGCTGCATTTAGTTGGGCTATAACTTTGAAATGTCTGAGCTGAAAATGGTACTGCATATAGATGTAAAAAGCTTTTGAACACCACCTGTCTGCAGCATCAAACACAAGCAACACAAAAAATGCAGTTGCCAAGGCTAAATCTGCAGCGTAAGGCTCACAGCACGAAGTGGTCGGGTTTAAAATACTGATCAGACAACAGGCTAAACACACTAGCTATCAGGAAGACCTTCTCCCACCCACTGCAGTACAGACTATTCAACATAATTCAGAGCACAACATAATTGCACTTCTTTGTCTTCTGGGATAAATTTTGAATTGCAGAAAACTGGCACACATTTGTTCATACGCATCCTTCCTGCATATGCCCTGCATACTTTAAGTGATCAGCTTTACTCCAAAAGTACAAAACCCCAAAATAAGAAACCTCAGGAACAACAATTTGAACCTGTCAATTTATTACATAGCCTTATGGGCTGATAAACATGGAAAGCTTGAAGGAATCCTTTGCCTTGGAGCATGTTTTGTACCCAGGGGTGGTGATCACATCCACCCTCTTGTGTTCCTCAAGCCTCGCTCACAACTTCGAGAAACGCAAGAGCAGGATGTGCCTGCCAGGAGGCACAGAACCTTGTTCACAGCTGTTTGTGCCTCCTGAGCTTCAGTTACCCAGAATCAGGGCTTCTCAACTGAAGGTCTTGCAGTGCTAGCATAAAACATCCCCTTGGCACCATCTACTGGCTTCTGAGCAGTTATGCCACTCAGTGTGGGCCCGTGGCACCACAGTGACTGACGGGAGTTGAAAACTCGTTATCGGTGGGATCCTATCCATTTTAAATACATTTGAAAGGCCTTGACAGGTGTTACCACTTACTGTGCTCTTGTTAATTATCACACATGAAACACTGCCAGGCTAGAGCAGTGCACAGATGAAACCCCTTCAAGCAAGAATAGTGACAGCTAACTCCATAAGAATCTCATCCTCCTAATGCAGCAATGGCCAACTTCTGCTGATCCACAGACAACAAATTTAGGAAGTAATAAACTGCAGTCAACACGCTGCTCTACTCTTCCGGTCAACCTGAACAGTGATAGTACCCTCCTGTGGCTGCAAGAAGCATGTGCCTGCAATACTTCACACCTACAGAGCAATAATAAACATCTGCTCCAGGACGATGGAGCAATAATTTATGTTTTGGGGGGTACAGTCTTGTCAATAAAGCAAACCAAAGGTACAGGATTTAACAGTGTTTCCCCACCCCCCACTCCCCCTTCTCTAACACACAAATTTTCCACAGCTGCCAAATGTATAGTCACAATTTCATCAATGCGCATATATCCATACATCGTGCAATTTGCATTTTGGCCATCAGAAGGGAAAATAATTTATTCAAAGCTTTACAAGAACTAGTTTGAATAAAATACTTTATAAAGGCATATAAAGAACAGTCTTCTCATTGAGGCTTTATTGCATGTTTCAAAAAATTTTTAAAAATCCTATTTGCTCTGTACGCAACAACTTACGACGTCTAATTTGCTATGGATTTGTACTTTGTGTCCCCTTCCTCTCCCCACCACAGTAACACCAACTTCCCCCTGTATGTCTTATGACATATCCTCTAAATAACAGATATGACAGGCTGTGGCTGATCTGGAGCTAAACACATGCCAGTTGGCTAGACCATACATGTCTACACCGCTTTGCCAGCTGCTGCCACAGAGAAGGCACACATCTGCTCGCCTGTCCCTCTAAGGACACTTTCATTTGGGTCTCTCCTCTCTTCTGAATGCCAGTTTTCATCAAACTTGTGGGAACTTAATCACCTTTGAGATGTCTTTCATTCAAATATGGTTGAAGGTGGACAGCAGTTTCCAAAGTTCTGAGCGGTGATGAAACAACCAGGAGACAGGCTACCTACATAACTCCCTTTTCTTGAAGAAGTAGGCTAAAAACTTACATGTGTCTTAAAAGAATATTTTAAATAACTTGGAGTTTTACATTGTTGTTGTATTAAATTATTCCAGGCTGTTAGATTCTTATGGACTGTAATACTTACTAGAAAGAAATTGCTTTATATTAAAGCCATACTAAAAAAAATACAGTTGCAAGTGCAAACAGAGTTACCCATGAGAAGAATGAACACTAGCTCTTCTGCTAGTAAGACTGTTATTTAGCTTTTGAAATCCTGCCAGTTCAAAGACAGGGAAATGCAAATGAGTATCATCCAAACCTGACTAGATAGCAAGGCTGCTATAGCACTTTCCTCTGAGAGACAGTTAAGAGATTACCTTATATGTAAAGGAATTGGACGATGTGCTGCCTGCCCACATTCCTTTGCAGAGTACATGACAACTCCTTCTTTAATTTGCCACAGAAATGCCAGTAGATGTATGACTGCAACTTCCCAGACTAGGTTACTGAGTGAGATCATAATACGCCTAAGAGAAGCACTAAACTCTTCTCAATTCTGTAATGGGAAAGGTAATTTTCCCTATTGTGAGATGCAACACATTTCCTGCTTCATTCACTTTTGCAAAGAGTAAATGTTACAAAATGCCAGTTTCCAATGCATATCAACAGTCCTTCATATTTCAACTTTTCTAAGCAACCGTAAAGAACAGGAGTCCTGATGGTTAGAGGCCGTATCCTTTGAAGTATTCACATATTAAACTTAACAAACTCAAAAGCACTTTCCCCACAGAGAAGCACTCAATTCCTTATGAAATTTCTGTAATTGCAGTTGTGTCCCTGCTTATGGAGTGCAATTTGCATGCATTGCAATATGCAGAAGAGCTGAGCTCTGAGGAGTTAATTAAGAACTGCGCATAGTAGTCCTGACCTGTCTCACCAGGATGCAAAGTACACAATGAATACTCTTAATATCTCCTATTAGAGATATTGATTGATAACTAAAATAGTTTTTGAAGCCCATCCTGAATTCCACATCAATTGCAGTTAATTGTCAAGGCAGGTGACTATCAGTGCTCCACAGGTACGCGTGACAGGGATGCCACACTGGAAGGTGCATTTGTAGATCTCACCAGTTTTCAAACATCCAAATAAAGCACGGCCATTCATCTGCTCAAGTGATGTCAAGCCAAAAGAAAATACTTTGCTCTTGTTACGGTCCATAAGGTAACAAGCCTCTGAGTCTAGTTTTGAACTAATACAGCTAATAATGATTAGCCCACTAATGCAATTGTTATTTTCAAGTTTTAACCTTTTTTGTGTAAAGGAGAACTAGTAGTCCCAAACTTTCCACTCATGTACCTTCAAGCCCATTGATCTCGCAGCATTTCCAGTACTACTGTGACTGTGGCATTTGCAGCACCTTGGAGTGCTGTCAAGACAATAGCCTTACAAAACACATACAATGAACATCTTCCACACTAACAGATGGCCTGAGCCTAAAGAGTTAACAGAAAAAGCTTATATGCAATCAAGAAAGCTGTTCAGCTACTGTGGGTTCATAAACATTGCAGAAATGCCTGGTGGAAGGAAATTCTTGTGGCTAAAGACTCAGAACCAGAAGACCTGGTTCCACTCTGCCACAAGTGCGGCACTGTGCAATGATATGTCTTAAAGCTACTTCCTTGGACGCTCTGCAGAGGGTTTCCTCGCTTCTAAATACTTTTTAATTGCATATATCAAAAATATGACTAGGCTTTATGTAAACTAAGTGCTTTAAGGTCTGTGAATATGACCCCATGTATAAAGTAAAAAGATTAAGAAGCGGACAAGAGATATGGTTTCAGCATTCAGGCTGGAGACAAGAAACCAGTATGGGGTGAGAGATGACCAATATGAAGTTTTGAAATCTCCCGTATGCCTACAAGCACAAATTATGTTTTTACTTTTAAGCCTGACTTCTCCCTTCACTTTCAACAGCCACGCATTGAAGCTGTTCTCCTTATATTGCCCTTTCCATTCTTTCTTTGTAGAAAAGTGGAGGCTGTGACACTGAATTTTGGACTACTTACTGTACAGATCCAGGAAGAGAGAGGACAAAAACTGGGAAAAGGAAAGCCCCTTGCCCTGCAGCCCAGTGTTAAATACACAAAACACAGACCCAAATCCCAACCCCCTCCATCACAGATGCTCTATGCCTCTTTCCCCAGAGAATTCAGAATGAAACAGAAAGCCAGGGGATCTGGACTCTTAAAATGGCCCTTTGTTTTAATCCTGCATAAAAAAGGTCCCTGCATAGACTGTCTACTCCTGCTATTCAGGATGTAAAGGTTTGTTTCTGTTAAGTACAATTTTCTGGTGTTACTATGAAAAAGCAATTGAAATGTGTAGCAGTCTAATAAAGTTCCTATTGAAAAATATCCAAATAAATTCCTCTGAGGGCAGAATATGGATTACTTCTCCACAGAAAATGCTAAGTTAGTTTAGCACTAAAGAAATGTGCTAAAATATATTCTCTTTGCATCAAAATAAAGGCAATTTTTAGTACTTTCAAATAAGACTTTAATTAGTCTCAGCTACAGCTCTTACATCCCAGCATTCCCACAGCCTTTCACCATGAAGGCTTACACTCAAAGCACTGACCTTCCCCCCCTCCCCAAAATTGTATTAGTCAGTGCGATACCTCCCATGGCAGCCTGTAGGACTGGGCCTTTGAGGAGAAGGGTTCTGCATGCTAATCATCAAAGTAGCCTTAAAGCACGTGGCCTTTTATTATGCTCTTATAAAAAAGCAATTCTTTTTTCACCCTGAGATACTGAGAGTTCTCCAAGATCCTTTGTGAAACACATCTCAGAAGAATGAATTCAGGCTCTGAATGAAAGCAACAGGCTCTGAGCTGGCATTGCCTCTTTTTACTGAATGAGGCTGCTTTTCCTGGTAAGCCTGTCCTTCCTAGCATCACCATCCATACCGACACAGATACGCAGCGAGTAACGCAGGTCCTCATATGCGCAGACACACGGACAACAGACATTTAGCAGAGCCTGCCACTGTGGGGACTGACATTCACAGCTGCAGAGCAGCCCTGGACACAGAGCTGCGTGTTGCTGCTGCCTTTTATAGCCTGACACTCCCCCCCCGCCCCTCCTTGGCACACTCAAGTCACATCACCAGGCCGTGGCCACTAATAACTCTCACCCCAGACATGGAAAATACTGAAAGGAGATTACCCCCCCCACCACTTCGTTTGCACTCCTTTTGCCTCCTCCCTCTCTCCCAACCCTTCCTGCTACCTGTCAGCCCTTGCCCTACTCCCTCCTCAGAGCTCCCTGCTCTCTCTGACCCCACGGTAGCGCCCAACGAGCACCCTGTCCCCGTCCCATCCCCTCCCACGGTCACCTCCGCAGCATCCCCGCTCAGCCTGGCCTCTTACCACTCACCCCCGTCCCCAGCGAGGCCTGCCCTCCCTCCGGACGCCTCGTCCCCCCCACACCGCTACCCCTGGCCCCCTTCGTGCCCTGCTCGCCCTCGCCGTGCCCCCAGTCCCCGGGGAGCCTTGCCTCCTCCCTAACCCACATCCGCAGGCAGCCAGGCCCGACCCCCCTGCGGCCAAACCTCACCTCCTCCAGCGGTGGCCCTGTCCCGCCCGCCACCGTCCCTGCTTCACCTCGGCCCCCGCCCCGCCTCACCCACATCTCCGCGCACACGGGGCCGCCCCTGCCCCGCACCTCGCCCCGCACCCGCACTCGTTGCCAGCCACTGCCCCACAGCCCCCTCCGAGGCCGGTGCCTGCCCCCGGCTCTCCGGAGCAGCCCCTGCCCCCCGCAGTCCCACGGCGGCCGCGACGCCGCTCCCCGCCGCCCCCGGTGCCGATGCCGCTGCGGCCGCCGCGGGTGGCACTCACACGCCTCATCGCCGCCGCTCTCCGCGTCCCCGTCCGAGAAGGACTCGGCCCCGTCGGCGTAGCCCGCCAAGCCCACGATCTCCTCCTCCTCTTCCTCCTCATCGTCCCCCTCCTCCTCCTCCGGCAGCTTCCTCGGCACCTGGCTCATGCCGGCGGCGCTCCCGGCGGGGCTCCGAGGGCCCCTCTGCCTCCGGGCGGCCTCGGGACGCGCCTCGCCGCGGGCGCGGGGGGCCCAGGTGCCGCGCTGGCGCCGTGCCCCGCCGCCGCTCCCCGCCGCCGCCGCTCCCCTCCCCCGCACGGCGCTCGGCGGAGCGCGCGGCGCAGCCTGCCGGCGGGGCTGGAGCGAGCGGGCGGGGGAGGCGCCGTGACCCGCGTCACCTGACGCGGCCGGTCACGGGCCGGCGGGGCCTCCGCGCTCGCCCAGGCCCGGGCCCGGGCCCGGCCCCGCCGCTGGCACCCGGCGCTGGCGGGCAGAGCTCGCAGGCGGGCTCCGGGCCCTGCCGGGCGCCGCCGCCTCCCACCCCGGCCCTGCTGTCCCGCGGCGCCCTACGCGGGCCTAGAGGCACCCGTGGGACCGGTGCACACGAGAGTCGCTGCCTCTGGTGCGCGGGGGGCCGGGGTGGGTGAGCGGAGTGGCGGCAGCGGCCAGGTACGCCAGTCCGCGGCACCAAAATTATTGCTGGCGTTTTTATTACACTTAGCCCTCCCGGAGGTCTTCAAAGTCGGTCGAGTCCTGCAGCCTCACCCCGCACAGAGCCCAAAAGCCGGCTCTCGGGGCCTTCCTGCAGCACCCCCACACGCGGCTTTGCCTTCAGCATGTGGGAGACCGCGGGACTCGGGCAGGGCCCGTGTCTGCCCCACGCTGCTCATATCACAGATCCACCGTGCTCGCCCGGGGCCCAAACGGTGCCGGCGGCACTGCCAGCAGCCTGCCCGGTACTCCCTCCGTGCTGACCGTGTCGTTGTATGGCCAGGCACAAAATGTTAAGCTAGGCACTAATGGTGGATGGTAACGGTTTCAGTGTGGGTGAGATTATTTTAGAAATAATACTCTGGATGAATAAGGAAGACTAAAGAAAGCCACAGTAGTGAAACCTTCTTGGAAGAGGGTGGGATTTTGAAGCCCCTGGCAGACTGAGGTGCACTCAGCTCCCTGCCATTGCTTCCTCCACACCTGCACCGTGAAGACAGACTTTCTGCCCCTCACCCAGGCCCCTTCTCGGGAGTTTCCAGTGCTGCTCTTGTTGCCTTGTACCAGTCTAAGCACCGGAGCGTGTGTTGGCCCCTGGCTGTCATCCCATGCTGCCAGCTGTGGTGACTGGCAGCTGAGTTACCGATTCTCCAGCAGCACATTTTCCTCTGTTTCTGTTTCTCTCTTACTACTTCTTCCTGTCCTGTTCTCCCTCCTTCCATTCAATGTAATGGTTGGTCTGATGTTTGGAGTCTCCACATGTTTCCTGCAGCTGATTATTTTCCCACCTCTACGCTGCATGACAGTCTTCTCATCACCAGGCCTTCCAGCTGTACTAAACCCACTTGAGATAACAGAGGCACACTTTTGTCCAGGAGGGGGAAGAAACCCCCCTCTTATGTTCCACATCATGACAAATCTACCAATGCAAGAATTTATTGAAATGCCTTTCTTTATTCTCAACTTATCAACCTGCTTGGAAGTTTTGCTGGAACATTAACAATGTACCAAAAGATTATGGGAAACACTTCAAAGTTAAATCCCTTACAAAGAATTAGGACTTACGTTTGGAGCAGGAATTTTTAGCAGTCATGTTTTCAGCGTTGTGTCTTGGGACAGCCCCGGGAGGCATTAATCTGCTGAAAACTCCTGATGGAAAGAGGAGGAGAGTTTCCAGGTCTGTAATGAAGGACTATCGGCTGACCACCTCTGCGCAGAAAGGGCCGTTAGGTTTTAAGGCTTGCTATGGGAAGTGGGTCTTGCCCAGAAATCTGTCTCTATTGGGTTTCTTTTATACAAAGAGCAATGAAACATCACCGGTGAGAGAGAGAGAATAATTTGGAGATATTAAAATACTAAATCAGGGTGTAGAAGCTCAGGAATGACAGGACTGGTTACAATGCAGCTCTTCCCAACACTGATGTCAGTGACCTTCCTGCTTGACCACAGCTTCAGGTTCAAAGCCACATAGACTCCAGGCCCATCGCCAGATAGGTTTTTAGAGTAGGGCTGAAGCACTTCTGCCAACCCCTTGGCAATATAATCTGTCCTGGACTCCACATAATCTTCAGGACTTGTTCTTCCTCTGTTCCTTTGCCACCAAGTTGTTCTCTGTCACTTCTGCACCTGGCCTTTTACTTTCCTTCTTTTTCTTTTGTCAGGTCATTTAACTTTGAAGCCTCTTGCACATCATGAAGCAGCACCCAACCTTCAGTCACAGGCCTTGTAGTAAGAGCAGGTTGACATGGAGTTGTGTCTTTGAATATAGGACGTGTACAATATTAGATGTGACTGAACTTTGTCAGCAGGGAGCTGCAGTTCATGACACGCTTTCTGTTTTAGGCAACGGAGGGAATCTCTCATGAGTTTCTCTTCCCAACAGAAAAAAAAATCCAGAAGAATACAAAACTGGCTGTCTGGATTAAAAAAGGTGAATGGTAATTAAACACAGGGAATGGCCCCACTGACATCCACACAATCAGGGGAGCCCGTCTGCATCTAGGTTTGCAGGATCGTGACAGCGTCTCATCCTGCTTCTGTTAAAGGGGGGAAACTCCCATTAAATAGACTGGTGGCACATCAGTGCCAAGAAAGCCTTCTTCTGCAATGTGTTAACGTCTTCTTTCCCAGTCATAATGATCAAACATAGCCAAAGTAGTCCTGCAAACATTTACATATATGGAACTTAATTAACATATAGCTTAACTGTTACTCACATGAATACTTCCATTCCTACATCAGAATTTTACACAATATCAAATAAAATAAAATTCCCATGAAGTAGGCCTATCCTGAATATGGAAACAAGCAAACAAAATTATAGCGTGAGGAATCACAACATATTTTTATGTATTTTAGCAATTACATTCTAATTTCAGTAATGGCACCAGACTGAATTCAGACTAGTGCTGTAGTTTTGACAAAGCTACAAAGCTTTGCTGAGATCAGAGAGGCGTCAGAATACAAAATTCAGTCAGTAAATCTTTCCTGTGGAGCACCAAGGGTTTTGATGTGAACCTGTGGTGTGACTATTGCCACAGAATGATGAATACCATCGCAATTGTTCCGTGAAAAACGCGTAAGTAGAATAATCTGCAAAAACATTCAAAAGAATACATTTGTCACACAAGTGCCTGTGATACTTCAATGTTTAGTTCATTTAGGGCATCATCCCGAGAATGCCTTTGAGCCAGAGGAACGGCCTTTGAAAGCCATGTTCCTGCAGGATCAGGCATTGTACGGGGAACAGCTGCTTTCTTTTTCTCCTTCTTCTTCTTCTTCAGATCCCATTTTTATCATTTCACTCGGCCTACCCACACAACTCCTTTCTCCTGTACTGGTGCCTACAGATGGTCCCGTCTAACTTGCCTCCCGACCAGTTTGTGAATTACCCATGTACACACGTAATTGCTCACACATGCACATGACTTCGGTGAACCAAAGGTCCCTGGGACGTTGTCATAGCTAGAGGGGTGGGTGAGGCACAGCCAGCTTTCAAGTCAGCCCTCTCTGACCTTCAGCCAGACTTCAAAGCCCGCTGGCTGGCTCCCTGCTGGAGGGAAGGGCATCTGGCCTCCCCGAAATTGCTTTTGTAGCACTTCTGCTCCTACGCAAATTATTACGAGCTTCCACAATTAAGTTGCGAATGAGCTTCGGTTCGGGAGAGCATCCAGCTCTCCAGGAGCCTCGCTCCGGCCAGAGCCCAGCGTTCCTGGCCAGCGGCGGGTAATTCGCCCCGCTCGAGGCCAGGCTGGCGATCGAGACCTGGCTCCCCGCTCGCATTAGCCCACCCCTACCCGCCGTTGGCTCCGCTGCCCGCGCCGGTGCCAGGTAAGGGGGGGCCGTCGCCCCACGCCTCCACGCGCGACCTCCCCCGTTTCCTCGGTGGGGAAGGGCTGCCGGGGGGCCGGGGGCGCGGGGCGGGCCGGTCCGGGCCGGGAGGCCCGTCCTGTCACGGCCCCTCGCCGGGGCGGAGGCGGCCCGCGCTGGCGGGGCGGGTTGGCGGGGCGCTGCCCGCCCGCCGCGGCCGCTGGGTGTCGCCCTCGCAGCGGGCACGGCGGCGGCGGCGCCACCTCCGGGGCAGCCCAGCCCAGCCCAGCCCGGCGGCGGAGGCTCCCGCTGTTGGAGACGGTGGGGCTGTGCCCGGCCCCGCGCCCGACGGGGAGCGTGTGCCGCGGGGGGGAGCGCAGGTGAGCGGGGCGCCGCCGGCACGCGTGGGCCCCCGGGCGCAGACCCGCGCCCAGCCGCCGGGGTTGCGTGTGGCTGTGGTGAGGGGGGGGGAGCGCGTCGCGGCGGGCGGCGGCGGGCTGGGGCCGGCGGCGGGGGGCCGCGGGGGGCGGACAGGTGGTCGCGGAGGTGGTAGGGCTGTGGCGGGGCTGCAGCTGGGTACGGGCCCTGCAAAATCAGTGCTCGGTGCCCGAGTAATTAAAGTGTTTCCTTACTACGGCCCCGGAGTAGGGTCCGGGGAGGGACACCCCCCCCCCCCCCCGCCCTGCACAGACGAACTCTCCGGGCTGCCGCATAGATACAGGAGCCTGTGTCTACGTCGGGCTTTAATTGCAGGTTTGGGGGTATAAACGAGGAGCCGTAACGCTCTTGTTCCAACTTTTAAGGCCGCGTCTGATGAGAAATGGAAATCTGGCTCAAAGTCATCCTTCCTGTTGTTGACATCACCTGAAAACTCCACTGAAATTATTTCCACTTGTTTACTGCAAACAGCAGCTTCCCCTGAGGACTCAACACCTTGTGAGTATACGCTCGCTGCTGGTATGGCTCTCCGATTTTAGAAATCCATGGCTACGGCGTGTAATTGTTCTGCAGCGTTCATTTCATTGCAAGCATTAATAAAGGGCTTATCATGCCCTGGGGTGTTGTGTGCATCACAGCATAGGCTGCAGACAGTGCTCTGTTTTTTTAGAAGGCATAACCAATATCTTTATATTTTTATGATTATGTGTGAAGTGATTATTTGGGTGTCTGTTTGGTATTTCTTCAATACATGTGACCAAAAGGACATGTTGTCTGCTATTGTCTGTCTTTCATTCACACGGAAAAAACTGAGGGGTAGGAAGTGTCTTACTGGCAGGGAGATCTTCCCTCCATTAGTTGTTTAAATGAACTTAAAATGTCCTACCAATGTTAAAGGAGCAATCTACTGTGCAGATCAGTAAATCTCGCTCTGTTCAAAGGTGGAAAAGTGTAACAAAGACTGAATTCTTGTGCAGCATTAGTTAGGCATGATCCAGATCCTCTGGTAGGACTGTTTGAGTGCATGGCTTATTCTGAGGAGAATGTTATTTACTTGCTTGCTTTCAACATGATATGTCCGGGTGTGCAGCTAGTTTTATAACAACTTATTTTGGCAGGCTCAAGTTCCAAGTATTGTGTAATCTTCATGCTCTAGATACTTGGAAAACAAAGTGTTTCTGAGATTATGATTATGGGTAAGATCTTCATTTGCGTTGCAGACCACAAGACATAGCCTAATGAGAGTAATTCAGAACTTCATAACAATTTCTGAGCAGAAAATACTAGTTACATCCACTGCATGTACCAAAACGACGGTTGGCTGGCTACATAAAATATTAGGCACCTGCCTTTCGATTTCAGTGAGTGCTTAAGGTCTATAGAAATCCTTATTTAGACGCCTGGTATGTAGATGATGTATGCCTGTTTGTGTCAGTGAGGACCTATTAGTCTGCGAGAGTAGATGGGGATTCTGTAACAGTACTAATCTCATTGCTTTTTTCCTTGTTGTTTTATTTGAAAAGAAATGGTAATAAAATTAAAAAGTAGCTTTGTGATAGTACAAGGTTGGGAAAGTTTTCACTTTCCCCTGCTTCTTAATTTTTACCCAGACAGTGCTATCAACCTCATGTAGGAGACTGGCTTTGAACACTAGAAATGAAATGATCAGTAAATGATGGGTAAAAATAAAGTGATCAACCTCCTGATCATCCAGGTGCTTTTCTTCAAGCTTTTTTTGCAGAACTCTTTTCTTTTTTGGGGAACAGAAACTGTGGGAAGCAGGCTCCACAAATGGGGCTCCAATGTTTGCTGATGTAATGTGGTTGCAGCACCAGTCTTAGCATCATGCTCTGTCACAGGTGGCACGTTCTGGAGTTTGCACTGTCAAACTTACTATGTTCTTGGACTTCATTAAACCTTAATAAATCAGGTACTTGTAGGGCATGGTAATGAGCGATTGAGCCTCGAGCTGTATTTCTCCATTTATCTTCAGCTTCAGCTCTGCTTGACTTTGCCAGTGCGTCCTTTTGTGATGTAAGAAAAAACCTTGCTGCTCCGTACTCTCTAAATCTGTATAATAGTAATAATAATTATACTACTAATAATACCGTTTATCTGTTTGGATAGGTGGCGTAACGGTGAATGTTTGTAAAGCGCTTTTAGGTTCTTAAAGTAACTATATCATCTGACAACTATGTTTTAATTATTTATTCTCGTTAGTTTTAGATTTGCAGTTCCTCTTTTTCCCTCAACGGTTAGGACTTTGGATGAACTTCCAGAGAACTCATAGTCGTATCTTCTCTTAAGAGATACATCAGTGCAAAATGTCACTAGTGGAAGTATTTTATTTAAAACCACAAATGAGGTACCATATTTCACTAGCAAGACTGGCCTAGGGAGATATTTGTCAAAGACATAAATGAATTGTATTTGCTTTGGGCAAATAAAAAATTGAAATAAGTCATTTTAGCTCCTTTTGTTTCTTAAGGAATGAAATATGTGACTTCTACACCAAAAATAGAAGGTGTAGAGCTGCATTTTGGAAAGACCTCAGTCTGTAACACTATAGCAAGGGGCTAATTTTCTTCCCTGCCTCTTGTCCAGCTATGAGGACCCGACTTCAATGCATTTCAGGATTCCACTTTTCTCTCTCGCAACTGCTATCAATATGCTGTAACAAACTATTCTTCAGCAGCACCTGCTAACAGGGAGTGGAGTAGTCAAGAGAGAAGTAACTAAGCTCTTCCTAAAGGGTCCACAAGCTAGTGATGGTATGGAAGAATATTTGCTGTTAGTTTACTCAGAAATTATTCTGGAGATTTTTTTCAACAGAGTGCCATGTAAGGTGGATATACTGGTAGAGAATATGGTGTGTACGCTGTAAAGAATTATTGACAGATTTATGAAAATCTGTTCTGTACATAGTTTCATCTGCTGAACATGTACACTCCTTTAGTACTGAGGAGAAATGTGATGGACTGAAGTGCAGCCCTACTTGCTGTGTAAATAGAGGTTATTTAAATTTCATACCAGGATTTTATGGGATCAGATTTGTGTCTAAATTAATTTTTTTTGCTACTCAGGGCGGAAAAAACCCACCTTCTAATCAAAACTCAGATTACAGTCTGGATGGATAATTACATGAGGCAAAGCAGAAACACCAATTTCAGTATCTCTGACAGCTGCAGTTGCTCCTAGTGTATGTTAAATTCTTTAGAGTTTTCTCAGCTTCCTTGAGAAGGAAATCTTAAAGGTGCAGGAGCAGGCCATGCCCATGTGCTGAAAGATGAGCCTTCGGGGAAGAAGACCGGCCTGGCTGAACAGAGAGCTTTGGCTGGAACTCAGGAAAACAAGGAGAGTTTATGACCTTTGGAAGAAGGGGCGGGCAACTCAGGAGGACTACAAAGATGTCATGAGGTTATGCGGGGAGAAAAGTAGAAGGGCCAAAGCCCAACTAGAACTTAATATGGCTACTGCCTTAAAAGACAGTAAGAAAAATTTCTATAAATACATTAACAACAAAAGGAGAGCTAAGGAGAATCTCCATCCTTTATTGGCTGCGGGGGGAAACACAGTGACCAAGGATGAGGAAAAGGCTGAGGTACTTAAGGCCTTCTTTGCCTCAGTCTTTAATAGTAAGACCAGTTGTTCTTGGGGTACCCAGCCCCCTGAGCTGGAAGGCAGGGATGGGGAGCAGAATGAAGCCCCCATAATCCAAGGGGAAATGGTTATAGTGACCTGCTACACCACTTAGATACACACAAGTCTATGGGGCCAGATGGGATCCACCTAAGGGTACTGAGGGAGCTGGCAGAAGTGCTCACCAAGGTGCTTTCCATCATTTATCAGCAGTCCTGGCTAACTGGGGAAGTCCCTGCTGACTGGAGATTAGCGAATGTGACAGCCATCCACAAGAAAGGCCGGAAAGAGGATCCAGGGAACTACAGGCCTGTCCATCTGACCTTGGTGCCGGGGACGGTTACGGAGCAGATCATCTTGAGTGCCATGATGTGGCACATACAGGACAACCAGGCGATCAGGCTCAGTCAGCATGGGTTTATGAAAGGCAGGTCCTGCTTGACCAACCTGATCTCCTTCTATGACAAGGTGACCCGCCTAGTAGATAAGGGAAAGGCCATGGATGTTGTCTACATAGACTTTAGTAAAGCCTTTGACATGGTTTCCCAGGAGCATTCTCCTGGAGAAACTGGCTGCTCAGGGCTTGGATGGGAGTACTCTTTGCTGGGTAAAAAACTGGCTGGATGGTCAGGCCCAAAGAGTGGTGGTGAATGGAGTTAAATCCAGTTGGTGGCCGGTCACAAGTGGTGTTCCCATGGCTCAGTATTGGGGCCAGTTCTGTTTAATGTCTTTATCAATGATCTGGACAAGGGGATCGAGTGCACCCTCAGTAAGTTTGCAGACAACACCAAGCTGGGTGGGAGTGTTGATCTGCTTGAGGGTAGGAAGGCTCTAGAGAGGGACCTGGACAGGCTGGATGGATGGGCTGAGGTCAGTTGTATGAGGTTTAACAAGGCCAAGTGCAAGGTCCTGCACTTGGGTCACAACAACCCCATGCAACGCTACAGGCTTGGGAACAAGTGGCTGGAAAGCTGCCTGGCAGAAAAGGACCTGGGAGTGTTGGTTGACAGCCAGCTGAATATGAGCCAGCAGTGTGCCCAGGTGGCCAAGAAGGCCAACAGCATCCTGGCTTGTATCAGGAATAGTGTGGCCAGCAGGAGTAGGGATTGTCCCCCTGTACTCGGGACTGGTGAGGCCACGCCTCGAATACCGTGTTCAGTTTTGGGTCCCTCACTACAAGAAGGACATTGAGGTGCTGGAGCGTGTCCAGGGAAGGGCAACGAAGCTGGTGAAGGGTCTAGAGCACAAGTCTTGTGAGGAGCGGCTGAGGGAACTGGGGTTGTTTAGCCTGGAGAAAAGGAGGCTGAGGGGAGACCTTATCGCTCTCTACAACTACCTGAAAGGAGGTTGTAGTGAGGTGGGTGTTGGTCTCTTCTCCCGAGTAACAAGCCATAGGACAAGAGGAAATGGCCTCAAGTTGTGCTGGGGAAGGTTTAGATTTGATGTTAGGGAAAATGTCTTGACTGAAAGAGTTGTCAAGCATTGGAACAGGCTGCCCAGGGAAGTGGTTGAGTCACCATCCCTGGAGGTATTTAAAAGACATGTAGATGTGGTGCTTAGGGACATGGTTTAGTGGTGGACTTGGCAGTGTTGGGTTGATGGTTGGACTTGATCTTAAGGGTCTTTTCCAACCTAAATGATTCTGTGATTCTATCTTAGGTATTAGTGTACCAGACAAAAGAGGTATTTGATGAAGGTGTTGTTTTTACTGCTTTGGTGCTCAAAGGCTTAATATTTCTAAGGATTGGCAGAGGCAAAAATTATTAATAGCAAAAAAACCTTTGTCAGCACATTATAGAGCATTGGATTCTGATTGCCTTCACGGTTTACCTTCCATAAGTATAACACTTTGGGGGAAAAAATTATTTTTTCAGCCATCAGTTAAGTGAGAATTACATATTTTTTAAAGCATCTGTGATTTTAGCATCTTGCTGAGAAATTTGATCTAGATATTTGGCTGAAATTGAACCAAAGGCTCTTTTAATCCTAACACTTCAAGCAGAAAAATACCTTAATTTCTGCCTATTCGAGTTCAAACAAATAATTATGTGTGGGCCAGTTGCCAGAGGCCTTAGAGTAATGAAAGGGCTTCTTAAAAATTCCTGTTCAAGTTCAAATGTATTTATTACAGGAATTAAAATTTTATGTATTATACAGTGATAAGTAGTGGGAATTAAAATAAGCATGAACTTCAAATATAGCTTTCTTTTCTACATATTGTAAGCAAACCCATGTTTGGTAGGTAATAATATGTTTCTTGGTATACGTGATTACTTAGGAGGAATACAAGAAGAGATGATTTTTTATTCAAATTGCAGTTTGTAAGATTTAATTGATTCTAAAGCATTTTTTTTAGTCTGGGAGCTTCTAGCTCTGGTAGCCCCATGGGACAGCCTCTGTTTCTGATTCTGGGTTCTTGCACTTAAATTGTCTCTTTTGTACATTTTGAGATAGATTGATGAAAAGGGCTATTTAAATGATGGTGGTATTGTCATCTGTGCTTACCCAACCATGAATTATATTATGAGTATAGCTTGTTAATATTTCCATTTAAAGATTGATTCTTTAATTGGTATTAAATTTAAAAATCCATTTTTCCAGATAATTTTCTTATTATCAACAGTGCAAGGGGGGGAAGCCTCCCCTGTGTCTTGCTGTGACCTTTCACTGAATTACTTTTATTGGCTTCTTCCTAAACTTTTTCTTCTCCTCTGTATTTGGTTTATCTCATGCTGGCATTCAGAAGACCATTGGGCTTGTGAAGGCAGGTGTTTAAAAGTGAGGAAGAGCCAGAATAAACATGTGTGAATTCCTGGCTTATTTGTTGCGTACCTTTCAAATGCACGCATGTCGGGATGTTCTCCATGTATTGCTTCCCTGGAGGACGTGGTTGTACGTGACACAGTGATGCTCTGTATCCAAGGTGATGCAAGTCTGGCCATACAGGTATTTTTCTTGTTTTCTGGAAAACCCTTGAGGTCTGATTGCAGACGTGCAGGTCTTGATAGTGAAGCAGGGAAGGATACTGTTGGTGTTCAGTAGTTTGATACCAAGGCGAAGAATGGTATCAAAACACAGTGATGAAATGACGAAGTGTCAATTTAGGACACGTTTTTGAGAAGTGTTTGATAAATGAAGCATTAAGGCTGCACAGGGCTTTAAGGTTAAAAGAAATCTAGCACATTACTACTAATAGTTAATCTGGTGTATTGAAAGAGGAAGATGTCCTATGAAAACAGTCCTGTTGTGATAAATGAATCCACGTTGGGTGGCCTAACCAATACAGTACAACAACTTGAATTCTTGCGTTACCCGGTTGTGGTGGGGTGCCTTGGTAGCCTCAGTGATGTACTTCTGATGTGCTATTGAGTGCATAGCTAGCTCACAATATGGTGCAGGGCTGTAGATTACTGCCTTGTTCTTGCACCATTTTACTTTTGATCCTTTGTCAGTGATCCTGCCGTGTGTGGCATGAAATTCAAGGTCCTTGCAATCAACAGGAAGACTCTGTCCTCCTGCCAGCACTCATGTCTTCCTGGCTGCTCCTCTGTGCCTCCCTCCTTCCTACTGTCCAGACCTTCTGCTGGTCCTCCAAACCCTAGCTTCATCTCAGCCTAGCCATGGCCATGAGGGAAGCTGGCTGTGATTTGGGATGGGATTTGGGCACATCTGTGGGAGGTGGTGGATGGAAGCATCTGGTGTGGATGCCAGGCAGAGGGTACTGGGGCTGTGGGGCAGCTGGGGTGTGATGTGCTGAGTGTGGGCACCCCAGCAGGTCTGCCCGAGTCCTGAAGAAAATTTTATTTGGCCCTATGCCAAAAAAGCCAAAAAGCTTTTTCATCTTATGTTGTGATCAAACACATATTTGGAGTACTTTTCAGATCATGAAATCTTACCTCCTTCAAATCCTGGTTTAAACCAAGCTTCTTCTAACAGTCTATCCCTTACTTTCCCTTTCTCTCATGGCTTGCCTTCTTCCCCACCTTAAGACCATCTGTTTTTGTGAAGTGAGCCACTGAAGATAAAGTTGTTGGGTGCATTACCTGGCATGGTGCAGGATGACAGCGTTTTCATCTGCATTATGGAAAATGCATTTGGATTTGATGGGAATGAATTCCATAAGGGTGTGTATCATTGTGTCTGCATTGCAGTGGGATCGTTTTCTTTTCCAGTTTGAGATGACGATTGCTTTAAGCTAGTCAAAAATATTTTCTGTTGGTTTTATCAGCATCTGCAATGTGACATCTTAGCAAGACCTGTTGCTAGTCTATTTATATTGTGCTGATAGACTTCTGAGTCAAAATTCCCTAAATTGTCTTGGGTGGGTCAGCACTGAGGAAAGTGCTAGCTTTATAAAATAAAAAAGCACTATGAATGTATGGTAATCATACGTCAGCTCAATATTTGAGTGACTTTTTAGTAGTGATTACAGTGAATCATTTTAGGTATGTTTTACTTTTTATTAGGAGTTTGATGTCTATATGCGTGCTAGAGTTGCAGAAATTGCAGCTGGTTCAGAGTCTTGGGCAGGACATGATCTTTTCACCATATCACTACTGTCTCAAATAATTCCACTAATATCTGCAAAGTATACCCATTGCTTAAGTCAGTTCATAAGTATATTGTAAAGCTTACATATGAGTAATTTTCCTTCATTTTCTTTGTGACCACTTTTGTGATTAGACTGTGTCTGACTGAAGCCTTTTGAGAGGATTTAGGGATGGGAGGCTAGGGCTGGTCTTTCTTCTGGCCATGGAATTATCTGCCTGCCGTCTGCAGTCTTTCATTGACATTGTTGTTCTGGTTTAAATCCAGATTTTGAAAGTACAGTGCTTTCTTATAATTTTGTCTTTTCCAGACATTACAGCAGCTTCTGAATTCTTGCAAGTATGGGTTTTTCATAGCTTTTCACAGCTTCTATGTAAACTCAGACCATGCTCTTTTCATGTGCCCTTTTTTTTCTCTAAGTGTAAGTGGTATTGGTCTCAAACCTTTACATTCTTCCTCTTTCGTTATACTGTGATATAAGTTCAGCCTTTCACTAGCCCCCAGGATCTAAAATTTGCATGTGTGGAAACACAAGAAGTTCAGATAGATTTCTGTTGGCAACAAAACTGCTGAAATGTCTATCTATCTTCAGTGGTATCTTCATTGAACAGTGCTGGATGATGGAGTTGCAGGTGGATGTCACAGCAGCTGTTGCTGACCAGCTTGTTTTTTCATTTCAGAGTCTGAAGGTAGTTACAATAAGAATAAATGTTGTGCTTTAACTTGTATCATGTATCATTTTTGTATGCTGTCATATGGTGCTCTACAGGTAAATGTGAGTCTCTGCCCAAAAAACTTGGCAGCATGAAAAAAGCTGAGAGGGAAGATGTAGTTAGAATTTGGTTTTCCTCCCGCCCCTGTGTTATCCTGCCTGCGATATCCACTTCTTTCACGGGTTTAGGTTCTCTTAGACATGCTGGAATCCAGTCTCTTGGACTTGTCAGGGTTATGTCAGATGCCCCCCAAAAAGAGGTTGTGGAGGATCACATGTTCCAGCCCTTGAACAGGTATAAATTTGCTTCAGCACAGGAGATGGTACCCCAGTTTTAATGTGTGATGATTTCTTCCAGAGGTGTGCTAGTTTCCTCCAGGAACGGCTGTTCAGTATGCTTGAATGCCTTGCATTAGTGCAGCTATGGTTTAAGTCTATCGATATGAATGGGAGACTCTAGCGTGGAGTAAGCTGAAGCATGAATTTAAAGTACAGTATTTTATTAATGAATAATCAGCTACCAGGTTGGATCCTTTTTTTCCACCATAAGATTACACTTAATCAGTTTGGAGAAGCCCAGGCTTAAGAAATCCTGACCTGGCATACACTGAGGTTATCATCCATTTCACTTTCTCTGATGTCTTGATGGGCGAGTGGAGATGCCTCTGCAGATGGACAGCTTAGCTACCAGTGTGCCTGATAAAGCAGGACTGGATTTGGGGCAAGTGAAGCCAGCTCAGTCAAGAGAGGGGGTTGATGTTAGCCGTCTTAGTTGCTACTAGCCTCAAAATAAGCAAGAACATATCTAATTTATTTAAGTTCTAATAAGATAAAGAGCCTTCAAAAACTTACCAAGAGATATAGATGCTTTTGGCATAGTTTGAAAAAACAGACTGCCTAATGTTAGCTGCTTTTCTGTGTGGCCATGTCCACAAATCACATTATTTCAGTCAACCTGAAGGCCGGCAGGGAGGGATATATCTCGCTGACTAGGACAGGACTGTCCGTCCGGGGAGATTTTGCTCAGTTCTTCCTGTGCGGTGGCCAGTGGCTGAGCAAACACCTGCCCGCAGGTACCGTGAGACTGGTTCGGAGGTTTCGGTGAATACTTCTGTGGTCTCTCTGGCTAATTCTCACCTCTGTTTGGTTGCTGCATTTCATTTGCAGGGAAGGGTGGCATATATTCACCTTAATTCCTTGTCCTCTTTTAAGACATTCATGTCAGTGACTCTCAAGCTGAGGAGGGAACGTGAGTGAGTGGGAAACAGGCTGAGAAAACCATGGGAGAAGGCTAGGAGAACCACAGCTTGAAAATGCTTTGTGAGAAGAAGAGCCATTTTTTCTCACTTGTTTTGAGCCTGACATCTACTGGTTTCATCTGATGCTGATCTAGTATTTCTCCAAGCTGATTTTCCCCTACTTAATTGTGTCTTGCCTTTGACTTTTTTGTGTTCTCCTTCCTTGAAACTCTTCTAGTTTTGTTAAACCTTTTCTGAGAAGAGAGGGCCAGAGTTACAACTTCAGGATGCAGCTGAACTTTCCAGTCAGTTGAATAAAGGTGCTTTTGGTTTTATTCTCTGCAGTAGTAATTGCTAGCGCTCTCCCTGCTTTTTGACTGTGCTGATGCTTTCATAAGAAGAATCCATTATAAATCCAAGATCTCATTCCTGAATCATTCAGAGCCCATCATTATGCATATGAAGTGGAAGTGTATTTTCCCGCCATGAATATCAGTCTGTGTTTAAATGGTACTGAATTCTGGCAGCCATTTTACTGGCTGGTTATTTGGTGTCATTAAGTCCTTCCATATCTCATTGCAGTCAGCACTTGCCTTTATCCTGAATTATTTAGTATTATCAGTGAGTTTTGTCACTTAACTGTTGTAATCTTTCCCTGTTCCCCTGTGATTCATTAGTGGGTATGTTGAACACAATATATTCTTAATGCAGGTGGCCGTGGGGCTGCAGGGTTAGTGTCTCCCCACTATGAAGATGGACTGCTTTTTCCTTGTACCATTTATTTCCTGTCTAGCTGGTTCTCTATACAGATGAGGACTTTTCCTGTTATCCCATAGCTGTCTAGTTTTTATAATATTGATTTTTAAAATCTTTTTTTAAGCAGCCTTCCTTCCTTTGAGGGGAATCTTTGGGGACTGGACACGAGTTACCATGGCTTGAGGAATAACTTTACATCAGCAAAGCTGTGGTAACAGAGTACATGCAAACTCACCACAAATGTGAAGTAGCTTAATTTAAACATCTTTCTTGTGTCCAAACAATCAGCATTCAGCTCTAACTAGTCTACATTACAATCACATCCCAGCTTGCTTCATAAAATTTTAAGTTTCAGTATGCTGTTTGGGATTTCGTTTTGGTCAAAGAGTTCCCTGGGTGAATTTGTTTGACAGGTCTCAAATACAAACTGTTTAGAGTAACTCACTTCTGCTTCTTGTTCTTCTTACTTGTCAGACCAGGTTGACTGTTTCTACATTTAGGCCTCCCTTGCTTATTCAGAAAGTATCCAGTCCTTTCTCAATGAGAATTTTGCACTTTGTTTATCTGGAAGCAAGATGGGACCCGATGTGAGAAGTGAACCGCAGAAATAAAAGATTGGTGTGAATACGTGCACCAAGTAGCATGCCACACCAGTAAGTCAAAGCAGAATTCATAGGTATAAGCTCTAGTCCTTGGCAGAGTTTCTTATCTGAAAAAAAACATATTTTAAAATTAATCCCAGATTCATTGTGTGCCTACAGGAGTAACTTAAGTCAAAAAAAACAAACCCCAACTTTTTTCTGCCTCCTCTCAGTTCCCCCTTATCCTTGCCCACCAACACATGTGCTTGAGAAGTTTAAAATCAAACTTCTGGCTTCCACACTCCATTACTCTTTCAGCAAATCTAGCCTTTCATGTCTTTAACTGTGCAGACGTACAAATGAAGATGTTGCTGCTTCAGTTATTAGAATCATGTCGGGTTTTTCTTCTTTTTGTTTTAATCCTCAAAGTGGAATACTTGGCATAGAACCTAGAAGCATATGTTATTCAAAATCTAGCATCCAGAATTTGGATGCATGTATTTCCAGCTTTTAAGAATAATTATTTTTGAAATACTGTATTAATATTAATTTGCATATATATTGTATGTGGTTTTGTACCTCCAGCAAGTGTCTGAATATAATTACACGGGATGAGCTGGTTTTGGTAGCACACAGGCAAACCAAGAAAACAAGTAGTGGTGCATTCAGTAGAACTGAGCACAGCACTTCAAAAAGAAACTTAAAAAAAAAAAAAAAAAATTAAAGGTTTATTTGTTCTCCTTGTCATAATTTGAAATGAAGACTCTCTCCTTGATAAGCTGAAGCAAGTGTTCAGCAAATCGTTAGGCTGCTGTGTAAAGCCAGTATTATCTGGGACCTGGTCTCTGTGTCTCCCGGAGATGCAACAAAGAGTGTCAGTGAAATGGAGATCTTGCTTTGTCTTTTAGTCCTCTGTAGCTCTCATGAAACATGCAGTTACTCTGCCTTGGTGGAAAACACTAAGTGCGCTTTTCAAGTAAGCTAAGCCAGGGAGGGTGAGCAGAGTAGAGTGAAACTATGATGGAATTTCTCAGCACACGATTAAAATGTGTGCTACAGTGCTTTACATTAAGATGATGGATTTTCCTATCATTCTAGGGAGCTGTATAGCATCATGCTCCCCAAAATACTAAGATTTTGAAATGCATTAACCATACAGACAGTGTCTTAGTCTGATTGTTAGTAATAAATTCACATTTTAAATTTTAATATAGCAGGCAAGCATCTGTTGCATGTCTGTGCTATTTACTTGTAACAAACAAACAAACCAACCCTCACTTGATTAGTTCTCATGCTTCAGATTTTGAGTATGAGTATTCACTCTTCTGCTAACAGAGAAGTTTCTCGTGGTTTGTGTATAAACGTACTAGTTCTCCAAATATACACGGTCTTTCAAGAAAAACAGGATAGGGTAAAAGTGTCTGTAATGCAAAAGTTAGCAGATTTTACCAAGTACCATTAAAAATCACTTCTCTTATGGTCTGTAAATGGGATTTTCAGGCCTTGCTTACTTACAGATCAAGAATAAAATGATACTAAAATAATTACTCTTCTTTTAACAAAATTCTCTTGGTTTGTACTTGAATAACAGTATTGCCCATAGAGAGGTAATTATCAACAACTTGTATGTAGTAAAATTATAATTAGTTTACTGTATTAAATCTCAGAAGGGTAGACCTGGAAAACAAAACCTTCAACTAGTCTTTGCATTATTAGGTAGTTTAAAGATGGATGCTTATTATCCTGGGCTTTTTAAAAATGAATTTTTATGCCATATTTTTTAACGGTAATGCTGGATCAAAACTTGATTTCCCTGCTTGTGACTGATTTCATTTAATTCAGTGAATCTGTTTACGTGAATAAGACTCAAAGAATTTGGCTTTGTATGAAAAGTATCCTCCCAGAGGGAGTTGTAGTAGGCTTACACCTAATATTAAAAAAAAAAAAAAAAGGAAACCAATGTTTGTGTTTCCTTGTCTTGTTGTATAATGATTTTCAGTGAAGTTTCATATTGCATGAAATTAAATCTGTAGCCAAGATGATATCATATTGGACAATTTTTATAAGTCAGCATGCAGGTCTGTGCTGTTGAAACAATAGGCCGAGTGTTTTAAGGTGCAGATAGCCTGACTAAAATAACGTGTGTTGCAAAAGAAGTTGCAATGCATTTTCAATGGAGAATGTTCAGCAGAGAGATACTTGTCAGCTCTGCGTGGTATGTTACAGTCACGGGAGTAGTAAACAAGATAAAGAAAAGCTCAGCTTGCTTTCTGTTTACAAAACCGGCCTTGTGGAGGGATTGGAAAACAAGAATACAAATACATAATATACTTGCCTTCTCTTCTTTCCCCTCCTTTCTGCCTCTCTGTATTGAGTCAAAGGTAAATGGGCAGACTAACTATATGAAAAAGAAAATAGCACCAGGGTAAGTCCTCCTTTTCCTTAGTTTTCTCTCTGTTTTGTACACTGCTAAGAGCTGCTGGTTGTGTGGCAATGCAGCTCCTGTGATAAGGTGTGATTGAGTCCTGTAGTGCCAACAGAGCAAAACTATGCTGTAGCTCTGTATCTTAATCACGCTGCAGTAGCCGCAAGTCCAAGGATGGATCGGCATAGTTCAGGAGTGAAGTTTGACCTTGTCTGCATTGAAATGCCAACGCATGTTTTGGCCATATTAGGCCACTGTTGTGGTTTTAAGGTAATGAAGATGTCCTCCACCTTTTCTCTGGCGCTGTCCGTTTCATTTTCCCAAGCAAAATTCCTCTTCATCTTGTGCCACTTCCAAAAGTTTCTCTGTATTGTTCCTTACCTTTGTCTTCTCCCCTCTTTTGTTCTAGGTGTAATCTCTCATCCTTGATCTGTGAATCGTCTGGCTTTCTTTGATCTGTTCCTAGTCCCTTACAAATCTCCTGTTGTTTGCTAGTTGTGTTCCTGACAGTGGTTAATGAGTGCTGAGTCACCACTTTGAACCCAGACAAACCATGAATAGAGCAAAAGGTAGTTTAACAAACCTTTAAAAAAGAATTTGTGAGAGAGTGAAAAAGGATCTCTGTCCCTCTCCCATGGTCTTCCAGGCACTCTTTACCAGCGTGGTTGTTGTAACATGTCTACTGAGGCTTTTTAAAAGCTCTATGTTCAGAATTTTCTTCCTCATCCTCTCTTCTAGGTTTACCTGTCTCAGTTTGCAAACTCTTTTTTTCTGCTTTCACTTCAGCCTTAGTAATGATTGGGTCTTGGAGCATATTTTTCCATCTCTGACTTCTTTTAACTGTCTACTCCAACATCAGCAGCTCATGGGCTTTTCTGGTTGCTCTTCCAGCTTTGTTAGGCTTCCAGTCCTTAGCAGTGCAGGGGTTTTTTTTATAACACTGGTCTGCTGTGTTCCTGGGTAGGAGTGACTGGGTGAAGGAATATCTATTTCTATCCTATTGGACAGGAACTGCCTCCTTCTTGAGATTTTGTTGGGGTTTTTTTTTTCTGTATGTTGTAAAAGTGAAAATGGGATCTGTCTGGAAAGAGTGTCCTGGAATATAGGAGGCACAGGGGTGCTGAGCTTCATGAGGGTATGGTAGCAGAAGGCCAGGAGGAAAATCCTGCCTGGTTCTGGGAATATGGTCCAGGAACATGATGTCCCTGTAACATGGGCCTGCCCTTCTCTATTATTCTGTCATTGGTTTTGGTTTTTTCTTCGTATTTCCATTCAGGACCTGGGCAGCCTTTGTGGGCAGATAATGTGTATATTCTCCATGTGGTAACACTATCTTTGCACAAGCTAGCTCCTTGTAAAGTATGAAGGAGACTCAGATATGCTGAAATTTCAAAGTATTTATTAACTATAAAGCAGATACACGGAACTGCATGATCCTTTTCAGTACTCAAAATAAGGCCAAAGCATCTATTTTTGGTTGTAGACAAATTAGAAACATAAGGAGACTGAAATGGGTGCAACAAATAGCATTGTCCTCCACAGTTCCTACCAGTGGCTGACCAAGGAGGTGCTTGCCCTAAGGGATCCTGATGTTACTGAAGTGCAGTAGCCTGGCTTGTGTAGTAAGGCTTTTCCAGATTTTCCTTTCTTCCAAGCTGTGTGAAATCTCCACAAGCATTAAGAGGCTGAGTCTCTTTAAACCCAGCTTCAGTTCCCAGAGAGAGATGGCTTCCAGTGCAGGGTTGGTCCTTTGGGTTCCTGCAGGGCCGGCGAGCGTGCGGGAGAAGGTGGGGGAACAGGGAGCAGCAGGGGGGAGTGGGGGCATTTGTGTTCCCTTTGCACTTTTAGCTCCTTGTACTTGACACAAGTACAAATATTTCTGGATGATGAACCTGTGACTTCTTGTGCATAGCCATTAGGGCAGGGTCTTCACTGGGAGCTGAGATTCTGTCCTGCTAGAGGAGCAGCTTTCACCGACAGCAATCTCTGTAGCAAAGACACTCTTTAATCACCTAAAATTCTGTTAGTGGTGTTCCTTTTTATCTGTGTGAAGAGCCTGCTGGTATGATACATGGAAGAGTAATGTGATATTCAAGGTGAGTTGTGTTTAATTGAGCTGTAGCCTGCACTGAGAGAGGCTACATAAGATTAACTTCAGTTATTTGGCCTGAAAGTACTTTGTGTTGACACATAGCTTTTTAAAATTAATTAATTGAGATCCTAGTTTGCAATATAAGTAGAATAGGACAGGAGCATATGATTTTTTTTATTTTGAGCTTGGTGTGGAGGCATTCCTCATGAGTCAAATGTTGAGCTGAAGGTAGCGGACTGTTGCTCTGCATGAACAAATGAGGAAGGAAGTTCTGGGAACTGGGCTATTTGAGGAGTGGGAAAAAAAGAGCCCTGGGGTAGGGAACCATAAGTCAGACTTTTGTTACCTGACTCAGATTCCCACCACTGGACTCCTGCATGGTGTGAGGAAGAGTCTTCTGCAGAACTTACAGAGAATGTAGAAAGTATTAAAGAAAGCGTGGAGGGTGTCCACGACCCACTGAGAGCTCCTTCAGCTTAACGTATGCCATGGGATCAGGCAGGGGGATCAGGATTTCCAAAGTACTGTCTGTCATGACCTTTTGGAGATTACTCACAAACAGAGCATATACAGATACTGCTGTGAAGGGCAGCTTGGCCATCCATCAGCCAGAAAAGATCAGAAAAAAAGACTTCTACTGCTAAGCATCAGCTGTTGGATAGCATTACAGCTTCACAGGGGGATTAAGACTACTTTTTGCAGATACTGTTTCTTATGATAGTCTTCCTTCTGGAAGAACTTTGAGCATGTCTGTATCTGTGTGGCATCTCACTCTTCCTGTCCCTGACCACTTGTTGATAACAGTGAGTGCATTAAGCACCAAAGTCTTGTTTCTCTGGGGAATCAAGTCCCCAGTTCAGTCCCCCAAGTCCAGAACTTGTCAACCTTGTCAGCCTTTTCCCATTTTTTAATTACTTTAGACATCTGCCTTCCACCGATACTCTGTAGTTACCTAGGGGTAAAGTTAAGCTGTTTCTTTCTGTTGTTCGAAGCACCCAGTGGGAAAGGCTTCAGAAGACCTTCAGACTGGTATAGGACATAAAGCATGCACAAGTTCCCTCTCTGTAATTTGCAAGTCTCATCCATGTGCTTTGTCAGACTTTTTGAAAGGATATGTTTCTCTTGATTCATGACAACCACCCTGATGAGTGATTTGCTACACTGAAGCAGGTTATTCACTGACTTAAAAAATAAGGGTGAACTGATTTTCCAGGTAATAATTGCCAAGTTTCTCTCTCTGTATAGGAGAATTCCCATGGTGGTATTCTATCTTTGCAGCTTTAGTGATAAACCTTGTTTCAGTTTTAATTCTTCTTTGCATTAACTCCATTATCTTTTTGTTTCAGTAACAAAACCTTTAGGAATTACAAATCCAAATGTAACCTTATTGAACTTATCATGGTCATGGCACTCACTGCTAGGTCCTTTAGGCTGGTGCATTAAAAACCTCACTGACAAAATGAATGTATAAGAGGAGCAGAACCATGGAGTTATAGACTAGTGCCCATGTTCTCAGCTACCTGTGTTTATTTTACATCTTGTAAAGTACCAACAAGAACGCTGTGATGACAGATCTGAGCATCACAGCATTGCATCCTTGGGTATGAACAGTTGATGAGGAAAATGAATTTTGATATGCCTACTAGAATTATTGATTTAGTTGTGTTTGCTGCAGAGAAATTGCCTTACTTTGGGTTGAGTCGGGTATCCTCAGATGTGCGTGGAGGAGCATTGCTGCTGTACCATTTCTCCTTCAATAGTTAAAGAGCTCAGGATGAATTTGGGGTGGAGCGGTTCAGGCTACCTGCCTGGAACACTCTGGTCCGGTCCTCGTTTATCTGGTGGTTGTGTCTTCGTTTTGTCATGAGACTAAATGCTTGAATACATCTTTCTGATTTCTAACATAGCTACCCAGTTTATTCATTTTGATATGCTTAACTAAAAATCATACATCTGTATTGTGTAAGTCACTGAATATATTTTAGATGGATCACAGAATCACAGAGTGGTTGGGGTTGGAAGGGACCTCTGGAGGTCATCTGGTCCAAACCCCTGCTCGGGCAGGGCCACCTAGAGCCCATTGCTGCCCAGGTTACTTAGTTTCTTTGCAGTGTTTTGTATTGGTGTTATATATCTAAATGTTTGAATGTTCTGTATCTTAAGAGGAATTCATGCATCCGTATCTTAAGGCTCTGTAGTGCTTAAGAAGGATATTTTAACCTCTTTTTGATTGAAAAATCATTGCAAGTTTTGCAATAAACAGTGTTCCATTAAGCAAGATCATATGTCAATTTTGGTACTGTACAGTCCATAAAAACTGCAGATAATGGGTACACAGATGGCTTGATTCAACAGACTGGTTCATAAGCATGGCTGAGAAGGATGGAACTGGAGGGAGGGTATGGGAGAGATTTGTCTCATATAATTCTACAGGCAATGTATGTTTTTTGTGGTTTAGGATGTTACTTAATACTTGGTATCTGAAGTGTTTGAACGTGAAGGAGTTGTAAAGGACTGAGACCTTGGTGAACAATTTCAGCTTTGCTGATCGCAAGCAGAAGGTGTAACACGAGTGGGCATGGCGTGAGATGGGTCAGTGCAGCCAAAGGCCTTTTGCAGATAATTCTTCAAACCTTTGTCGGCAGGGTTATTCACCCGATGCTGGGACTGTCTTCAGAAATAAGTGTGTATTGCATAAACTAAACTTATTCCTGGACTCTCAGGTTGTAACATCTGAGTCAGCAAATGTGTCCTACTAATATATTCAGCCCAGGATGTTTTGATGAAGCAAAGGTCTTGTACCAAAACGCTGCTGCTGTCATTGTTGTGCAGTCTGTCCCAGCACACGCCTTTTCTCAAGCGTAACCCCCCTTCTCCTCCCAAAGTCTGCAATTGTAAAGATCCTACTGGTATGTCAGCACACGTCTTCAGAGAACCCGAGGGGCATTTTTAATGAGAATAGCTTTAGAATTCCTATCTTGATTTATGAAGAAAAGAAAAAAAGTCAGAGACAGTATCCTCTTACCTGTTAAAATGTTTGCCTTCTACTTAATGGTGATATCAGCTTAACTTTTGCAGATGCAGATTGAATAACCAAATGTTTACCTGTTTTCCACTTAGAAGTATAGACGCTTTCTCTGCTTAAATGCAATACGATTCCAGAGAGAGGGAAGTGGAAAGGTAAAGGACTAGAGGTCTTTGTTCTAAATTATGGAAGAAATAAACATTCAGGACTTCAGCTTTGGATGTTTCCTGAAAAATTTTCCTGTAATTTGTCTGTGAGAAATAAAGCTGAAAATATTTTTAGCTGTTTGCTGTACTGTTCTAAGGAGGATTTTGTAACTTGCACAAAGTGAGACAAACAAGGCAACAGGTCTTTGCTTTTTAGTTCCCATTCATCAACCCAGCTGTGTTAATGTATGCATTTCATTTTTTTGTTTGTTTTTGAGCAAGGCTTTACATTACAGCCACAGAAATAAGGCAAGTACAATCATTTTGCATTATTTATATTCATACTTTCATAATCATAATTCATATTCATAATAATGTTTACGGGTATAGAAAACCACTCCAGCCCATGCTGAGGACACCAATTATAACAGGTGCCCTAAGTCTTATCTGCATCTACATTGCCTTTTAGAAAGTGCCAAACCTGTTTTCATTTATGCTGCACCCAGCAAGTAGACATAATTTCTCACTGTTCAGTAACACCTCCCTCTCCTTCCCCCGCTCCAAAAAAAAAAAGCTTGACTCCCAGCATTCCTCTCATGTCTTACGAATATTTGTGTAAGTCCTTGGCAAGAAGCTGACTCTGTTCCTCACCACTAGCCAGTCCGCTTCTGCTGCCTTGTATGCCTGTTTCTTCCAGCACTTACTCCTGTAGTTCAAGTACCAGAGGAGGTGTGTACCGTGGTTTTAAACACCCTGAATACAAGTCCTGTGGATCATTAGCATAGGCAAGTAGTATGAGAGAATGAAGAGGCATGAGGTGCTGCTGGATATTTGGTTTTCCATGGCTTTTATTTCAAAAGGAAATTAAACATGAAAAACCATAAGAAAAGAATGCTGCGGTGTCAACCTTAAAGATGTCATCGTGTATGTGTTACTCTGTGGGGGACATGCCTTGTGTGGTGCAGAGGACAAGCAGTGACTGGGCAGGGCTCGGGAGAGGCAAGCGTGTGCTTTTGTGTGGGAGCCGTGACCTGGAACCCAAGAGCAGGCTCGCACCATCGGAGCAGCGGTTGACTAATTCTGGCAGTTCCTGCCTTCTCTATGATTTGCTCTTCAGCTTTAGTGTTATATTAACTCCTTCGGGGCAAACGTGTTCCTTAGGTTTCTTGTTGCACTCCCAAACCAACACATTCATCAAAACGAGGATCATTTTCTGTACGTCCATTTCTTTTACTGTATTCTGTTGCATGAATTTACACTGCGCATAAATCTGGAAAAACTGTGTTTCAGGATTTTTGTTTCCTTATTTTAATACCTATCATGTAGTACTATACTAAGGGGTTAGATCTCTGGGGAAATTTCTTTGCAGTATACTAATGATGGTCAATTCACATCAGTTTAAATACAGGGAATGGAATAATAATGAGATTTTGTCCCTTGTCTGACCCTGAGCAGAACTGCCTCTAGAAGTGCAGAGAAGGTATTCTTTGGGAGGAGACTGGCACTCTGTTGCAAAGGTTGCCCAGATGCCACGTCTAATATTCCGTTAAGAAATTTCTTGCTCCTGTTGGTTCTGTAGCCTTTGTTTCAATCTCAACTGGTTTTTGTAAGCTTTGAATCAGAGCAAGCAAGAGCTATATTCTTCTCATAATAATGATGGTAAAACCTCCTGAAACTTCTGAAGCGAATTCCTGTGTATCCTCATCCTAGCAGGTGTGTTAGTAAATGAACATGCAGTCTAGCAAGAAAGAAACTTTTCAAGTAGAACTGTTCCTAAGCAGATGAAAATACAGATCTGTAGGTCTCAGTCTCCAAATCTGGTTAATATAAAATCTCAACTGCCTTATAAGAGAACAGCTACAAGTCTGTTGATGTAAAATTGCAAGTGTTGTTCTCCTGTGTGAATAGTTTGTCAATATTACTGGAGGTACCAAAGTAGAAAAAGAAGAAAGAAAACTCTGTGCTGACCAAGGGGACAATCCTGCTCTGCTTGATGGTTCTGGCATAAATTGTGTTTCGCAGGACAGGAGCAGGATTGATTTCAGATTCTTCATTTCTTTAGCCTTTGCTGCTTCCTGCTGAACTACCTTTGTTGGGTGTTTTTTTTTTTTTTTTTTTCCTTTCAGTAGCCTGAAACACATTCCAGAAATATCTGTGTGAGGGAGAAGAGTACGAGTGCCAAGGCTGCTGATGAATAAGAGACTTTGTGATGGTCTTGTCAAATTGGACCTTTTCATTCAGACAATGGTTCCCCACTACAGAGTCTTTTATTGCCTTCTTTTGAATTGGAGGGGAGAGGAGGAGATGTTAAGTGTTGTCCTGTGACACTTCCCTCTAGCCTACCTGAATTACCCGAGGGATGCATTGCTTTGACTGGGGGGCATGGGGGAAAATGCAGAGGAAGTTGATTCACTCTGTTAAATCTGAAGATGCAGCAATGGTATTACTTCACTTCTAAAACTACCCAGTTTCGGGAAATTTAAATTTACATTGAAAGTTTGATTTTTAACTATGTTGATCCGGGCTGAGAGATGATAATGAAAACTTTCAGTTTTAAACCCACTATTTTTTAAATAGACACTCAGGCCTTGTTGACTCCCAGTCTCTTGGAATAAATCTCTCTTGAAGTTGAGTGTTTTTTTCAGTTCCAAACTGTTTTGCAGCAGTGTTGTTATTTTACGATTTGTTTTGTTAATACATCAACTTGGAGCTTCCTACAAGGTGAATTTGGATTGCATCTATATTTTATGCAGGCTGTGTCAGAATCCCAAACATCCAGTTTTTCCCTGCTGAACATACCGTATTTCTTACAGTTTCCCTGGTCATAACAGCTGGAGAACAACTGTGGCAACTTCTAACTTAACTAGGTGACATGTAGTGTGTGGTCAGGGCTGCAGCAGCTGTGTCCCAGGCATACACCTTGGTAAAATTATCCATCATACCTCAGATGATAGTGTCTGATTACTAATAGGTAATAATTAATATGTAAACATAGACGTGTGAGCTGTCACTTCAAGAAGGGGCACTTGATGTAGCGGAGGAACTGTATGAAGGAGCTGCCTGTAGTTCGCCAGGTTTAGGAGTCCTTGCTTGTGAAAGCTTGCAGTTAGCAGAATTGAGTTTCATAAACTTGTCTTTAAACCTTAGCTCTTCATTAGGTATGACAGGGTATCACGCAAACATCTTTGGAATGAATCCATTATTTGAAACTCCTGTGGTGTTTGTTAACTTGAACACCTTGAGAGAGAAGTGCCTTTTAATGGGGCAGTACTTTTGCCCCTTCGATTATTGCAGGAGCTCCTATTGTGTCCATTTGCGATGTTTCCTTCTCTCCAAGTTGAAGTGTGCAGCTCTGTTGCAGCAAACACTGCAGCATCCTTTCAGCATTGCCACCAAAGCCGTCAGTCTCTAGCTTCAAGGGAGCTGCCCTGTCTCCACAGATTGCTTCCAGCTTTTTGTGTTGGCTGTTGGTGCATTGGCTTGGCAGTCGCTCTCATCTGGGAGAGCTTTTTAGAAGACTTTAATCCTTATTTCATATAAAAATCTTCTGGACACAATGTCTAACTTGGGAATTGGGCTGCTGCTTTCCACACTGCATCCAAGTTCTGTGTTTGACTTCTTTATAACATACGAGGGGTTTGGCTGGGAAGACTGCGCTGCTCCTCCGTGCTGCTTGTCCTTTTGAACAGTTGCAGCAGCCGGCATCCCTTCAGATCTTAGGGGGAGACCTTGTAGCGCAGTGGCAAACATCTAAATCTTTTCAGTGCTAGGGGGAACCTGCCCTGGCAGGGGGCTTGTTGAGGACCTTAGCAAGGTCTGTGGCTACATGGGACCTCCTTCCATTTTCCTCCCTCCCCCCAGCAAGACAGAAACTAGAAGTGGGTGCAAAAGGATTCAAAGTCAGGGCAGCCTCTTCTCCCCCTGCCTGTGAGGGTAGCACCCTGGTAGCCCATGCCACCAGCTGCACCTGATGCAGAGCTCCACTGACGCCCCTTCCCTTCTCCTTGCAGACTGAAGGCATCAGATGCACTCTTTGCCCTCCCTGATGGTTTTGTTGTGACAGGGCATCCCAGGAACATAGTCCCTCTGAAGAGCCCTCCTCCTGTCCTGCGCACATTTACCGGGGTAGTGCAGGTCTCTCAGGCTCACACACCATGGATGAGTAAGTAGCGGATACAGTGATATGGTGATATGCTCCTTATTTCTAGCCTGATGGTTTTCTGCGTGAAACCTTGCAGAAACCTGTGTGAAATCAGGAGGCAGATAGCAGATCATTGCAGAAAACAGACCTGTAGATACATGTGGTCCTCTGCAGGTGTGCTGAGATACCCTCTTCTCTTGAGCCAGGAGGTGACAGTCTCCCCTCCCAGCAAAGGGACTCCTTCAGCCTTAATCAAATAGATAACATTACTGTAAAAATGAATCTCTGTTCGTAAGGCAAGGTGGAGGAGCTGGTATCCTCAGTTGTCTTCAGACCTTGCCCTGTTTTGTTATGGGATTGTAGAAAGCATTGCTTAAAGTCAGAAAATACTGAATGTTGTGAAAATTGCAGTGTACACCTGCCCAAGAAAAGTTACAGCTGTGTATTGGCCTTCCCTGCAGAATAGCATGGAAGGGAGGAATTTTCTGCCCGATCTAAAGGTTTGGGGTTTTGGGGTATTTTTTTAAGGGCTGTTGCCTGGTGTTATTGCTGCAGATCTCCAGGACTGATGTCCAGACCTGAACATGTTTTGCAGGCTTCTCTACTCTGTCATCGCTGCCCTCCTCTCCCTAACCCCAGCTAGTCACTTCCTCATCCACTTAATGAAGACAGAGGGCTCTTTATTGTATGATACTCAAAATGTAAGATGATAGTGTTGCAGAAGAGCTAGTGGAGTGGTCATTACCAGGTGTTTGGCATTTTCTATTTCTGGGAGATCTGTAGCAGTAAGAATGGCTTCTGTCTTACTCAGTCCCTATACGGGAAGGGAAGGCAGGTTGGGGATGCCTTGTTGTGTGGCACCATCTCTGCAGCCACAGGCCTTCCCAGGGGCTGCAAGTGGATGTGGATGGTGTTGTGAGTCAGGTCCTTCTTAACCTCCTGAGGAGGAATCATGCCTACTGCTCAAACAGAGGTGAACGTGGAGCTGGGTCTCACAACACGCGGAAACCTCTGAGCTGGCAAACCAAATGGATGTGAAATCCCAGACAGGATCTCCAAAAGATCCAATTTGAGACCACATTTTTTCATGAGTGAAGTATGGGCAGATCTGTTGTCATATAAAGGCATCAGGATTGTTTTGTCTCTGGCCCCTTGGGAAGGAAGAAGCTAAGGTTTTACTGTAGGATGTGCTTTTAGTTTGCTGGTCAGATCATCTGATGTAGGTATTTCTGCTGTTTCTGTTTCACCCCGCACTGATTACAGTGTTGTCTTTTCTGGCAGGCAGACGAATAAAGCAGGACTGATCTAACTGTTGTTTCATAACTGCTTCTTGGAAGACACATCCATCAATTTGTGGACAAGTTCAATAACTGGAACATGTTTTCTTCATTTTTGAAAACGTGGTTCGTGAAACACGTGTTGTTCTTTGGAAGTAAAGTGCATTTTAATGCATAGTAAAAGTCTCTGACAAAGAGAACATGCATAGCCTACAGGGAAAAGTAGCTTAATTCTCTTGTCTTTAAAGATTAGTTTCATTTTGGAGCTTCTGTCCCGACAATATGATTAGAATAAGACACTGCCAGTGGTTGTCTTGGACAGTTGAGCCACTAAGGCAGTTAGGATTTGGAAAGCTTTCTCAAAATGAGTTAACATCAGTAGCAGCCTGCCATTCTCTCAGAGGAAGACATCTGTGGGGTTTTTTCTTCCATCAAATTTTACATAGATTCTTTAAAAAGGCTTATTGCAAATATTCCCGTGCTGAAGGAGAATTCAGCCATCATTAAATGTAATTGGATTCCCATGTGAAACCATCCTTTGGCCCATTAGTATCTTGTATTTCTTCTGGCAAGTAGATTACGTGCAACGTAAGCCTTGGAACTGAACTCTTACTACAGTCATTGTACAAATTAATGTATTTTAAAAATGACAGTGTTTTTTCATATTCTACCAGTATATATGCTTCTTAATATTCTCTAACCTCATTCATATCACAGACTCGTTGAGTTTGGAAGGGACCTCTGGAGATCTGTGGAAGCTGCACACTTTGGATATTACAACAGCGCTTTAAATACCTGACAAGAACTAAATATTCATACACCGTGCTGTTCTGATTAAAGATGAAACCACTTTAGGCTCAGAAGCTTTCAAAGGTATTGCAGATCTCCCAACAGCAGCACACTGCTATTGATTTCATCTCTAGTAATCATTTCAGAGTTACCCTTACGTCATTGCCATGTTTTTGTTCTTCACCCTTGACTGAGCTTTTGAGCAGTGAGCATCTGGTGAAGGTGGTGATGGTGATGAAAGTGTAACTATTCAGAAAGAGGCAGCAAGGATGTTAGCACCAAAAGGTTTACATCGAGCAATCAGCTTCATAGGTGAAAGGTGAAGCAGTGAGATCTTGTCAGAAGGTCAGTCATTCCGAGCGTGATTGGACAAAGTCACCAGGGCATTGCAAGATTTGATCTCACGTTGTGAGGAGAGGTCATGCTGGTCAAAATTTCAAGCTAATAAGTAGCCATCTCTTGATTTTTATTTTAAAAAGGGGTCAGCATCTCCTGCTACTGCAAAGCTAGCCTCCAAAAAGCCAGCCTCTCCTCTACCTTTTCTCTCATTACTAGATGTTGAGTTGGCAGTGGACTACCCTGGTTATCCTGCTCTTGCCTCTCTTTTCTCCATGGCAAACCTACAGTCTGTGTGTACCTGAAAATGTGTGTAGGTCTCAGGTCTCTGCAGGCACTCCCTCCTCTCTTACCTTAGTTGCTTTGCTATCTGCCAAATCACTAATGGTCATGTGTTTAAGGAATGAGTCCTTGATTAGCTGATTTCTAAGTAACGGCACAGTAACAAACCCAACCATCCAGGCTGAAATGACAGCAAATCCAGTAATTCACCAATACTGGGCTAAGCTTAATATCCAGGTGCACCAAGACTTACATGACCATGGTGACCAAGCAGGCCAGCAGGAAGCCAGGCGTGGCTCTTCAGGTGAGGAGTGACTCGAACCAGCTGAGGGTCTCAGGGAATGCTGAATTCCCTGATCGGACAGTCCTTCTATACTGGTGAGCTGCAGAAGCAGTGCCTGGACTTGTTAACTAATGACCACATCCCACCTCTGCTCCCCCTCTGTGCTGGTTCTGTCCTTGGTGTGCATGGGCATGGAAAAACCGCATAAGGCAATACTAGCCCCACACTTATGTCTCTGTTGATGTGGCTTGTCAGTCAGGAACTGATTATTCTGATTTTGGAAGGTATGCATGGTGGTGTTGGAGGCAGATGATTCCCTTGTGTCAGAGATAGGTTGTGCTCCCAGGCAGTTGGTGGTTGTAATGGATGACTTTTGTCTTTACCGTTTACGGAGAAGAGATTTATTTTATGTAAGTGTACTCAGTTTTCTCACTTTCCATTCTTACACTGGAAGGAAGGCAAGATTTCATTTCCTAATATTTTTAAGGAAAAATTAAGTGGGATAGTGAAGTGGGCCACTTAGTCACTCACAGAAATTTGGGGAGAGGAGTAGGGTGGCCAAGGGGTGCCAGCCACCTCTAGACATCCAGACTTTTCACACAAGTGCTTTTGACTGTGCTCATATGTTTTATTTCATGAGTTTCTAATGTTAGCATCCTGAAGGCTTGGGCATAAGTATAAAATGCATGTTTCAACTACCTCAAGCTGGAAGGGGGGTAAATTTAGGATTTCCGTTCTCTTTACTTGCCCTTTACAGGAAATGGTTGATGTATTTGTGGCTTTCCAAAATGGACAAGGAGAGGGTGGTACCTACTCATGAGGGTTGTTTTTACTTCATTACTGATTTTACAGCCTGTCCTGTGTATCTTTTTACCTACTGTATGCTGAGTTCATTTGGATCCAGCTGTTGCTGAAATAAAAGGCTATTTTGCCGTCTGTGTTCACCTGCCTAAAAAGCTACCATGAGCAGAGAAGAAATAGAGAAATACTTTGAATCCATTGGACACATTAGGAGAGCTGTTTGGTCCCATGGTAGTCATTGCTGTGAGCATGTGAGAACTGAAATAATAATTGTAATAGTCTGGTTTATTTTACAGCCCCTCAAGGCAAGTGCTTGTGATTATTTGCTGTTAGATACAAGTCAGAAGCAGTATGTGCATTAGGTTTTGGGAACCATTGCATTAGCCTTGTGTAAGAGGGAAAAAGAGCCCTGGTAGATTCCTATGTGTTAAGGGAATTTCCTGCAATACCCTTTATCTGCAGCATAAATGTCACGAGCTATTTAAAAAAGATACCTCTTGAAAACAAATTGCTGAATATCCATATTTAGTTGGTGGATCAGAAAGGCATTACGCTCTTCTACAGCTTTTGCTCCAGTATCCTGCATAGTGCTTTATCCTGCATAGTCATTCTGCTGGGCAGCGGAAAGCATGAGAGGAAGGAGGGTCACTGCCTGCTATGAAACCTCTCGCTCCGCGTTAACAGGCTCCTTTTTTCTGGCCTGTGTAATACCTGCTAGCTGTCCCTCGTGGCATGTTTGCACAAGGGTCATTCATGCAGTGCACTGGGCCCCAGTTTGTGCTGCAGCTGAATTAGATCAACCTAAAGCTGTATGTAAGATTTTTCGCTGGTTAGACTGACCTTGGGAGTAAACCTGTTCCCTGGGGCTACGTCTGTTTTTATTTATGTGCTGGGTCAAAGTATTAACTGTTAGTCAAAGTTGCTAGCTAGTTCACAGTTTATTAAAAGTAAAGCAGGCAAGCTAACACTGAACGGACTGTCTAAAGCTGTGCTAATGTTCTGCTTCCCGCCACATGCGGGGACCTGACGTCTTTCCTCTTACCAGTGGTTTTGTATACAAGAAGCTTAACTTGTCTTTATAATCTCACTTGTCAGTAAAAACAGCTGTGATATGAAATATGAAAGCCCATCTCACCTGGTAAAGAAAAATACTCTTTTAGGCTATTATGCAGAAGATAACTGGACAATATAGAAGTGCAACCCATCTGCGTAACAGAAACGAGTAGGTCAACTCTGAAACTCTACTAGATGTTGTTTACTGACCCTTAATGGCTTTTCTCATCTCCTGAGCATGTTCCCTAGACAGAAAATACCCAAATGAGACCTTCCACCCTTTTCTGGCTTCCTCAAGATAGATGGATTGCACCCTTGAGAGTAGTAATAAATATGAGTTTGAAATGCTGGCTTTATATCGCTTTTTAACTTTTATATTCCTTCCTCAATGTTTTGATTAAGGCAAATTATAAATTAATCGCATGACAGGGTATATGATAAGGTTATGCAAGTTAGCAATATAAGTTAATTGTATATGATGGGAGTATAAAAACAAAATGGGAGGTTTCAGGGGGTCTTATGATACTAATACATTAGCAGTGAGCAAAATAACAGACTGAGATTTGCTAGGCTCAGTGGGATCCCGGGGTGATCAAACTGTCCACAGGTCTGGACGTTTGTCTGTAATCCCAGATAAACATCCAGACCTGCGGACATTTAGATCCTCCGTATTATACCGCCATTTCTTTGCCAGTGCAAAAAAAACCCCCACCCAAATGGGGACAAAATGTTGTGTACGCTTCCATGTGTATGACCATATCTGCAATAAGTATCCTGTGCTTGTTTTAATTCAGATGGTTGGTTTGCTGGCTGGAGATTTGCGGCTGGTTTCAGCCTCTGGAGGCTGGGATATTGGCACTGCTGAATATCTCTTTGAACAGATAAACTAAATCTTATGGGTTTTTTTTTTTAATTTGAGGCAGTCAGTCATCTTCTTAATAATGATAATGTATTTTTGTAAAGTATCTTATGTCATTTTCTAAAATCGAAGTACTGAGACCTAAATAGCTGAGCTTCATTAAGGAGATGAAATGAACGAAGAGAGGCATCTGGCAGAAGAACGGAGGACAGTGTAAAAATAGAGGCGTATGTTAGTATGAGTAGCATTAGTCATTTCTGATAGTACATTGCCGATGAACCTCTGCTCCATTCAGAGCAGAAGACCGAGCCAACAAAGCCAATTTTCAGGACATTCACACAGTGTTCCTTTCTTCCTGAAAATAAGCGGCTGAAGCTTGGGGAAATTGGAGGTGCCTTTTGGCCAGCAGAAGTCTTTGCCACAGGGACAATTTGATAATGTATCCTAAATAAATCTTCAAAAAGCAAATCTGCAACTTTTGTACTGCCCTTAATTTATTTAATTATTTTTTCAATATGCTGTTTTCCTAGAACATGCATCCTGATTCATTGTGATCGGTCAATACAAGGATGCTGGAGATTATAACTTAAATAAACACACCCCTTATTTTTACATATTTATTTGTATAGCCTGTGTGAAGAGTATAGCTTGCTTTGTGCTGGGTTTCAAAGTTTTTGCCTTAGGCTGTTAACATGGCTTGTACCAAATAGAAAACTGTATTTCAGAAACATTAATGACTTTTCACACTTCTAATCTTGAGTTAAAGAGTTAAATTCAAACTTTTGTCTTTAACTCCTTGTTTCTGTGTTTCCTTGTGTTCCTTTTTGTTTTGTCCTTTTCCTCCCTTGCACTTATGTTCTCCTACTCTCTATTTTCATCATTTATGTTGCTTCTAAGAACCATAGCTTGGTGCGAACAGTAGTGCATTTTCCTAGTACCACTGTATGTCGCAGTAAATCTGGAATCAGCATCTTTATAGCTTGTAAACTAGAAGGCTAGAGAAACGAAATGACTCTCTGAACAGCACAGAGAAAGCTGCTATCAAACCTGGGACTGGAATATAAATGTTCTGGTCACATCACTGGACCCAGCTACCTCTGTGTCTAATTGCTGTTTTACTTGTCTCTCTGATCTGTTCAGCTTTTTGTTCTAATTGTTTTCCTAATTTGAGCTTTTCTCTTCTGGTCTAGGTTGCTTCAGGCCTGGCCATTCTGGAACTGCTTTGGGATACATGTTGCTCCATGCTGCTTTCCATCATGGTAGCATTGTAGCATGGTAATATAGGCAGGATACTGTTTCTTCTGACAGCGTAAATATGCTCAATAATAATATGGTTGGATATTGATAAAATACTTATTAAGAAAGACTACAGAACATATATCTATTGTTATCCATGGAGAACAGCGGCTTCAGGATTATTTCTGATTTATATAATCATGTGCACCATTATATTTAAAGAATGAATATTTCCTGAGGTAGAGAAAGCGTTTTTGGCAGTTTGTTGAAAATTCCCTCATGTCACTGACTGTATTGTACAAATAATGTGGTGTAGTGAGCAGGGGGAATGTTAAATGAGAAAGACATGTTTTGCTTTAGTACTCAAAGTGCAAGAGCAACGCACTGTAATAAGGGATGGCAGCTGACAGTTTACTAAAGGGAGTTTTTAATATTTTAATATTTTAATAGTAATAAATACAATAATCCTGTATGCTGAATGTGTTTAATTGTGAAATAAAAGATGCACCAAACCCAGTTTTCTCATGTAAAGCTGGTCAAAATTTCTCTCTGAAATGAAGAAGCTGTTTAGCTCTGTAAAAAGTGGTGAGACCTGTGCCGGTTTGGAGTAGACACAGGAGAGGTTCACCACTTGCCTCAGACTGTTTTTCTTCACTCCATTTCCAATGAGCAGCTGCAAATACTCACCTTTTCATGTGCATTTTTCAAGTAATTTGGTTAGCAAAAATGGGGTGATGTAGAAGTTACTTCTTTTGGAGAGGAAATTCACTGGTGAGGTTTACCATAATTTAATACTGTCTAGTGGTCACATGCAAAATGATTTAAATGAAAAATATACGTGGCTGTTCGTACTTCACTTTGTCCCTTGTTGAGGTGGAGAGATCTGGAGGAACATAAGTAACTTGGATAAGTAGCCTAAGATTTCTTTATCACGCTATGCTAAATGAATTAAACATGGGTTACTTTACAACAGCATCACTTTATTTTTTGCATCAGTTTAATTAAGTTAGTTTTAAATCACAGTCTAAGTCACACTGGCATATTTTTTTCACACAGATGAGCCTCTGCAGTTTTTTCCTTTGCCTACTGAAATCCACAGTTCTCTAGCCACTGGTAACATGTCCCAGTCTGAGAGGTATCTTTTATCCTTCACCATGATATTCTTTATTTGCATTTAGTTTTTGATATGCTGTGTTGAACAGGTGGTTTCCTCCAGTACTGCTGCTTAGTCAGTTCATTCCTATTTTTGCATTTGTAGAGTTGATTATTCCTATCTAAATGTGGAACTTTGCACTTTATTGATTGCATCCTCTTTATTCCGGACTATTTCTGCAATTTAGAATGACTTTGAAATGTGGATCCTGTTTCTCTCTAAAGGACTTGAAACTTTACCCATTCTGATGTCAGGAACGGTTTCACAAGAGTCATCTCTGTTCCCTTGGTCACAAATGGGACTATTGAACAAAACTGAACCCAGAATAGACACATATGGGACCCTGTTAGAAGTGGCTGGGCATTTTGATAAGGAAATGTTGATAACTACTGAGTTACTGATTTTCTAAACCACTTGTGCACCTATCTTGCACCCATAGGTTGTATTTCCTCAGTTCGTGTGCCAGTGTCAAAAGCTTTACTGAAGTCAAGATGCGTATACTGCTTTTCTTTTTGCCTACTGGCAGGTTACCCTGTCAAAGGGATACATTAGATCAGATGTAATTTTTTATGACTTCTGCGCTGTTTGTTTTTTGTTACCTCATTGCCGTTCCTGTATTCCCCTTGTGGCTGTTTAGCAATTTGTTTCTAGGTGGTAAAGGCAGGACAGCAGTTTGTAATTCTTTTAGTTTTTCTTTTTTCACTTTTTCAGTGAGTGAAAACACCTTCCTTTGTAGACTTTATGTCTTCCCTCTTCTCAGTGAGTTCCTAAATGTGAGCCTGAACATGTTTAGGGCCATTGGTTGAGTGTTTTAATTGAGATTATTTTCCAAAATGTCCTGACGTTCCCCAAATTTTCTCATGTGTGCTTTCTTTGGTACAAGACAAGGCAGGAAGATGAGTGGCTGTACTGGCTCAGCCTGGATCAAAAGGTTCTTTCCCACCTTGCCTCAGACAGTGGCCAGAAGTGGGTGGCTAGGGAAGAGAAAGGGAAAGAAGAAAAACCAGCATGTGTGTTATTTCCTCCTAAGCTTGTCTCGGATACTGTCAGCTCTGGGACTTTCAGAGCCAAGTTTTGTGTATTTCTTGTCCCTTAGCAGATTCCATTCCGTGTACTTGTCTGCTCTCCCTTTACGCCGTATGATCTTTCATCATCTGCAGGATCCTTTGACAAAGAGTTGCAGAGGTCTCACTCTTCTCTTGCTTGTTCTTAAACTGGCTTCTCCCAGCTTCCTCTGATGTTTTCTTTTTTATTTTTTTTTGTTAGAAAGGGCAGTGAACAGTTCATCCATGTGCCACCTATGTTGTGCTGCCCCATGTCACCTCCCTGCAAAGTTTCCTCTGTTCCTTTCTGAGGAGTTCTGGCTCATCTCAACAGTCCTTGTGTGGGAGCTGGTGTCTCCTTTTTGGGTGGGCATCCAGAACCTCATGCAAGATTTTAGATATGGACTTTGGTTTACGCATCATGTGTTTATTCAGTGGCATTTTGAGGACCTCTTGTATTTTTTTCCCTAGCAGTTTCTGATGCTTGGCCTAGTTAATTCCCAAGGCTTTGACCGTGGTTGGTTACTGAGCCAATGTTTCACTGACTTGTCACGAGCCCAAGATCCCTGAATGTCAGTGAACAACTTGCCATCATTTCATGTGCGATATCCAGCTTGCCAGTCCTATAAGAGAAAGGTCCCTCCGTCGCTTCATCAGAAGAACGTTCATATCCCACCTTAGCTTTGTGCCTGCTCAGCGGGTTGAACCAGCTCACCCGTGGAGTTCAGCAAGAGGAGGCATCAGGAGTAGGTGGCCAAGCACACGGCAAAGAGCATAAGTGCTCTCACTTTGGCAAGAGCATGCTCGAGTCATCTTAGCTGTGTCAGTCCCCTGCACACTTGGGATCTGCTTGCTGGGTTTGGCTTTTGCTCTGCTTCAGATTTCCTGAAAGCCTCACCAGCATACCCTGCTCACCAGAACAGAGTCTGAAACGGTGACTTTTACCTGCCCCTGGGCAGCGAGGGCTGTTCCCAGCACTCTGCCTCTGTGGGCTGCCTGCAGCCTGCCCTTCGTGCCTTTTGCACGGTTTTCTTGAGCTCTTTGAGGTCTGGAGGCTGAAAAAACACACTTGGCAGTTGAAATTGATGGCTGTCTGGCTGAACACATTTGCACCTCAAGGACCACCACTAGTTGATGAGGCCATGAGACATTTCATCATTAGATCTAACTCCAAACAAAGTCTTCCAAACAAAGCTTGGGGAGACACCCTCCCGCCCTCTCTGCACCTTCCTCCCCATTCACAGCTCCTCTTCAGGCACAGCCTCACATCACACTAGTCCTCCCAGGACACAAAACCTTCATACCTTTCTGCCACTCCTCCAAATTTATGCCTTTTTTTTTCTTTTCTCCTTTTACTGCTAAGACCATACTGAAGAAGAAAATACCATCCTTCAATTTCTAAGTCTCTCTCAGTATATTGACATCTCAATGTATTTATGTTTAAGAAAGATACTTGTATAGACCAGCAGCCCTCAAAAGAAGGAACAAGGAAAGAGGATCTCCAGCAGCAGATGTCTTGCAAACACATCTCGTGAGGGCTTCAGTGCGTGTCTGTGAGTAGTGTTGGTGATGCTGGGTTTTGTCTGTGCAAGGTAATGTAGTACTGCTGGTTTTCCTCTACCCAGCAGCTGTGGCTGCAGCATTTGTATTCAGGGGTGTGCAGTATTTTTTCCTTTTTTTTTCGTTGGGAAGAACCACTGAAAAACTCACTACTGAAGTTTTTTTACTCTTCAAGCTGTCGTCCGTAATATGTTAGTTATAGGCTTTCTCTGGATAACATTCGATTGGATTAACAGTGGCCTAATCTTGATTTCCTAAATTTCAAAAATGAATGTTTGTGTTAATTTCTGAAGGTGAAATGGTTCTTTTGCTGCAGTGTAGTTGTTGCTGAATATTTAATCAGACTGTATTCACATAATAACTTTTTATGTCTCCAGCAGAACTTTCTTGTAATTTTTCCTGTTATTAGCCTACCACTGCCGTAGCTGCAGGTAGTGGTTTTTTTACTATAAACTATGGCATGACTTTGGAAGGATGTCTGGCCTAGAGAGCTGAGGCAAATTTTTATATATTGTATGAGAACTGAACGACTGCAACATTATTTTGGGGATATGAACATGACTGCTAAAAGTTTTATCTAAAATGCTTAAGAAGCATTGTTTATATTTAAAATGAAAACAGTAGGCTGCTTTTAGGGAAGGGTGATGAAAGAAGGATGACAGATTCGGGTGGAACCCCAGAAGGAGAGAAATACAAGGTGAGGGATACATGTTCAGGACAGCTGTGTGAACATACTGAAGTCACGGTGCTTTGAGCTGAGGAGAGAGCTGTAAATTTGTATAGGTCTTAGAGATGAGCCCATGAGAAGTAAATGTCAGTGTTGATTTTGTGTTTTTACAAACTGGGTGAAGCTCATGATTGGGAAGGTTAGGCTCTGCGAATTGCCCAGGTCTCACCAGCTCTAGGAATCACACCACTTCATTTGCTTATAGCTCATCTGTGAAGGAAGGAAGGAAGAAAACTATATATTTATTTATTTCAGTGATGCATGCAGTGAGCCTGAAAAGCTCTACTGTTTCTCCTGACTGCTTTGCTTTTCACAGTAGCAGTGTTTCAAACTCCAAAGTCTTCTCTGACTGCGTTGGAGGTCTCTGTGGAGGACCAGCGTGGTTAGGATGGGAGTTTACCCAGCTCTAGGCTGCAAACTGGGATGATGCAGGAAATACTTTGGCAATTGTACCAAAGTGACTTGCATTTCTGAGCATTATCCAAAACCAAACAAAACAACAGGAAGGATTTTTCCTTTCCTTTGGCACTTTTGCAGTCATGCTTATTACTCTGACATGGCCTTTCCAGTCATTCATGAGACATCCCAAGAGAGTGCCAGAGGCAAGACCCGAATTTCTAATATAAGTAACAAACGGGAGCTTTCCCTCTCCTCACCTAAATATGTATTTTAATATTACAGAGACACAGGGTAGGTTTTCGATGGCAGGTCATTTTTAAGAGTCTTTCACACAATTTTTATGACAAAACACTTCACTGACTTAAATAATACCATTACAGAGATAATTAATAACGCAGAGAGAAATTAAGAAGCTCAGGCAAGAAAGGGAAGACACATTTTCTCCTGGGGTTTGAAACGAGTTGGAAAGTAGATGAGGCAGGGGGGTGCACGAAAGCTCTCCCAGATGACATGAGCAGCACAGAGAGGAGTTTTGCACCAGCAGTGCCAGTGTGATTCTGGATAGGCAAAGAGGAGGCCTGTGGTGCTTGAGCCGAGAGGCAGAAACATTCTCTAGGGAAGAGACGGCAGCAGGATCCCAGCACAAGGGACGGGAAGGCTGAACTGCACCATGGAGCAAGGCAGGCTCGTGTTTTATGTGCCCTGTCTCCATCCTGCCTGGGTGCTGCTGGTCATGCAGGGAGCAGTGCCAGAACGAAACATGGCCTTGCTGAGTTGCTTTAAGATGAGGAACAAGTGCGTTGGCCCATGTTGTTTAGTCTCTTTACGTTTGTTAATGCATAATAATGTGAGAATCTAGCAAGAAGTCCCGTTTCTTCTCACTTCCTTCTTCATTGAGGCTGCTGTCTGTATTATTTCCTTTCTTCTTTTCCCTCCTTCTCTTCTAATACTCACCAGACGTCTGGGATAATGGAGTTTTTCACTTCTACAGCAAGTGCAGCACCTGCCATGTGAAATCTCTCTTTCTTTCTTGAGTGAAAGCTTTAACCGACATTTCTCCCAGACAGAGATTAAGGCCTTGGTGTTGCTGTCTGGGCTGGACATTTGATTAATACCGCGTCCCTTTATTGTCACCCTGCCTTTCTGCTCTTCATTAGAAATCAGTGACTCTTCCCCAATTCATTCATGACACAGAGAAAAGAATGCCTAATGATACACATAGATAAAGAAAATATATAGCATGCATTCAGCTAGTAAAATGAGCTATTTTCCCATGTGCAGAGGGGATTAAGCAGGGGGTGCATTTGCCTCCTGCAGCTGCTAGTAGAAGCCTCTGACAGACGGCAGCGCAATATATATGCATGCATGCATGTACATACACACACACGTAGAAGAACTGAGCACAGTTGCTGTTCATATATAATTTTGTTTTGTGTTTACATTTCAGTGAAGTGACATGGTGGCCTGGAGTTGTTTTTTTTTCCCTCTGAAGGTTGGAAATGGGTTTGCTCCTGCAAGCTACTGAGTGTTTCCGTTAGCACTTGACGGCACTGTGTCAGCAGGGAGAATATTTATTTGCTGGGGTTTGTCCAGGGAGGAACTGCAAGGAGAGGTGTGTGGGTGTGTTTTGGCCAGAGCACAGTGCCCTGGGGACGTAATCCTTCCCGTAATGAATTGCACAATTTACTGAGTTAGAAATGGATACATTCATAGTTTGCTGTAACCCTTTTAGCACTTACATCCAGGGTTTTCTCCCCTTTTTAGTGATGCAGTCCTTCCAGACACAGACGGCGTGAATGTGTGCAGCAGTTCACCTGGGGTTAGGGTTCAGTGAGGGCAGTTCTGCTGTCCTTTCCCCGCTGTCTCCCAGCTGAGCTGCTGGTGGCTGCGCCGGGGCTGGCATTTGGGGCTCGCCGCAGTTCTCTTCAGCCTGCATGGGAAGGGAGCACAAGCCCGAGAAGTGCGGTGCAAAGCCCAAGCCCACAAGCTCTCTTGGACATGTGCTAATCCAGTGCAGGGGCAGCGTGGATGGATTGCTGATGAAAAGAGCGGTCAGAGTAGCTCAGAGGAGACACATCTCGGGTCCAGCTGTTACTGAAGGGGATTTGATGGGGAGCAGAAGCTTTCTTCTGCGATGGTGAGATGGTTATGTGCTGAATTGGTGGTGAGACCAGTGTGGCCAGGGCTTGCCTTATCTTACCCCAGGGCAGAGGGGGCAGAGCTGCTGGAGCTTGGGGCTGCAAGGGTTTGGAGCTGGCTAGAACCTGGCTGTAGGGATATGTGCCAAAGGTGCTGGGAACAGGGTTATCAGGTCCAGCGTGATAGGTGATGTTACAGAACAGAAGAAGGGAAAGCTCACCTTAAATATTTATAAACCATAATGTAGAGTGTAAAAAGGAATGTGAATAAAACCATATAAATATAAATGTATATATGGTTCTTTCTGAGTAAATTCAACTTTAAGAAAGATTTGAATGTTACACTGAGGTGTCAGTGAAAAGGGACAAGGTGTTTCTTCCCTAAATACTAAATAAACTCAGATGTCTGTGGGTCAGAAAAGAAACTAGTTCAGAGGAGGCATGTGGGGGCTAGTACTTCAATGTATTTGAAATCAAGTAGCTCAAGTTTGGGTCTTATTAATCTTGTGCCAGTTGGGGCAACCTGTCTTGATGTTCTATGGGGAAAATAAACCCTGGCTTCATGTAGTGCTGAGTGATGATATCAAAGGACTTTGTGACCGTGTAGCTGCACTGTGGAAATACGTAAGTTTTTCTTCTTTGAGTCTGTTCCTGAGACATGTAAACCAAAGTATTCCTAAGAAACATACAGAAAGATTTTAGGCTTACATGTACCTCATGCATTTGTATAGGTGTCAGCGACTTAACTGTTGAGAGTCTTGTGTAATGTAGTTGGGAGACGCTGCTATTTAATGTCTGTTCTGAGTGTAAGCAAAGCACTGTGCTCACTGCCATTCTGCATTTCCCTCATGCTCAACCTTGATGGTCTTGTGCTTTTGTGAATCAAGTATCTGACAGAAGTAAGGATAAAAAAAAATACTCTGGTTCAAGATCAGTTCAGGTGAAATGAAGAACATGGATAGGGGCAAATGTACTTGAAGAACAGGTGCCATGTGAGTGCTTTCTCAATGAAAGATGCTTGTCTGTCCACTGCCTTGGCAGTGTACTGCCTCCAAAATGTACTGGATTCACCCCAAATCATAAGGTGGCAGTGACCATAAGTGCCTTCCTTTATCTTTCAGTTGGTTTTACTTCTGTTTTTAATGTTTTAGCATAGTAAAGCTTTTATCATCCCAGCACCTCCCTGAGAAACTTACTCCACTGCTGTATTAACTGACCCGGTTAATAACTCTATTTCAATATTTTTTTTTTTTTAATGCATTAAGTTCTGTGGGTACCTGAAACTGGCAGCTTTCTTTGGCAGTGGTGCTACGGATCAAGAAACCAAAAGTCAGACCTCATGAAGAGGGTATTTCCACAAGCACCTGTTTGGTTTGTTTATGGAGGTACGCTTCCAGCACAGGATGAACTTCATTCTTGCAGCTCTGGCAAATGAGCTGTGACATGCTCTCACTGGTGATGCTGCTGCAAGTAATCAGCTAGAGGTTACTTTCCTGGATGAAATACATTTAAACAGCAGTGAAGGAGAGGACTGTGATTTATTTTGATTGTTTTTCCCCATCATATTTGCATACTGCAGTATGTAATGTGAGCAGCTATATATAATGATTTTTTTTTCTCCATATGACACCATCAATGAAGAGAGACGTTAACAAAAATAAATTGCTTTTAGTGACATTGCCTTTTCCTTTGAAGAACCCAGGAGGAGCTTAAATCCGGATACTTCAAATGAACATATTGTTATATTTGTGTTGAATATAACAATACATTTTTGTGTTGGGTAGTGTATCTGTGAGGCAAGTATCATCACCTGAATGTAATAAACATTTAGAATCAGCCTTCTTTGTTTTCATTCTCATTCCCAGCTCAGTGTTAAAGAAATAGTTATAAAACTATTAATCAGAGTTTTTGATGAACATTTTTCTATAGTTGCCAGAGTGATTAAGATGTAATAACGTGTTTGAGATAGGCTTGAGAAAAAAGCACTTAATAACATAGTGATATACTAGCTATTACAGCACAGCTGTATTTTTTTCTCCTTACCAAAGAGGTTATAAATTAAGGCATTTTACTGTGCAAACTCAGTCCTTTTTCTTATGTTCGGCTTCATTCAAATTGACAAGAACAGTCATAGAAAACAGATGTCAAGAACATGTCAAGAAAATAAATATGGCAAAAATAGGTATAATCACTCAAAGTTCTGCGTTAAGAGTGCATGAGTGTGAATTGGGGACACAGAGGTCCATTTGGAGAAACAGAACATGAATTTAGCCTGTAATCTGTCTGTAACAGGCTCAAATGATACCAGTTTAAAAAGTATGAGAGCCTTGGAAGGAACTTAAGCGGCAATTGAAGAACTTGACTTGCTCGCTTGCTAGCTTGTGCATGCATGCGTGCATGTCTGCTTGTTTTTCAGACGATTGTGCCAGCACGATAACAGTTCTTGTTTGGCACGACAACACTTCAGTGCACTGAGATTGTGATGCTTGTTTCATCCCAGCATCTGGTGAGATTAAGTTTTAGCGCTGCTGTTTAATGAACAGTTTGTGGATGTGAATGAATATTTGGGGTTGTTTTTGTTTCCTCTGCTTTGTAGCCAACAAAGCCGTCGGGATAAACAAAGCCTTCCGGACTGCCTACTATATAGATTAATTTACAGCTGCCAGTTTATATTAGTTGTTCTATTTATTCTGCTTGGGTGCTTTTTTGAGGAAAGGAGGATTTCTTAGTCAATTGTGTTGCAAAGAGAAAGGAATTCAAGAAATGTGAAGCAAACAAATTCCCACTAATTAGTCAAGCTTTTGGCAGCTGAGTTGTTTGCTCCCTTTTCTTATGATTTTATGTTACACGAAAGGACTGAAGTTCAAAAACAGATTTTAAGTTGGGGTCTGCACTTTGTCTTTACTCTCCTGCACCCTGCGTTGGTGATGCTGGGGCTCAGTGAATAGCAGCTATAACCAAATTTACTGTTTGCCTTCTTAAAAGCCTGGCCCTATTGAAGGTTTTGACAAGCGGAGCAGCGTATGTCTCTTGCCTCTGCAGCTCCTAAGATGCCGTAGGTTTATCAGGAACCTCTAATGCTCCTTATTTTTGTGGTGTTTCCCTAGAATTCTCCTTCTCTCCTGCGACGAGTCCTGGCTCCGTGTGCCGACTGCCTGACGCAGCCAGGGACTGCTGGCTCTTGCTGCTGGGGTTGTCCAAACCCATGCACAGCCCCGCACCCCCTGAGAGGTGACTCTGTGCATTAGGTGGTTATCAGCAAGGACATGAAAGAAATATCTGAGAGTTTATCCAAGAATTTATGGATACATCTGGATATGGGTAATACAGACTGGCTGATGTCCCTGCCTGTCTTCTAAAATAATTACTTTGGAGGACTCAAGTAGTTCAGAAGGGGATTAGTTAGTTTACTTATGGCAGGATCAGGCACACCAGGAGGTGCACCCTTCTTCCACACCCCCAGCAGAGCCACAGCTCTTTGTTGCCCAAATTACTGAGAATGGGATCAAACTGGGCTAAATATAATCTTCTACAATCCCGTACAGAGGGTTCCTTCTTTCCCTCCCCTCTCCTGGGTTGCAGGGTGGGGAATAATGCATTGTCGGCCTGTTTGGAAACCAAGTGGAAGGTCACAAGATGTGAAACATCCCAGATGTTAAGAAGAGACCTTGCAGGGACAGGAGCAACTGCTGTCAGGACCCCGCGGGGTCAGGGAAGCCCATTCTCTGCTGAGACATCCCTGATGAACTGTCAGCTCTGAGGCAGTGCAAGGAAGTAAAGTCTCTTTGGTTTTTGGAGATAATTTCCCTTCTGCTCATTGTAATGAATGGTCCCTTCTGTAATTCACTCGTAAACCTTGGCAGGTAGCAATTACAGTACGTCATGTATTTTGATGCAAGTGTCTAATGAGAGATATACCATGCATAGATAGATACATAGGCATATATATATATATATACACACATACTTTTTTTTTTTCCTTTTTTTTCTGGTGAGAAGGTGGTTTTGCTCCATAGTAGGTGATTAGTAGAGGGCATGATACCTGCCCTGTGATCTCTGCTTTCTTCTGTCTTGGTTGGACTTCGGCTTTGGAGCTTGCAGGTGTCTGGCTGTGGCGATGGTGCAGGTGTTTGCTATGCAATGTGCAGCTTCATTTGAGAAATACGTTCTGCTCCTGTTTTGGTCTTTATTCTTTTGAAGGTCTTTTAATTGATTTGGAAATATCCATTTAATGAATGTTGTTCTTTTAACTGTTTCATATCAGATGTTAGAAGTATGTGTGTGCTCCATTTAATAAGAATTTTATTTGTTGAGTGTGTTAAAAGTTACTTGATATGTACTATGTGAAAGGTTTCAAAACCTTATTAGCTAGTCTTATCTTTCTAAGATCATGTAGCAAAACAGAGCTGGTACTGGGTTTCTTCAAAGTATACTTTGACATACAGTGCAGTGCTTACAGTTAAAAACAAAAAAACCCCCCTCCCAAATGCACCAAAACCCAAAACAAGTAGTCAGTGAACTATCGAAAAGAAAAAAGCTATATGTCTTTTTTGTTGTTGTTGTAACCAATCTTTAAGGTGGTCTTGAAATAATGAATAAAACTGTTTAAAAACACTGTTTTTCATAATTGTAATTGAAATGTCATTTCCCTCTAAAAGCAGCTCTGCACAAGATTGAGAAGCACAATATTGTATCAAAAATATACCCAACAATTCACTGTTTTCTAATACTTTTCTTTATACTGAATAGACGTTTATGAAAATACAGCATCTTCTTGGTTAAAAAATAGAATTGTCAAATTTTACTATAAAGTTTATATTTTGTTGCAGATTGTTGTGCCTTTATCATCACCAGAGACGCTGAGCTTTCACCTTTCTTAAATCACATATAAAATTAGTTCTTTAAATTAAATCAGTGCCTCCCAATGCCTAATTTCTATGCCAGTTGAGTCTGCTGCTCAAAAAACCTCTAAGGAATCCTCTTTTTAGAGGTAAAAGCCGAAGGCATGTTGGGTTGTCTTCAGAAGGTGTAAAGCTGAGCAAAATGTAGTTTTTTCTGTTGCAGTTGGGGGAGGTTTTATTCCTGGGGCTAACTGCCAAAACTTCAATCCAGCCACGTGGCCGGTTAGCTGGCTAGTAGTGATTAGATGTTCAGAATGATTTGCTCTGCAGTCAGGGTGAGTTTACAAGTGTGTTGCCTTGCCTTGGTCACATCCAGTTCCTCTGCCATGGATTAGAGCTGTAGACAACCGCGGTACCCGAGGGCCTGCCAGCTGCTGCACCTCTTCCCTCTTACTGAGATGGTAGGGCAGATAGGGGATAATCTTGTATAATACTTCAAGTTAATACTTTCCTTCTTGTTTTTAGTACAAACAAGATGACCAATCAAATGTTTTCTGCCTTAATTTGTGAAAAATACACGGACATTTAAATCCTCTTAGTGCCCTTTTTGCCTGTTATTAAATCACTGGTTTTGGTTTATGGAGTCACTTCCAGAAATTCACTACGGTTATCTTTTGTCAAGGAAATTTTAGTTATTATTTGACACCTTATGCATTGTTTTATGTTACAGCTGAATAAAGAATCAAATTTCTTCATTAACTACTACATGCCCATGCAGCAATCAGAAAACCTTAGGACCTGAGTAGATGGGAGAGAACTAGAGTACTTCTCAGTACCTGGCTTCTTTATTCCATGTAGTTTTTTTCTGTGCTCTATTTTTGTATACATCTAAAATCATTGCGCTTATTTTGATTGTTATCAGTAAATTGAAAAGTCTTACAAAGAACTGCAGAGTTACTTAATTTCCTTCTTTCTCCTTTATTCTGCAAAAAAGTCTATCTATCACTGTCTATTACACCATCTAAGTCAACAGAGGCTTGATCCTTGTCTGCATGAAAAAGGGAAATTGCCCTGCCGTGCAGGTGAACAAAGTACAGGAATCAGTCAATATCTCCATTAAGCTTCCTTAAACATTTTTTAAGAGTAAAACCTTTGACAGATTTTGTGGTTGAAGACCTTCATGTCAAATGGTGGTATGGGTTTCTTGATTTTCTTTCATGTGCACAAATGACTTAACAAAAATAATGACTGTTGACTATATTCTAGAAATATATGTTCAGAGCATACATAATTAATAAGACCTTGTAAAGTAATTGGTGTGTATAATAACCCACAAAAAGACTTGAAATTACATATATTTTTTCTTTTGAATGTTTTCTTTTAAACTCCTGACCTTTTTTTTTTTTCTTCTTCTGGTATTTTTATTGGAGCTGATGGCAATATTGTTTTAAAAAGCAAACCTTTTTACTCACTATTTTCATCATCACATGTATTCTTTTCAGTGAAATCTGATGGGCTAACCTCAAAATAGTGTGCTTATTGATTACTCTCTAGGGAACAAATAAAGCAGAAAAGCTTTGTTTTGCAAATATCTGTTACCCGATTTTGAACCTTTTTCCCTTTTTATTGCTGCCACAGATGGGAAGCAGGCAGTGCGCTGAGCAGGTACGCACTCGCAAGCACAGCGAGCGTACTCTCAGACAGACCTACGAGATACATCTGTGCATCTTCTCTGAGCTGGATCTCTTATGGGAAGACTTCAAATGAGTCAGTGGTGGCAGTACAGTAGGAACCACCACCGAGGCTGAATCCTCTATTTGGGTCTCAATATCCAAACCAGAAATGGGACTAACCGAGTGCCCTCACATACATATATGAAAAGTATGCATTTCAGTTTATATTAGGTGAGGAAAAATAGTTCCTGTATTTGCTAATATATTTTAAACATGACGATTTAGAATGAATGTGAGAAAGATAAGCAGGTCATTTTGTGAAGTCTTTCAGGTGTTACTGAAACATCAGGCTATACAAATTTGGATGCTTGACTCTTAAGCCAACCTGTCTCCCTTGGACTCTCTTCTAGTGAATGGAAAGAGAGGTATTTTCTCCAGAGGGATGTTCAAAATCTCCAAATTAAGTGCCTAGTCTGGATTGCCTTCCCTCTCTGTCTCCATAAGCGTGCTCTGCAGTCAGCACTCTAAACTAGTCTAAACCAATCTTTTATAAGGTTTAAGTTAAGCAAGGTGGTGCTTAACTTAAACCTTAAACCTTAAATCCAGCATGGTGACTATTGCAAGGCTTTGAGAGGGACATGTACACCCAGTCATTAACCCCCAGTTACGTGAATGAATTTGAAGGAATGACTAATGCATTGCCTGTAAATAGTGTAAAATAGAAATATAATGAGTGGGAGGAACAGGGAACTGCAAAGAATTGGCCGAAGTCTCCAGGGTTGTGTCTTTTCCCTTCCCCCTTGCTCCTGGGTGGATCAATAGAAAGGGAGAGCAGTTGTGTAATGGCTTTTTTGCCCATCACTGTGTGATGTTAGTTTGACACATGGAATTTACTTGGAAAAGCTTAAGTAGCCTTAATAACAGAAAGTCCCAGCAGACCTGACACTAATGGTCTCCCCCGTTGTCAGTCTCAACAGAGAGATTAAGAACTGAATGAACAAAGAGACCAAATTACCATCTCCCCCCTCTGGGTGTTGCCGCATGAAAACAGGTATGAGCCATGACAGCGGGTCTTTGGGCAGACTCTGGCTCTCCGCCGTGCCCCGGTGCAAGAGGGGATTTTGCCTGTGCTCTCAGTTTAGCGCCATTACTGAGGGCTGCTGCAATATCACCCAGTCCAGCTTTTTTACACAAATAGTCAAGTCCAGTCATCTTGAAAGAAATTCAGTATGTTGTGCCCTGATAATGCGTATTATTGAATACTCTTCAGACACTAACCATCCAATACAGTGTGTTAAACCTAGCCCAGCTAGGTCTACCACTTTTTTCTAGCCAGTTTTGCACAGACAAATCATCTTTTCTTGGCCAAAACTCTCAGTGAGGTCTAACAGCGCAGCTCTGTGGGGTGTACACCCAGAGACGGATGTGTCCCGGGTGCGTTGCATTGAACTTGCAAAAATGTCTCGAAGAAAACAGAGCATCTGTTTCTGCTTTCATCCGGAGCTTGGAAAGACTTAGTTAATAATGTAAGCACTGTCTATGAATGGCTAAACACTTCACTTTCTGAGTGCTATTCTTTGAATATATTATAAAGTACAGTGCCAGCTCTCTTTTGCCTCCCTTCTATAGGGCAGGTTTGTATCATCAATCCCATGTTCAGTTAAAAAAAAAATGGCTGCTGTATGTGCTATATATTTTCTTTCTGGTTTTTGTAGCCACAGTGTGGAAGGCTTTAATTGCAACTCACTTCTCAGTAAGGTTTGTTGGCCTTTTTTGGGGGGCTTTGCTCATTTTCTGTTTCTGTAACATGGCAGACCAAAAATTTCTGAGCATTAGCAAGTAAAACAAACGTGTTTCAAGAGGGGTTTATGTGGGCTTTACCAACACAGGATTTGCTCTATGATGATGATTGTGAAAAGTAGACCCTCCGCCTTATTCAGTCTCAGTACTGAGGAACAGCAGATCACCTTTCTGTGAACAGCTGATTTTCTAAGATACTGTTGTGTTGACAAATCAGTTGTTGAACACAACAAGTGTGTGTCCCCTGAATTTAGAAGATTAAAAACGAAATAAGAGTTACGGCATCAGTATCAACGTTGTCTAGCCTTTCTCAGTCTTTGCTTTATAACTTGTTGTATTTTCCAGTATCACTTACAATACTTTGCCAAGTACACCAGGTGAATGGTGGAGCTCAACATATTTATATTTCAAAGGTAGTGAAAGAGATGCTTTGCATTTTATTTTTAGCATTTGCTTTGCTTTTACATTTAACTGAATGTAACTATATGAACGTATTTACTTTCTGGTTCTATAGGGGAACAATCTGGCTTTTATCCCATGTAATGACTAATATTTATGCTGCTAAAATATATTTGAAATGCATAACAGGTAATGTTTTTGTCTAAAAATGGATTTGTACAGCTTAGTTTGTATGTTTTTCTATGTGGATACAGCGTACAAATGAACCCTGCGTACATCAGATGCATGCGATGTTTAATCTCAAGTGAAATGTTTGACACTTGTAGCAGCAGTTCAAAGATGAGGAAAGCTTTATTAGTGTTGTAGAGTCACCTTTGCTTACATTCAAATTCTTGTCTTACTGTGGTAAATTAAAGTTTTGTTGATATCCAGTGATTAGAATTTACTCCGTTATATATCACAGTTACGGTGTTGTTTTTTAATTGATTAGTGCATGCATCAAAAACATGGGGGAAAAAAAGAAAAAAGTGTCATTAAACTTCTTTAAAGAAGACTTGCATGACAGATACAAAAGACAGGAGGACATAAATCTTCTTTTCCCTCCTAAAGAAAATTAGAAGTACCTCCTGCTAAATGGAGTGCCGTGCATATTTCAAATTTGGGAAATACCTATGTGTTTCTTGAATCATGTGCACTAAGCAAATCTGACAGTTTATAAGGAGGTAGTAATTTATTATAAATATTTACTTAAGTATGGCCTGGCTTGTTTTCAGAAGCAAATGCAATGATCATGAGACTGACACAATTTTGTTACGCTTCCAGGAAACGTGCCACTGAATCTTTTGTCTTGTCTGGCTGACTATTGCCTTGCCTAACTTTCCAAGGAAGAAAAAGTAATGTAAATATAAGCAGAACTTTGATGAAGCAGAAAAGCGATTTGGTCACTTTTTAAAGGAGGAATTCTTTCTTTCCAAGGAAAGAATATGGTAGACTTCCTAGATATTTTTCTCTGAACTTATTCTATTCGATTTTAATATCTGGAAATTTCTCAGTAATCACTGATTTAAAAACTTTTCTGGGGTATCTCTTATTTATTCTTAGAGATACTCTAGTCTTTAAAGCAGTGAATATGGGAAAAATGGGAAGCGTCTGAACAGTACATCTAATAGGGCAGTCTGCCCAATGATTCCTGCGTCTTTTAGCTCTCATTATGTTGGATAAATCTTTGTAGAGTGAAACGTTCAGGTTTCCCAAAAGGCCTTAACAGGGCAGGAACTTAAAAACTGAAATTTCTTAACAACTTGTGAGCAAGACTGTGCGCACATCAGAATGACATAATTTATATAATTGACACTTTGGGCATATGTTTGCTTCTTTATTGCATACCAAGCATCATTCCAGCATTCATTTAAGGATATTTAAGGGTACATATTTTCTTCTGATGTGTCTTCTATCTCATTGTTGGAATAATAAGAGAATCTGCTCTGACATCTCTGCGAGGTGCTCCTGGGCTGGCTCTGTGCTGATGCAGAGCTCAATGCCAGGCTGGTTTCCCATGGTGCTGGTAGCCATACAGTCCCTTCAGCTTAACAGCACTCCCTCTCCACAGCCCCAGTGAGGTTTTTGCCAGCTTGGGCTTGTCCCTGGGGGGGTTCCCTTTTTTGTCCCTTCAGTTCTCTCTCTTTGTAGGAACTCAGCAATTGCTTTTAAGAGAAGACTGGCTAAAGAAGTTTTTTCATTGCTTGTGCTCTCTTCTCCCTTCTTACAAGCCTTCCGTTCTCCAGCAAAGGCAGAACTTCTTCGCCTGCCCTCCTTTGCTAACCCCTCCACTTGCCCTGCTGATGATGTACCATCTCAATCATTTCACTAGCTTTTCATCTCTTCTTTTAGTACCCACCCTCACCTCTTGTTCCTCTGGTTTTGCTAGTAACATAAGCTCATTTGAATCTCTTCCAGCTTGAAAAAAAGGCCAGGCCATCACCAGTTAGATTTGCACCTCTAGGTACCCTCTGCAACTCTCTTCTTCCTCTCGTCGCTCAACATGCTGTCAGTAGCTGTTGGTGTAGTGCCTCTCTCTTAACGCGCCTGTGCCTTTTCCAGTCCAGCTTTGCACATTTCATTCTGGGCAGCATCTTTACTGACCTCTTCCTCATCAAAGTTTACAATGTGCACTGCCTCCTCACCCTCTCTTGAGCTGTCAGCTGTCTGCAGTCCCTGATGATGTTCTTGAAATCCTGCCCATGCTTTTGTTCTCTGATTGTGTCCTCTTTGGGTTCTTCTGCCACCTCAGCGATTTGCTTGGAGGATTCTCCCCTGTTCAGCTTTCTGGTAATTGTTCTCTGTGGTTGTGCCCTTGGTTTGTCTTTGTTCTCTGCACGTTGTGGATGAGATTACCTTGAGATAAACATCAACTCAACTTCTGCCTCTATGCTGAAGACTTTTCTTTGTTCCTGTGCACCGACTTATCTTCTGTCTGGGCCATAAATACGTGTCTTTCTTTCCAGCGTAGTATTGTGGGTATGGAGATGTCAGCTGACGTTTTTCTATCCCATAACCTCCAGTTTTTTCCCCCTTTTCTAAACCATCACCAGCAATTCCATGTTTTGATCATTTGGGCACCGTCATCCTTCTTGCCACTCAGATTCCTAATAAGAAAATCTTTAATTCAGGGTTCCTCTAGGAGATTGTGACCACACTGTACCTAAAACTTGCCAAATTCTTCTGCAGCCATCTCTTTTGTATACTTCTGTACTGTTAAAACTGTGTTCAGAAGTTATGTCTCATAATTTGTGCATTTGTTACTATAATGTGCTTCAGTGATGTTGGTAATGTTAGGATTTTACCCTGCTGCTGCTCTGGAATACCCCTGCAGATGTTGGTTCCTTAGTCTTAGGGGTTTGACCAAAGCACCTTCCTCCCCATGACCATCTTCCTTTTCTCTACCATAATGAACATATGGTGGTTGCCATTTTTTGGGAGCCTCAGTGTTAAGAGCTCAACTTGCATCCCGGGCTGATTCAGGATGCCACCACCTTCTGTCCCCTCCTTGGCACCTTTTGACAGAAATGCTTGTGCCCAGGGAGAACTACCTGAAAACATCCGTGGTGCTGCCTGGGAAGCCTCCCTCAGCACCCTCCCCTTGCTTTACTGGGATGCCTGCAAAAAAAAAAGGTAACCAAGATGCTGCTAGCTTGCTTGGGCTCTTAAACTGATCACAGCGTTGTTTCTGAATCCCTCCTACACCATGTGCCTGTCTGTCCAGTTGCTGCCTCTTGGTTTTTCTCTCAGATTTAGGGCAGGGATCATCTTCTCTTCTGTGATTGTATAGTTGTTTCTGGGCTGTGGTGTAATACTGTGCAACTGCGGCTCAGTGCTGGTTATAGTAAAAGTTGGGCTCAACAGCTGTGTCCTGGGCTGGGGAAGTAGGGATAATTAAACCTTGATCCCCCCCCCCCCCCCCCCCCCCAATTTTTTTTTTTTTTTTCTTTTTGCCTTCCAGATGCCTTCCTTGCAGTTTTCTGTTACTGGTTTTAGCAATTTCTGTATAAAATCTGAGGATGTGCATTTGTCTTTGGTGGTCAGTAAACCTGCTCTACAGACTGCAGTCATGCATCCCGTGAGACTTCTGTCCTTTCCTGTTTCCCTGACATAAATGAGCTTTTAAGTCCACCACCTAATTTCACCTGGGAGCTATCTGTATTTGTTCTCAGATATGCCCTAAGTTCTGCTTGGTTGCTGTTGATTTGGAGACGATGTCAAAACAGAAAACAAGGGGAAAATAAATGGCGCAGTGGGAAAAGAGCAGAAAGGTGAAATATTTCAGGGGAAGATTCAGGGTATACTGTGGTGAAGGCACTGCAGGACAAGACTGAATCTGTTAATACTTGGGCTCTTTTTTATTTCAGGCCAGTTAAAATTTTCCAAGATTCAATGGCAGCCTGATTCAGACTGATCTTTGCAGGAAAATAAATGTTTTGATAATAATTATGAAAAATAATAGAGCTTACTCTGATGGTACCAGAAATAGCTTTTTCAACACACAGCTAAGACTCTGGGACTAAGATAAAATATTTTACAATGTTTCTTTAAAATATATCCTCCTTACAATTTTTTTCTGCCATTTTTGTGTATTTTTTGTTTGTTTTTCAAACTGCCTTCCATGGGCAGTAGGTGGGGAATTGGTATTTTGCCCTCTGGCAGCACACAATTTCCAACCAGGTTTCTACTAGTGCATCCAAAGTCAATGCATTTACACCAGTCGTCTCCAGCGACCACTTGTAGAATCACAGAATCATAGAATCATTTAGGTTGGAAAGGACCCTTCGAGTCCCAATCGAGTCCAACCGTTAACCTAGCACTGCCAAGTCCACCACTAAACCATGTCCCTAAGCACCACATCTACATGTCTTTTAAATGTCTCCAGGGATGGTGACTCAACCACTTCCCTGGGCAGCCTGTTCCAATGCTTCACAACACTTTTGGTGAAGTAAATTTTTTCCTAATATCCAATCTGAACCTCCCCTGGCACAACTTGAGGCCATTTCCTCTTGTCCTATTGCTTGTTACTTGGGAGAAGAGACCAACACCCACCCCACTACAACCTCCTTTCAGGTAGTTGTAGAGAGCAATAAGGTCTCCCCTCAGCCTCCTTTTCTCCAGGCTAAACAACCCCAGTTTCCTCAGCCGCTCCTCATAAGACTTGTGCTCTAAACCCTTCACCAGCTTCGTTGCCCTTCTCTGGACACGCTCCAGCACCTCAATGTCTCTCTTGTAGTGAGGGGCCCAAAACTGAACACAGTATTCGAGGTGCGGCCTCACCAGTGCTGAGTACAGGGGGACAATCACTTCCCTAGTCCTGCTGGCCACACTATTTCTGATACAAGCCAAGATGCTGTTGGCCTTCTTGGCCACCTGGGCACACTGCTGGCTCACATTCAGCTGGCTGTCAACCAACACTCCCAGGTCCTTTTCTGCTGGGCAGCTTTCCAGCCACTTTTCCCCAAGCCTGTAGCGTTGCATGGGGTTGCTGTGGCCCAAGTGCAGGACCTTGCACTTGGCCTTGTTGAACCTCATACAGTTGGCCTCGGCCCATCCAGCCAGCCTGTCCAGGTCCCTCTGCAGAGCCTTCCTATGCTCAGGCAGATCAACACTCCTGCCCAACTTGGTGTCGTCTGCAAACTTACTGAGGGTGCACTCGATCCCCTCGTCCAGATCATGGATAAAGATATTGTAGGTGCATTGTAAACTAGTTGTACATTTCAGAAGTATTTTGCAATGTGTAAATGAAGTGATAAAAGAGGAGAGTGTCTTGTTTGATCCCCTAAATTGAACTGAGGCTCCATCAGAAGTGCTGATCTGAATCTCTGCAATGGAGAGGAGACTGTGAGGAGCTCAGGGGCTCTGACACAAAGGAAGGAAGGAAAAGTATTGTATTAGCAAGGAGATTGAGTGCAGGTGACTGACAGGAGTCGGGCTTTGAGATGGAGGCATGGAAAGATGGAAGCAAAACAGAGAGAAGAACATCCCAGAGAGACATAAAAACAGCAAGTGAGATCCTTTCCTGTTCAGTTTTTTTTGGATGTTTTTAATTATTTTTTTAAATCTTTGCTTTTATTCTTAATACCTCAGTTTGTAATCTGAGAGAAAAACAGGATATGCTATCTCTGCCTCTTCAGATGTTTTATGAAGTTCATGCTGAAAACTACCTCATGTATAAAGATCAAACTATATTTATTCAAATGTAAAGGAAGTACCTTACAGTAAGAAAATCAGTCTTACCGTCATTGTTCAGAACTCTATCACAGTGGAAGATGAGGTATGAATAAAAAGGAATTACACTCATGAGCTCCCAATTGAAATTTGTAAGCGTGGAAGAGAGAGGCTGAATCTGATTTCTTCTCAGGGGAATTCTGTTTTCTGGCAGACTACAAGGATGGAAACCAGTGAGCAGTTATAAAATACATTTCTGAAGATAAATAGTTCAAATAAGTGGATTTTGAAAGGAAAAGTCTGTTAAAGAAAACCAAGTTTTCTCCCAGTGCCATTTTTGCGGTGTGAAGTACTACAGTGTTATTCTGCTGTCCTTTAACCATCTCATTTACTTTAATAAACATGTCAGGGCTGCGTTGCTCAAACTTCCAGTTTGGGATTCTTAACAGTGGGTCAGGTAAGGATTACAGTTTTGCTAGACACTGAGGAAGCTTGAAAACACTGACCTGGCTGCCTGAATTTTGAAGTCCTCACTTTTCAGGTGATGCCTGGTGTGGGAAGTGATGCAGCTGGAACCCCAGCATGTGAATAGTGTCTGTTCTTCAGCTGTCTCCTCTGAGTGCAAGTGTCTGGGAGGTGGAGAATTACTCACTGTTGCCACCCGTCTAATTTCAAATGTTAAACAAGTGCAGTAGTGCAGCTTTTCCCTTTTTCAATTAGGAAAAGTGAAAAATAATAATAAAAAAAGACAGCAAGCAAAGCTACCTGGCCATTTGTGCCCTTTCAGTCCCCTTTCTGTGTCTTAAAATCATGTAGGCGTTGAAGCAAACCTGAGGCTGCCAGGTGATGCCCAGTTGCTCCAGCCTCACCTCCGCAATAACCCTCCTCCAGCCAGAATTGCTGAGACTATCAACATGAAGAAATGATTTACTGAGCAAGAGACCCACCCATAACTTACAAGTTGCTGGCATTTTGCTCATCCTTAGGAAAGACATTAACAGTCCCTACCAATACTACTTCCATTATTTCTGTGTTAGATTTATCTAACTAACAAAAAGGGCATATCTCCAAATTGTTGACAGTGATTTTAGGTCCAGAACTTCTCTGAGGAAACTACTGAAGTGCTTAAAGAAACTAAATAGATAGCTGTCCAGGTAGGAGTCAGGTTCAAAGGCAATCTGCAAAATAACATGTATTCTATGTTTATTAAATTATCTCATAGAAGACATTAAAATATTAATTGCCAACTACATGCTTTAATTTTCTCTGTACCAGTGTAAGCTCCTGGTGTGGATTTAATATGATTTGGATGGTGGATTTGTTCAGCATTTTGGCCTTGTTTACTGTGCTGAGAAAATACTCATTTTTTCAGTTGCTGGTGGTCATTGGTAAATGCTGCGATAGAAATACAGAGTTATTTTAAGACTACCTTGAGAGCTGATAATGCTGAGGGACCATTATAGAGCTCACATTTTATTAGTGTCACGGATTATTCACTTCTAATCCTTGCATCTGTTTCCAACACTTTGTTCAGTAGTTATCACTGAAGAACTGAAAAGATAAATGTTTTCTTCTAAAAATAGAGTTGAGCTTATTTTAACATGCAGCTATGCCTTGCAAACAATGCAAAAGTAGCATCCTTTTTATCTTGCAGAGCTGATGTCTTTCTGGCATAAGAGTCATACTTTACTGACAGAAGTTAATTAATTCCCAGCTCTTTCTAACTGGCAAAATACTGTAGAAACTGCCCTGGTGTATGCTTCTGTACCGTATTTGTTAATGGAGCTGCAATTATAAGGAAAAGTTTGTTCTCAGTAAAGGTGCTGAAAAAACAGAGATTGTAGTGGCAGAATAGAGGGGGAAATTTGACCTTCGCATTGCAGGTGTATTTGCTGTTCAAAAAGCTATTAGAAAAACTGGTACTTTATTTTTAAATTGAGCAGGTTTAAAGTAGATTCATTGAGACCTATTTCACCCCCAGACCCTTTTCTTTGAACCAAGTTTCAGATTGTAAGTAGTCTTTAACAAATAATGTGTAAATTAGCAGCACGTTGTGGTAATTTAATAAATTTGTCTTCATTCTAGATATTAATTGCCAGATGAACTATTTGTGTAGATGTAAAGTTACTTCTGTTAGTATACAGTTTCCAAGGAGTACAGGTAAGAGATAAGACAACTAAGTGAAATCACTCTAGCTGTGTTCCTGCTGCACCTGGTGAGGTGAACAGAATGATATAGCTAATCAAAATTAAATTGAATTAGGCTTAATTAAGTTTCCAGCACCAATGTTTCTGGTTTGTTTGTGTTTTTTTAAAAAAAGGAACCTGCTATTTTTCCAATTCCCAAATGCAATTGTAACAGCACATAAGCTGTGCTCCTTTGTACACCTTCTGAGACATTTTGGAAACCTGTTTTCAGGGTATGCCGTTTGTTCCTAAGTAGAAGTAGTGTGTAAGTTCATCCAAGAAGTAACAAAAAAAAATGGAAATTAATTGAACAGTAGTATCTTCTGATGGCATTCAAAGTTGGGGGTTACCAAATGGAGTGATCTGCCTTATTTGAAATGTGTGGGTGGTGGCAGAGGGAGCTATAATAAAAATGTATTCTGGCCACTTTTATCAAAACAGCTGTTCTCAGCATACCTTTGCACTTGGAAAAAGTAGGATGAGGAGGGGAATTGCATGAGTAGATCCCTCTGCAAGGCCTCTTATCCCTCAAGAGAGTCAACAGCACCTCCCAGTTTGGTATTATCAGCAAACTTGCTAATGGTGCATTCAACTCCTGCATCCAGATCGTTGATAAATATATTGAACAGAACTGGCCCTAGAATTGAACCCCGAGGAACACCACTGGTGACTGATCACCAGCCAGTTGTAGCCTCATTCACTACAACACTTTGAGCTCTGCCCTTCAGCCTGTTCTTCACCCAGTACACCATGAACCCGCTTATCCCACAGCTGGACAACTTGTCCAGAAGGACGCTGTGAGGGACAGTATCAAAAGCCTTACTAAAATCCAGAAAAACTATATCTACCGCCTTCCCTTCATCCGCTGGGTGGATGACCTTATCATAGAAGGATATCAAATAAGTTAAACAGGACTGTCCCTTTGTGAACCCATGTTGACTGTGCCTCATGATTGCATTATTCTTTGAATGCCTTTCAATAGTACCCAGTATAATCTTCTCCGTAATTTTTCCAGGAACTGAGGTTAGACTAACGAGTCTGTAGTTTCCTGGGTCTTCCCTCATGCCCTTGTAAACTGGAATAACACTGGCTAGCTTCCAGGCAGCGGGGACCTCCCCAGACTCCCAAGACCTTTGGTAGATGATCGAGAGGGGTCCTGCTGTAACATCCACTAGCTCCTTCAGTACTCTGGGCTGAATCCCATCAGGCCCCGTGGACTTGTGAATATTCAGCTGATGCAGCTGGTCGCTTAAAATTTCAGTGTCCACAAATGGAAGATCACTGTTCCCACACTCCTGGTTGTCCACCTCAGGGGACTGGGCAGCCCAAGGTCTATCTGTATTATTAAAGACTGAGGCAAAAAAAGCATTGAATGTCCCTGCTTTTTCTTCATCCCTGTTAGTCAGATGACCATCTTCAACAAGTATCGGTCCAATGTTTTCTTTAGACCTCCTCTTGCTATTAACGTACTTAAAAAAGCCCTTCTTGTTATCTGAAACAACACTGGCCAGTTTCAACTGTAATTGAGCTTTGGCTATTTGTGTCTTCTCCTGCATATGTGAACCACAGCTCTGTAATTTTCCTTTGAAGTCTGACCTTGCTTCCAGAGATCATACAATTTCTCTTTCCTCTTGAGCTCCACAAGGAGTTCCCTGTTCAGCCAAGCTGGTCTTCTGCCCTGCTTGCTTGACTTACGACACAGTGGAATTGCCTCCTCCTGTGCTTCTAAAAGGTCGTTCTTAAAGACTGACCAGCAGTCATGGAATCCGAAGCCCTCAAAAGCAGATTCCCAGGGTACTCTGCTAAATAGCTCCCCGAATAGCTCCTAAAATCCAGGGTAGCAACTCTGCTATCCTTTTTTCTCATTACACTGAAAATTTTAAACTCAACCATTTCATGATCACTGTGGCCAAGACAGCCACCTACTATCTCATCTCCCATGAGTCCTTCTCTATTCACAAATAGCAGGTCTAGGAGGGCATCTTTCCTCCTTGGCTCACTTGAGTACTTGTCACAAGAAGTTACCTCCTACAAACGTCAAGAATCTCCAAGGCCTGCTTGTCACAGCAGTATGATATTCCCAGTTGATGTCTGGGAAGTTGAAATCTCCCATAAGGACAAGTGCTACTGATGCAGAAATTTCTCCTAATTGCCTATAGAATAACTCATTAGTGCTTACATCCTGGCTAGGCGATTGGTAGTAGACACCCACTACAACATCTCCTTTGTTTTCCATCCCCCTAGTCCTCACCCAGAGGCTCTCAACCACATCATCACTAACTGTAAGGGCTGTACAATCAAACCTCTCCCTTACGTATAGTGCAACACCTCCACCTCGCCTGCCCTGCCTGTCCCTTCTGAACAGCCTATAGCCCTCCATCCCAGCACTCCAACCGTGGGACTCATTCCACCAAGTCTCACTAATACCAATGATACTGTAGCTCTGGGAGCTGACCAATGCTTCCAGTTCATCCTGTTTGTTTCTCATACTGCATGCATTGGTGTACCAGCATTTCAGATATGCTCCTGAGCCCTCCATGCTCCCAGGAGCAGTGTAAACATTCCCACTAGCATTGCCACACTCAGGCAATGCCATGCCAGCCCTTGGCTTACCTACTGGAATCCTGTTGGTATTCCCTACCCCATCAATTCTAGTTTAAAGCTCTCTTGATCAGTCCCGCCAGCTTACGCCCAAAGATGCATTTTCCCTGTTGGGACAGGTAGATCCCATCAGGTCCCAGCATACCTTGTGTCTCAGAGGCTCTTCCATGGTTTAAAAACCCCAAGTATTGGCGGAGGCACCAGTCCTGGAGCCAGGTATTGATATCCTGGGCTCGCCTGTTTCTTCCAAAGTCTCCCCCCATTACTGGGAGGATTGAGGAAAACACTACCTTTGCTCCCGAATTTTTTAGCATTCTTCCCAGGGCTCTGAAGTCTCTTTTGATTGACCTCAGACTTTTTGTTGCGACATCATTTGCACCCATGTGAAAGAGCAGGAATGGATAGTAATCTGAAGGTTGAACTAGGCTCTTCAGTCTTGTGGTGACGTCCCTAAATTGGGCCCCAGGGAGGCAGCAAACTTCCCTGAAAAGAGGGTGCGGTCTGCAAATGGGTGCTTCCGTTCTGCACAGGAGGGAATCACCAATGACCATAACTCACTATTGTTTCTTCTCCGTGCTGGTCTTAATGCAACTGTTGTTGCGAGGGATTGGTCTCTCTGACCTTGGCAAGACTGCTTGTGCAGGTTCCTCCTCTGTCTTATTATGCGCTTCATCCATACCCAGGGCCTCATGCCTATTCCGTAAGGGTATCTTAGAGGGTAAGGAGGGGTCCCTCTTACCGCTCCATGCTGTAACCTTCTTCCACCCCTCCTTATCTCTTGTGACAACTGCCTTTCTTCTGGCACAAAGTAGATCCAGGACCTGCCTCCATAGTGGCCATGCTGAGTTGGCTTCCGTGCATCACAGATGGCAGGGTACGGCTCCATTGATCAGTCTCCCTCTCAGACTCTCGAATACTCCTCAGTCTGCCCATCTCCTCCTGCAGTTCGGTCACCAAGCAGAGCAGTTCATCAATCTGGTCACACCTCCCATGGGCTTGCTTGCAGTCACTTTCCACCTCTAGGAATATCCCTTCGCACATCCCACAGCTGGAAACCTGGGTGGTCAGGTGCTTGAACAGGATCTCTGTCTGTGTGGCTGCATTAGTTCTACTAGGTGCTAAAAGCTCAGGAGAAGCAGAGGACACTGCTTTTTGCCATGTGGTCACCATGCTGCCGCACGCCTGCCCGCTGCTGCGTGCCTGCCTGCTGGGAAATATATATTCCCGTCAGTTGCAATCAGATCAAGCAGTTGTAGGCTGCTTTTAGATCAACCGTAGCCTCCTCTTTGCCAGATTAAATGAGCTGTGCTCTATTCAGTCTTTCCTTGCAGGTCATACTCCAGGTTCACGACCATGTTGGTAGCCCTCTCCTGGATCCCTTCCAGTTTCTCAAGCCCCATTTTGAACTTAGGGGGTGCAAAATGGGGCACAGGGTCCCAAGCGTGGCCTCAGAAGTGATGGATAAATAGCTTCCCTTGATCTACTGGTCATGTTCCCTGCTAGTGTAGTGCAGTATGGAGTTTGCCTTATTCAGAGTGAAAGCATGCTGTTGGTTTATATTAAGCACAGGGACCACTGTAGCTCCTGGGTTCATTAGCAGGGCTATTGCTCATCTGGTCAGTTCCCAGCCTGTAGTGGTCCATGCGCTATTCTGCCCTGGTGCAGAACTTCACGCTTCTCCTTGGAGATTTCCATTGGCTCAGTCCTGAAGTTTGTCAAGCTCAAAGGATCAATGCTACTTTCTAGCATGTCAGCCATTTCCCCAGTTTAGTGTCATTTGCAGATATGCCAAAGGTGCATTCAGAGCCATCACTGGGGTCATTGATACTAAACAATAGCTCATTGATTAGTCAAGCATGGATGGGCTGGTTGTTCGTGATTTACCTTCTCATCGTGCACATGCTGGGACGTGCGTTCCACGAGGATGTGCTACATGATCTTTCCAGGGACTGAGGTAACCTAACTGGCCTATATTTCCCTGGGTCCTCCTTCCCATCTATCCCATCTGAAGATGGGTGTAATGTTAGCCTTTCCCAGTTATAAGGGACTTCTTCCACTTCACCATGATTTTCTGTGATGACAGAGAAATGATCAACCAGCTCTTCCAGCACGGGTGATTCCCATCCAACCCCATGGATTTGAATAATTCAGCTTCTGTAAGTAGTCCTTGCCCTTTTGCTCCCCTACTGTTGGTTGCTGCTGTCCTTCCCAAACTGCACTGGTGCACACAGGGGTCTGGCAGCAGGCTTTGCCTATGAAGGCCGAAGGGAAAAAGGGGTTGAATACCTCAGGCTGTCAGTATTTGGCCATGGGCTGAATTATCTGTCAGTAGGTTGTCTTCTCCATTCATTAATGAACTGCAGTTTTGAGAACAGCAGTTCAGCAAATCACAGTTTTCTAAGTTGGTTACCAAAACTTAGATACCCGAGTTTGTAATTCAGGGACTTGAGAGGTTAGATTTATACTTCCAGCTTGCTAAGTACCAGCATCAGCTCCTGTTATGCTAAAGTATGGAGCCCTAGAGACATGTGCTGTACTATAAAGCAGCTGGAATAAATGAATAACAAGAAATAATTCTGTTTACATGATTTGTGAAAATGGCCTATATTTTGCTTTCCATCACTTAGTCCAATGACAGTAAGTTAATCCACAGATACTTGCAGTGTGGTAAGGGAACTTAAACATGATTTAAATCTTGAAGCATTGTATGAATAGGAACTTAACAACCAACATTTGCATTAGTTGCAAGAACTTCTTAAAAGTGTGGCTAATTAGTAATGACTTAAGTTATACAGCAAAGGATAAAAGGAGTCAAACTTAGGTCTTGTTAAGTTAATCTTCTTTTGCAGTCCGTGTTGAGTTACAGCTTATGTTCAGTGTTGCTGCATTTTGTATTGTCAACAGCTTGTGTTTCAGTGGACCATGCTGTAAAAGAAAAGAGAAGAAAGCCAGCTTGGACTATTTTTGTTAAATTGTACTCTGAATGGGATCAGTAGGCTGGTTGCATTGAAAGGCAAAATCAGACTTCCCCATTTTGTTTTGTTCAGCTGAACTTGGTTGTCCTCAGGCATGCTGCCCATCTGCCCTGAGCCCTCATGCAGCAGAGCTCCGTGCACCCAGCAGCCCCTCTGGGTAACTGGAGGCCACACAAGAGCAAATGTTTGGGTTTTATCCTGTCAAGCCTTGTACACTGGACATGAAACTCACAGCTCTTGGTTTCCTTCCTGAGCTCCTTCCCAGAGAGGTCATGGTGTTGCACTGTCTATGGTAGCAACACCGCCAAGCAAGGTCCTGCTTGGGAGCCTTACTGCCCAGGTGCAGCCCAGCACTCGGGTCCTTCTTCAGGTGCCATAGTGTTGTGGTCTCCCCACCGTGCAGCCTCACACACGAACTGTTTTCTGGTGTCACGACTTGATGCATCAAAGCATCACAGTTGGAGAGGTTGGGATTTGCTGCAAGCACACATTTGGGCCCAGCAAATCCATCTGTGGCTGCTTGGGTTAGGACTATCCAGCATATCGATACAACCACCCTTCATGTTTGCATTAGGCCTTTAGGACATGAATCACAAAATCACGGAATCACAGAATCATATAGGTTGGAAAAGACCTTTAAGATCATCGAGTCCAACCGTAAACCTAACACTACCAAGACCACCACTAAACCATGTCCCTAAGCACCTCATCCAAACGTCTTTTAAATACTTCCAGGGATGGCAACTCAACCCCTTCCCTGGGCAGCCTGTTCCAACGCTTGATAACCCTTTCAGTGAAGTAAAATTTCATGTCTGATTCTTCTGCTGTTGTCTGACTTGTACTCACTGTCAGTAGCTGTACTTATGTGATTGCTAGTGGGTCAGATTCCACATTCCGACTTGCTTGCAGAAATAAAAATTGAAGAAGAAACTTGAACAAGGAGTTTGAAGCATAGCATCTAAACTACCTACTGATATTTTAAGGAGCTGCTGGGTCTTCACTCCACCTTAAAAAAAAAAAAGAAAGAAAAATCAGGCAGGCTTCTACCTGAGTTTGTTGATGATAGTAAAGGTTCTTGATAGTCACAGAGGACTTTGTCATTTCCTTATAAGAAAGTAAATGCCCAACGCGCATCTTGAAGTGTACTGGGAAAAAATTTTCATCCGAGAGAGGGATGTGAGGAAGGGCGAGAAAGATGTATAGCTATTTTATTCTACTTTAAGTAAGACTGGAAAGGGTTTTTTTCCTAATTTTTCCTTTAAAAAAAAAGAGCATTTATGATTTTTAGAGAAGGAAGGAGTGGGAGCAGTGGAATAAAGACAAGGGGCTTAATTTCAACAAACTTAAGGGAAGTGGTGTTAATGTCCTATGGGAATGATGAGGATTTTGAGAAAGGAAGAATGGGTTCCAAACAAGGCAGTTTAAAGTTTTGTGTTTGATGCTGTGAGACTGGGAAAAAAAACCCAGAGAAACTGTGGTAAGCGTAGCTATGGTAAAAACTGTAAGAAGGGATTAGATAAGCTCTGGAGATCTCTCTCTGTTTTCCATTTCTGTGATTCTAACTTTAGGCTACATGTTTTTGCACATCATGTTGAGCATGGCTATTAATAGTCTACCTGTAGTTTAGATACAGTTTATTTATTTGGTTCTGTATATTTCAATTGATGTTTCTAATTAAAATGAAACAGAAAGGTGTATTTGCAAGACAATGACATTGTCATTGACAACATAGCAAAACAGTACAAAAGTGTCAAGTCACAGGCGTAACTGGGGGTTAGTTTTCCAGTGCCTTTCTGTATTATCACTTTTTTGCACATAAACACATTGTCTGATCTGAATGCGTTAGGAAAAAGGATAGGAAAAGCAGCTGAATTATGCAGAGATGTTAATTAGTAGGGAAGAGGGATGGTAAGGTCTTCCAACAGCATATTCTAATTGAAGTCGCTGAACTGGCATTTCGCAATGATTTCTGCTTCAGAGATCAAGAGAGATTATTTATTCTTAGCAGTTTTCTGTCTGCAGTTCTCAAAAGTTCAAGCAGGCCAAGTGACTTCCATCATTCGTGAACACCGTTGAACAAGCAGTGACATTGCGCTGAGACCAGAGGGTTCATTTCTAGCCTGTGGAGCCAGGCACTCCCCGGCAGACTATTTGGTCTGCTCTCTAACCATAAGGGGAGGCGATGACCACTGCTCCAGTATTGTTTAACAAAAATGTTCAATTGAAAAGGCATCACTCTTTCAAAAAAAAGAAGAAAAAAAAAAAGACCACACTACACAGGTATTAACTTTTTATAAGATGCATGTGGGTTTACTGAAGCACATGCTCAGCATTGGGATCGTATGCTCTTTTGCAGCCTTTCTTTCACCTGTATGTGAGAATGGTGAAACCTGGCTAGTCCAGAAGTCCGTCTCCCAGCAGTGGCCTGAAGCAGATACGTAGTGAAGCGTGGAAGAAGCAGGCAAGCGTGGAGTAATGCTTTGCTAGCATACTTCCCCCATTTGCTAGCAGTTTTCATATGGAATATTTCTTATCTTTGCTGGGTGTAAGAGGTGGGGCAGGAAAGCTTGTCATTGTCAATCTGTGTTTCTGTAGCGTGTCAGCGGGCTTCAGAAAGAGAAGTCACCATTCTCCCCAGTGCGGTCATTGCTGTTTAGAGGCGATAATTGAGCACGTCATTTACTTTATGGCTTGCTCTGTTTTACCAGCAGCCCAGTCTCTGGCAGATCCTTTGCCTCTACCACAGGGATTTTAGGAGGAGAGTAAAAGTCCATTTCCTTCTTGTTAAAGTGGCAGCTGCTCACTCTGCCTCTGTGCCCTGGGGAAGCTTCTGCAACTTGCTTTTCTAAAGATGAACAGAGCTGCCATTTTACCTTTGGAAAGGAAACCACTGTGAGCCCCCAGCCCTCCACCCCTGCATGCCTCAAAGGTTGAATTTATGACCCAGGAATTGTAGACACCTGCTTGCTTTGGCAGTGCAGGCCTGTAAGTCTTCTCATCTGCTCACGAATACTGCTAACATGGTAGTCTGTCTGGAGTTTAGAGGGGATATTCTGGCTTCAGAAAGGATGTAACAACAGTTATGGCAACAAATAAACCTGGAAAAGCAGCAAGAAAGGGGAGCTAGTAGGAGTATTTGTGTAAAGAGAACAAGAGAAAGATCACAGGCTGAGAATGGAAACCTTAGCGAATATGTCTAATAAGTTCCAATAGCCAGAGAAAAATCTACTCACTCGTGTCCACCTAGGTGCCAGGGCTGAAATGGGACGCCTGGGCTGGGGTGACAGCAAGATGTGATGGGGGAGGTACTAGAGAGAGAAGCAGAACAAGTCCTTTTCCTGATTTTATTGATTTGTCACGTGATTTCTGTGAAGATATGAAGATCTCTGTCTCATTTTCCTTGTTTGTATAATTGTGCAGCTCTCACTGCTTTGGATTTTCAGAGATCGGCTAGTGGGAACCAAACCGGAGGGCCATGGTTTGAACTTGTTTTGTTTATAGTGGGAAGCGGCTGTGAAAACCTCAGGAGGAAATGGCTGGGTTTGCCCAGGTGTATTCAGGCAGCCGAAAGCTGCAGAAAGCACCGGTGTTAAATTTCTGTACTCCTCCATCTGCTTTGATGCTCCATTTATAACATGTTTCTCCTTACACAGGAGCAGTGTACCGTACCGTGGTACAGAGACTCGCTGTTGCCATCAGCACTGGCAAAGACTGAAGCTGGCATCCCCGTTGTCCCCAGCCAGAGGCTGCTCGGTGAGACACAGCTGTAAAATGTTCATCAGAAAAAACTGAACAGGAGATCCTTAAGAGTGAGTAAAAAGCAAATCTGACTTCCCCCCCCCTAAAATGCATTAAAGTAATGCCATGCAGAAATTTATTTGGAGACGCATTAAAGTTCCTGGGTGAATACAGAGTGAGAGGAGCTTGGAGTTTTACCTGTGGTGCCGGGTTATGGTATTTATATCACACTGCTGTGTCCTTTGGAGTATGTAGTTCCTTGCCTCCTCTGCTATCCATTTACACTGCTGTTGAGCTGCGTTTCTAAGGACTGGGGGCTCAAGGCTAGTGAAGAAAAGTGTCGAGAATCCTATTGAAATGGGATTTCTCTAAGCAAGAGGCTGGCTTCTGGGAAGGAGAACTGCTTTGGCTGGGAAAAGATCACCTGGAAGGGACCAGCTCTTGGGGCTGATATGAAGGCTGCACAGGAAAATACCTGCACGGCTCTATCAAGAAAGGAGCCGTCCTGTTTTGTGGGCCACGTTCGCCTGCTCAAGCAGGGGACCTATGCAGGAATAAAGAGGACAGTGTCCTGACCTGCTTTCTCCAGGACACAGGTGGACAACCACAGTTTCCAAAGGCAGAGGGAGACGGAGAACATCTTCAGGATGCTTTCTGTTTTCTTAGTGACTTTTAATGGCCTTTTAATTTCAAATAGTGAATGACTGTGTTCAGAAGCCCTTTGCAAAGCAATCCTTAGGTGTTTTGTAGGTTGTAGCTCTAGCCCTTAAGAGATGAACTTGTAGACCCAAAGGATTGCATAGATTGCATGCTCGGTGGGATGCTACAAAGTATGAGGAGGCAGCTGGGGAGGTTGGAGGGAGGTGACTCCAGTGTCCAGGCCTTGCCCAGGTGTTTGAACCTGGATACCACTGCTGCCTTTCCACAGCTGAAAGAGGTCTGCCTGTGGAGCCCATCCCTTGAGACACATCGCCTGTGCTCTGCCCAGTCCCAGCTGGGAGAAAATGCATGAGATTGAGTGATTGGTTTCCTTCCCAGCAGCCTGGGGAGTTTCCTTTTCTGGAGTGCTTGACCAGCTGGGGTATTTGTCCAAGGTATATACATTATAGGTTATTAACTTGTCATGCATGATACAGCACTGCTGTTTCCTGAACCTTGAGTGAAAGCAAGCTGCATGTCTTCTGAGGCTATCTTAACAGCAAATATATTAAAATGAAATGGTCTTGCTTGACATATCAAGGCATCTACAATTCTGATACGCCTAAAAGAAAAAAAGCCCAAACCAATCATTGCTGTAAGACCCATAATTAAAGCAATGGCAGACCGAGCAATATGTTGTTAGAAATATAGATTGCAATTACTTGTTTTATTTATTCCATTTTCTACTTAAAAAGAAATCACAAGAAATCACATCTATGTGAATCCTTAAGTAGGATAAATGCTCAGGTACAGGAAAGCATTGTGAGATACTGGATTTTCAGATAGGTGGAGCCTGTAACGCTTTCTGTGGAAGCCTCTGTTTTTGATGACTTACATGGGTGTGCATACAATGCCTACTGTTTCCCTGGTATGCAAACCAGGACTGCAGTGGTGAATGGAGAGGAAGATGAAGGGCCAAAATCTGGAGAGATAGCTCCTTAAAATCTTTAGCCTCCAGAGTTCTCAATATTAAAAGCCCAAACACTTTGTAAGAATGCACATAGTTCCTTAGAAATAAGATCTGTATTTTTACATGCTTGTATGTATGTGCGTCCATATGTAGGTATGTATGTGTAAAATAGTGTTTTCATCCTTTCAGCTACGTGTAGAAAACATATGTGAGTGAACAGGGAAGTGGAGAAGTGTTTTTTTGGAGTCAGAATGACTGAAGGATGCAATTCTGTAATATTCTTTAACTCTTAAATTACTGATGGATATAGAAGTGAGCTGCAGGTCTGTCACATATATGTAAATATGATATACACAGAGAGAAGAAATAACTTACCTTTCTCCAGTCAGCCTCCTTCGTGTAAGTGGGAGTTGCGTCTAGGGGATTCCTAGGAATTTGAGGGAATTTGAATAAGGTGTGTGTTTGATGTGATATAATGTATTTGTTCCCAAACTGGTTGTGTAGACCATGTTGCAGTAAAGCACTGTGCACCTGCTGGAATAAGGTTTGTGATGATGACAGGGTTTTTCAAGAGTAAGTCACAGACTGTCCCCCTAGAAAGCCCCATCCTCTGCGCAAGGAGGGGCTTTCCATGTGCTAAGCTGTTTTATTGTTTCTGGGAAATAAGGCAGTCTTGATGCTGGAGGATGAGCTGGGCTTGTGGGATCATCGCCAGAAGCAGCTTAGGGCTTAGAAAATAAAACCTGAGAGCATGGCGTGATTTCTAAGTCTGTGCAGAAGACAAGTCATTACTGAGATTTGCTGATACTTTCTGCACCAGTTGTTTTTTGCATTTCTTTTCCAATCTGAGTGTTTTAATTCTAAATAAATCACAGTGATTTACCACTGACAGGAGATGTCATGGTGAAGTCAGGCAGATAAAAGTCCTCTAGCAAATTGCAGAAAGCTGAGTGTTTCTCACAGATACTGTGGATAGGATTAATTTAATCTAACTTTGGATGTTTATAGTGCAGTATCTGACATGATGCTTAATGAGGTAAGTAATTTTAGAGTGTGATTCATCTGACAGTTGAAATGTACTTTAGGATGACATGAATTGTATTCTTTGTTGACCGTAAAGGGAGCCTAGCTGAGTTAAGTAAGTTGGTGGTAGATGTCTGCACTGCCCAGTGAACCCTTTTCTTCACATCAGTGCTGTCCAGACAGCCCCTGAGTTCTGGAGAGTCCTGAAAATTTGCATTCAGCCATCTGTGGTCAGAGCAGACAGAGAAGAGGTGGTGCCAAACACTTCCTCGCAATCCTTTTTTTTTTTGTTTTGCTCTCATGAATCTGAGATTTGGCTTCAGTCATCAATGGGATTCAGTCTTGGGAGGAAAATTATGTAATATAATGGAAGTGATAATTTTTTAACTGTTACCACAAGTCTTAGCTCTATAGCAAAACTTGCATGTGAGCTCATGACTTAAAAGTGTAGTCCATGCCATACAGTCTGTAAAATAAGAATTTATGAAAATACAGCTCTGGTTTTCGGACGGATGGCAGAGGAATCCAGATGTTTCTGGCTTTTAATCTTTTTGTGAAGATGTTTCAAATTTCACTGGAGCTGGAGTGAACCTGATTGTTTCTTACATTTATTTGGAAAAAAGTTCCTGTGTTGGAGAGGTGGGGGAAGGAACGTATGAGAGTGATCCAAATGTGCAGTACACAGGGCTGAGCATGGACTGGCCATGTGGGTGGTGGGCACGATCTGGATATTGGTTTTGGAGTTCTGTACATGTGAAAAGAAGCAGAAGACAACAAAGCAGGTAGCAAGGAGACAGTAGGCAAGAATACCAGTAGTGCTGAGAAAAAGCATGAGTGTGCTCCAGGGTGGTGTACTGTAGGAGCTGCTTGCATTAGGGATGCTGTTTGAGTCCCAGTGGTGAAACTCTCATTCTGAGAGAAACCATTTAGAGCACAAGTGTAACAAATTAGTCTGTTTGCTGTGCTAACTATTCTGTGAGTAGTGCATACCCTGCTCTTTTATATACTTTCCTGTTCTCTGGGTGAAGAAATAATTTCCACTTAACCCAATAAGCATGTGTGCAATTTTAGGCACATGGTTTATTTCAATGGCTTCAAGTGACTATATAGATTAATTAATTTTCCAGTGAAGGGCCATGCAGATGATGAAGGAACAGGAGCACCTTTCCTATGAGGAAAGGCCGAGAGAGCTGGGACTGTTCAGCCTGCAGAAGAGAAGGTTCAGGGCAATCTTATTAACGTACAGGAACACCTGAAGGGAGAGTGCAAAGAAGATGGAGCCAGGCTCTTCTCAGTGGTGACCAGTGACAGGACCAGAGGCAGTTGGCACAAACTGAAACACAGGAGGTTCCTTCTGAACATCAGGAAACACCTTTTCACTATGAGGGTGATAGAGCAGTGGCACAGGTTGCCCAGGGAGGTTGTGGAGTCTCCATCCTTGGAGATATTCGAAAGCCCTCTGTGCATGGTCCTGGGCAACTGGCCTTAGGTGGCCCTGCTTGAGCAGGGGGTTGGACCAGGTGACCTCTAGACATCCCTGCCAACCTCAGCCAGTCCGTGATTCTGTGAGTGAGGTAGAACTGGCTGTATGTCCCTCACAAACTGTTGCCAGCCTTCTTGGGAATGATTACCAGGTTGTGCGGGGCTCCTGGCAAGGGTACTAAACATCTGCTCAATAGCAGGCCCCCAGGAAACACTGAAAATGTGGCTGGGTACTTAGGAAATATTACCCTGGTGATACTTTTATGTTGCGATGTTGGGTCAGATGGTGAAGACAGTTAAAACTGCCTTTGATAGATCATACATGCAGTCAGGGCACCTGATTCATAAATTCGTAATGGCCCTACTTAGACTAATTATCAGTGAAGCAGAGCAGATATGTTAGATCTATTACATTTACTGCAACAGGAATAGTACAGTACTCACTGGCATCAGCATTTTACATGAAGAATTAATTGTGCAGTTAAGCTGTTTTAAAATGTGTTTCCTCTCGGTGGTGAAAGTCTTCATCTGTGTAATACTGAAATTCTGCTACTAGATGGACCTAGAGATTCAGAAGGTGGTTCATAGTGTGGTAGTCATGGTATTTTTAAAAGATAATTATAATTATGCAGTTTTCTGGATCCATTCAAGAGAGTGCCCAACCATTCAAAGCAGTAACGTCAGCCTTCTCTAGTGCAGCCCCTTCAGGTGTAGCAACTGGATGAGAAATCAAGACATTTGCAGAAAGCTTCTGAATTGATTTATGATCCTCTTTGAGGAAAATATATTTAGCCCATAGTGACTGATTTTTTTTGCAAATCGCAAATAGATTTATGAAGCAAGTAATACTTTCGTATCCTTTGCTATTTGTTCTGTACATATTGTCCTTGATGGATGTTGTACATGAAGGGGCCAAACCCTGAAGATATTCAGTGTTCATTTTACTGCCTGCTAACGTGAACATTAAAATCGGGGACACTGTATATAGTGATAGGCACGATGACATCTACATGGAGAGAAAGTTCTCTGTTCTCCCACAACACAAATACATTTATTGCTGTCTGAAAATATGCAAAGTGATTCAGTCTCCTTCCCTGGCAGAGGAAGATTTTGCCTTGGTAAGTTAGAGAGCTTGCTTCAGATGGTAACTTGGGAGAGGGTGGTACCTAACACTGAGAAGTACCTGCCCAGGGACCCAGACTGGAAGCCTTGCATCTCAGGGTGTCACTGCAATGTGGGGAGCAGACCTCCTAGTTACACTCTGCTGCCTTGTGAGCTACAGAGGTGGATGGGAAGCCATGATTCGGGAAGGTGCAGATTAAAAGGGGTTGTGGAAGCCAGTCAATACGTGTTTTACCTATGGAAGATGCACCTTCATAACTCATAAGAAAGCATCCCTTGAGGTTGTTTTAACAGGAAAAAAAAGTCAACTGTTTGTACTACAAGTTCATTTTGGGAGGAGGAGGGAGTAGTGTGACAGCTCCGTAGGCATCGTTCCTTTGCAGGACTTCGGTCTCAGCTTCCATGATGGAGACCTCTGACCCAAGGCCTGTGCATGAGTTATCGGGGAAGAAATATTAACTGTCAGTGTCTAAGGAGGGTCTTTTTCCCCCCATAAAGCCTCCCTCATTAACATGCTCCACCAGTGCAACTTCTGGTCTTGCCAGAGATTTTCCATTGAGATAATCCCTGCACAGCTGTCTCCTATCACCCTTGCAAGCTGACATGGAAACAAGATCAGCCATGCCATCAGCATTAAAAGATCTCAGGGTTAATACCACCATACAGTAAAGCAGCAAAAAAAATCCTGATGCATAGAACCCTTTCCAAAAGCATTATTTAATTATTTTTTTTTAAAAAGTTATTTTTATAACCCAGACTTGTTTTTCGCAAGGATTTTACTTAAGTTATCTAGATATTTTGGATTGATTAGCAGCTGTGGGGTGCTACTAATAAAAGTAATTACTTTAGTCCTGAGAGGACTGCAGCATGTTTTAAAATACAACGTAACACTCATTTAACACAATAAAAAAGGGTTTCCAAGTAGATACTCTCTTGCTGCTTGAAATGTTTGTGGGTTTTGGCTTTGCAAGTTATTACTGCTTCTGTCCTTCCTGCTTGTGTAACTACACAGAAATGGGCGTTAAAATAGGCCTGTTGGGCTCTTCACACTCACTGAAAAATAGAAACAGCATTTAACCCTTAGTTCACAAATGGGGTGGTGGGACAGAAAGGACCTGTAAGCGCTGCGGGAGGGTGGAGTGGGGAGGAGATGCAGGAACGTCAGGAGAGGAAATCCATGAGGATTTGGCTCCGCTGGGTCCAAAATCAAGAGGGTGAAACTCTGCAGAGGTGAGTGCCAAGAACTACACTTGCTCAACTGTAAAAACTGATCTCTGCTTCCTACAAGGCAGAGAATGACTGATTAGGCTGCAGAAACAGGTCTGAGAGTTTGGAGTGGGCTGGGAAGTGAATTTGATCTGTCTGATGCAGTTGCAAGGAAAGGCGAGCCTGGCTCTGGGATGCAGAAATGGAGCTGTGGAGGAGACCAGAGGGAATTATTAACTGGGGAGTTGTCATGACTTGAAGGGTTATCCGGCCTGCGGGAGTAAGGAGGTCGTGAGCGTGGGTTTGCAGGGATTCTGTAATACACAAGGACACGGAGGCTTCATCCTCTAAACTTCTCTGCTTTATTGTTACCAAAAATAACACGAAATTCACCACTAGCAAGTATACCTGTGATCAATACAGCGAATACATATATATGTATCAAGCCATTACAAATTACTAGCAGCAATCAATAACAGCAGCAACCAATAATAGCAGCAACAGGTATATATATAATATTACAGGTTACTACAAACTTATCCCTAGTAAACTCATTGATAATATAACAGCAGATATAATTAGGGTAGTTTACTTATATGCATATATACGTATGCTCATCATATTGCCGATACCAAGTGCATCAAGCCAGTCCCAGAAGGGGGCCAAACCATCCAAGAAGTGGGAGTACAAACGGAACTGACCCCAGAAATGGGCCTGGGGGGGACCAGTAAAGTAACAGGCAGAGTATCACTTCAAAGGTGATCCTTGTCATGGAGTTGGGAGTCAGCCAGTCATCCCCAGTGGGGGTCCAAAAGCTTGTCTAGGAGATCTTGTAGAAAGTTCATGCAGGGAGCTCAACCTGTTTAGGAGAAGGAAAACTACATGCAGCACGGGAAGTTCTCAGAGGGAGAAGCTCCATTTTGGGTAAAAATTAAATCCTTTCTGTATCACAGAGACATAAGAGAGTGTAGGACACCTGAGAAAGCCAATAGGTGCTATTAATTTCTATTTTTCACGTGGGATGGCCAATAGATGGTGATGATTTCTGTTCTCTCAGACCAATTTTTATTTTCCAGACTGTTCTCCTGTTCTTGCAGTTAGAACAGCCAATGGCAGTTATTGATCCTTACTGTCTCAGGATGTTTTCCCCTTTTTCCAGATTATTTTTCACCTTTTCAGATGGTAAGTTGGTGTTACAGTCCCTTGTTTTTGCATTTATCGGTGGTATCTCAGGATGCCTCTGGTTTCTAGGTACCCAGCTGCACTTCAAAGATGCCAGCTGCACTTCTCAGGGATGCTGCTGGTTCCCTGGCTGGCAGTTCCCAGGCTCACAGGCCAGCAGGCATTTTCTCTGTCAGTATTTCAGCAGACATCTTCGTTCAGTATTTTTCCCCTTGCAACCAGATCACCTTTAGGGCTGCTCACTTCAAGAGTCCTCTGCAAATACTCTGTGTGGTTTTGAGTACCAAGCCTCAAAAGAAATACAGCAGAGGATGAACAAGTAGAGAGCTGGAAAAAGTGATCTAGGAGGAAGGGACAAAAGAGCTTCAGTGTGTTTTAATCTAGAGTAGAAAGGAATGAAGGATGTGAAGAAGGGAGGGAGACAAGGATCCCCATCCACAGGCAGTGATTTTCCATGCTTCAATAATAGAAATTACAAATAGTAATGTCTTAATTAATATATTAGAAAAAGATTAGGAGTAATTTTGATAAAATGGCTTTTTTTGTGGGGAAAAGAAGTAAGTGTAGTAATTATTTGGTGTACAACACTGACGGTATTGCAGCCTTGAAATCGCTGTTTATTGTCCTCGTTTCTGTGCTCTTATATACCTCCATGTGTAAGAAATGACGTGGAAGTCCAGTCTATTTGCTGAGACTGCTGACAAATGTATCATTTAATGGGTTGCAATTTTTTTGTCATTTATGAACATCTTTGCGCTAGGGTTGGAGTAGAGACCTCCCACACATGTTGTGTAGGATCCTGCGCAGCCATGAAACAGCAGCTTTGGTAGCTGACCTAACCTGGTGCAGAATTGAGCCTGTGGTCCGAAAAGAAAAGTTTCGTCCCCTTCACCTGCTGCCCTGTAACCTGAACACTGAGCACCACGAGAAATGCGCAGCATGGAGGCTTCGTGTATAACATCAGAGAGGCTTTGCTACCTTTCACCCAAACTCACAGATAGGATAGGATAGGATAAAGTCCCTAAACTTACACTTTTTCAAAAGGCTTTGTAGTCACTAAAGTCTGGGCTCTCTCCTTACTAGGATCTCCTCAGAGATGCTTTTAAGTTGCTTGCCAGTATTTGGAGGCCATTTTTAGGCCTCTTCCAAAGTCTGCTGAGGCCAGAGGGAGCCCTCTGGTAGGCCCAGCAGGTTTGGGACCTTCCCTAAAGCAGTTCCCTGTCTGAATCACGTGCAGCTAGTTTTAGCCCATCGATTATGGTTTTGCTTGGGTGTTACAGCCAGCTTCTCGACAGAGGCGCTGGGGGATCAGCACATGGGTTTAGGAAGCCAGAATTGCTGTCCCAGCTGTGCTGGCTGGCGGGGCGATGCCGTGCCCCATGCGGTGGTGTGCAACCTCCGCGCTCGCTTCCCCGCTGCGCTCGGTTTCTCTCACTTGCCCATTTTCCAGGGTGTGCCAGGTCCCTGGATATTTGTGCTTCCTCTTGCTGTTGCAGTACCCCGTGATGGGACGCAACTGGAAAAATTACCTTCTCTTGATGGTAGCAGTGTGCACCATAACTGGGGCACACACCGCTCCATGGGTTACAGTGGACATACTCAGCCTTTCCACCCGTGTTTGTCTGAATAGGTCTCTCCCTCCCTGGCCACTGCATCCCTAGGATTTCATCCACTGACTTTCAGCTTGAGCCTCATTAAGCTTTTAATTGACACACCACCTGCCAGACTCTTGCACTCGTGCCAGACACCTAGCAATATTGAGGAATATTGTGCTAATACCATAACATCTTGGGTACTCATGGTGTCTCTGTGATTCAATGCTGAACTGGGGGCACTGGTCCAGCTACCTCACTGCGTCTCCCAATGCTCTCCCAAGACGTCAGCTGTGACAGTACAGGAGGGACTGTGTCATCGCTGCTGGCAGCTCCTAAGTTGTGTTTTTCTTGAAGAGCGAGAACATCTCCAATGCTCTTCTGTCAGCTGGAAAATATTTTGAAGCTGGTAAATGTGTGTTTTCTTCTTCCCCGCTCTGTCAGTCAGAGCATTTTCTGATCATTGCCTGGCTGCACATCTTTACTTGTGTTTATAGAAGAGAGGATCTAGCTCAAACAGAAGTTGGTGGCTTGGTGCTGGCTGGCATTAGGTTATCGTAGTGGTGTTTTCTGGCCTTGGAAAAAAAATCTATAAATGTAGGAATTAATTTTTTCTTGAAATTTTCCAGCATGTCTTTTGCAATATTTACCTGAGTTGCCATTATGTGCTGGCTGGGAAAGTGTGGGGTTGCTTGTGCTGGCAGGGAGGAGGGTTCAGATCAAACGTGAGGAGGAGGAGACCTCTGCGCTGTCACACCGACATGGGGGCAGCGGGGTCCCCAAACTGAATGGCAGATACTGCCCGTGCTGTAGGTAATTTGAAAAGCAGTGTCTCTAAAACCATCTTTCTGGTATGGAGGTGGAGCAGGGAGGTCGGAAGGCCTTTCCTGGCAGTGGAGGGTGTACCTTGGGAGTCAGAAAGGAGGGAAGAGCAGCGGAGGAGGAAAGGGAGTTTGTTACGGAAAGTATTTTGGCATCTTCTGCTCCCAGTGAGGTTCTGCAGTCAGCTTCGGTGGGATCTGTGTGGCATTTTAATTGATTGGCAGGTGGCTCCTGCACAGAAGATGATGGTGAGGGACAGTTCTCCCATCCAGAAGCCCCACTGTGCATGAGCGTAATGTAAAACCCCCCTCTCCCACGAGCGCAGCCGCGTGCCTGCTTCGTTCCCAAGGTTGGGCTCCAGCACTTCTGTTAAACAGCAGTGAGCTGGAAAGACCTCCTAACTGGTTTTATGTAAATGGGAGCGAGATATCTCATGCATGTGTGTTTGCACACAGGCGCTGTCCCCTATCAAACAATAGATACTGTTTTGTCATGTAAATAGTGCTCAACTGACGAGGGCTTTGAGCTTGCTTATACCGAATGGTCTTGACATGTGTGTGCACGCAGGTGTTGAAAGAGAGGGTGGCGAGAGTAATAAAGTTGTGAAACTTCAATGAGATAAGCCAAATAAAAACCTGAAATCATGTTATATGGAATGCGGTAAGTATATAACCTGCATATTGGATAAGGGGGGTCAGGGCTACATGGCAAAGAGATAAGTAGGCAGGGAAGAAAAACAGTTGTCTTTGTACAAGGAGATTAGTGATGTCTAACCAATGACTTGAAACTGCCTCTGATCTTCATCGTTGGTCTCTGTGTGTCCGTGCCTCTCTCCAAAATCGTTCTGCTTGGTAGGTGCAACTTTGGAGGTTGGTTTTGGTGGACAAGGCATCGCCCAAGGACTGCCGGGCAGCTGGGGATTTACATTCAGTGAAGCCGACGGCGGAGGTCAGGTGACAGAGCCGCGCTCGATGAAGCAGTTGGGGAACTGTAGTCACTGTTTCCCCACGTTCACCGCCTGTGGGGTTGGCTGTTGGTCTGGCTGCAGGTGGCCACCAGCTGCGGTGGAGCAGTGACATCAATCAGTCAGTCCGATCTGGTTGTGGTGGGAAGCACGATGAGCAGCTGTCACTCAGATGCTCCCTGGGAGGCTACTAAATAGTCATTATTGAAGTAATTAATAGCAACAAGTGGGAAAAAAACCAAAAAGCCCAGGAAGTGTTTCCAGATGTCCCAGACCGTGCTGATACTTTGGGTGATGAATCATACAGCTGCCCATATGAAAACTGAATAATTTTACTTGGTACAATAAAATATGCAAAGAAAACAATAGGAAAAAAAGCAGAGACCAACATATAAGCTACCAGACTTTTATGTAGGTGTCCAGTTCAAAATGTTGATTGGTATAAAATCTAACTCCAAAAATAGTATTGATGATGATGTAAAGGAAACTATGAATCAAAAGCATATTGTTCTTGACTTGGTGGGGCTTTGCTGTTTTCCAGATATAGCTGCTGCTGGTGTGGTTTTCATAATGACACCTTTGACTGGTTTTTAACTGTCTTTTGGGGCAGGAAGGGGTGAGAGGCAGAGTCCTTCCCTTAGCAAAATGCAGACATTTTTCCTGAGTGGTTTATACTGGATCTGTGATGGAACGGGAGAAAAATCACTTAAAGGAAAGCAGTGCTGCAGGTCTTGGAAAAACCCTGTTAAGGTCAGTGAGAGAAATGGCAGATATATCAGCATCCTGCAGTAAATGATAAAACGAGTTCCAGGAAACTCACTCTTTTCTAATACAGTAATCCACTCTGCTGAAAAATGCTGTTATTCTAGAGTGAGTACAATCTTTGTGTTTATGTCATATTTTAAATATGACAAACTGCTTCGCAAAGAAGCTGGACAAGAAAAAGAGCATTTTATAGATTTTAAAATTCTGTTATGTACTAATAAGCAAAGAAACCCATTTAGCTCTGAGAGCCGAGCAAAGAAGAGATGGGCAGTATTTAGACATAGGAATTTTTCTTAGAAAGACTTTTTTATTATTATAAAATAGTAGCTATTATGTACCTTCCCATAACAAAATGGTCCGACTCCATATCTTAACACTGGGCTATTCTAAAATTATTTAGGATAATTTTATTCCATTATTTATGTTGCATAAAATGAAGCTACAGGTGCTGAGAGTTTTTCTTGGACTATTGAGCATCATTTCTGGTGATAAACTAGAAAAGAGAATTTGAGGTCCCTTGCAGAAAAGTGGGGTCCCTTGTCCCTTTCTCTTTTTCTTTTTTTTTTTTCATTTCATCTTGTACCTTGGTACACACGGAAACTTTTTGTTAGCTATGTAAGCATTCTTTTATTCAGATACTAATTTAACTTGGTGATTGTACTGAGTGACCTGTGCTCTGGCATTGCATCTTTTCCATTTAGTGCAGGGAACTGTAAAGTTGGTTAGCTCATAGCTCTTAAATTTTTCATAGTTTTCAGTTCTTTTCTCTTCCCTCAGAGAGGAAGCTGTTCTTTTTAATCCTTTCTGTGAATTTAGGAGAGGCTATCGCCTACCTTTCAGTATCTGTGATGTTTGATGTGTCCTGGACTTTCCTTCGGCTTTCAAAAATCATCATTCCTGTACTTTTTTGTTACGGACGTGTAGGCGATACGGCCACTGAAGCAGTTTGGAGGGGAGGGAGCTGGGGAGGGGGGAGGTATGTAGAGTGTTTTTCGCCTGCTCTGCCAGTTGCACGGGAGAGAGGCCAGAGCTGCGAGCTTTACGACCCTGCCACCGAGCAGCCGGCTGCCCACCCGCACCGTGCTGTGCTGTCCCAGCCAAACATCTCCTGGAGCATCCGTAGAGTGGCGTGACTCATTGAGCCGCGGGCATCATCCGTGGGGATGCGGCTGGACCTCAGCTCCTGGGGACGACGGTGCCTTGCTGCTGCTGGTCGGGAATACTAATCCATGGTCAACCTGTCCTTTTCCGTGCTCCGCTGATGGGGTAAGCAGGTTATCCTTGGAAAAGATTGCCCTGTGGCAGAGCAACTGAACCTGTGGGCATTACACCTGGCTGGCTTCCCTGGAGAGGCTCGGGAAGTAGGTGTTGCTTTCCCTACCTGCCCTAGGTAAGTAATCTGATCTTAAACAAAGAAACACAGAGATGGCTGTTTCTTATTTAAAAGTACGTTAAAGCAAAATCCTTTTTTTTGTTTTGAAGGCAGAGGGTTTGAATATTCCCGTGCTCTGTGCTTCCTCCAAGCTCCCGGATTTGGGGGGTGATAATGAGGGATTTAATTCTGGCCAGCAGGTGCTGGCAGCAGGGATGCGATGCAGCGCCTGTAATCATGTTGTCGGGTTCATTTTGCACCATCTGGGTGTGAAAGGGGCGGTCAAGCTTTTAATTGTAGTCCTTGGGCATCTGGTACCCTCCTCCTCCTCCTGCTGTGGGTGCAGATGTGTTCAAGGAAAAATGCTCTGTGTGTCTGGGGCGTGTAGAGAGTTAAAGCTGGCGGGGAGCGATGCCACTGCCCATTGAGCCGCTGCGCTCGGGAAGGTCTGTTGGGAGGTGAATGAGAAGGTTGTTCCCCCTCCCGCTCCCAGTAGCCACCCATCGCCTTTTCCTACCAGCTCAGGAGAAAAGGAAAGTTGGTCTTTCAGTTGTCTGGGCTTCCTATCCTAATCGGACACGCTTTTCTGAGTTGCAAATAATCCCAGCTGAGGAGATGTAAAGCAGCCAGCATGGGGAATGTGACCTGTTGTGTGAGCGCCTGTCTGTGAAACAGCCCGGAGCGGGAGCCAGGCTTGTGATGTGAGTGCTCTCCGGGAAGGGGGACCGATGACTGCTGGAGACTTGGACAACATGGGAGACATCCGTAAAAGACTGATAGCTGAATCAACTCCTTGCTATGCTTTTATGCATGATCCAAGTTGTGGAAGAGGCAAGAAGGCAAACTACATGATAACAGCGGTGCCATCACAGTCCGTCACTCCAGCGTGGCAGGGCATGGCAGGCTGAGGAGGCTCGTGATCTCCAGAGGGAATGTACTACAGTAATGGGAAGGCAGCAAGAGAGAGGGAGCAAAATCAAACTAGGGAGTACAATTTCCAGCATTTACCTTGCATAGGTATGTACCTGTTAACCAGACTTTTCCCTGGCAGCACTAAACTTTGCACTGTTGCGAGTCAGTTGAGGTATTAGTGTATGTTTCTAGCGGTGTGGCTAAGATGTAATGAACATCTACAGTTTCTGCGAATATGCTCAGAAATGTCAGAGTGTCAGGAAAATGTTTCCATTGAGATTTTTGCAGTGAATATGGAAATCTCTCAGGGACAATGATGTTACTGCTTTTTTTTTAATTTAAGGGGTAAGAAAACCAAGCAGGGTCTGACCACAGATGTTTTAAGATGCACAGAGTTGTCAGTGTATTGTGCATGACTCCATCCAAAGTATAGGCAGCCAGGTTAGGTGAAAGGATGGGGACAAACAGGTGATGGTACAGTTCATCTGAAAACCACCGCTGCACAGGCAAGGGCTGGCCCAGAAACGAACCACCCCACTGCCTGAAAAGCTCATGGAGAAAAAGGCTTCCCCTGCACGGTGTGCTGGTCATGGAGGGAAGGAGTGGGAGGCGCTCCTGGGTTCTGGAGATGCTGCTTTGGGATGTGATGGGAGGGTCAGGGATGCGTTGGGAGCAGGGAGGCTGGGCTCGGGATGTTCAGCTTGCTTCGGTAGCACAAGTCACTGGGAAGCAAATACTTAGGGAGGTGAGATTGAAACTTGTGTTGCTTTTCACAGATCAAATTACTAAGTGTAGGTCATCTGTATTTCTTGGCTTTTTTACATGGTTTGTACTATACTGTGCATGTCACTGTGCCACAGGAGCAGGGTACGATGTGTACAGTGCTGCTGAAGGACACAAGGGGTTTTTCTTCTGTCTTCCATCTTTTCCATGTTACCATGGTGTACAAACTGTGTCCGTCACATTGAGGGTGTGGGTGAGACTGGTCCAGCAGCACAGGGTACAGCACCGCTTCTCTGTTGTCCCTTGTTGTGCTGCCTTTGAGGCCCAGAAAGTTTTTGTCTTGTTTCTCTGAAGAAATGTATAGCTATTTCCATGTTGCTCCAAACATGTTTGCAAGAGGGTCTTAAAGAAAAACTAACCTGAGTCTTTTACCTGGAAATAGTATTACCTAATGCTTATACTTAGAAATCAAGAGTCAATTATCTGGAGTTATTTCCTCTTTGTTGTAACTTTTCTATTAACCTTGGAGAAACGAGGAACTTTCCTGTGCTTTAAAGGACCCTTTTCTAAAATGCGTGTAATATTCTTGAGCATAATATTTACCTCAAATGGTGTTATAAGAAGTAATGCTTACAAAGCATTTAAAGATTCATTAATACAAATTACCATAGGAGTGCAAATTAAATCCTGCTAGTATCATCTACTGCTACAAATTAACCAACATGGTTTTAATATACGCGAGCTTGTGATCAAAAATGTTTAGTGTAGATCAGTGATCCTGCAGGGTCCAGGAACTCTGGATACCACTTTGATGATACAGAGGATCACAATATCCTATTAACCATTCAATTAAACAGGGCTACAGCACCTTTTTGTTGCAGATATGTACTGGTGGATACGACCTTACAACATTGGAGTGATGTTCATATAAAGGTCTCGCCCCCAGTATTTAGAAGATGGGGAGTTCATGTGCCACAACGACCCATGCATTTTCTCCTTGTTGCTGGGAGCGTCTTCCTGGTATGAGGATGGAAATTAAATCTTTCTGCTGTTCTGGCGATGATCTCCCTGCTGAAGCTGTTAGCAAAAATGTCCGTACTCTGAGGGGTGGGATTATGATGGGGAGGGTTTGGTACTATCAGCTAAACCAAGACAAACAAATCAATTTAGGAGGGCAGAAAAGCCATTAAGCAGTGATAGCTTTTAGTTATTGCTGTTTTGAGATGGATTCAAAGGGATAACATAAGGGTGAAAGACATTGTATTCCACTATCAATCTCCAAGATCATCTAGTTCCTCTACCAATTACCCTGAGACTATGCAAAGCCTGTGATACTGGTAGCTGATAGGGAGCAGTGCAGTGATATTTCAAGAGAGAGAGAAAGAGAAATCATCTGTATACACACGGGCTATCTCAAAGGTGTTTTTCCTGTACTGAAACAATTAAATACCAAAGTGTGAAAAGCACAGGTAAAGCTGAAATCCTCCCAAACTGGGCAGGTTCTGGATCCTACAGCTCAAAGTGATCTACAGATACATTTTCTGGAATTATGTCAGAAATCTCTTTTCAGCTCCAGTGGTTCATTGGATGGGTCGGTGGAGCCTGGGAAGAAGAACATGCTCACAAGTTTGCGTGACGGGTGCTAAATCTGAATTGTTTCTGGGGTCAGTGTGGCGTGGTGTCAGCACTGTGGGGGAAACATCATTTCTCGCTGACAGCAAAGATGAGTGTTTCCCAGTTGCAGGTTATGATCCTTCCCAAAGGTGCCCTTGGGATGCTTCGGGGGAGGCTGTGAAGCATTTTATACCCGTGAAGGAACAGTCAGCTGCCTTTAATTGCTGACTGCGCTCCATCCTTCCAGGGCAGAGGTTTGTATATTTATATCAGCAGCCAGTAACTATAACCTATTCTTGTTCCCTTGGCCAACACAGGCTGAACTACTCTTAGCAGTGGAAGTGGTTAATCCATCCTTGGCTAATTAAAGTCTGGGAAACCTGCGGGGAAGGAGAGGATGAAAGGGTGCAACACAAATACAGGTTAGGCCAAAAGAGAGTTAAGCTCTCAGAAAGTTTAAGGATTTTTGTCCCAAACGAGGGGAATGAGGGTACATTTAAAATGTGCTACTGTCTACATCCCTCTGCACTGCAACAGAAGTGCAGTGTCTTCAGGAGGCTCCGAGAGTTTTTTGTGCCCCCCTCCCAAAGCGGTGCAAAGACGAACACTCAGGGAGGAGCCGCTGCAGTGCTTCCGTCTCTGAAACCTTGCTGACAGCAGTGTTGTTTTCTGATCCACAGGTCCAGATGATGGCATAGCAATAACGTCACTGTCCGGGGAGCTGGGGTCCTTCCTCGCCTGCCTGCATGCTGCTTGAACTGATCCCAAGCCTTTGTTTTTGGACTGAAGAAACCTGAAAACCTTTCTCTCCTAATTCATGAGCCAGCAGGATGTGGTCGCTCTGCTTTCAGAACGCCTGCTCGTAGCCGCCTACAAAGGCCAAGTGGAGAATGTGGTGCAGCTTATCAACAAGGGTGCCAAGGTAGCCGTTACCAAGGTAACAAGAGAAAAACGCTTTGCAAAATCCCTGGGAACTAACATAACTCCTAGGCCATTGTCTGTGAAAATGCCCTCATAGCTTTACCATTCTGAATGTGACTGAGGTTAGCGTTTAGATTTCCTTAAAGTTTATACTTAATAGCTCATGTGAATTTACAGTGTAGCGCATGTCTTGTATTTATGCACTTCCCAGCGGACGCAGCTGTGGTGAATGCCGAGTCCTTAGAAACATAGTGTGTCGGTGGAGGGGCAGCGACATTTTTCAAAGCATGCATTGACTTTTGAACACTGTGCGAACTGATGAATGGAGCGATTCATCGCTGTTGACGGAACGCAGTTCAGAGCGCCCATCTTTCTGGGTGAGGGGATGGGGGAAAGCCACCTGTTGTGGTAGGGTGAAGGTAGGCAGAAAGCGTTTTTTGCCACTGAAGTCTCTTGGTACAGCAGCCTCGCTTACACCCAACATCTTCATTGATTCGTGCCGTGTAGTCCCCAGTCAGTTCCAAACTTGGGGGTTGCAAACTGTATTCCCCATACCTTTGAGATAGTCAGCATCAAAGGATTTCTGCTTAGATATTAAGAGAGTTCAAACTGATATTCACTTATTCCTAATTCTCAACATGTTATAAATAATACTAGCATATAAAAGATGAAATAGAAGTGGCTGTTGCAGAGAAGGTTTGATCAGCAAAAACCCTTTAAAAGAATTAGGTAAGTTAGATCTTTAGAGTTGTAACATAAAATTTGGGATGTCCTGTTTTGATGAACTATTGTTCTCCATCGCATCTAGTTTTATTTGTATTTCCATATTGGTTTTGAACATTATATATATATGGGAGCTAATATTTACAGATAGAAAGCAAATGTGAGTACATTTGATAAGTAATCTGTCTTTTCCTCTTTTTATCTGTCAGTGACAGTTGTTTTCAATCCCTTCACAGTGTTTGAGTTGTAGATAGTATTTATTTTGAAAGCTGGAGTGATCCAAGGACAACCGGTGTTTGTAAGTTTTGTTTGCCAAAACTACGTGGCCTCTTGTTGGTAGATACAAAGCACAGATGTAATAAACATGAGTGGTCCCATAAAGATGCCTGTTTGGCTCTGTTGTCCAAGCAGCTCCGTAGCTGATGAACAGCTATTAAAGGTGGTCAGTAATAGGTCAGGAAATACTGGCTTACAGATGTCTGAATGGTAGCTCGGGGTTTTGTGGTTGGTTTTTTTTTTTCTTTTTAAGAGCATGAGCTTTGAGACTGCTGAGGAACGTACCTGAAAATACACAAACAATTGAAAGGATGCCATGCTTTGCATAAATTTGTGCATTAATGTAATTTCAAATCCAGCTTCCACACTGTTTGAACATAAAATGTGGTGTCCTTTGTAATGGTTGCCAGAATAATCATGACACTGATTTAACTGTTTCATGGAATTAGTTGCCGTAATCCAGAATGCAAATGCAAAATTGACACTTTCTCGTTGTTAAGGTTGTTTATTATGCAATTATCAACACCTTCTGTTAATTACAATAAGAAGCAAATTGTGCAGATCTGACTTTCAAACACAAAATCAGCTTAATTTATAAAATGCATATTTGCTAGAGTTGACAAGTTTTTCTTTCCTATATGATATAGGTGGCTTCCTGCTTCTGCACTTGCTTTGTTGTTCAGTCCTTGTGTGGAAAATCAAAGCAAAGCTCACTGGGCGGCAAAACTGCGCCCAGGTGCAGAGTGTTGGTGTTGGAAAGCCGTGCTCGCTGGTGAGCTCTGAGGCCATCCCTGTAGCTGACCTGGTGCTATGGGATTGTAGCTATTTTCTAGAGGTTGTGGGTCATCCCCGTGGAGCCCAGGGAGGGGGGATGACAAAAGCTGGCCCTCTTGTCATTCTGGATGCATCCTGGCACATCAGCAGACAGCACAGACGAGGTACTTGAGTAGCCCAGTGACAAGCCCTGCACAGAAGAGATGAAGTCAGATCATCAAGACTGTGGAGGAGTGCACAGAGGAGTGGCAAGGCTCTCAGAGGAGTGACCAAGGCTACGTGCATGGAGTATTTTGGAGGTGCTCATGCACTTATTCCTCCTGTGCTGTGAGCCAGATAGAGGTGAGCTCAACGTGAACCAAGAGGCATGAGACCAAGCTGCTGCCCTCATCAAAGCCCATCAGTTCAGGCTCAGTAACGTCCTATCCATGTCTTCACAGCATCCAGTTTGCATCTGGCTCTCACCCAGCCAGCTAGCTGCATAGAGAGAGCATGTGTACATTTGCCTATGAAAGGCTGTATAAACATACGCTGGAAGAGCTTGGTTTGCTAATCTGGTGACACACAAAGGCTGGAAGGAGAAAGAGCCATTTAAAGTCAAGGACAAGGTTGTCACAGGAGCAAGCAGTATAAATTAGCCTCAAGTATATTTAAACTGGAAATTTGAAGGGATTTTTAGCCATCAGAGAGCCAGGTTCTTGTGCAATCTTTCAATAAGCAGAAGAGGCACAAAATAAGAACTACTTTCAGGATAGGGGCTGTTAATTTTAGGATGGAAATTAGATGGCATGCGTGGTGTAGCGGAGAATTATTGATCAAGCTTTCAGATAAATTGAAACCCAGAGCCCTCTCCCCTCCCCAGGATAAAACTCATTGCAAATGAAGCATAAAAATAAATTTATTCACGTGCATGCCTTAGTTCTCTTATACCTGTATGTCTTCTGCTTTTATTCAAAGTCTTCAGTTTGTTCTGTCAAATTAATTTTAAATTCTAGGGATTTGCTCCAAAGGAAAAAAAGAAAAGGGAGAGGGGATGTTTGTACTTCTCAAAATTCCTGCTGAATTCTGTCAGAGTTTTGTTGGAAGAAGACGTGCAGAGACAAAACTCTTTGGAGGGAGGGAACAAGTTCCCACACCACTTCAGGCTTAAAATTTATTTCTGATATGCATCTGTAAGCATAGACTGATTCTTGTGGAAGAACGCCATGCAGAGCCACAGCTTGAGGTGACCAGGATCTAGAGCTAAATGCTGGAGTTCTTTATTCAAAACAGATTAATTGAGCATGGCTTAAGAAAAACGAAGCATATTTTCTGTAACAAACCAAGTACTATTAAATGCTGGCTAGCTGGCAAGCTCATCCAGTTCTATTTTTATCATATATAGGGAAGGTCATATGATCTGGTTAATTGCTGCTTCCGTAAACAACAAGTCAGCTGCAAAATAGTATTTCATTTTTGTTACCTCTAACTGTATGAATAAAAATTCAGTGGAGAATCGGTGTGTCCAGGTGCTCACTGCAGCGTTTCCTCAGGGATGCACTTGTTTCATTTTGACAGTGTTACTAGCAAGGCATCTGTGCAGGTGAAATCAATATGGAAGTGTACACTCCAGCATCTTGCCTGACTCCAGTGAGGGACACTGGGGCTCTGTCCAGGTTTGGGGCCTTTTAAAATACATAAAGAAGAGCTGACAGCCAGCAGGTCACAGCGCTGTTGACGATCTGACGCCAGAGAGCCCAGAGTGGGAGAGGGCTGGTGGCCCTGCATTGCACATACATCAAGCGCTTGTCCTGGTGCTGGGATCTCTGCCACCAACCATGCGGGGTGGTGACCAAGAGACGGTCTGAATCTCAGCGTGTGAGGCTTCATGGCTCTGCTTTGGGCATTTTCTCGACCAGGGTGCTCTGTTCCTGCTCTGCCGGGTAGGATGAAGAGATGATTTCCATTTTTGTGCCTTTTTGTCTGACATTCTTCACAGGTGTGAAATTTATAGCTGTTTTTTTATGAAAAGGGCAAAAAATACCCGGAACAACTGGTCATCCAAATTAGCTGATCCAACAAGCGGGTGCCTTTATAAAGTATTTTGGTGAATATGCTGCAAAAGCTGGAAAGTTAAGAACTGAGCCTGGTATAATTAAGTCTTTTCTTTCAAGCAAGAAAGCTGGTCCCATCTTTCAGTCCTTTTGTAGTAGAGCTTTCTTTCAGTAAAGTTATTGACAGCTGCATCTTCGACATTAAAGCACTGGGACTTTTGCTCAGCTAATCTGCCTTGCTGTCTTCCTAGGATGCTGTTTTCCTTTTCCTGAGTTATTTTTCTTTGGATTTTCTGAGTTGAGATAGCTTAGGGAAAGGGCTAAGAACCACTAGGAGTGGCCCAGGAGGAACGATAATGACGTCTCAGATCAGGTCGGCTCTTCTCTTGATCTTGTCCCCAGAACGGTCCCTGGAGGGTGGAGAAAAGAGGGATTTCACCTCCCAGGCATCAACTTCAGGTGTATCCCAAGGATGCCTGGCTGAAACAAGGCACTTCTAGGGGAACGGCAGCCCTTAACGTCGGCTTGCTCCATGCCCAGAGATGAAATTTCCAGGTCTGAACCTCTGCATTACAGCTCCCCAAAACAAGCGTTACTGGGTGTTGGGTTTCCCTGGGGTGTTGCAGCATGGGGTGTAGCATTCAATAGTGAGAATTAATTGGGCCAGAGAAAGCTGTGTATTAGCAAGCATGCACAGAGGAACATGCTGCTTCTCTGTTAAACATGAAAAAGATTGCCAGAGGAAGTCATAAAGGTGTAGTACAGGCAGTTTTAATGTAATTTGTATAGCGCCATGGGGTTTATGAATATTTTTTCAAAGGGAAGCAGAATATAGCTTTTCTGCAGAGCGTACCATTAAGATTACAGCTATAAAATTGAATTCTGTGGAGAAGCGATGATAATTCAGAAAAAAACATGGAAATGAAGAAGTTAGTGCTTCTGTTTTTATTCAGGAATTCAGTTTGTTTGTTTGATTTAATTTTTGAAGTAGTCATGTTACGAACCTGCCATATGGCAACACTTTTGTAATGCTGGGGTACTTCTAATCTTATCTTCAGGATTTCAACTTCAGAGCATGTTGAGTTCTTTAAAAACAATGGGGTTTTTTTCTTCCTTTTTAAGTTAAGACAGAAACAAAAAAAGAAATATATTTTGGTGCTTTCACATTTTTGTGCTCATTCAGTTTGAAAAACTACTTGTGTCTGTTTTAAACAATAAAAAATAAATGAAAGGGGACTAGCAAACATTTAGGGACTTGCTGAATGCCTATTGAGGTCAATGAGAAACTTTCTGCTGACTTGAGCGAGCAGGTTATTCATGGAGAACAGTCTAGCGGGTCATCAGTGTGAACAATGTGACAAGACTTGGTTTTTGTTTTCAAGCTTTCTAATAAAATGTGGATAGGCATGGTTTTGTGTAAGTGCAGAATGGAGGAATAAATAACAGTCCTTGTGCAGCATAAGAGCAGGATGAGATGGAGAACTGAATGCCCTTGCGTGAAAGTATCCACAAATACATATACACAAGGAAAGATCATGTGGCTTGTGGTGCCAAGGCCCCCCCCCCCCCCCCCCCCCCCCGGTATGGCTTTGCTTGCAGAGTGCATACACTGGCAGCTGCTCTAAGAAAATTTTAAACCATATGTATTGGCAGCAGCCTGTCGATGTCTGGAAGTTAGAATACAGATTAAATACAAACAAAAACCCTAGCCTTGCATTTTACTGCTGAAATTCATGTGGCTGTTTACTGTGCTTGGCTGCAACCTGATACGCCCCATAGCTATAGCAGCATGTCACGGTTGTTGGAAGTCGCAGCCTTAGTGCAATAGGTCCCATTTATTTTGTCAATAAGCCCGTGATGTGGGAGGATTTGTATGATTTGTTGCCTGCTGAAATAATTATTTACATTTGAATTTGAATAGAAGTCCAAATTGCATATTTTTTATATGAATGACTGCTTTATTGGTTAATTAGTCCCAAGTTGTAGCAGTCTCTCATTTGTATTTCTGTAATAACCCCCAAATCATTACGGTTCATATTTGGAAATGCTCACAAGCTTTTAAGTCGGTAATCTGCAAGTTAAGGAGTCTCTGGTTTTAGTGTTGTCTCCTTGCAAGGAGCATCTGTAGGAGACACTCCTGTTTGTATATGTTTCCTCTCCCACTAGGACCCATGTGTGTATTTAGGTAAATCCCCTCTTTGGTGCTGCAGTGTTGAGTCCAAAATGTCTTTATGGAGGAGACACACAGAGGAAAATTTGTCTGCCTTCCTCCCTCTTCCTCCTAGATATTTTGGGTAGGATGCATTGCTGTGAGAGAAAAATTTTAATTAAAAAAAAAGTCCTATTAGCCCATCAGCAATCTCCTTCACAGCTGGTGTAAAGCACTGTTGGTATGACTTGCAGACACGAAGAAGATCAGAGGCAGGCAAGAGCAACTCTGGCTGTCGCTACTGGGGCTTCCCACCATGGCACAGACCTGTTGAAAGTTTCTCTCCAAAGATCGCGATGCTCTAAGTTTGTCATCACAGCATGAGGGGCACCCAAATCGCCTTGTCTCTCCCTCATAGTTTGTTCTGCATTGGTGTGTGCGTACATATGTACATACATATCTGCGTATATATGTATATGTTTGTGTGGGGAGGTGGGTGGGAGTGTTTTTCCAGTGTTTGTGTTGCCTGTACTGGAACACTGTCCAGCTGTACCGCCCATCTCCGCTCTCATTTTGGTGTTACTGGGAAGAAAAAGAAAATCTGGCATTGCCAGTTCTTGCAGGGTTATGGTTAATCTTGAGATGATCAGTGTTCTTCCAAAAGCCTGAGCCTCCAATCAGTGTAATGTGCTGGAATTGATCCTCCTTCCCACTCTCCATTCCTAGGCAGGGTCACGGTTTTCCTTTATAGTGTCCCTTTACAGTGGGAAGAGCTCAAGGACTGCATGTATACAGTAGCTCCAGTCTCTGAAGGTCTCTCTAGGGTTCTCCAATAGATGGGATGCCTCTGAACCTATGTTTTTTGATAGAGAATCTCGAAACACACAAACCCTCTGGAATAAAAATAATCCTCTAGTCTGCCATATCAGTAACTTTTTTTTTTTTTTTTTAAAACAAAAACCTGAGTTTTGGGGACCTGGCTGAAGTTTTTGAACACTTGGGGCTAATGACAGGCGAAATGCACAGTTAACATGAATCTCTGTTCGCTGAGTGACAGGAACAGCCAGGCAACCCTTGCTTGCAGCTCTCCCTGGCCCCGCAGCGGCCTCTCCCAGCAAGTACCCTCGCCTCCTCCAGCACCCATCTCCTGTGGCTGGCCATGAGCACGGTGAGGCTGCCCAACTATCAAGAACGGGGAACGGTTTGGTCCCAGTGACAGGAGAACTTGGTGCTCCCTGGGGTGAGGACAGCCTCCTCTGGATAAGCCCGTTCCCTGGGGCAGCTTTATTTTAATGTGCCTTAAGGCACTGAACAGGCAGGTGAAGGTTGCGTGATCTGGATCTTCTGCGGTTCTGCAACCTTTTCTTGTGCTTGCGCCCTGCCACCAGGCACACTCTGGGTGGCAATTGCTTAGGAAGGTGCGTTGGGTGAGGAAAACACATCCCTCATACTGAAATCAACTCATACTCTGCTTTCATAGTTTATTTTTAACACAGTACCTTTGGCTACACCTCAGCATTTTTTCAGTGGTTAGAGATGGTTATCTCATCAGAAAGTTTCCCTGCTGGGATATATTCATGTAGTTGATATTGTTTTCCTTTTAAAGTACATGAGCTGGCTTCAGGTTGGGTTTGTTTGGGATTTTTTCTGCTCCATGCACAGATTGCAATAAATTGTTTTCATGATATATTAGTAACCTGCTGGGAAGCGAGATGCCTGGATTAGGTGATTTACTTATTGCCATTAAGTAATGTAGAAAGTCAGAACCCATAAACCTGAACGTGCTGGAGCACATATTCATAATCCAAACATATCGTTCATAGCCAGGAATGATTTGTCAATCTGGCTTCTTTTTTTTCCTTTTTGTCCTTTCTTCTCCCCTCTCCCCCCCCCCCCATGTTGCCTGGAGACTTTTATGCCTCCTGGTATTGAGTTACATGGAACAGCGACATAGCCCTGGCTCTCCTCCAGGCTGATGGAGAAGGAAGCGTGCTCGGTGCAGCTTGGTGCCCTTCACCATCAGGGCAGGCATTTAGGGACCTGTGGCTAGGTCAAGTGAGAAGCGCCCAAGCAGCAGGCTGGATGGCACCCAGGGGCAGCAGTGACAGTCGAAAGCGAGCCCTTCCCACGCTTTCACCAGGGCAGGAATGGACATTTCCCGCATGGGAACGAGCTGCTGCCACTGCCGAACAGGAGACAATGTTTGGGTTTTGAGACACCCACGTGTCAGTGTGGGTGAGGACTTTTCCCTTAGGTCTGGCCCTTCAGGTCAATAATGTAGTACAGTTAATCCACTCTTAATGTTTTCAAAGCAGGGCACAACTAGTCAGTAGTGACATGGACATCTTGTCCCCAGCCGTTCTGTGGATTTCAACGCTGGCTTTCCTTTTTGCTCTGAAGAGGCTGAATTCCCGAGGCTTTACCAGCTATGCGGGTATGGGATTTGCTGTGTGAAAACAATCCTGTCTTGAGCTTGGGTTTTTATTTACTTGAAGTAGCTTTCTCACTGGAGAAGTTGCTTAAAACCTCAAAAGCTGATTGTTGCCTTCTGCTTACTTCAGGCCACTAGTAGTCAGCCAGCTCTTGAGCTGTTTGCTCCTTCTACGGCTGATGTATTAGGGCTCTATATCTTCCATTGCAGGGTAAATCTTCGTGTGGAAAAATAGACAGTCACAGCAACAGTAATAAAGAAATAGATATATAACAGATCCAGGTGAAGAGGAATGTAACTCTCTATCTCATAAAATGCCTGGTAGAGAAAACGGGATTCTTTGTGAAGATACTCTTGTGATTTTACCAATGGCTGGAATCCTGTTTTCTTAATTGCAGTGAAATAAAATTTGCAATGAAGAGTTTCAGAGTGTTGCTGTTTAACAGTTCTTAAGGTGTTTCACTTGCTTTTCATGTTGATGCTTTGAGATTTTATGTTGACACACACATAACACACACACATACACATAAATGCTTCCTAGAGCAGGAGTTAATTCTTGATTCACCCTTATAACTCTTCTTTTTCAGGTTGTATGGGTTAAATTTTTAGGAAATCGCTTGTTGTAGTTCTCCTCTGTTGTCAAGACTGCCTCTTACAATCTCTTGCCTCTTTGAGCCTCTTTTCACATTGATTGTTGTGCCTCTGCATTGTAGGAGAAGCAGCCTATTCCCCTTTTCCTGAAATTTTTAATTTTAAATTCTGCCAAAGAATGATCAAGCGGGACTCAGTTACAAGTAACTATTGTTTTCCTCTTGTAATTTCACTTGGATTTTTGGAACCCGTTTGTTGGGGAGATGCTATTTAAAAAAAAAAAAAATTACTGCCAATTTTCAATCTTTTTTTTTTCTCCTAAAACCATAGATCATGTATCCATCTCACTAATTAAAGCTCTTCTGTCCTTCTGTTTATTAGGGTACTGTCCTTGATTACCCTATAGATTGAATTACTCATCACTATTTTATACTCTTACTTTCATGTAGATTAGAGCTTGGCAATGTTTAAAAGTAAGTATTGTCTAAAAATAAGTATTGTCTAAAAAAACCTGACAGACCTTTGGCAAAATGAGGTTGGTTGTTGTACACATGAATTCACTTGGAGTGACTACAAGTCTTCCATTCCTTTTAAGGGGAGCATTCGTCATACACAACAGCCCAGTAATTCTTATTTCTGTCGCAAAGATGGTACTGATTACAATATATGAATTAGCCCGCTATTGCAACTTTGTCGTACAGAGTTGAAAGCGGTTGACAATTCTGTGCTCCAGAGGGACAGAAACGAAAGGCTCATGACTTCTCTTTAGGCATGGACACAAAGCTGGATCTGAATTTGTAAGGAAGTATCCTTACGTGAATATAATATCCCTTTTGTAGAGTATCATCAAGATAAACTGAAATGTTGCAGAAGGGGGAGGAGGAGTTTTCAGCATACACAAAACTAAGGTAAAGCCTGTGGTACGCTAATGTATGCCAATTGCTGCTATTGCAGGCTTCAGAGAGAGAAGTACGAACAGGAGAAGGAGGAAAAGAGGATAAAATTCTGGTCAACAGCCATGCATAAAAATTCACTTTAAGGTATTATTATTTTCTTCTCATTCATAGCATGGCCGGACCCCCCTGCATCTTGCTGCCCACAAGGGTCATCTCCACGTTGTCCAGGTTTTGTTGAAGGCAGGCTGTGACCTGGACATTCAGGATGACGTAAGTAGACGTAACTTTCTTGCTTGGGGTGGAGGGGAAAAGGTAATTTGCAAGTAAGAGTAGACCTTCACTTCTTTGAAGTAGGATTAAATGAAAACAAAATCTGTCTCTGTATTTTCTAATTTGAAGATGCAAAACTGTATGGGAGACAAAGTAAAATGTGGTGTTTTTCAATGAATAGCTTTGTCCTCATGCTCAAGAGCTCTTTATAAGAGCTCTGGTTGTGCTGGGCTGGTGTGAGTAGCAGTGAAAGTCATCGTCTGCCTTTTGGTGCAGAAATGAAATAAGAGCTTGTTGTACCACATGGGAACCCACTGGAGGACGTCAGGTAGGGGACACAATCCATTGCGATGTTTGCCTGGAGTGGGAGGTGGTTTTTGTGTAGATGCATGCCGCAGTGTATGGAGTATTGAGCAGCTGCCCAGAGCACTGTGTGGCATCGCAAGGAAATCGTCCCGTTGGCAGCCGTGCTTGATGTGGGGATGGTTGCAACTGTGAGGCTGTCATGTGGTGAAGCATCAGCACAATGAAACCAGCTCTGAATTTAGCAAATGGTAGTTTGTTTTCATTGGGTAAAATATGTAAGTTATTGGAATTTCTTGGTTTTCCATAAGAATAGTTCTAATCTTGGACAAGGCTTTAAGGCACATTGGAGTGACCGGTAACATGGTTTTAGGGACCTCACTCTGATGAACAAAGGTGTAGGCTGAAATGTGCAACAGCAGTTGAATAACCATGACTTCTTCAAATTTGTTGCTAACTTCTGATAGCATGCTGGAACAAGTTTGAGAAAGGGTTGCTTTTGTTCCCCCTGTAATAAATAAGGTGTAGATTCTTCAAAGGACCTAGAGGTCCAAAGGTGGTTAGTAGAGGCACCTGTATGACTATTAAAAGGACACTGGAAATGTCTAGGTACCTTTTGAAGATCCCCTTAGGCATTTGTTTGCATCTAGAGAGTCTTAAATATCTATAGAAATTGGAAAACTGGTTTCCTTCTCTGCATGAGTAGCTTGCTTCCCTGTGAGACGTGAGTAGTCTGTCTGACAAGCTTAGGACAGGGGTACTGGTGCAGCCAGCTTTCTGCTGGGAAACTTGTTTTTCTAGGAAGAAACTTCACTTCCTGTGCTCTTTATTCTTTCCCTATGCCCATCTGTGAAACGGAGCAGATTTGCAAGTGTAATGGGAGTATCAGTTTATTCAGATGTATCCTGAGTACGTTTTTCGACTTCTCCCAGCAAAAATGATTCATCAGGTATTTAAGACAAAATTGCAGGTACTTTACAAGTACAGTCAGTTTTCCTGAGAAAAGCAAGTTGCTGCTCTAAGAATGCAAGAACTTCACTGATTTGGTCAAATTGGGTTTCTGTGAAAACTGTTTTTTGAGTAAGTCTGGGGTTTTTTTAATCCTCTAGGAATAAAATCTAGGCTGTTTATAGGTAAAAATGATAGCCATAATGGAAAAACAGTAAATCAGTGTTTAGCATCATTGCAGTTTAGTGAAGAGTCTTGCACTATAGAAATATTCAGCTCATAGAAGACCTACTTCACGTGCCTTGCAAGCTTCTCAGGGGCTTTGTTCATGACAACTGGATACCGCTTCTAAATGTGGTAACTAATGTGAACAGATTAGATGCATGCTTGATTCACAGATACTGTTTCTTTAAAATGTATTTTGATTTTAGCTCTGTATTTAGTACTAGTAATTCAGTTGGGGTTGAGAAGAGCCTCAGGAGTTCCTGAGTCTCAGAGGGTGTGTTTGGATTTGTCTCAGAGGAGGAGGAAGGCTAGAACTCCAAGTGAAGATTTTTGCTTGTGAAAGGTATTAACTAAAATATTTCTGCTTTCCTTTTACATAGGTCTTCAAAGAAGGTTCTCTGTTTATGGTTTCTCCTTGTATAATTCATTTTTACACTTTATTTATGCCCCACAGAATACATTCTTATTCTCTTTTAGTTGCAATTTATTGATTATGCCTTCAGTCACATTTAGTGTGCTTATTTGGCAGTGAAGGCATCTTAGTTTCAAGTGTTGATTAACATCTGTACGTTTCATTGCTGGTTTTGAGGAATACAGATTTAGGTTCAGAGATGAAATTGCTCACGAGATTGGGGAGTATCATATTTAATTGAAAAGTAAATTACTTAGTTGATTTTTGTCTGTGGCATTATTGTGATAACACAAAAAGATCTCCAGGTTCTAAAAAGATGACCTATATTTTATTTTTCTAAATAACAAGAAAAACCTAAACACATTTTATTTTGGAGTTGACTGTCTTTAGCTAATGAACGAATGCAAGACTAACTTTTCATCTGCCACATGATAAGCAGAAACTTACAAGTTGCTAAATGTTGTGGAGAGATTAAAACACTCACTTCATGTTCTACAGATGCATTCTTTAAAACACGGTAAGAGCCATAAGAATTAGTTGAAGAATGACCTCCAGTGGCCTGGAGTGGGATTATTATGAATTTCAACCGGTGGAGTCCAGCTCTGTAGAGTACGCCACCCCGGGAGCTATCTCTTTCCTTCTCCCTGCCAATACTGAAAACTCTTACTGGGATCCCAGTGCCATCTCTGAATGGTCAATGAGTATCCATACAGCACACACCTCAGAAATAGTCAAGGAGAAAGTTGTCCCGGTGAAGGAAATCAAGGACGAAAAAGATAAGAGAAACCAGAAGAGAAAGGCTAGGAAGGAACCTAGAAGATCAGAAAGAGAGAAGGAGGTTAGAAATCTTGTGCATCAACCCTGCTTGAGCTTGATGTCTCCCATGTTTGCATGCTGCAAAACCTTGGCCTGGCGGTCTGGCATGACCGAGCTCTTCTGCGGTGCATGACTGTATGGCGGGCTTTGCGCTGGGTGCTCTGCATCAAGTTTCCTGCCCTGTATGCGCTCTCTGAAAATCTAACTGGGAAAACAAGTTAATTTAAAAAAAAAAGGCCCGAGGCCCCAAAACTCCCCTTCTGGAAGCTCCAGTTTAAGAAGCAGAAAATTACTTTCCAGTGGAACGATAACCCAGGGTTCATAATCGTATCTAGCTGAATGTAAATATGCAAAGTGGCTTATTCCTGTACTCCCATTTCAGTCTCATTTAAGCTGTAATTTGTTTTGTTCATGATTATTTTTTCATGTCTTGATCACTTCTGCTGGTCACGCGTCATTATTTATCGTTCAGAGGAACGTCTTCTTACTGTGTATCATGATGACTGCCTTTCTTTGGCAAAGGAGGAGGGCAGCAGCACAGTGACATTGAGAAACACCAGGGCACGTTCAGTTGCCTTTGTGTACGGCTGCTTCAGGATATCCACGTATGCTTGTATGCTCCTGCGAGTATTTAACACTTGGTTATATATTAACTTTAAAATATTTTGAACTTTCTACCGTGAATTTAGTGGTTTGATTTCATAGTGTAAGACTTTGCAGGTGCTGTCCAGCACTTTGTATCAGGGATTGAGGGCATGAGTTTTTGCTGGTTATTTTGGTGCAGTTCTCCTGTAGCCAGACAGTTTGTTTGCTGATTTCTGCAAACATGGAAGGGCAGTGAGGAGGCGAAGTGTAACACTGGAGAGGGGCTTTAAAGGAGATTGTACAACTGATGGATGCTCTGGAGAATAGGAGTGTGCAGGAAAACAAAATACGGTGGTTATAGTATTTTTGAAGTCAGAGAAAGGAAAAATTAACATGTATTACAAACTAGGGTAAAGCAAATCTCATTAAATTTGGGCAGTCGAGTCTATAATAGAGACTCCAGTAACCCAGGAGAGCTAGTAGAAGTACTAATATCTACTTGAAACCTTTTTGTAAGTTCCTTGCTAAGTTTCCTTTCCCCTGGGGTGAACTTCAGATGGACAATAGATTGTATCCAGTTCCTAGGTGCCTGGTCCCAGTGGTTGCATCCACTGCTTTAAGTTTATCAGCAAATGAAGACACTTGAGGAGGTAATTGCAAACATCAGGACACTGAGCAAGTGCCACTGGCCTAGCCAACACAGACGTGCTAAAGGAGAGGGGTAATGCCAGAATCCATGGAGAAGGTCAAGATTTAAGTATCTGCCTTTCTTCAGGACTCCCAGCCTGTAGCCCTCTCCTGAAAGCAGGTGTTTAAGCTCTCTGTAAAGAGCATGGTTTCACCCTTTGGAAACGTACCTGATGGTGCTGGGCCTTGCTGTGCAATAGCCCCGTTACAGGTAGAGCGCACAGGGCGTGCAGTCCCTCATCCTCTGCACCAGGGGATGCAGACTCCCATCCCGGTTTCCCACCAGCATCTCCCTCTCTCTAGCCCAGTGAATACAGATGTTTTTCTTAAAGATGGATTGCTTTCAACACAGCAGTGCTTTCATGGCAAGACAAGCTGGGTGAATACCGTAATCTCTGGGCTGCTGCAGAAGAGCCAGCAGCCACCTCCTTCGCTGGCCTTGTTTCAAAGGGTGGTGGGCGTATCTGCAACTTGTGTGGAGCTTCTTCCAGCAAGTGTGCGACGAGGGTGCTCACAGAGCGAGAGAGAGGAGGGGAAATGGCCGAGTTTGAGTTGCTTTCAGGGCTAGGCAGCAGCTGAGGAAAGGGATTTAAGATGCACCATTGTAGACTTAAGTGCCTTATTTCTACCAAGCCTCACTTAAGCACCTAAGTGTCTTTTTGGTTTTGGGCCCACGCCTGCATTTAGGCAGACTGTTAATTCTGTCAAGGTTACATTTGCGTGACACAGCACTGGAGTTATCTCTCTTCATTGCTACTGACCTGCAGTCTGTTGCTAAGGCATAAATCACTTACATACAGGATCGTAAGCTGTGCCCAACATAATAGTCTGGGCAGTTAATATGCATTTACTGGTGCAATTTCTCTCTGAGCCTCTGGAACTAATGCTTTGCTAAAGGCAGAGCACCGGTCAGTGCTTTCAGAAACAGTTATTTTAGCAATTAATAAAAAGATATGAGTCAGTGATTACACTGTCTAAAAATTCACGCTGTGAAAAAAATATAACTCATCTGTTTAATCTGACTCCATAAGAGGCAAGATAGGGGTTTGCTCCTCTGCTAATGGGGAGGCAAGACAGGTTAGAAACGCAGCGGCGCAGGCAGTGTTACGTGTAGGTGGGCTACGCCATCTGCGGCTGGGTCACTCGGCGACTCACACGCAGAGGCCATCGCAATCTGGTCATTCAGCTCCCACAGCACCTTAAGCAGTTTAAGGTTAATGGGTGTGCTGAGGCCCAAGGGAAGGGCTGACCAGGTCCTGCCCTGCTGGCTGAAGGGCCTGGGGGTGGTAGGGACCTTCACCAGACATTGATACCTGCCATCTCTTCACTGGGAGGTGCTTCAGTCCAGGTGAGGCAGGGTTTGAGATATCCTTTGACACTCCCTGTTATGTGGATGAGGTATTTATTTACCTGGTCAGGGTGCTGGTTGGACCTTACTCTTAGATGCTTGGCTCTCCCCATGCTTGTGTAGGGACGATGTCAGCACCAAAGCCCACACCACCAAAGCACCTGAGCCTACCATCTGCGGGACTTCTGTCCCTTCACCTACCCAGGCTTCCAATTCGGGCACCAGAATATGGTACAAGACAAAGCCCGGGCATGGCTGAAGCCACCCCAGTGCTAGTCTGCAGCCCTGGCAGATGGCCCCCCAGCACATGGGCTGGGCTCCCCAAGAGAGACCTGCTCCTGCAGCAGCGAGGTGTGCTTCCTGCTTTCCAAATATGTGTTTAATTTAACTGAGATGCCATTAGAAGTAGCTGTCATATCTACAAACCCCGAAAAGCCGAATAGCCTGACCTCACTGCAATTACTGTGATAGGGTTGGGCTAACGACAAGAACAGCCTTGATTTAAACTCGCCCAGTGAGAAGATCCTTAATTACAAACTAAATCCAATACAATCCATTCCTGCCCCCAATTTGGTCTTCTCCACAATCAATTTTCGGGACTATAAGGAAGTAGGAACCAACCATTCATTGTTCAAGCTCCATCCATTGCAATGGCAGATGTCACCTTGTTTTAGTCTTTATTATAATATCTTGTGTAGTTTTGCTGGTGCAGAAATACCAGTTGGCAGAGATAGGTTGACGGATTACGTTCCACTTTATGGTAGTCAGATAAAATGACCTTTGCACTGTCCACATTACCCATGGCTGCAGTAGCAGTAGCTGTGCCAGTCATCAGTACCATGCACTATCGAAAGAGGCTGTTAAGTTCTTCCCCGGCTTGTTAGCAAGCAGATTTCTGTGCAGTAATAGTTACTGGAAACTATCCGACACTTGCACTTGTGAGACGGTATATTTTGGACATTTTCTGTAACATTTTTGTTATCTTTAAATTTGGAATATTCAGAGAACTTGCAGTGCTGTCACTTTTCCAATACTTCATGTTTTTCTGAAAGTCCCAGTTCCTGGAACCATTATTGTCTTTGTTCAAAATCTCTTAAAATACATTTCCAGTCTTAAAAGGGACTAGAACAAAAGTAAGAATATGTGACCTCTAGAGACAAAACATAGATGGCAAATTAAAAAAAAAAAAGCCCTCAACACAATTTTTAAAAATCAACTTCATGATTATAAGCCAATTTAATGATTTACTGGTGGTGGCAGTTGGCATGGAAAGGGTTACCGACAGGTTGTGGTTGGCAATGCTCATTTTTCACTTATGGATTAATAACTATTTTGGTGTCATTAGCAGAAAAGAACTCCCCCAAGAGCAATTTTTAAGTCAGCTGCTAATTGCCTTTGAGAACAAATTATTAAAATTATCCAGTTATCTAAAGACTTGTAGACTGTAGGACAGAAAATACAGAAATTCCTCTAGTTTTAGTATTTAATATAATGGGGTATTATCTGATTTGTAGCAGAGAAATGTTGACTAGCTTCCTGCAAGCTTTTTTTCCTCGGGATACGTTGCATATCTCTGCCCTGTGTGTGTTTTTAGCAACCATTATCTAGATAAGCAGAAGTGGATTGGATTCCCACTCTGTTTATTCATCCTCCAAAAAGGCTGTGTGCAACTTTGAAGCTAGTCTTTGTGCCTGGACTCAGGCTGTGCTTCAGCATTGCAAGTTCAAAGCAACTTCAAAGGAAAGCCAAGACCGGTTTTTGTGGTAGCGGTGGAGCTACTGCAGCTCATTTTCCCATCGGTCGGTGCCTTACATCCCTACACACTGCTGCATAAATCCTCCTATTCCCCCTCTTTTATCATGGTTTCACCAACATGCACATAAAAATATATAGATAACCCCCGATGGGCAGAGCCAGTAGTTTGTGCCTCCCTAGTCTTCAGTTTCTGGAAGGCTTGTAGAAAATTAACCTTGGGCTCTCGAGCTCAGCAAACGCGTTCAACAGTTGTGAGAGGGGAGATAGATGGGCAGTCAAACAAGATGAGCGCATCAGCATAATTTCTTTTGGAAACTTGGCCATAAAGGAAATAAACTGATGTAAGAAACTTGCTTGTTGCTGCTGTGTGGCAGGTCAATGAGAAATGAAAGTCGTTTGGACCTCAAGATTGCTCAGTTCCTTGAATGAAATAAGTTGATGGTCTTGCAGTTGTGGTCCTCATCATAAAATTGCCTCCACTCTTAGCACTAATTGGTAAATTCATCAGAGGTGCTGAAGAGACTGATCTCATCTCATGCTCCTTATCCTAAGCAGGGCTGATGGAGCAATCAGAGCCAAAACAGGAGAGCCTCATCCAGTTAGTGTAAGTACTGGAGGATCATTATGATGAATTACGACAGCCTATAATTCCCTTTAGTTCCCTACAGATGCTGTTGATTATTAGGCACGTAGTGCCAAATGTGTTAGATTCACTGCCTTCTAATAATACCATACTTTTAGAACGCTTCAGCGCTGTATATGGGATTGTGATGACCTGCAGACTTCTGTAAATAGTTGGTCTGTAGCTCTCTGATACTTTCAATAACTTCATTAATCTCGGAAACGTTAATGATAGTTTTTTATGGGAACTGTTTTCAAAGGCAGCTTGGATTTAACAGTATGATGAAGATGCTGGCCCTGTGTGTGTGGTATGCATTTGCATTGAGTCAAAACGAGGTGGGAATGGTACCGATTACAAATTTGCTTCTTTTTGCAGGGTGATCAGACAGCATTGCACCGGGCTGCTGTCATAGGGAACACCGATGTTATAGCAACTCTGATTCAAGAGGGGTGTGCTTTGGACAGACAAGACAAGGTAATAGGCAAAAGCAAAGCCCTGTGGGATGGCAGCCTTGCCAGCCAGTAATATTAAGGTCTCAGAGAGAAAGTCATGGTTTATACTCCTGAGTAAGTATCTGATGCTTTGAAAGTAATTGGAACAGTTACATTGAAAAAAAGCTGTACCATCTCTTTAATATAAATTACTGATTTGGTTATTTTTTTATGTCAAGCTGATAGTTTTTGATTTAAGACTCTGGTCTCGGCTCATTAAGGGAGGAATTAAAGAAATGTACAACCATACTATGCCCTATGCAAAACATTGCAGATTCCCTTGATTATCCCAGAAACTGAGAATCCTAGGCTGTAAATTTAGTTTGGGAGTAAATATAACTAATTCCAAGTTCCAAACAAAAGAAATAACAATATTTTTAGCCTCTTCTAAAAATAAAATAGAAAATAAGCTAGGAGGAAAGGAAAATGTTTTATTTGTTAAGTGACCAGGTGGGGTGTGCAGCTGCTGCATTCGGAATGTAACGTTACTCTGCATGTGGACACAGCACACTAACTTTCTCCTCTTGTGTGTGTGCTCTCCAGGATGGGAACACCGCTCTTCATGAAGCTTGTTGGCATGGATTCAGTCAGTCTGCCAAAGTGCTGGTTAAAGCAGGAGCCAATGTTCTTGCCAAGAACAAGGTGAGACCCTGCAGGAGGAGCTTTCAGTTCTGGTGTAACATGGCTGATTCTCAGCACTGGAGATTTCTGGCCATGGCATTTCTCAGCGGGTGAGGGACCAGCTCCTGGTGGAATTTTTTTCTTCTTTTTTTGCATTTATTATGCCTGGATGGTTCCTTCACAGGCATTAGAAAATTCATATTTTGACAGCTGATGCAGGAGGAACTCAATAATAGCACGTTGAATGATACATTAATTATGGCAGAGGAGCACTGCAGTTCCTGTGGAAATCTCCATGGTGCTCTAATTTATACCGAGTGGATTCATTGTGATTGGTGTGATTTAAAATGAAAATGAATTGTACTAATAGGAAAACGGCATTCAAAATCCACACTTTTATTCAGCAACTAAACAGTCAAGTGAATGTAAGCCATAGAGAGAAAAAAAAAAGTGTACCTTTTGTTAGAAAGTTCTTCCTATTACATGAGTGTAGGCTCTTACCAAAATCTTGTAATGAACCTGGATTACCTTCCTTTTGGTATTTATAATACCTTGAGAGCAGTTTAGAGGAAAGAATAACAAAGCAAGGGGTTTTAGTTCCACTCTAATTGTAATACCTGTGGGAGACTTGTCTTCAATTCACTAATTCAAAAGTTAATGGAATAGTCTAGGAAATGGCGGTAGCAGCCTATGGTGTGAGCTGAGTTAGGGTTTGGACCGCTGTGCTGATGGGTTGGTCAGATCACACGGTTAGCACCGTGCCCTTCGTTACAGGCAAGAGAGCTTTGGGATGGCTTTATGGGATCTCTGGGCATTTTTTGGTAAACATCTCTAAAACAACAACTGAAAGGGGCTAGTAAAGAAAGGGAAGAAGGGAGACAGGTGGCCCAAGTCCAGGATTTGGAGTAAAAAGGCACATTGCCCGAGCGTAGAGTTTCTGTATGTGCATGTGTGCATATATGCAGTATATATGCATATGTTTGTACAACTGTGGTCACTTTGTGGTCTGTAGTTACCTCATCTTTGATATTATTTTATGTGTGTTCCTTCTTCTATATTGTTCCAACTTCCAGGTTTTATTTTCTGTAATTATTTTTTGCTGTAGTGTTCACCTAGATTTGTATCAGAGGTACTTTAGCCAACTTCCCATGCTTACATGTAACAGACAATAGTGCTTGACTTTATAGTCCTGTGAACCATTATACTCCATATAGTCGTGTATATGCGTACACTTATGTACAAAGGGGTGGGCTTAAGATGCAAGTCTGGTTATCCTGCATGCTGCTTGGATGCCTTATGGTATTAGAAGATTTAGCTTACAATACAGTGTATGTCAACAGTTTGGAGACAACCTGTCTTGGAAAGTATGTGCACAGAGTAGCTCAGCAAGGTTGATGTCTGAAATATGACTGGCAGACTTTAATACTGCGTGAGCAGCTCCTGCACTGGTCTTTGCTGTCTTACCCGCACAATCCTCTCCCTTTGCATTTCACCATTTGGGTGTTTTTTAAGGGACAGGATCTTTTCTCAGGAGCTGCTGAAAAATGCAGAAATTGTGCATGCTTGCACACATGCACATGCTTTTACCACTTTTGCTTTCAAGAAAAATGAAGAACTTAATTCTGCTTAATCCCAAAATGGTTTCTCTGGTCTCTCAACTTTTTATGTTACTGACAACAAGGCATAACCTTTCTGACAGCTTTTCTGGCAGCCAGGGCTTAGTGCCATGTACAGGACCACCGTGTGGGCTGTTGACTTACACCTGGGTGTTGTGTGATTTTGGCTGGATGGGACAGATACAGGCTGCTAGAGTTGCCAAACCCTGCTAAGCAGCAGAAGATGGCAGGGATTTGACTCTGTATTTTCTGTAACTCCTGGTTAATATCTCCTGGGAATGCTTGTATGGATGCACTTTTTGCAGCACAGCACCTTTAGCACAGTATATAAAAGAGCAATGCAATTGAAGATAGCTTCTATATTAAGTGAAATGCAGAGGCCAGACAGGACACCTGGGATTTTAAAGGCAAGTCAGGCGGGCATCTGAGGAATGGAACAACATGTGGGTAGACCACCTGGGCAGCCATATTCCTCCTGTGCAGCAATCACCCTGGAGACGCAGTTTATTTTCAGTCAAGTTGGCTTAATAAAAACTCTTCCACTGTAATAGATCATCCCATTACATCAGTTGCAGCCTTCTTTTTAGACCCTCCCTCAGTCTGTACATTTCAGTAAAGATTCAGTAGACCAGTGAAGACCCCCAGATCGGTACAACTTGGACTCACTCTCCCTCTCACAGAAGCTGGTGAGAGATTTGTCACCCCATGGGAGATGAGCCAGATGAGCCTGCTCTGTGAGCCCTGACCCCAGGCACCAGCACCGTGACTTCTCCCAGCACCGAGGTCCTCGCCCAACACCTACTGCACAGGACCTCTCTGCCTTCCCACCAGGACCGACCTTCCAACCTGCAAATGATAAAGACATTGCAGAGGCTTTTCAGAGATAAACCCAGGAGGGGAAAAATTGACACTTAAATGCAATTTAGCTGAGAAAGAAAATGTTCATGTCTGCCACAGCTTAGAGACTACATTCAGGCCTGAAATAGTCTGTAATGTGGAACTGAAGACCTAAGACAACATCTAAGAGTTGGCCTTTTGTAATTCAAACCCTGCGGCTTTGATCCGTGTCTTGAAAGCACGGGGGACAAATTAAAGGACATCATCAAGGTGAACAGGCAGTCTAGTAAGCATGGGAAACCTTTTTACCTGAGCTGATTTCATTTCTAGCTCCCAAGAGCCAAAAACCCCAAACATTTTCAGGCCAACAAAAGCCAAATGCTGTCAGAAAGACTTGTCAGACCAATAAAATCCTTCACAGTGTTAGAAAGACAAGCAAACTCTTCTTTGATTTCTGTCCATAAAAACTGCACGTTTGCTTCTTTCAGGAACCGTAGCATGTGATTCTGTGGGGTTTGGGTGGCTTTTTTTCCCTTCTCATCTTGGCTGGAGACTGGCATGGTTTCTGAACACTGAAGCTTCCTGATAGACTAAAATCTGCATCCTGCCCTGTGGGAGCACCTACAGACCCAGCCAGACTTGGAGCTGGTTTGTGTTACGATTGTAAAGAAACAGAAATCGTTGTGACCCTTGTCTGCCTAACACCCTGCAGCAATCGCAGCTGGCTTTGCTTGAGATCAGAGATGCTATGCCATGGCAGTGTGTTTCTTTGTGTGTGTGCATGGGGGAAACCTGAAACACAAGAATGATATTTCTTCAAATGAAATACTTGATAGTGCTCTTTGATATTAATGAACCAGACAGTTTCTAGAGTCCTAGTCCCTTCCTGCAAACAGACTTGAGCAATGCAGATATTGTTAGACTGTCCAATTTCTGCCTTTACTATATCCCAGATAAATAATTTCCAGGATGGAGAGGGTATTTCAATATCCAGGTTCATTTAGCTCGTATCTTCAGGGAAATAACAGTTTCCCACCAGTGGGTGGATCTTCTTGTGGGAAGACCTGTGAAGTTTTATTTTTTAATGCTTATGTCCAGTTTCTAAATATGGCTTTTATATTCTCCTGTATTTCTCTAAGGCAGGTAACACACCTCTTCACCTGGCTTGCCAGAATAGCCATTCCCAGAGTACTCGTGTTTTGTTACTTGGAGGATCTCGAGCAGACCTCAAAAATAATGTGAGTTTTGAAAAGAACGTGTTAATTTTTGTGTGCCTTTTTTTTAGCTATATTGCTTTAACTTGTAGAAATACTCAGAAATGCTTTAAGCTGTGATTTTTGTTATAAGTGCTATTAAAAAAACCACTAACAAACCATTGTATACATCATGTACAGGAATGTTTTTGATAGGACTGAGCGATGCACTACTTGTAGCCGTCTCTTGAGTGGGGATGGAAGGAGCCAAAGGGGGTTTTGCTATTGCACAGACCAAGGCAGCTACCCCTTTGCTGCTTTTTGTTGTCCTGATGGCCTGACCCATGTACTGTCATGCAATTCTGCAAAAGGGCTCCTCTCTCAAAGAGATGGAAATCTTAAAGGGGTTTTGTACCAGAGCAGGGAAAGCCTTCAGACCTGCCCTCACTGAGACAGGTAATACATACTGTGTGTTGGTCTGTCAAATGAAGTAGATTCAAAGTGACTTCAGTTTCAGACAGCTTTCCTCCTATTTTATAATGATTCTGGCATGACAAAGGAAAAAAAATCTACAAAAGGAAGCCAGGTGTTTTTGTCCCTGCTTGATAACAAGGCACACAGAAATGGAAACCCATGGGGCTCTGCTCCCAGTCCCAGCTGCGCATGTGCCACCCCTCATGGGGATGCTGCTCTGGCCCCCACTCCTCATGTTTTCTTCATTATGTGCAACACCGAGTTAAGTTTCCAAATCACATTGGTTTGCAGTTCAGAAGAACAGATTTAATGTAAAAATGTAAATCAGGTTTTGTAGTGCAGTAAACCAGCATTTTATAATTCCAGTATTTCCCATCAGTGGTTAAAGAATTCGTACCCCCACCTTGCCTGACCCCAGCTCTTGCTAAACCTTCCCACGCATGATAGTAGATTTTGTACCGCAGAGAAGACAGCATTGCTGTTCAGTGGAGGTGTGTGACATTTACTGCTCTTTTTGATTTAATAGGATTATTTCATCCCTGAACACCATGACAAGCGCAAGCTTTCTTACTGCGATTACATGCTCAGAGCTTTGTTTCTGTTTGCAGGCAGGAGATACCTGTCTGCATGTGGCTGCTCGTTATAATCACTTGCCCATCGTTAGGGTGCTGCTCAGTGCTTTCTGTTCTGTCCATGAAAAGAACCAGGTCAGTGCATGAACTTCATTGCGACTCTGCGCCCTTTGCATACGGCAAGTTGTTGGAAAGAGGGATTCCTACCCAAGGAATCCTACTTCACTGTGTTTCACTGTACCACCAAGTGCCTGAGCTTCTAAAAATAGCCTTAAAGTAATGGCATATCAGTGGTTTATTATTTTGCCATCACATTTGCATCATTTCTTTAAAGCATTGCCTATTTATGAGGTTCTGCAGTCATATGTTGGTGTAGAAAGGGGGTTTGGGACAGGGGTAGTAGTGTAGGGGTGGGGGTTGGCGCTCCTGAGTCCTTACCAGTTCTGTGCAGAACGGGACTGGGCAAGAGACTCAGTCATTTTATGGGGTCCCGTTTTCTCCTCTGTAGCTAGGTTTGAATGATCCTACAGCCATTAGAGAGACATTGTGAAGCAGAACTCACTAATGTTCAGATGCTACAGAAGTGTGAATTTCTCTGGAATACTTTTCTTTGCTGCATTTTGCAGTAGTGGGAATTAAAAAGACATAAAAGTGAAGTAAAAGCACGCTTTAAATTCAAAGTAATGGTCAGTCTAACCTAGGATTAATCATCCATAGTTGGTTTATAGGGAAGTAATTGATTGCTGTACCTATAGTATAGCCTAAGTGGGTGGTAGAAGGGAATGGATTTAGTACATTAAAATGTGTTAAATCTGCTAAATAAACAGATTATGTGGTGCTTAACCGCATTGTCTCATGTTCCTGGGAAATTTTCCATGTGTAGTTGAAGATCATAAAGATGTTTTCTGATTTGTACATTTAATCTGGTTTCTTAGATAGGAGATATTACAGCAAACAAAATGGGTTTCAGTATGTTAAATTTACTATGTAATTTTATTTGGAAATGCGTTGTTTAACTTGCAAAATGAGCTACTGAATATTAAGATTAACTGGTGTGAACCTGGCCCAGAGAGACACCACTTTCCTTCATTCCCCAGCACTACCCAAAGTTGTTCCATATTTGCACATATAATGCTTTTATTTATGAACATGCCTCATCCAAGTTAGCAACAAGCAATAGATTTTCACTAGTCTCGAGGAGATCTAACTTTCTGAAGGCAAAATGCAAGGCAAAGGGGACAGGAGGTCATTATATGCACGTGTCCGGTCTCCCTTGAACAGCTGCTGGCTCTGTTACCGGTGCCCAAATCTGATCACAGCCGTCTTCACCTCACTGCACTGGGACAAGGGCAGGGCAGTGTGTTAGTGCTGGACCCGGATCGCTTCCTGGCTCTGGTCCAACAACTGTTTTTCTTGAGGAATCTCATGAAGAGAACACCAGCCATCTCGCTGCTGGTACTTATCTGATTATTTTTGAGTAATGTGATACATGACCACCTGCGCACCAAATAATCAAACCTGCAAAAAAAAAAAAAAAAGAGAAGGTTGTGGTGGGAAAACCGGTTCTGCCCTCCAATGTCGTATCCATTTGCTGGTGGCAGAGCTGGGCTATCTCCAAGCTGTGTTGTGTGTCACTCGGTTTAGTTAAAACAGGATCACCAGTGCCCCAGCTCCATTTCTCAAAACCAGGCTGAAGTAGGTCCTTGACCTGAAGTAGCTCCTTGCCCCCTCCTGTCCCCTTCCTTCCAACTCTGCTTTTTTTATTGACCAGGCCTTAATAAAGCTTAGTTGTTGCATCAGTAAGTGTAGGTCTTTTGACCTTTGAGCATCTTTTAGGAAGGTGTGATTTCTGCAGGATGAGACCCAAGGACGTGTGTTATATGGTTGCTTTCTGCTTTGTAACTTGCAGGCAGGAGATACTGCACTCCATGTAGCTGCTGCTCTGAATCACAGGAAGGTGGTTAAGCTGTTGCTGGAGGCAGGGGCTGATGCATCCGTTGTCAACAATGTAAGTAGGACATGGAGTTTCTTTGGTATTTTGTATTAGAATCATAGAATCACAGAATGGTTTGGGCTGGGAGGGACCTTCAAAGATCATCTAGTCCAACCCCCCTGCCATGGGCAGGGGCACCTTCCACTAGGTCAGGTTGCTCAAAGCCCCGTCCAACCTGGCCTTCAACTCTTCCAGGGATGGGGCATCCACAACTTCTCTGGACAGCCTGTTCCAGTGCCTCACCAGCCTCACAGTAAAGAATTTCTTCCTAATATCTAATCTAAATCTACCCTCTTTCAGTTTAAAACTGTTACCCCTCGTCCTATCACTACACTCCCTGATAAAGAGCCCCTCCCCATCTTTCTTGTAGGTCCCCTTCAGGTACTGGAAGGCTGCTATAAGGTCTCCCCAGAGCCTTCTCTTCTCTAGGATAAACAACCCCGACTCTCTCTCTCTCTTAATGCAGACTCTCTTCAACACTGTCTCTAGTGTTGGTAGAAAATATTGGGTGTTAGAGTTGAATTAAATCTGGGTAAATAAAAGCAGTTAGTCACTATGCGCTCGTGCACAGAGCATGTGCTAACCTTGGGTGGAGAAATTCCACATTTCCAGCAGCTTGTGTTTTGAAGGAAATGCCGTTTTCTTTTTCGTCTCAGGCAGGTCAGACCCCTCTAGAGGTTGCCAGACAGCACAATAACCCTGAGGTTGCACTCCTCCTAACTAAAGCATCACAGGTATGTTACAAATCTCTCCCCAGTGCACACATACAGATGATGCTGAGGCCAGTTAACATAGAGGGGCCACATCACATCCCCTGGTCCCTAACCTTCTGCTGTGAAAGGTGCCTGTGTTTCTGCTGGCATTGTGTGGTGGCCTCAGGTCTATTGACATGGAGCCTTTCAGCCCCCAAGCCCAGCAAGGTGTGCAGATTAAGCCTCAGTATTAAGCGCTGGCAGAGGTCCTGGCTGCCCTGACTGGCAGAGGATGGAGCAGCCAGAGGCACTTGTTCCCTGTGGTGGCCCTGTACCCAAAAGCTCTCGGGTTGTGTCCCTCAAAGCCTTAGACTTCTCCAGCCCCCAAGACGGTTGCTCACACTGGAAGATGCTTTGAAATGGAGACAAAATGTCCTGTTTATACTCTGCTGCTGTGTGTGAAATGCTACAATGCTTTTCAGGCTGGAAGGCACATGGGAGGGCTCTGTATTCTGGTATGAGACCAGGTGTGATCCCTGCCCTGCTCCTCCTTGTCACCTCTGCATGAGAAGGGCTTGGCTTGGCTTGGCAACCAGCCTGGGGACACAGGAGGACACAGGAGGAGGCTCTCACCCCTCCAAGGGACAGCAAAGTGCCCTGATGGACTTAGCCGTGAAAACACACCGCCACTGAGCTATGAACACCCACGCTGATTGGCCCATCAGCATCCATCTGGCAGTGCAGTTCCTTTTATATGTTGCCTTTTAGTAGGGTGAAAAAGGTCTGCTCTGTTGCTTGGCTTCTGTGGTAGGAAAGAGCGTGACATCACTGAGTAACAGTGTGGTTTGCCTTCAGGTCTCACGCTTTAACCGTGGAAGAAGCTTGAGGAAGAAGAGAGAGAAGCTGAAGGAGGAAAGGCGAGCTCAGTCGGTACCACGGGATGAAGTGGTACAGAGCAAGGTACAGCCTGACATACCGGCTACATCTGCTGCAAGGAGGGAGCGTAAATAAAACCCATCAGGACTAAATCTAGTTGGAGCCATCACTTGTGCATGACCACGGCAGCTGTCTGAGGCAGTCTGTCGTACTTTGCCGCTAAAGAGTTATCCACTCGTATGTGCAGAGCAGCTTAAAACTGGGAAATTGAAGAAAAGGCACCTTTTCCCCATCTCTGCAACTGCTCTGAACTCCCTGTCTTTGCTTCAAGCAGGGCAGCATCTCAGCTGCTGATGACACACCGAGCAGCGACCCGCCACCGCAGAGGAAGAGCGGTCTGAAGGATGAACCCCGGTCAACCTCACCAGATCCCAAAGGGAAGAAGAACAAAAAGAAAAAGCCAAAGGAAAAGGTATCAGTAGATTTAAAACAGCAGAGGGAGAAGGGATAGTTGTTGAGCAATAGCACAGGCCTCCCTTTGGTGTGTCGGTGAGTCAGGGCAGCAGCCCCACCATGCTCATGGGGCAGAGGTAGTCTTCAGACCAAACCGATTTCTGGTGGGGAAATTCTGCTGTTGAGGGTCACATGAACCAGATTTGTGCGGAAATCTTGTTATTGTCCTGACAGACACCAAGGCTATCGCCAGCCACTGCAGCTGGATTGGTGTTTTAATCAGGTTTTTGCTGTAATTGTCACAATGGACTTGTCCCATTCCCACCAGGAATAGTTTACCAGGGAGCTCATAAATAGGGAAAACGTTGTGTGTATTTTATGCAGGTTTCAGCACTCTCAGACCCCATCTCCCCAGCTGATCAGCAGACACTCCCTCGGCCCCAGCAAAACGTGCCTAAGCGCAGAAGTAAACATCACTGCTCCTCTCCACCCCCTCCCCACGAGGTCCGAGCCTACCAGCTCTACACGCTCTATCGAGGAAAGGATGGGAAGGTGATGCAGGTGAGCCGGCCACTGCCCTCGTGGGGGGAGACACAGGGAGCAGCACTTGGAGTTGGGGCAGTTAGCTAACGGATAGAAAATGCACTCAATTAACTGCACTCTCAAGGGTATGAAATCACGACTGTGGATTTGTTTTCCTTGTCTGGGCTTCAGCTGCGTTTCGGCCTGAAGTCTGGTAAACAATAAGCTGGTTTTATGTGTGCTAAGGAAGACATACTTAACTAGTTTTGATCTACAAAGTATTTCCTTTTTGGAGATAAGGTGTGAACAGTGATTGGAAATGACACTGGAACTTTTATGATACACTCTGAAATATTAAGATTTCCAACAGGAAATGCAAAGAGCTTTACAAGTGAGAATAAGTGAAAGCAGTATGTGAACACTGAAGCTTACTACCTAAACCAAGAGCTTCAGTACGCTCAATACATTTTGTTTCAATTCTGTTTATTGCAACATGTCTTTGGGGATTCTAGGATTACTGGAGGCAGGAGCTGTACAGAAATAAACCTGGAGTTACCAGCTCATGTGCATTTATTCCAGTTTAGAGACTGATATTTTACTCATTTTATTATGCAAGTATTTACCAGTACACATTTCTAAAAAAGCATGAAAACTGTCAGCAAATTACCCTGTAGACATTGTAAAGGTCTATATTGTTGTTTTCTTAATATTGCCCTCCTGTACCTCTGGGAGGTCAATCCTTTCATTTCCTTAGCTTCTCACATCCATCAACCAGCCCTCCTTGGTCCCTTGCTGTAGTTAAGAAATTCAGCAGATTCTGAAGATCACTCAAGTCAGACTTCAAAGGTTTTACTGGCCATATTTTCCAACATCTCGACATGTAATGCCTGGGAAATTTCCAGACAGGGGCACTATGGGATTATCCTAATAGCAGACATCAGGAAGGGTGGAGGACCTTTCATATGTTAAAAGGACTGTCTCCCTGCCCCTAGGATCTGATGGTAGGAGGATGGGCCAGTAGGAGGGACTTGGGGAGCAGGAATAAAGGTGCAGAGAGCAGATAGGATTTGTATACAAATCTAATCTGTTCACAAAGATTAGCTTAATAGAGCTAGACTCCCTTATAGTATTTCCTGAAATACACGACACTCCTCTCTCCCCTTCTTTTTTGCTTGTCTGTCTTCTTTGATGCCCTCAGGCCCTGAATAGCAAACAGAATTTCTTAAGTACACGTAGTTCTGAAGCTTTCTCTAGCGCTCCACAAACCACCCACCTTCCCCTGCCAAGGGAATAACCCCCAGTTTGTCAAACAGTCCTGCAGGGCCAAAGGAGAGAGGGAGGCTCCTCTGCAGACAGATTCAGAGCTGCCACATTGGGCTCCTGACTCACCCCCAAAGGAGCCAATTTCTGCCTGCAGACTGCAGAGGGAGCGAGCTGTCCTCGCTTAAGGGAGCCTTTTGTGACCATCTCCCCGAGAGATTTCGATGTGCTGAAGTGCAGCTCCCCTTGCAGAGGAGCCTTGGGACGGTGTCATACAGTCAAAGGTGTGCACAGCAGATAAGGGTCAGCTGAATGCCAGCAGGGCGAAGGCGGACAGGAGCACTGAGACCTTGCCATACAGTACACGGAAAAAACGAGCACATAATTGGCATTAGGTTAAAAAACAAATGCGCACAAAACCACACACATCCACAAAATCAGGGTTTTTTTGTACAATTCCAAATGACAGCATCAAGACACGGAGTATAGGCCTATAATGTGGTATCCCCTCATACAGCACACAGTACCACGGCATATGTGATCTGAGCTCATTGCTGCTTGTAGCCCCAGCGAAATCAACACTGCTGTGTGTTAGGATGTGTCCATATAAATCAGATCAATCCTTTTCTAGTCTGTGCTTTTCCAGCTAATAGCCTGTTTGCTGAGCTACTGTAAGATGTTATCAGGAGTGTGAGATACAGTACATGGTACAGAAGAGCCCAAGACTGACTCAAGGAGCCTGTGATAATGTTCCAAGTATGCTAAGAGGACAGCGGGATGTAGCAAGTAAATGTATTACTCCTTTCAGGCACCGATAAATGGATGTCGGTGTGAGCCCCTGATAAATAAACTGGAGAATCAGCTGGAGGCGACGGTGGAAGAGATAAAAGCTGAGTTTGGGACAGTACAAGATAAGATGAATGTTAAGCTGGGCCAGATGGAAAGCAAAACTCAACATCAAGTAAGAATATGACCCCGAGGTCTGCTTGCCCATATGACTATTAGAAACATATCCTAAGCTTAATGAATATTTTCATTGTCATGATTTGTTTATTGCTTCTTGTGTTGTAAAAATGAACCTGAAATCTAATACTCAAGACCAGGGAACTGTGACATTCCACAGCGATCTAATGTTGCAAATTAGGGTCTTGAGAAAAACACATTTAATGTGTTAAGTGGCTTCTAGTGCTTCTTTAGACAATAAATCTAAACTGCTTGAGGCCCTAAGAGGGAAATTTAAAGACAGAAGGCAGTCCTACAGCTGGTTGGTTCATAATTATAAGAACCCCTCCTGCTGAATTCTGTTTGCACTGAGATTCAAGATCCTCTAAATTATTTTTATTTTTAATGTAATTGTTATTCATCAATAATTTTGTGGTTGAACCTTTTTGCAAGCTACATCTAATTGTAGTTGGCAGCATTCCTAGAAATGAAGACTGAAAGACAGACTGTACTTTGACTTATGAGTTTCACAGATGGGGATTTTGTTTGGTTTTTAACATGATCATCTCATCTAAATTGTGTTTTTTTCCACAGCTCCGTGTTTTAGACAAGCTTATGGCTGAGCGGCTGTCCGCAGAGAGAACAGAGTGCCTTCACCGCCTGCAACAGCACACTGAGCTGGAAAAAAATGAGGGGGAAAAACGGCAGGTAGGGCTTGAAACAGCTACTCCCTGTTAGCTCAGATGGATCAGAGAATATTGGAAATTTATCTCATCTGTTGAAACAGGCAAAAGAGCTTCAAAGACCAAATTATTCCTATCCACCACCTTAATCTCTAAACCAAATTTATAAAGCTTTTGCATTAGAAATGGGGAATGTGAAATCCAGTCCCACTGTCATAATTTCATTTGGTGGGTCTGAAGTGTGGGATCTGTAACAAAATATCTTTTTTCTAACACAGTGCTTTGCAAAGATTCCTACCGCTAAATTTTTTAACAGTTGTGCTTTCAGCTTTTGGTTCATTAAAGGACATCTGCAGGAGCATCTGCAAATAGGAACAAAGGCTAAGATCTGTGTTGTTCCATTTACTTCTCATCCATTTGGTTGTGTGCCCTGGGAATCTCTCCCTTCTTCTCTGTTTGATCTTTTTTTCCCCGCCACGTATGAAAAGGCTGCATTTCTTCCCTCTGACTTTGGCAACAGTGCACCATCTCCAAGCTGTGTATTACTGCCAATAGGCAAGTTCTTTTTGTGTGCTTGTTTAACCAGCATGACAAGAATAACTGTTCCCATAGAGATCCAGCTCTTGCCCTTCTAGCTTCTGCAAGAGCTCGCCATTAAAACATGCTAAGAAATTTGTGTTTCTCCACTTACAGGGGTAAATTTAAAATACAGCTAATTTTCTCATTATTGGTATTCTTCTAAGAATTGAGAAATAGTAAAATGTCATGATTTTGTAAGACTGTTCCAAATCCTTGTTAAAAGACGGGCACCTGTGATAATCCCGGCATAAACTACTGATCAAGATACTTCAGTCTGACATCTGCAAAACACTTTTCTCCAAAGAAAAGTATTTCTCAAACTAAGGCAGCTTTAGTTTTTATTTCATAGTAAGAGACGTAAGTATTATATTGGCTTCTGACTGTCTAGACTTGTGCTCCATCTCCTTGTAATCTCCATTTAAGAAATGAGATACTGGAGTGATACATCAGGTGAACTGAAATTACCATTAAGTCATATCAGCTGTTCCTGTTCTGTTGAGTCTAATGGAAACTACTGGAAAAACTGAGCTGGGCTTTAGTAAATGTATGGACTAAATGTCCACGTGCATAGGAGGGCCTGACCTAAATTCATGATGTCATATGAACAAGAGAGTAAAAGAGCTACTCATATTTTAAATGATTACTGGCAAATGCCTCTGCAGCTGACACTTATTCAAGCACCTTTGTAATTTGAAAGCTGTTAGTAATTTATCATTTAGTGTTGGACTCATCTTTATCACTGAATGAACAGCGGAGCAGAGGTTGGTAATGGTATAAAACTGTGTCCTAGAAGTGTCTAATTTGAATTTCACTCTTAAAAAATGGCAGCTTTGACCACATGTGATGTTCCTTGCAGTGAGAAAGTACCATTGATTGTATGATGAAACAAGTCAGCCTTGATCAGAGAACTTAGAGCTGTATTTGAAGTAGCACATTCAAATCTAAGAGGTGGTAGCTTGGACTGAAGAGGATGCCTTTCATTAGCTAATGCATAGTTCTTTGTATTTTCTGATTTGCAGTCCTTCAGATATTCCCAGTGGCAGCATGCATACCTGTACAGGGAGTCTAAGCCCACAGATACCAGGCTTGCTTCTCTTTGTCCCTGCCACACATCCTCAGCAGCCCAGGAACCATAGGATCTAATCATAGGATCATCTAACGGACAGTCTCTTTCTCACAGATTTCCTTGGTCGATGAGCTGAAGACTTGGTGCATGTTGAAGATTCAAAATCTGGAGCTCAAGCTTTCTGGAGATTCCAGGTCATCAAGACCAAAATCAACTTTGTCCACTTGTGAGTCTCTCACTGAGACCCTGGATACTGAGAACAACCCCCACAGTGCCAAGGACTGTAAAGGCAACCAGCCCATGCTGCAGGCAGAGGGCTCCCACCAGCATTCCTATATCACGCTTCCAAATAGCCTCTCGGAAGATGGGGAAAGGAGCAGAGTCCCAGTGCCAGAACAGAGCTTTGGGCAACATTTTTGCATTCAACAGGACGGTGCGTCAGGTACAACCTTGTCAGGTACTTGGATGTCATATTCCTTCAAAGGCGAGCTAATTAACTGAGGGATACTTGTATTAATACCACAGAGACTAATTCTGGCTGTGTGCTTTCCCCCATCCATATGCCTAATGTCTTGGGATTAGAATACACTTCAAGGCAGCTGCTGGGAATATTTTAAGACACAGTTGGGTGGAATCCCAGTGGCTCTTCCTGATGCTTCCATGTCACTGTGTCTTTGAAGCCAAATCCTTTGATGCTCTGAATAACTCTGTTTTCTGAAGTTTCTCCAGCTTCCCAGTCAGAATTGCTCCCACCCCATTGTCTGTCAGGAAGGTGTGCAGATTATCCAAAGTCTGCTGAAGAAAGTGTATTGTATTTAGTGCTTTTCAGATGTACGGAACCTATAATGGCAGGGTGCAAGGATGTGAATGTAAAATACTCGTTTCCCTTGTTAATATTCAAACTGCAAGGATCTAGAATAAACCTCTCACTTTTTCCTCTTTCCTTGAACCAAAGTCTGTTTAATTATTAGTTCATTTGACAAGAACAAAAATAGCTGAGACCATTCAAGCCCATTCAGGGATCACAGCCACCCAAAGATATGGAAGACCTTGGTTCAAGCCACCTCTGTGCTTGGCCAGGGAAGTTTTTGAGGAAAAAAGGAACAGGCAGAATGCCCAGGTCTCCACAGCCAGGGAGAGCGCTACCAAAGCCTTGGGCTTCTGTAAAATACATTGTATATGCCCCTCAAAACACTATGCAAAGGAAAGAGACATGGACATGGATAGCCCAGACTAGAAAGGCAGAAGACCACACAGGAGATCTTGTGGCAGCATGAGTGTGAGTAACTGCAATGAACAATTCAGGAGCATCAAAATGTGTTACCTTTGTAGAATTAGCGGGGCTTCAAGTTTTGTAGAAGCAGGGGGTTCATAAATAGCAGCAGACTACTTTGGGCATCTAGCCTGATCTTTGCTACACATCCTTCTTGTGAAGTCCTTTGTTTTCAATCTGTAATCCCCCAGCTGCAATGCAGTGCCTCTCTGCCTGAGCCAGCTTTTCTCTTTATTATATCACCTGACTGTAAAGATGCGATGAACTAATACAAGCCTCTACAATGTACACACAGCATGGTACATGGGAAACCGCATCATTCATCAAACAATGAGGATTTCTGAATGCTAAAATAAATGCCCAGAGCTTTTCTAAATACATATGTATATATTTTATTCTGTAGGTACAGAGCAACAGTTAAACATTGGTGGACCAGTTTCTTCTGCCCCTGCTCAAGATGTCAGGCCAAAGGACAAAGCTGTTAGTGCCAGCACGTTCCACAGGTTCCAGCAGGAGCTGCCCTCCTCCGAGCTTTTGGGCTCCAAATTAAGACACGTTAAGGTTCAAGCTGCTTTGCAGCCCTTGACTGAACCTGCAAGGACTGAACCACAGAGTGGCTACTTCATTGACAAAGGAACTCAGACAAAGAAGTCCAGCAAAAGCGGGCAGTCAAGGCACAAAGCTCTGCACCACGGCGGGGCTCATCAGAGCCAGGAGCAGCAGCCCTCTGCTCTGCCTGCGGGACAGCCGCCTGCCCCTCCGCCCAGAGACACCTCCCAGGCCCTGGAGATAACACAGTACTTCTTCGAGGCTGTTTCCACACAGATGGAGAAGTGGTATGAACGGAAGATAGAAGAAGCCCGGTGCCAAGCTAATCAGAAAGCGCAGCAAGACAAAGCTGCGCTCAAGGAACATATTAAAAGCTTGGAAGAGGAGCTCAGCAAATTAAGGACTAAGGTGCAGAAAGAGAGCTAGCATCTACCAAGCAGGTAAAGACAAGCAACGGGACTCATTTTGGAACCTGCTGTACAGGAATCTGGAATATTGTTAAGACATATACATTTGTAGTGCCTGTTACATACAAACAAAATGCTCTTTTTCAGGAGTAGAAATAACTTTGGAAACTCCAGAACAGAGGAGAATTCATATGCAGACTGTACTACTGACAACGAGATGCTGCAGATTAGATCCTTTCTTTGTTATTTCCAAGAGTCCGTTAAAAATTGCACTCTCAATTTCCAGGTGCTGCTTGAAAACAAACTGCATTAGAAACCAAAATTGCTTTCTGAAAAGGGAATTTCCTTATTTCCACATAGATCATGTGTGGCTAGAGGGTTCCACTGTATGCTACATGTAAACACGTGGTGATACCAATACTGAAATAAATCCAGGATGTTTAAGAGCTTTTGACAGAAATTCCTTAGTGATGAAGGGCTATTGATACTGTTTTAGATACTCCCCACGGCCTCCCTCTAGTCAGTGGAGAGAAGCTACCGAACCAACTCGAATTACAAGCCCACATAGGTGACAGATGCAGGCTTCCAGCTGGGAGAGGCCAGGCTCCCACCGAGTGAGATGCTAAGGCGAGTCATCCCATTAGGTACAGAGGCTGTGGTTGCCACTTTGCTTTTCTTTTGGTTTTACATCATTAAAGCAAATACTAAATTAGATTTGTTGTTTTTTTTTTTTTAATGGTGTCCTGCTTGCAAAGCTCCTTGTGGTTACATGGTTGTTGGGGCCATACTCAAGTAATCTGCCTGAGAAGTTTTGTTAAGGGCATGGATGGCAAATATTTTAACATAACCATGCTCTGCTTGTTAGGTATAATTTTTATATAAATCTCTTTTCCTTCAAGCAGCAAATGGCTGAATTCTCTACTACTGAAGAAGCTTGAGAAAGTCCTTTAGATAAAGAAGTGAAAGCTTGGTTCCCTGTACTCAGATGTTTCTTTTTCTGCAGAGTCAGGATTTTCTCCCAGATACATTCTCCAGACTGTCTTCCTTTGTTCCTCTGAATGATTTGTCTCTGTTTTTTCCCTCGTATCTCTAAAAAGAGAGGCCAGGCCCTGGTGAGTCAGCAGGTCTTAGGACTGCTTTCACAAACAGTCCCACAAAATAGAACTCAACATTTTAAAGTTCTTACGGATGTGTTCTGTTATAAAATCAAAACTTACAATGACCACTGTCGTCCAGGCTGACAGACTCCAAATAAACTAGAGGTACTGTAACTGGTTGCATCTGCATTCCTTTAGGGCCTCCTCCTCAACCTCTGAGAAGGCTCCATCAGATTCTGTTAGAAAAGTAAGTTTACTTAACAGATCATGATAGAACAATTGTTCAAAACCAGTTCAAACACAGGATAGTACTGTTATGCCAAGGAGAAAGAAATTTTTTTTCTGTACTGAGGAGCCCGAAAATCAATACAAAATACTTTACAGTATGGAAGACACCACTGACTAATTAGTAATTAAGCTTTCATATTCTTAGCAGATGTATAAAGCAAAGAAAATTGTATTATATAACAATATTTTTAAAGTTCTTGTTAATGCACTATCAAGACAAGAAAAGTATATCCGCAGTTATGGAAATACTAGTTTTATTGCTCTGACTTCGGTAGTCTAATATAGACACTTCCATATGTTTACAGTTTTGTTTAAGCTACTGTAGGAATGCAGAAGCATGCTATTTAAGTTTTGTATCATCTTGATAAAGTGAATGTTTTGCCAAGCAATTAAAATAAGTGTTGCTCAGAAGTCTGTGGTGTAATGCTTTCTAGCCAGAGAAAATTGACAAAATCCCCTTGCTTGCTGCAGAAGGGGAAGCAGAAAATTGGACTTGGACTTCTAAGCTTTTGTGTTTGTGGCTATAAAACATGGGAACTGGGTCTACCGTCTGTCCCGAGGGAGGCTGCAGGGACTGACTGCCATTTGTTACCCGACGCACGCACCGTTTCGGAAGTTACTGGCACAGGGCTGAGTTGTGCAGCTGATCGCACACACACTCCTGAGCTTGCACAAGAGCAAGGGGAATGGAAAGGCTATGGCGTTAGCTAATCTGCTTCACATATGAACTACACTACCAACGTAGCCATTGGAGCAGTGATTTAAGACAGTAACGAAGGGAGCAGTAATTTAAGACAGTAACTTGGCTGCAGATTTTAGAGGTTTTGTGAAGCCAACACATGTACTGTAAAATAAAGCGAGACATTTTCTGCTAATTCCTTTCTACTCCCCTTGGTAGTCCTCCCTCCTTCAAAACTACTGGAGTTGAAGGACTTCGTTACAAAATACCTGTATTATCTACCTTTCTCTGCAGCACACGCTTGGAGTAAATTTACTTACCCTAGCAGACTCTACTTGGACTCCTAAAGGCTTCTGGCAGGCAATTTTATCTTGACAAGCCCACAAAGCAGTGGCAATCACAGGCAGCAGCACTCAGGTCGGTGGCTGTCCAGGGCATTGCCTGTCAAGACCTATTCCTGGATTATATGGCCACAACCTAGAAATGTATAAACTGGAGTCAAAGGAGTAACGCAGACTCCGGGGTCCGAATGGAAAGCACTGCGATGAGGCAGCAGGGGAAAGTCTCCTGATTAAGGAGCAGAAATCAAACCACTGGCTGAAGGGAAAGGGAAAGCTACATGTAAGAACAAGCTGACATTGATAATGGCTTTGTTTAGTCAAAATTCCTTTCTAAACAGCATTTTCTGGTAACGTGAAGAATCAGTCTCCAACACACTAATGTTCTGTCAGTGTATTCTACCAGAAAATATTAACAAAATTTAGATTTTTGATAAAATATTTAGACATACATATTTTTCACTGACTGATTAGAAGCTCAAAGGCTTCTGTCTATACAAACCTGAACTCTTTAGCAGCCTCACTGGTTGCCTGAGCCACATCCTTTACTCAAAGCTAAATAAACATCACAAGAAAGGATTCTACAGTGACTTTCAGAAAAACAATTAGGAAAAAAACCCCCGACATTCCTTCTTGTTAAGCAGCAGCTTTTTGCAAAGCAGCTTTGCTGAAGTATGTAGCTTTGAAGAGCCTGCGTTTGGCCCCAGCAAGAAGCATGCTTCCTGCGCCCCAGTGGGGTCTTTCTTCCCTCCTGTAGCCTGGAGGGGGAATACTGGCCTGTCCCTTCCTTGTGCCAGCGGTGGCACTGACCAGACCTGCTGTGAGGAGGCCAGCTCGCTAACTCAGCAGAAAGGCTGCTTGGCAAGGGGAGGTGGCTCCCTACGTGAACCATAATAGCAGAGTGGGAGAGGGAAGGGTTCCTGCATCTCTTGAAACCACAGCCGAAGTTGTACACAGCTACTGGATCTATCCAGGTATCTATCTACTGTTGCCTGGCTATTTATGTTGAGAAAATCCCACACTCACCTTGGCATTTTTAAATTATATGAAAAAAACCCCAAACCTACTGCAATTCACAGGAAGGTAAGAACAGTTGCAAGCTAACAATTAAAAATGGAGTAATACAACATTTGGAAAAACAGACCACAATATCTGCAGTTAGTATTTTCTGTTTGTAATTCTACTTTCTATTGACTTTTAAATACTAACTTGAAGGTACTTCCTGTTAACTTGGTAATAACTGTTTCTGGGGGTAAAATCTCTTATTTTCATATATAAAGACCTCCCCTGTTAAGTTTTATTCAGCTATAACTGAAAACCAAGATCTACATACAAAACATTTTGTTAATATTTTATCATGTTTATTTGTTTTGGGCCCATTTATTTATCCCAAATGCTTTTTTAACCCCAAATTTTGGTAAAAATCCTTGGCACAGTACAGAAAGAGCTGTTACCACTATGAATGTTACCACTTAGAGTTGCCGCAATAGAAAACAGACAAAATAATCTGGCTTATATTTATTTTCCATTTCCCTGGCATAACACCGCTGTTGCAATTTTTGGTGCTTTCTGCTTTTCCCACAGCACATGCTACATCATCCATTCAGTTCTTTAAAGTCTTTTGTGTCTGAGCGATTCCCACACAGGAGGGTAACCAAACCAAGAAGAGGAAGGGGGAAAAAAACCAAACAAAAAAACCCCACTGTGGTAGATTCCACCTTCAAACATTACTGGGTTGTCAGCAAAGGCTGCTATTATAACCACATTCTGGAAAAAATACTGTGCTTGTTCGCAGCAGATCACAGTCCATCTGTCAACAAGATCAGGATTTTGCCAGCTTAAGTGTTCTTTGAAGTTCCTGAAGTTGCATGTTGCCTTGAGTAATCATCATCCTGATTGCATCCTGTAAAACAAAACGGAATCACTGAACTGGACGCCTGCACACGGCACAGGTTTTACACAAGCACGCCGATTCTAACACGTTAAAATACATACAACTCTTACCAGTGCTATTGCGATCTATTTCTTTGTGTAAACTAACATGACAGTCACTGACATGGTTAAAAAACAGGTGAATAATGAATTAATTTTCCCCAATTCCTTAATGATGTGTTTGGGGGCTGGTTATGGCTTTGCATTAAAACTCACTTTTGAACTGGATTCCAACTCCTAATAATGTTTTCTTTACGCCTCTGTCTCTGCCGCCTTTGCAAGTAAGTAGTGACAGCGGGCAGTGTGAAGACCGGTGTTTTATAGAGCAAGTGGATGTGTCTCCCAATGTTACTTTTAGCTAAGTACTGTAATGCTTTGTCTGCGTAATTCAGCCACCAATTCCTTCAGCACTGGCTGGAAAAAGGAACAAACTAGAAAGCAGAGGACAGGAGACATACAAGAAATGCAAAGGTTTCTGCATTTCACGCATGCTTCATATCCACAACGATCCAATGTGATTGTGTTCAGCTTGAATATAGTTGAAATCAAAGATGAAAAAAAGAAGCTAGAGAAAGCCTGACCATTACTAAGTTTATGTTAGCTGTCATATTATTCAATACAATTTTTCTCATCTGTGGTTTGAGTAAGCAGGATTTGTTTGGTTTTTAGCTTTTTAATTCCAGATTATTATCTGAAAATGAGAGAAACATTACTAATGCCAACAGGGGGGATAATACTTAGAGATGCTGAATTATTTCTTCACATAAATGCTCCTTAAGAGAAAGTAACAGGAGACTTCTCACCAGTCTAGAAGTGACACTACAAAACAAACCCACGTGCTGAACTACAGGCCAGCGCGCTGATCGTTCCTGAGGGCAGGCGGTCGGGGTTGTGGGTTCCCGATCCTCACCTCTTCTGTAGCATCTTTATTTCTTCTGAATTCCTCCCTGGCCCAGTCCTTTAAATAGCGGCGATCTGCTTCAGCAGGGACGTCGCGAATAGCCCGCAGGATTTTCCTGTATAACTGAAGAACCTGCTGTCGCCTCAGGAACTGGGAAGGAGAGAGGGAAGTCTACCCCCTGTCCCAGGACACTGCTGAGAGCTGTACCCTCGGAGGCTTTGTTCTGGGGGACAGTTAAATAAACACCAAGTTCCCCGTCGCCTTTTCTAAAAGATGCAGTATTGCCTTAGATCCCAATCCAAGAAACTCGGATTTCACAGAAAGGAACACACCACATGCGGAATACGTTAAGGTGCCTGAGGCTAGCCGTACGCACACAACGCGGCATTACGGGGGCGAGTGCCAGCTCACCCTCCCCGCCACCGCGGAGGCCTGTCCGCCCGCCCGGGCCCACAGCGCAGCTCCCGCCGAGCGGCCGCTTCCCTCCGCCTCGCTGCTGCCGTTTGCCGCCAAGGCCGCGGGGCCCCTGCGCGGCTCCTGTCAGGACTGCGGCTGCCGGACGCCAGGCACGGCGCAGCCGGAGGGCGGCAGCAGCCCTGAGGAGAGCGCGGCCCCCGCAGCCCGCCGCCCCCGGGGTGGGCCCGGCCAGCCAGCCCCGCCACCCCCCGCGCCAGGCGGGCGAGAGGAGGCCCGAGCCGCCCGCTCGTACCTGCTTCAGGGTGAGCGCGCTCGGCGGGAGGCGGCTGGCGGCCATGACGGGCAGCTCCGCCTCTCCCGCCGCGGCCGTGGCCGCCGAGCCCTCCCCGGGCGGGCGGGGCCCACCGGCGGCCATTTCCTGCGCCTCCGGTCCGGGGCTGCAGGCAGCGCGGGAGAGCCCGCGCCGAAGGAGGCCGCTGCCCCAGCAGCCAGGGCTGGTCGCGGGAGGACACCCCCCACCACCACCCCACCCCCCCCCCAAGCGGGGAGGCTCCTCATGGCCGGGCCCGCTCAGCCCAGCGAGGCGGCCGTCGTGCCTGGCCGCTGCGAGCAAACCGAGCAGACTGTGTGCTCGTGTCCCGGAGCACGCAGGGAGCTAAAGCCAGAGGCAGAGCCCAGGACGCTGCTTACCTGTGCCAGAACTGAGCCCTCCCGGCCGTGCCTGCGGGAAGCGGCACCACAAACTGTACCAGAGGAAGCAGAGGCTGTGGGGCTGTTTAATTCAGGTCCCTCTTTTTTTTCTTTCTTCCAAAACTGCAAACAAGCTGCAGCAACAAAAGACTGCAAGTAATAATAGCCTAGCATTTCACAGACAGGTGCTTTGAAGGCTGATGCAGCTATAAGACTAACATGTTTAACTGTAGGATCAAATTAAAGCAGTGTAGTAAGATCTAGAAGTCACCTGAGCAGGACACCAATCACAGGACACTAAGCTACCTTTTGCATCTTTTTAAGTACTTGTGGCTGTGCCCAGACACGTAACTGTTGTGAAGGGTGCAAGGCACAGATAGTTTCTTCAGCACTGTGTCAATGAATACAGACATGGAGCTGGCTTGCAGAGAAAAAACAACAGTTAACTGATGCCTTTCCTTTCTGTGTTACTTGTACCAAATATAGTGCAAGCCCTTTGTTAATTACAGATAGAGAAAAACCCTGGTTTGCTTAAACATTTGTGCAGTAAGCACTGCTGCTAGAATTGTGTCTCAGGCTGTAACGACATCCCTGCAACAATCTATAATTTGCATTGGAAGTGTATCCTTGCAATCTTAAGTTTTAGTTTCTAAAATATTTTCTCCATGTTTCCTACTACAAATATTCAGTACAAGTCTGAAATGGAAGTACATTCTGGAGAATTACCTAATGAACTAAACCCACCTACTTCCACAGTTAAATTTCCCTGTTAAGCATGTTAAGTATTTGTACACATGTATGAGAGATCTAAAGAACCCTAGAAGGATATTATATAGTATCTGACATTTAAATTCTGATGGGATAGAGCTCCTGTTAAGTTTTCAGTTCTGAAATTTGCTTATCATGAATTAGCTGTGGCAAAGCTACACGCATATGACAAACAGCTTTGCTGGCCCATTTCACACCTCTGGGTCTTGCCACTGCTGCATGTCAGAGCAGCTACAGCAATACTTCAAGTAAGGTTTTTCTATCTAGAAGCCAAAGAGACCGATCACATCTTTGGGAGTACACCCACGTTTCCAGCCATTTTCTGATCAACTCCTCCACCACACTTAGAATGAGGCACCTTCAATTTTTGTACGCAAAGAAAAATCTTCAAAGGAGGGGGTATTTAAACAAAGTTTCCTTCAGATTTTCATTGAAAGTCAAAAGACCCCTAATCAAAACTCTGTGCTGGCATATCCTCATAAAAGGAGGATAGGTGTTGAAGTTACATAAACCACAACACATTTGCATATGAAAATTCATATTTGTGCACTGCTAGAGAATGCACAGCATTTCCATGTGGCAAACTTGGTTAATTTATTCAATCTTTGATCAACTTAAAGAACAGACATCATAATTACAAACAGTGGTACCTCTTTTTATTAGTACAGACAATATAAGATGCATAGCTTTTGCACTGAAAAATCATGTCCATGCTCTAAGACATCAGATTAATGAAAGGTCCTCCATGTCTGCCTCAGACAGAGGGGCAAACTTCACAGTGTAACCTGGTAACATAGGGATGATCATACGGCATTATTCATAAAACTCCCTGTTGATATTGTCAGACAAAAATCAGCAATAATTAAATAGGATGTCTTTAACTGCAGAAAGGTTTCGAGTATTCAAGTACTTTTTGTTGTTGTTGTCTAAAACCATCTGCTTCCCCTGCTCCCACGACTCCTTCCCAGAGAGGCACCAGCCACATGGGTGAAGCTAAAGAATGCTTTTTTGCAAGATACCTGAAGTTCTTCTAATGCAGAAATGCCTTCCCAGGAGCAAGACCGATTTTTCTTATTGCAATAGACAGTGGTAGGAATAATTTTACCTTTGTGAACATTACAAATACATTTTTTTAAAAAGTAATAAGTTATTACAAGAGAAGTTGAAGAAAGTTTTACGTTATTTGTGGGAATAGGCAATGAAAGAAGACGACAGTCTCACCATTGCATAATTCTCCTCTGACAAATGTGGAAGAATGCACCTAAACCATGTTGTTCTTAGGCAGTCTGACTGCCAGAGGGCAGCTCCCGCACATTAATCCTAGTTAGAGACCTTATGAACTCCCCGATGAAATGCTGTTTCATGTATTTCAGCGGTTTAGCAGCAATCAGGTACTGACTTTGTCTACAAAGTCTACAAAGTGTCTGAGGCAGTCACCAGTTCAAACCACTGTCTGAGTGCATCGCTGAGAGTTTCTGGAAGCGCGTTCACATCTCTCAGGATCATGTAGAATGGGAATGGGAATTCTTCCATGTAAGATCTGATTTCAGGCAATTCTCCAGGTCCTTTGAATATAGGTACTTTAATGTCCAAAATGGAATCCTGTAAAAAAGAATTGATGTTACTACTAAACCACGTGCATCTTTTATAGGCCTTTGATATTATTTATCCTATTTTTCAAATACTTATAATTCCTCCTCTGTTAAAGTAAGTTAGAGAGTTTTAAGATTAAAAGCCATAAGTGTTCAATGGTAAATCAAATAAAAAGCTGAACACAAAGCAGTTAAATGCTTTTGCCCTTTTAGATAAAAGTGCTCTAATCAACGAATTACAGGCTGGAAGAGACTAAGCTTAAGCTTCTGCAATACCAAGTTCTAGAAATAAATCCTGTCTTTCCTTAGTATTTTATGATTTGAGTTTACTGTTATCACTTTAGTTTTATTTATACATTTGATGCCTTTCCAGCACACTGTCATCTGTAAGCTCTTTAGGGTTAAGGGTTCAACTTGCATTTGTGCAGTGATCTAATACAAGGTTCTTTAGCAAATTGTTTTATAATATTTCAACAAATACTACAAAGACAAAAATCAGATTAAACTCCAGCTGTGCTTCTCGTAAAGTAACTTCTTAGTTGCTCATTGTAGCAGTTCCGAAAATTAAAGCTTAGAAAAAACACATTTCACTGCCCAGAATTTTCGCTTGACATTATAGCTAGGTTTCATTAGAACCTTATAATAGTTTGTCAGCAAGACAATTGTTAATTTTCCAAAAATAAATATAGCAGATGAGTTTTGTATGGAAAAATAAAAAGATATAGGAAGAAAACGTGACCTGCAAAATTAGAGACTTTACCTAATTCAAAGTAAGGCTAAAGTTTGCTCACTTATTGCACTACGGAGTCTCACTGAAAAGCTCCCAGATATTTCAGCTTCCCAGCCAAGGAAATCTAACAGTTTTCTTTCACAGCTACCAAATACAGTACCCAGCTTTCCCAATTCAGGCACTAAATAACTCTCATATACTCCTTTCTGTCTAATGTTTAATCTCATATTGGCTCCAGCTGCCATATCAAATGGAGACTCCTGTCAGAAATGATCAGTTTGAATCAAAATTGAGATGAACAAAGCATTTCTCAAACTGAATTTGTCAGCCTGTCAGCTACTTCTCTGGTGGCCAAAATCTACAGCCATTACATTTGAAGACAGGAGCTCTTAGACTTTCTGTGGCATGGAAACCGATTTTTTTTTTTTTTTTAATACAAAAGAGGATAAGCATCACCGTAGGGAGAAATCATAGAAGATCTGACGATGTTGTGAAAAACTGACAGGGCTAAATATCTTTGACCTCTGCAAAAGATAAGATGGCTGTAAAGCACTAGGAAAGACAAGAAAAAGATTTGTATGTTTCTCATTCACTGCACTTGAATACTTCTCCCTTGTTCATTTACTTACCCGGGAATTAGGATTGTCCAACACTACAAAAATAACAAAAATATTGGCATTCTGAGCTGCTTGAACTGCTGCTGTCACTCGTTCCTTGCCTTCCAAGAAAAGGCCTCTTCCATCAGACACAATCAAAAGCAGCTGCGCTGTTTCTGTGCACAAAGAACATTTTAAATTCCAGTCAGAGTAATCCATTTAAAAGGCAAACAGACTATTTTGTTGTTAGTCCTGTGGGTATAATGGAAAAACCCTCAGAGTATTCGTAAGGAAATTAAGTCTTTATCAAATAGAGTTCTGTGACTTAACATTAAGCTGCAGATACAAGTGGGTCAAGAAAGACAGTTTTTCCCACTGTGTGATACCACTGAGAATAACTGGGGAAAAAAACCCCTAGTCCATCAGTACTATAAGCAAGGATGAAAGGCATGGAAAATACCTAATGAATTGAGTCACGATCTTTCATGCCTGGTCCTTATCTTTCATGCCTGGTAAGTGCCTAGGAATTAAATATTGGCTGAATTATAAGAGTCCAGCCACTAGATCACTACCTCAGTAGAGTAGCAGCTGCTGCAATGAAATAGAGTCCAAATCTATTCCTCCAGAAGCAGGTACCTATGGGCACACCTGTATCAGCATTTCACTTTGGACTACGACTGTGCTTTTGAAACATGTTGCCCTGTAGTCCCTGCTTCAATGGGCTTGGCTTCCATCAGAGAGCAATCTTGGATTATTTTTGGAAGAAACTAAACCAGAGAACAGGCTCCAGAGGCACAATCAAGGCAGTCCAGCCACTACAGAGCACTAAGCCCTTGGGACCAGACGAGCTGGTCTGAAGTAAACCTCCTGAAAAACACATGGCACAGATGCTGGGTTCCTCAACACCAACCATTTTCTGGGAACATGTTACTTGACCCACATTGCCCCCAGAGTCAGAGATACATCCCTCTAAAGGGACATTCTGACTAAGTTATGTATCTATCGTCCTGTAATTACAAGGGAAATAACAGTAATTACAGTCGGGAATGCAAGCACCTCTCTCTTGTCCCCCCGGCAGCATAATGGCTAGGGAGGGATGCAGAACACTTCCTCCTTTTCCGCAGACAGTCCCCAAATGTGACAGGGCTTGGACTTTTTTCAAAAAGGGGTGATGTTCCCTACTGCCTTTTCTCTTGCTAGCTCCCTGATTCTGGGGACCTGATTGCTGCTGCACCCCAGCCTAGTTCAACAGGACTGGATGCTGCTCCCCCTCAGAATATTCCAACAACCTGGCCACCCTGTGGCAAGGCAGCTGTGGATTATAAATCCCAGATTCTCCATTTGTTAGAGTACTTTAACAACAAGAACTTTTTTAAAATATGGGTCCCACCGTGACAAGCTTTTAACTAGCACAGAGCAGCCTTTTAGGCTAACTGTGGGTCAGCCATGAGGTAACAAACCTTCCAGCTTTTCTGGGAAACTCAAGCAGCTCATGACCTAAACTTGCACCAGAGTGAAAGGCAGGTAGGAGGCAAACACTTATCCCCCTCAAAACAGCGTGCTTCTGGATACCTACAGAAATCAAGCTCTCAAGCAAGAGCAGAAGTGCCTATGGAGTCAATGTCACTAGGAAGCTGGACAATGCTCTAAAGCAGGCAGCGTCTAGGACAAACATGATCTGGAAATATGACGTAAAGGGAGTGTCCTGGTTTCAGCTGAGGTAGAGTTAATTTTCTTTATAGTGGCTGGTATGGGGCTATGTTTTGGATTTGTGCTGAAAACGGTGTTGATAATACAGAGATGTTTTAGTTGTTGCTGCACCAGTCAAGGACTTTTCAGCTTCCCATGCTCTGCCAGGTGCAGAAGAAGCTGGGAGGGGACACAGCCAGGATAGTTGATCCAAACTGACCAAAGGGCTATTCCATACCACATGACGTCATGCTCAGTATATAAAGCTGGGGAAGAAGAAGGAAGGGGGGACATTTGGAGTGATGGCCTTTGTCTTCCCAAGTAACCATTACACGTGATGGAGCACTGCTTTCCTGGAGATGGCTGAACACCTGCCTGACCATGGGAAGTAGTGAAGGAATTCCTTGCTTTGCTTCGCTTGCGTGCACGGCTTTTGCTTTACCTATTAAACTGTTTTTATCTCAACCCTTGAGTTTTCTTACTTTTGCTCTTCCGATTCTCTCCCCCATCCCACCGGGAGGGAGCGAGCGAGCGGCTGCGTGGTGCTTAGCTGCTGGCTGGGGTTAAACCACAGCAGGGAGGCAGGTAAGGCATGCCTTTTTAAAAAGCCATAAACAAAATTTCAGTGAATTATTGACAAATATGAAGTAGGTGTCTTTTGGGTTTTGAGCTAAATTTCAACCAAACATTCCTTTTGACAAAGCAAAGCCCAAAGCCCTAATGCAAGTGATGTCTCAGTGCTAGGAGTCTTTCTGCCAGGATATTACTTCAGGACAGTACTAAGCATTCTGCTGCCACAGCAACAAGCATAGTAACAAAAAGAAAGCTCACCCGGATTGGTATTTTGAGACAACTGCTGTGCTGCAGCAAACATATTTGCTGACGATTCCAGAAACTGCAGAGGAAACGAATAAGAAGATTAAGTTATCTCATCATAAAATAATAATGACAACATTTTTAAAGAACACATTTCTGTATTTTAAATGCCAAGTCTGACCACCTACACAGATACAGTCCTTGGCATCTCCTAGATTAACTCCTGCTTCATATTTACTAAGTATTTCTGAAGATCCTCTAGTTCAAAAAAGCCTTCAATCTGGATTTAAAATTTTTCCAATGCTAAGAAAGCCATCAAAACGTCAGTCAATTGTTCAAGTGATTCATGGCATCATTAAAAATATACATCCTATTTTCTAGGTTGAACTTCTTTGGCTTCAACTTGCAACAGAAGTATCTATCTAGTTACATATTCCCCATTAAAATTAAGGGCATCAACTGTCAAGTCCTCTCAATTTTGGCGTTTATAAGAGTACTGTTGAGCTATTTGGGACTTCTCCATTTCCATTTAATATTAATAGCAGATCTTACTCAAGTTGGAAAGGTAAGACTGCAAAAACCTTCCTAAAAGAAAAAAACCTTGCAGCTGTCCAGGACATATTACCACAGAAAGTTATTTTCTTCAGGAATCAGTCAAGTCTGACAAACTTACAGCCTGACAAACATATAAAGCTCTTCCTCCTACTACTACAGTGGAATCCATGGCAAGTCCTAAATTCCCACAAACTTTGATGTGATTTGACACTGGGGTACCCAATAGCTTGTACCCAAAATACGGTTTAAGGCCTAATACAAACAGAGAAAGATGAATGCTTAAAAGTGGCATACATCAGAACTACAAGTGAGAAAACACACTTAATATTACAAAATTGTGACCATTCTATCTCTTTGTTATCTAACCAGCTATCACGCTCTCAAATACAAACAACCAATAAACGTTACAAAGTGATCATGAAACCATGAAGCTGCAGATGTCTTGTCTGGAAAAGATTTGCAAACCTGTTGCCCTAGAGGCATTCTTGTGTACCTGGGCTATTTTTGTTTTCTTCTGCTGAAATTTGCAAAGACGCAATATCCGTGTCCCTGACTGGTCGCTGAACTGTTCGTGGAACGGGTGCAGCAGCTGAACAGTCTCTCCAAAGCTTTAAGAAAAGAAGAAAAAATTACAGAGTGAAACCAGTACTTACATTCTGCTCTGAAGTCTTAAAGAAAAGTCAGGATTTCAAATAAACTCACCTACACACAGCAATTTGTCCTACTTCTAGAAGAGTCAGTGCATTTCCAATAACTGCCAGGGATTCATATGCAAGCTATTGAAGAAAAAAGTTACATCAAAAATTGGATATTCCGAGTTTTACTCACAGCTCAGTATTAAATATGAAGAATATTACCAAAATAATTTTTCATTGTCTAGTAAAATAAGAGACTTCCTATCTTTTTTCCTGTTATAGTTATGCAAGATAGACATTGCAATAAAGAATCACTAGTTCTACTTGAGGGTTTCAGCTGACTGATTTAGAGATACCATTTTAGGCAGGCTAATGAAATAAACACTGAAATAATTATTTAGAAGGAAACACACATTTTTAATAAATAAAAACCCTACAAGTGAGCTATGATGAACTAATATTTAATCCTCCAATGAACTGCATAGCTAAGCAAATTTCAGCCTTTTATAGACTACAAAAATAATTTTCCAGTGGATATGTACATCTCTAACAAATTTAACATCTCCTCCTTTCAGCTAACTTTCACTGATCTTTTAGTAACAGATCTCTTTGGCATGAGGTGACAAGAGTTCAAGTGCATGGACCAGAAAAATAACTGCTCTAGAATCACCAGAGTCAGACTTTCCAACGGCCGCCAGTTCTGTGTGAAACAAGTCAGCAGCTGACCTACAACAAGGGGTAGTTTCTTCATACTTCTTCCAAGGTTTTTATTTTACCTGTTTAGAGTGATTGTCTATCATACTAGAGGAATCATCAATAGCCAAGCAAATCTGGTATTGTCGTTTACTGGGCTTGGTCCTTCGCAACCAGATCTTATCTTTTCGGAACTGACTGGCAATATATGGAATCACTTTGCGCATGTTCAATCTCTTCCCTGTTCTGTAGTCTCCTCTGAAAGTTGAGAAAAAGACATAATGACAGGGATTATCAGCAAATGTCTCATTCTGGAAATCCTGGCCTATGCAGCAAAACAACAAAATTTTGTAAAATATAATAAAAACAAAATTAGTAGCTCTAATATTCGTATTTAGGTATAGGTCAAAAAAATCTCACATTTTTAATGCAACATGGATATTCGGTGTTTTTAAAAGGAGTTCTTAAATCTAGATGCCTAAAATGGAAGGAAGACCTTGAATTTAGACTCCTGCAGTTTGAAACAAGTCTAGATCTCTTAAATGTCAAAGTGTTCTATGTTGTTTTTAACATTAAGTGATTTTTTTAACATAATCTTTGACTCAATAGCACTTCACGGGTTTAAGTTAGTTTGATCACCTGTTGCACAGAAGAAAAAATAGGAGGCAGTATCCTCAGGATGGGTACCTACTACTACATCACGTTTGCATTTCATAAAATAAGCCAGTGTTCTCATACAAAAGTAAAATGAATGCATGTACAAACATGAATAATTGCTATAAAGCAAGAACATCATGAAGCTGCAGCTGTACAGAGGTTAAAGGCCTCCAAAACCAGGAGTTTAAAGAAACTAAAAGCCTCAGAAAGACCCAACTTACTTCAATTTGGCTGCCTGAGTGGGTTCCAATATGAGTCGTAGCTGTTCACAAAGCTGCTGTGATAGAGGAGCTGTCAGTACTAAATACCTCTGCCACAACTGTGCTGCTTCCTTCTCCTAAAACATCATACATCACAGAAAGAAATAAAAGTGAATTATGAAAAAACAAAAAGTTGGGAAGCTCTGCCTGAAAAAAGAAAACAAACCTCAGTGTACCAAGGGGGAGGTAGTAGGTAACTATCAGCTGGGACTGTGAGAGTGTCTGGTGAGCACTCTATAAAGATGGCAATTTGCATTCAACTTCGTATGCTCTTTGCTGCTACACAGCTGCAGTGTGCAATGACCATTCCTCTAGGAGTACACAGAGCAACTTTGGCATTGCTGTTGATATAGGAAAATCTTGTAATGGCCAGCATCTGATAGTTGGTATTACAGCAAGGCAAGCCATAAAGTCTGCTAGGTTCATCTCTCAGCCACTACAAAAATAGTATTACTTACATTAATTAAAATTCAGCAAAATTGTTAAGCCTCTACACTGGCAATTTCATTCAGCAATTACTTCCAAATATGGTTTACAATTCATGACTACAACAGTCAGAGCAAGTATCATATTCTGGTTCTGCTGTTGGTTAGCTCAAACTCCACCACCGCAACTGAAGGAGACAACTTCTGTCCATCATAATTTTGTGAAAGTGGTGTCCAGCACTTAACTGCAGGTGACAACTCAAAATGGAAGGAGCTTGGGAGGACCGAGAAAAATGTTTCTAACTAAGCAAGTTTAAGAAGTCAGTATCAGCAGAGTAACTTTCTGCAAATAGCACACAGCACATTCAAAACAAGATCTGAAACATCATCCTGCTTGAAGAATAATGTAATTTTTTTCAGAATAAGTTAAACATAACACCAAAAATAGCATCTAAATAATGCTATTTTGAATATTTAGATTCCAGCCTGCTTGGCTTCCTCAGTGCTTCAGCAGTAAAACAAGATGAAATAATACAATGAAGGATTCTTATGACAGTTTTATACTAAAACGAGGTCACAAACCTCATCTGGAGTTCCAGACTGCTGTGTCTGCCAAGCTTCCAATTGCCTTTCAAGTTCCTTTCTCAGCTCTTCAGGATCTCTAACGATATGCTAGAAGTGTAGTTATGAGATTTACAGGACAGAAAAATAAGTTCACACATCTGGTGATCCCCAAACTATATCAAACTATAAAAAAGTAAAAATGCATTGTTCTTATTCTTTTAGACACAAAAACACCTGAAAAAACATAAATGAAGATTCTAAATCTCCTTTTCTTTAATAGCTTCCATGTACAGGAAGGATAAATACCTCCCCACAAATACCTGCATCTGTGACACAATCGACATAGAAACAAAGCTAGGAACATCTATGATATAGACACTGAAAATCATCAGGTACAGAACTTCAAGATAATTCAGCGAAATGATCTTGACAAACACCAGATTTAATGACAGTACAATGAAGATCAAACTACTGAATACTACCTATCTACTATCTTCCAAAATATAATATGCTTCACTTAATTATAGTTTTTTAAAAGCTTCTTTCAAACCACTTAAAGAACTGAATGACATCTTCCTCTTCACCTGCCAGCAAATACTATTTGATAAACCATTCTGTTAAAGGACACCCAAGCTCTATCATGCTTCTTTTACTTTTACCGTGCTTTCACTGACAGCTTCTGTTCCTGACTTGTAATACCATAGTTTAGCCAAACGGTAGTATACGGTCTGCATAACCTGCAGGTTTATGGATTAAGGAAAATAAGGCTATAAATGCAGTACCAATAACTCCTCATTCCTCAAGAGGCAGCAGCAGTCCCTCTGGTCACCTACTGCAGGTTTAAGGAAGGGAGGAAGAATGTGCATGGAGAGGGCTCTTCCCTCTGCCTTTCACTGAAAGGTGAGAACTTGCACTTTTCGTCCAGCATCGTTTCTCCCTTCCTCTTTAGCTGGTGCCGCAAGAGCTCCCCCTCCTGTTTCAGGTTTTGCATGTCAATTGAAAAACCAAAACAAAACCAACAAAAAAAGCCGCCTAACTATTCTGACAATGGGAGAACACTCTTGCATTCAGCAGCCTTTTTCCAAAGACTTGCAACGTTTGGCATTAAGATGGAAATATCAGGTATAGCTGGCACACAATCGTTTCCATGTGGTGCGTATAAATAGTAAAATATTGCCCTCCAAGTATGTACTCAGGACACAATATTATAAGCATGAAAGGTTTTTTACTTCTAAAGTAATAATATTTTCAATGTCTGTTTTTTATCAACTGGTTATCCACCATTAACTGCTTCTATGCCATAGCTCTTTATGATAAAATGTGCTTTTTCACAGCTAACAGTTTGCACTGGGAAACTATGAGCATCTCATAAAGCTCTAGGATTTTCTAGGCTATGTTAATATTTTTTTGGAATTTAGACGTTCATAAAAGGCTCACAAAGGTTCTATAATACTTGCAAACAGCTTTTTTGAGTAAGTAATATATTGTGACGAATTAACTGAGGTGAATTCTTTGTCCACAATGGTGTTTTAAAGTCATTGATGCCTAGCTCTCTCATCACTCAACCCTTTTATCATCTTCAGGCTCCACACCCTTGCCCATCGCTTTCCACTCTACCCAAGCATTTGATCAGCAGATTCATTTGAGCAAAACAGTTCTTGACAGTTAGAAAAACAAAAGTTTTTTTTAAAAAGAGTGAGGATGGGACCTTCCCACAGAAGGATGGGGAGGACTTGTCATTTTGAAGTCATCATTCAGCTGCATATATAACAGTTGGTTGTGCGTTACTTTTCATTCTGCTATTAAGGAACAGCAAGCTACTGTGCTGTCTGAAGGAAAGTAATTCCAAACTTTTGCATTCACAGAGTTTCATTAACACTGGTCAAATAAAACAGACTGTTTCTACTACTGTAGTTGTAAGAAGACACATTGGCTATCATACCTGGGGAGTGTCCATCAAAAACTGATGGGCTGTATGTATGGTTGAGTCCTTGCTTCTCTCTGGCTTCTCTTCAGTCACCCTGGGTAGCTTTTCTGTTGTAGTCTCATTGACATCCTCTGAGTCAAAAGTCTGGATCTCTGGCTCCGCTTCACCTGGTCCTACAATCACAAAACTAATTACTAACTTCGTGGATCGCACATAATACAAGAACCAATACTGTATCTCGACTCTTTTACAAAGTGTCTCACATGCTTTGGAGCACAACCCAGACAAAAAAAAAAAAAAAAAAAAAAAAAAAGAGCGCACAAATTTTAAGACACTCAATTCTAGGAATAGGATGAATACACCTTGCAACTCACTGGAACAGATAAATATGCATTTCCTTATGCAAACTGGTTCTCTCTCTTATAACCTTCTTGCTAAATGAACAAAATATTAGCAAACAGATCTTTAACACCTGAAAATTCCATTGGTGAAGTATATTTTTTGAGCTTCATAGCCTTTCTGACAGAGTGACAGAAGGTATAAAGCAATTTGAGAACATTCAGAAAGTCATCATTAAAAAATAATGGCAATCTTTTCTTATCTCATCTTTTACTCTCTAGTTTTATAACAGGACAGTTTCCTATAAATCCGAAATCAGTTTACAAATAAAGGAATGGACTAAAGATTTTCTTTTATTATTGTTTCTACTATACTACACTGTTTAACAACTCATTTTTTAAGAATTATTCTAAGGAAAAAAAGTATGACATTGTAGGAGAGGTTTCAAAGATCCTAGTTTTTCAGAACATACTGTTAGAGAATCATGTGGAAAAACAAATAGACTGATTACATGCATGCCTCTACCATAAAGCTAATGAGTCTAGCAAGAGATTTAAGTGAAGAGATTAAACCTGAAGGGACTGAGAGGCAAGAAGGTGAATTCAGGCTAGTAAAACTCTTGTCTCCCCACTCCAGCCAGCTTTTGTATCGTTTGATTAAGAAAACCATTCAAAATTCCAAGCTACAGTGTCATTTACTTAGATTCATCAAAATTAAATACTTCTGTTGCAATTGGCAAGAGATATTTATTTACATCTAGCTTGCTTGGGCTGTGTGGCTGACAAGTCAGACCTATCTTCTTCTCATCTACCAACCATTTGCATCTGATAACCATTTTCTGTTACGCAGCTCACTTTTGTTTTGTTTCATTCCCACTTAAGGAAGAAAGCAGTGAGACAGTGACACTTCGGTGCTACCTCACCGGATGTTGTTCAGACCAGGTCCTCAACTTCTTGATGTTTTGTCAGAAGTTACACACAAAAAAACCCTGAGTTATGTGGTGCTGACACTGGTGACACTGGAATGCACTGTTCTATGCCAATTAAGCGAATTGGCATTGTGTCTAACAGTGGGCAAGTGTTTGCTTTTTACTTCTTCAAAGAAGTGGATAAAGATTAGAGACCATTAACTTGAAAGAAAGCACAAACCTCTCTGTCACTCAACCAATTTAGCCAAGGCTAATGCTGGTTACTAGGGAGGAGTAAGAATACTGCTGCAGAAAAGTCAATTAAGAGCAGATGTTTTAGTCTTCTAACATGTATATACATCCATTACATGCAAATACAAATACCTACATATACATTTAAAGATGCACATCAGTGTACATTTAGAACGTTTTTTAAGTTAACATACCAGAAGTTTTAGTGGCAGTAGACTTCTTTTTTTCTGGCTTCAGATCCTCTGTGTCTACTGCTCTGAGATCCTCACTGTTCTGCATTTCTGTTTCCATAGCTGCATCTTCAGAATCTCCCTCTTCCTTTTCTTCAAGAGGCATAATAGGTTTTTCTTGCTCCTTGCTAGCTACATCTGTATAAAGGCAACAATACTTATTAAGGGGAAAGAAGAAGGAAGAGTAGTGAAGTTGCAAAAAACCGTTGCATTCTGAGGCCACCGCATATCAGTTTTAGTGAACTTCAGAAGAGCTCTGAGCTATTGTCTCAAACTTCAGTTTTATCTTTCACTATGCTGTGCCATGTTGTGTCAATGAGCTATTGCCCTGAAAACCTAATGAATAAAATAGACTAGTTACTTTAATAGAAAGCAATTTATTTAATTAAATTTAGATTAGAGGAATATTTTTCAAGAGACATCAATTTGTGTAATACAGAATAAAGAACCTGTTGTGTTGTCCTAAATATTTTGCATGTGTGGTAGCAGTTTGGGCTTCAAAATAAGTGAAGATTTGGAGAGAAGAGATTTTAAATATGTTCATTAAACTAAAATCCATTTTTATGAGTCAATTCAGTATTTTCAAAAATGTTATCATTAGTTTGAACCTGATTGCCAAAGAGTAGCATTTATTGTAGTGAAACGGTGCTACATCTTAAACCAAAGCAAGGATTGTTAAACACAATTTTAAAAAACATACTGGGAAAAACTACAGTAAATAGGAGCGCTTCAGGATTTGATTCTGCAATGACATCTCTTTACACCCAGAAATACCACCATACCGTATGTCTGTGCATCATAGCATTCGGAGCCTTGTTTAATATGTTCAAATGCATCTGCCTGCTCCACGTTTTGTTTAGGCTGAGTTGTATTCTGCTTTGCTTCACTGCTGGATTCTATGGTTCTCAGTCGCTTGTGGATATGTTCATTGTGATCTCCCATTGAGCGCTCATTGTCTGCCTGACCAGGTTTCCTCTTGAAACTCTGAAGAAGAACAAAGTAACTGTGAACTTCAAGTGAGGTGCAACCAAACACCGATTAGAACAAGAGTTCTAACAAGGAGAAACTGAGTCCTGCCTATTTGCTGGTTAATATGAAGACATTCAAATTAAAAAAAAAAAAAAAAAAAAGTTGAAAAGAAGAGATTGAACCTGGGTATTTTTTCTGCTTTGCTTCTGAGAAGCCATCCGGGCCATGCACGTGGATTCATGGCCTTCTGATTGATTTGCACTTGAAGCTCCACTTCCATATTCCTGAGACACCAAAAAAAATTGCAACGGTAACTGAAAAGGGATTTAACAACTGTTGTAGACAAATTTGAGAAGTTAAACGGCAATGCTATGCTACCTTCTATTGTGAATGACGAAGGGCTCACAACTGCAAATATTATTCTTGTGGAGAGCAGACAAGACAGTCCTGCAGCTCAACAATTAGCCCAAACTTACCATGCAGTTTTCACCGCTATGAAGGTATCTACATGGTCTTCAATTTTTTTTCAGTGAATTCATAATTGGTGTTCTAAGAATTGTGTCTAAGATTCAGTTTTTAAAAATATGGCAGCAATTCCTTGATTGTAACTTGAAAACATATTCACAAGTTCAGCATTTTTAACTAGGACAGTTCCATGTAATTTACCTCTTTAGACTGGTCTCTTTCTGAAGCCTCTCCAGCCAGCTCAACAGCACTGTCACTCTGCAGGTTTTCTTGCCCAGTCTGCCCTTGTGTTTCATGCTCCATTCTTTCCTCAGGCTCACGGATCTGTTCATCCATCTCTGAATTATCTTCACCCTCTTCTTCCTGAAATAACATCAGTTTATTTTAACATTTTAAAACACATCGGGAAACAGAAGGCCAAGGAGTTAACAGGAATACAGATGACAGACATACACAGTTTAATAATAAGCACATCTCTGTTACCTTGATGAAGATTTTCACTAACATTACATCTGCTCAATGCCAAATTTGTTTCAGAGTATCATAGAACACGCCCATTTCTTAAGTCTTGTATAAGGTAATTAAAAAAAAACACAAGGGGAAAAAAAAAAAAAGAAGAAAATCAGGCTTTTATTTATTACTCTCTACCTGAGGCTGAAGGCCTTGGTCAGCAGCAGGGATTCCCTTATCTTCAGCAGATTCATTTTTTTCCTCATCAGGTGGTTGTGACTCTTCTTCTGCTGCATCCTCAGTGTTCCCTGCATTTTCTTCTTGATCATCAGCATCTTTGTCCCCTTCTTCATCTTCCTTCTCCTCTTTATCTTCTGAAACACCTTCTTCAGCTGGTTCTGCATCTTGATCATCTCTTTCTGTCTCACCAGTATCCTCTTCATTCTGTTTTTCTGTCTTCTCTGCCTCATTTAAATCAACAGGTTTCTCATCTACTTCAAAAGCATTATCTTCTTCTGGATTAAAAAAATCAGAAAGGTATACAAAACTTTCAGTGAAGTACAGAGACAGTGAATGTTACGGATATTCGGAATAAAACTGCCCAGCCTATCAAAAAAATCTTAAAGAAGATACTGACAATTCTATACATGGAATCTATGATTTTCTATAGCAGATAATTTCTTTAAGTCACAATTAGTTTGTAACTAACAATAGAGCAGGATGAATTCCTATTAACTTCCTTTAACCTAGTATTCTTGAGGGTCAGTTGACTGAGTGCAAATACTTGTAAGCATCATAGAAAAAACTGAAACCACAAAAGCAACTGGACAATGAAATAAGGAGCTTCTAGCATAAATTAGGGTGTATCACTTGCGTAACATGAGAAAGCCTGCTCCACAGTGTGTGTGAAAGAGAGCTAAAGGAAAATGCTGTAATGTTAAGTTCTTATCTGGCCTGCATTTGGTATCTTGATATTTTGATACACAGAAGTGAATTTGCAGCTTCTTGTTATACAGAACCCTACCACCACCTCTCTTCTTTCTATAGAGAAAAGAGCTCATTATCTGACTGTTCCTCCCTATTTCCATTTGGCTTTCATCTTGGAATCTGTAGAGAGATTTTCAGGTGTACCTTCATCCTCTTCCTCTTCATCACTCTTCTCATCATTCTCCAGGTTCAAATTATCAGGAAGGTCCAAAGGTTCAACTTCAGGCTGCTTTTCTTGCTGGCCATGATAAGGATCTACTTCATTCTCATCATACTCACGCTGTCAGCAAGAGAATGGGGGGAGGAAATAAGAGGTATGTAGTAAGTAGGAGGAAAGGCAAAGATGAGAAATAAGATACTATTGAATTCTCTAGGACACAGAAATACTAGATGCAATATTACATTCTGATCAGTTAAAAACTAAATTTCCAGGGATACGCACCCTTATGTATAAATAGCAGAAAAAGATTAGTTTCAGCAAATGCATTTACATAAATTGTTACTTCTTCAAAACAGCATGTTTTGTGTTCAAAATCCAATTTTCCTAGCTGAAAGATTCTGAACAGAATCTGCACTCTTGCAGATGGTAAATGCACTCTTGCATACTATTCAGAATCTTCAAGCATACTGTATACAGATTCTTGAGATGAGTTCCACTAACTTAAGATGTTTCTGTTGCTAAACAAAACAGAACAAGAACTTCTAAGCTTTGTCCATCAAAACATCAGTTCAGTGTAAAGCCTGTTTTGGCAGCCATTACAAGTTCAGGTTAGTGCAAACAAAAACTAATTTCTGGATTATGGATCAGAAAATATACATATATTATAATGGATACAATATGGTTTATTTTTAGCTCTGAAATGAACTAACTTTTTTCAGTGCACTTCACTATTAAATAAAAAGCATTTCAAATTCTCAGAAACACGCAATGTGAGCAACAGGATATGGTTTAGCAGCAAGACACTCTGTAGTCCAAATCATTTTTACCTCATCAATTTGTTCATGGATTTTCTCTTTGTTTCCACTGTCCTCTTCTTGTTGCTTGTTTTCCTCATCCTTGGGAGGCTGTTTTTTATTATCCTTGTTTCCTGTGCCCAAATTGTCATCTTTTGCAACGAGCTCTGAATCCTCCTATTAACCAACAAATTCAAAAGAAACTCCATTATGCTACCTGCTTCTCAAAGTCTGAGTGACACAACATCATCTCCTACAGAAAAAGATACAACACTAAATAACTTGTGATATACTTAAATTATCCCTTTCCAAGACCAAGAGCTATGCAAGGGACCTCATGGTCTAGGTCACATCAAGTTAACAGAGTTTAATTCCTTTGATATTCTTCTTCCCACCCCTTTTCTCTTTACCTCATCCATTCCTGGTCCAGTTTCTTCTGTTTTACTACTGGCATCTTCATCATCATCATCTTCATCCCCCCAGAGCCTCTCATCCAGTTTATCTTCAGCTTCAGCATTATCAAGATTTCCCATCTGCTTATCCAGGTCCTCCTCTTCATCTGAATTTTCATCATCTTCTGTGTATAGTTCAGAATGTGTTTCAGTACAGAAGAGATAAAGCCAACTTTTTTGTTAACTTCATAAACAACCAAGCAGTCATACTTAGCATCTTAATTTCATCACCCTATGCAGTTAATTGAGAGATGCAAAAGAGATACACATGCACTAACACCCAGAAGAGCAGGTCCCTAATTATGTGGTTCAGAGCATTCTCTTGGACATACAGATACAGACAGTATTCTCTCCCTCAGACTAACAAGTCCCAGGTGCAAAACTTAGATGATTTAAACTCTCTATTCCTTACCCTCTCCATCCTCCATTTTCAAAGCATTTTGGCATTACTGGGAGTGGGACGGTCCATTCCACTTTATCTGTTTACTAGTTTGGGAATTTCCCTTCTTGTGCAGGTGAACTTATTCTTGGCATTTTGTCAGAGTTTTGAAAGTAGATTAACACTACTGTAATTTATAAGCCACATTAGTTTCACATGTTCAAGCTGTTACCCTTTAAAGTGAAGAACTGATACATTTTGGGCGAGTAACAACTTGAATGAATCTACCAAATGTTGCTATTTTTTCCCATTTTAAAAAGGTAAACTTAAATTCTTCTCATTGCTTAAAAGTTAGCAATAGCTTCATTAGTCATGTTTTGAAGTTAAGTACAGCCATATTCTCAAGTATTCTGTTGATCATCAACAGCTCCACAAAGTCAGGGACTAATTTTAAACTGCATCTATAGGTCAGCTCACAACAGGAAGAAGGAATCGTCTCCCTTCATTCCAAAACCATCACAGTGAAATAAGAGAGACAGTATTTTATTTGTACACTTCTTAGCATTCATATTAATACTTCTTAGTATTCATATACAAAATGGCACTACTCTGTTGTTGAACACTGACTTTTCAGTATACACTTAATTATATAAAAGTACCCAACCATTATTGGATTGATCTACAACATTACTTATAGGTTTGCCATAGTGGAAGGACCAAACCTTTTTTCTCCTGTTCTCCATCATGCATTTTTCCTTCAAAGTCTTCTGACATTTCAATTGCATTGTCTTCTCCTTCAATGTCTGGTTTAGAATCTTGATCCTCTTTCTCCTTCTCTTCACCCTTTTGAAAATTGTCTTCTATCTGAATTATTGGTAAAGCCAAAAATTACAATGGATCTTGCCTATATATTAAAGCTTACTTAAAGTACCACAACAATATTTATAAGCTTATTGCAAAAATAAAAGCCAACCTAAACAGGAAACTGAAGGTAACTTCATGTTTCTTTTCCCTGAAACATCCACAACATGGATTTCAAGGGCTTTTCCAGTTTTACTTGAATTAAACAAGAACAACCCCAAACACTTGCCTGATCTTCACTTTCTATTTTGTCGCTCACATCCTTCTTGCCTTCCCCATCTCCAATACCACCGTCCTCGTAATCATGAAACTGTGTTGCTCCCTCTCCAGCTTCCTCTTCAAGTAATTCTTTTGGCAGGCAAAACCCCTACAAAGGCAAACAGAAACTCAAAACTTTCTGTATTAGTAAGTACATCTTTCAGCTTAGTTTCTACTTAAGACTTTTGTATACATTAAATATATGCTTACCATATATCACGGAATTGTATAGGTTGGAAAGGACCCTTAAGATCATCGAGTCCAACCGTAAACCTAACACTACCAAGTCCACCACTATACCGTGTCCCTAAGCACCACATCCAAACATCTTTTAAATACTTCCAGGGATGGTGACTCAGCCACTTCCCTGGGCAGCCTGTTCCAATGCTTGACAACCCTTTCAGTGAAGTAAAATTTTTCCTAACATCCAGTCTAAACCTCCCCTGGCACAACTTGAGGCCATTTCCTCTCATCCTATCACTTGTTACCTGGGAGAAGAGACCGACCCCCACCTCGCTATAACCTCCTTTCAGGTAGTTGTAGAGAGAGGTAAGGTCTCCCCTCAGCCTCCTTTTCTCCAGGCTAAACAACCTCAGTTCCCTCAGCCGCTCCTCATAAGACTTGCGCTCCAGACCCTTCACCAGCTTCATTGCCCTTCTCTGGACACGCTCCAGCACCTCAGTGTCTCTCTTGTAGTGAGGGGCCCAAAACTGAACACAGTATTCAAGGTGCAAAATATAACCACTGGTATCTCTAATAACTTACCTTTTGGGCAAGGTCTGTAAAAATGCTAGTTAGAACAGAAAGCAGTTTTCCAGTACTCCTGTGAGATGCCAGTGAAACAGTGAGGTAGAACAGGATAAGGTCTGAATACTTGCAGAGCATGGGCTTTAGACGCACCAGCAAATAGCAGGACTGGTTGAAGAACTGCGGTTAAAACCAAAGAACAGCTGTCAAACATGATTATGTACATACTGAGATACACCTCAGAGACGGTGATGATAGAGACTGAAGACAGATGCTCAAACCAGAAATATCAGTAGGTGAGTTTAATTACAATTTCTAAAGTTTCCAGAGCTTTTTCTAGATTTTTTACAAAAACTAAAACTCTTCCTTCTTACTAAAGGAACAGCTGGCTTTTGCACTACAGAAGAGTACCTGTATTTGGCCACAATTTCTCACATGCTTCTAGTTCTAAGGTATTGGACAATAAGAAGCAATGCATGTTTAACCACCAAAGTTCACAATTCCAAATCTTTTAAGACCTTTAAGCCAAAAACTCTTGAGAAGAACAATTTTACCTTATGCTTATCTGAAGTGTAATCTTCCCCATAAGATTTCAGGTTCTCCAGGAGTTCTGAAACTGCTAAAATTGCTTTCTGCACATGCAAAGAATCCAAATCAGCAGAAAGATCTTGATCCAAAAGCTTAGTTATATGTCCTGCTTTAATCACGTCAAATGAGGCTGTCTCCTCTTTGTTTGAAATACATAAAAAATATGGAAATCAAGTCAGACATTCTAAAAATGTTATAGCAAGCAATCTAGAAATATCCATCCTATCTGTTCAAATAGACAACTTCTACTAAAATGGCAATTTCCTTGTGTATTGGTACCTCTGCTAGACACACAGTTTAAGGAAATTTTAGATTTGCATAGTTTAAACTCTCCTCCTCACCCTTAAGTAAATTAACAAACTTACCATTTTCCTCTGTTGATTTTTCTTCCTCTTTTCCATCTTCCTGTTTTCTCTCTACCAAACACTGGATGGCATACAGAACAACACGGATAACAGTTTCCACTTTTGCTGAGAAGTGCTCCACAAACTCTTCATCTGACTGTTGATTTCCTTCTGAACCATAACACAGGCAGTTTTACATAGAAACACATTAAATTACAGGTTACTGTGTTTCCCCTATGCAAGGAGCATGATCAGCACTATGCAATTTTTACTACACAGATCTCCTAAAATCTCCTTGCTAATCCCGACCTACAACTGTGGTGTAAGATCTGTCATCAACAGTGACTGGGGGGGTGGGGAATATTACTGCACAAATTAAGTCCGGACTAAATTTTGCAAGTTTGAATTTCAGAAAGTGTTTCTGGATATCTGAATGAACATGGAGCCATCTTCTGCAATAACCAAACTAATGAATTCTTATGTCTTTATCTAAATTACAAAACAGGCAGAGAAGAATCGTCCTTACCACTGCAATTTGACATGGAAGCAAAAAGCTGTGTTCTCCAGGCTGTGAAATCTGCAGATGCGTTATTAACTTCTTCTTGTATATACTTCAGGCTCTTGATTAGGGCCATCTGATTTGCAGCTTGCCTGTCTTCCCCATTTGGAAGAAACAGGGACTCTATGCCTTGTAACTGAGCTGAGACCTCCAGCAAAGAACTCATAGCCAATGTGCAAACTTCAAAATCTCCCCTGCAACAAGAAATACAATAATACTGAAAGAACAACAAACAGTTCAATTTAAGATTAAACCTCTTCTTGGGGCACGGATGAGGGGGAGGCAGTTCTCCAGTTCTCAAGATGATCTCTGTCTTGAACTTATTAAATAAAAAGTTTGACGACAAGCAGGTGTGCCACTTATACTCACACTGTTTGAAGCGGGAAGAAAATGAGAGATTATTGTTGTTATTAAATAGGCCACGGATTTCTTTTAAAATAGAAGTTTCTTCATTAAATTGACATTTGAAATTCCCCTCATTAATTAAGGAGCTATGGGGATGAAATCCCAGGAGACCAAAGACAAACTGAGAAGCTGAGGTGGACCAATTTTTTTCTGACTTGTCAGGGGAGTGGGAGGAGACACATACATCTGCTTAAAAAGCCAGGCACTGCATTTTGCCAGAAAAACAAACGGAAACAAGCTTCAAGCACTTGAACACACTTCTCAAGATATGCATAGGCAAACATTTTCAAGATGACTTCACATATCTTATATGTACACAAAACATACAGAGATTCAATTTCACACACATGTAGAACTCACCAGGAATAAAACAAGGTCTCACGTGACTGTTGTCTTATTTTATCCACTTCTGCTTTCATTGCCTTCACGTTTGCCAGCATTGCAGTCAATTGTGTAGCTAGCTGCAGCCATAACTGATCCTTATTTCGCATCCTGCATCCAGGAGGCAGTTGCTCAGTTGTTACTGGAGACAAGTACTTTAGCTCTGAGGGAATTAGGTCAGGTATTCCCATAAAAACATTTCCTATTTCAGGTCCTGAACTCTGAAAAATGTTTGTTTTGACATCTGCTCTTTCATTGTCACTGGACTTCGTTAACTCTTCTTTTGGGCAGCATTGTATAAACCAAGACAGCTCCTCGAGAACCATCATGCACTGCATGGAAAGTTGCTGCAGTTTGTCAGTCCAGTGTTGAATACTGTCTTGAGGAGGAAATGCTACATTATATTCTCTGTCAGCAGTCAACCTAGAATCTATCTCTTGTATACAGCTCAGGAGGTTCCTAGTTAAGAAGAAACAAGGAAAAGTTACAATACTGAGTTTTATGTTATACTTCCCTTTTAAAAGCTCAACCTTCAGACTAAATTCATAAAAGATTTAGCTAATATGGACTCAATGGAAGTCAAACTTTTTCTAGAAAAACTAAAATTATAGTCTTTTTTTAAAAAAAGTTGTGTTTAGTGAATTTTTCTCTCCATTGCATATGTTTGAGTTGTCCTGAAAACAGGGCTTTGTGAGATTTCTCAGAATCTGCACCATCTTTTCAAACAAACCTTAAACTCCTGGCCTGATACTCAAATATCGTTCATTTTTGTCCATTATAAAAGCAAATTAGATTCTAACACACCTTCATTCTCTAAAGTACTGTGTAACAGATCATAACAAATGATTAATCTGATTTGCAATGAAAGTCACAGCAACGCAGGTAAGTGTCTTAGAAGTTTTACTATTCCTGCAACTGTAAAGTTGAGGGGTTTGTGTTTTGGACTTTTGTTTGTTTTGTTGGAGGGTTTTTTTGTTTGTTTTTCCAAGTTTCCTAGGGTTAATATACATTTTGCAGCAGTAATCTCCAGTCTAGATCTCCTTCCCAGTACAAAGGAAATAGTTCCTGACCTAACTTTAAAAAAGGTTTATGGATTACATTAGTGATGAGCACAAATATGCAGAACAACAGTGGAGCTTGCAGTGAAACTGATGAGTCAAGCAACAGAGTGAAAAAAATCACATCAAATAAGAAAGATTTCCTATACACTTTTCCTTTTACAGTTTTGACACAAGATCTAGTATCTCCCACCTTTCTAGAATTTTTCTTTGTAAGCTGTTGAGGTTTTTTCATTTTGGCTCAAAGTGCCATCCAGATCATTTATTTGCTCCAGATCAAACCAACAACTTGAACATAGCCAACATTAACTTAGGCCAATACCAAATGAGAGAGATTTAACAATCTATAGGTTTAATGGTTTAACTGTGTAATTAACTACAGTAATTATTTCATGGTATTAACGTATGCCTAACTTGTTTTCCAAAATTATTTTGATTCCAAAATATTGGCTGCAATGACAGGATAAACAATATCTAACCCCCTTTTTTTTTTTGCAACACCCCCCCTCCCCCATCTTTTCTATCTAGGCTTAATTGAGGGGAGAAGAGAAATGGGGAAGTAGGGAGAAGAATTTTATTTTCTTCTACCTTATTTTCCATCTTTCTGAACTGAATTGCTTACTGTCAAACTCCTTGCCAACATTTAAATGTTGAAAAATTCAAAATACCTCAGTAAGATCCACTGCTCCGTCAATGCAGTAAGAGATCGTCTCTGTCTGACAAGCATCTGCATGAGGTGTGCAGTGAACCCTTTGCATCGTTCAATGCTACCTAGTCCAATATCCTAAAACAGATACAGAAAAAGTGGGAGGGAACAGTTAGATGAATAAGCAGACAACAACATTCTCTGTGCCTCCATTTCATTTCACTGAGCAGGCTGAAAGGTTATGTTTAATTGAACAAGCCTTAAAATGCAGACAAAAATTACAATTATTACAGTTTCCCCATCTTCATTTTTCTGCATCTTCCCTATAACCTGCATACAAATTTGATTGTCAAGTAGCTTCTGCAACAACAGTCATATTGAATTCTTATCAGCAATTTTGTGAATCAGCAATTCTTATCAAGAATTTAGTTCCAACAGTAAAGCTACCTTACATAAATGATTATTAAAATCTAAAGAGATACCAGCCTAAATTTTTACATTCATGACCATTGCTAAACACACTTCCACAATTGGTTTTACCAGATTTATTGACAATTACTTTCACTCCTTTCATTAGAAGGGATCCCATTTTAAAGCTTCAAATAAATGTTCACAACACAGCTATGTTCCATTATTTATGGCCATTATCAGCTGTGACATTTGACAAGATCATGTTGTAAAACAAGGGGTGAAGCATAGTGAGAGGAAGAGTGTCTGGAGGAGATCCCTTTTTCCTGGAATACTGGAAAAGTGGTACTGATTTGGCAGAGCTCATTTGTTAGGAAAACAAAACCAACTAATCCTGGTTTTGTTTTCCTAACAAGTTTTGATTCAGCATTTTGTGAGTTTCCTTCATGCACAAAAAGTAGCAATTTGGGATCTGTTGGGATGAAAGATACAGTACATTGAACATATCATTAACTTAGTTCACTAAACTCATATTGTTCATTCATAAAACAACAGGTTTTAAAATGCTGCATTTAATGATTGGTCCCAAAATATATTTTGTATCATATTACAGAACATAGCATTATCTCACATCACCTTTTTACTACTAGAACATTTCAGTCCAAGCTGGTAAAACAAAAGTTAACAGAAGTAGGATTTCTGTTTTTACTTCAGTGGTTTTACCTTGGCAGGTGCTAACAACGCTGTCTGAAGTCTAGAGTGGCGTGCAAGTGACCGATAGAAGTACTTCTGGCACCCATCCCAGGCAGAAGAAATCTCTGTCAGCAACCTGACAGAGCACAAAATAAAGTCTGATATTGGAAAGGTATATCATTTCAGTACCTCAGCACACGGGAACTACCAGGTCAGCTCTTCAACCTAACAAATTTGCTTACAATTTGTTACTTTGCAAATGCATTGATCTTGTAATTCTTCATTTTCTCCACCAGTATTCTAGTCTTAAGAAAACATTTAATTTTTAAAACAAACTCTAAGGAAACCCTAAGCAATAGCAGCAAAATCTCTATCTTTGAATATTATTTAGCACTTAAATAGTGGTTCCCCCCCATGCAGCTAAATCCAGCTTGATAGGGAAGCCTTTATTTTGGCCTTGATGAAAGATATAAACTAAATCCTTACATCTGAGGAGGACAATAACCAGCATGTCTCAATGACAAAAATCACTTGCTGCCAGAAAAACAACAGAGAAACATGTGAAAGAACACCTTTCCTCTACGTAAGTTTTTTCCAAAATGCCCACTTTGAAGTCTATCTATTTTCTCCTGAAATATCCCATTATTCAATGAAGACAAAACAATTAGGTAATCCCTATACGTTACAACTCATCTTTAATAAAATCATTAGCAGTCTACATTCTAATATGATGCTAGCAAAGCATCCCAGGCAAAGCTGCATGGTGGAAGGCTAATTGAAATCTAATTCACAGAAACAATGAAGCTGAGGATAGAGTTGTCAGAAGTGCAATTTAAAAAAAAACAAAACACCAAACACCCCCCACCCCCCCCCCCCAAACAAACGAAAAAAACCACAAAACAAAACCCTTGCTCAGTTGTATATGCCAGTACAGTATGTACAGGATTTTCAAACTGACAAGTAATAGTAGGAAGGGAAGGGAATATGTAAAATCCAAAATTAATTACAGTCCAGAAATTCCAGTCTAAATCCACATGCAATAAATTCTGTATATTATAGCTGCAATTCATACATTTTAAGGGTTAGAAATACTGTGTACATACGTGGCATCCAGTTCATGTGTACAATTTACTACACCTAATGCACTACGCAAGTCCAGTGGACGTAGGTAGAGTATTTCATGATAGTCTTTTGAACGGGACCAGGAAAGACCTTTCCGGTATGACAAACCTGGAATGACATTTGAATACACATCCTTTTATGCCCTCTTTTTTTAATATGAAAAAAGTCACTCATACAGTTGGTATTAAGATATAAAACCTTCTGATGCAGTTTTTTTTCCCTGATGCTGTCTGATTTTGACAAGTCTTTGAACATGCTGCAAGTTTTGTAATGTAAGAACACATCATAGCTTAGCTATCTTCAGCTGAACATAGCTAAAAACCACAGCTGAAATAAGACAAAGATAGGCCTGTGTGTATAAAGGAGGTTGGTGGTGGTGGCCAAGAAAAAAAAAAAAACCCAAAAACAAACCCAAAAAACCCCACTAAACTATCTTCAAAAAAGAAGAAAAAAAAAAATTGGCAAAGTTACATTAATTTCTACTTCTGCCTATGACTTAGACTGTTTATTTAAGAAGACTGCTTACTTAATGCTGGTTTCTAAAGTGCTCAGTGACTAAGAACAGTTGATGAATAATTTCATGTAACACCAAAGGAAAAGGCAACAACTAACAGTTTGGGTAGGTTCTTTACCTTAAGACTAGCAAGGGGAGCAATGGAGACTGGGCTGCTGAACAGGGTGCCTCCAACGATTCCCATCAATAGACCATTCAGTCTCCATGGCTCAACCACATCTCTGGCAATCCAATCTCTGCCAGTCTGTCAATCAAGAGATGGGCTTTCATTCTAATGAGCTAACTTAATTTCAGTTCTGGATCAGAGAATGGATACAAGATAATGAGCTTCCCTCTTGTGTCTAAAAGCTGGGCAGTGACTTCTGACTGGAGATGAAGCAGATTTCTGCTTCAGAAAAGCTACTGTTGTACATGTAATAGAATATAAGAAGAATAGAAGGTATTTGAAAGACCTAATACACCAGGCCTCATAGTCAACAGATGAAGAGAAAGAGAGACTTAAATGTTTCTATGTATTAGCGGCTCAGTGACTTCAAGAACATAGTAGTATGGTGGGTTTAGATGTATTAGCAAAAATAGTAAAATGCTTAAGAACCTTGTACTTTTAAACCAAGCACATTTTTAGTCAAAGCTCACCTGTTTTAGCAAGGCTTTTAAAGAGATCTGACAAAGCCCGTTGCTTTTGCATCTGAATATGCTTTGCCTCTGATTTCTGCTTCTCTTTATCTGCTGTCTGATCAAATGTTAAATTTTGCAGTTCAACTACAGAAACAATGATACCACCTGTATAGAAGACAGCAGGGAAGGGTAAGAGATATGAAAATTTAATGTACACAAAGCAGCCATGGGAAGATAGTCTGGGAAGGGAACTGTATAGCTAAACTTTTTCCTGATTTGTTCAATTTATGTTACAGAGGTCAATTATGGTATGGAAATCACAAGAATACTTAACCTGTGAACTCATCAAGATTTTCCACCAGACTTAAGAATGAATTATTTTCTGTAACTGTTGTACACATTTTCTTCATTTTTTTAGTAAGCTTAGGCAGACGATACTGAAGAGATTCTGTATGAAATGTAATGCCATCCTGACATTCTCCTGGGAGTGCCCTCTGAGGAAAAAAAAAATTAAAAACCAATCCAATTATACACATATACTCAAAGCTGTCTTATTTGACCATTAAGAGTAACTCATTGCAAAAACAGGGGCTAAATTCTGCATTCATCTGAAACCCCAAAACATGCCCACGTGATCCTTTGAACAGTTCAGCACCAACGTTTGAGGAAAATCACAATATATGCATGTCAGGCATACGTTAGTTTTGAAAACAGCCAAACAAATGGAAGATGCTATGATCCTCCTCTCTTAGGTGTTTGTCATGACCTCTTTCACAGAGGTTATCACTGCTTCCGGTCAGTTTCCTCAGCCTTCCAAGCTCAAAGGCACATTAACCTAAATCACTAATGCCCTCAAGGTGTTAGATAAGAACACCATCACTCACTTTCGACTAGATGCAAATTTAATTGCACTGCTAAAGAACAAAAAAACCCCAGTACGCAAATAGAAATTATTAAATAACAGAAGCAATCCCCCAGCGTGTCCTAAGCTAATCCCTAGGGTCTGTTCAATTTAAGTTTTCATGCATCTTATTTAAGGAATGAAGACAACATGAAACCACAACAAGTGAAACCAACAACCCTGTTAACTATCAGTAACAGGCTTGCAAACAAACAAACAAACCATCAACCAACAAACCAAACCCACAACCAAACACATTAGATTTGCATCAGATTTCTGCCTCCTCACTTTACCCTCCTGACTGTCACAGGACAAGAGCAAGATCAGCCACCCTCCTGGTCTGAAGAAACTGAACAAAGCCTTGGACGCTGAGAGTAACTGAGCATTTCCCACTCCCCCCCCAAATTCTGATGAGTTACTATTGTCTCCTTGCATCTTTATGAATAAAAACTAATAGATTCCTATTCATCATCCATTTCAGGAAGAAAATTAGTTGACTTCCTCTCTGAGCTGGACAACTTAGAGACACACTAAAGTGTGGTACTGTGGAGTAGGATTTACCACGTATCAGCTAGTCCAAGGCAAATGTTTGCAGTACACAAGCTGTCAGCCAACAGCAAACGTATGACAATGTAGTGCATTCCCCTATCAGGATTCAAGCTCAAATAATTTTATATTTAATCAGAGCTTATATATGCACAAATCCTACAGTTACATGATCATTTGTCTGGGTCCTTGTTTAGAAGAAGAAAAAGGGGCAATAATAATGTCAACTCCCAGTCCATACTACTGCACTAGTAGGGAAGTAACAAATTGCTGCAGACAACATGCAAGCAACTTGGAGATGAAATGTGTAACTGCTATCATCTCTATATTAGAGCATAAGATATTGTGTCAGATCAATACAGAACATGCTTGTCTTTCCATGCTGCATTCCCACCCATCTGCAGTGTTTCATAACACTGAACACAAGTAAGACCAAAAAGTTGATGATATATTCAACAGATTTGACACTTACATAAGATTTTTCTGCATAAATCAGTGAAAAGCAACATACAGATGAGAATAGAGAAAATATCCTTCCCACACTTAGAATAAAGAATACAGTCACCTTGGCAACATCTGTTGTAGCAGACAGAACTTTTCTTAATATGTGGTTTAGCCTCTGAACTTTGGTCTCTTTGTTCTCAGATTCTTCCTGCTTCTGCAAGCAGTCCAGCTGCTCTTCCTTACCAATTTCCACCAAGGCAGGCCGACATGGCTCATCCAGAACAACTTCAAACTTCTTCATGAATTTAAAGAGGGTCCTAATTACCAAAGGAAAGAAAAAAATGTTACTGGGTTTTATAATCCTGGAAATCTCTCAGCTGCTGGAAAGAAATGTTTCCACTGTGTTACAAGCAGAAGAAACATTCTTGCATTCAAATTTAACATCATAGAGAAATCATCTAGAAGGAAGGTTCCAAACACGGAGCTTAATTCCAAGCTGTTACCTGCGTATTTTTTCAACTGATTGTTTTATAGCCCAGAAGCTGACATCATTCCACTTTGAAATTTTCACAAACTCCTATTAGAAAAATAAATAAGCAATGGGATTACTTATATAAATGCAATGAAGTATTTGCATATAAAAAGATGATCTTTAAAGCTGATCAGCTATTATGACCTGGCGGTCTTAAAATGCAAGACATTTTAGAAAGTGAGCAAATTATTGCATAGGCATCCTATTCTATTAACATATGTGTTTATGCATAGCCAAATGTTGTGAAATCCAAAGGGGCTTCACTACTGGGTATAAGCCTCCACGGCTAAATGGTACCGACCAAACATTAAAGACTTAACTAACCCCCCACCCCAAAAATAAATTCTTGCCAAAGAAAATGTGAATTATAGTATAGATTTCAGTGGCCAGAACTATTATATACAAATTCAAATAATATCTGTTCCACTGTTCCTTTAATTAGATCAGTATATTGTCTGAGCAAAGTTTCCTTTTACCTTAAGTTCCTTTTCTATAGGTTGACGAAGTTCAGTGATTCTGGCCTCAACACACTCCGAAAACTGCTTATAATAATTGTATAGATTCCACAGGATGCTGCACAGAACATCTAGAAGGGACAGACAATAACAAGCTTATTTTAAAACAGGATATTCTTCGGTATCAAGAGGAGAAATGCATCCTTGGTTTTTTTGTAACCATGAAGCTTAGCAACACCAAAAGATGAGGTAAACTGACCAACAGTACTCTTCATTAAAATGGGAAAAACAGCAGCATAGACTTGTGTTGTATTTATGAGCTTAGTGATCTGTTTGGAAAGTCTTGAACATCTGATGGTCAGGTTGTCGCAAAGAATACTCAACACATGTAATGCTAACAACTTACCCTTTTCTGCTACTTGAGGCATCAGCAAGACATGGCAGTGGAAAACCAGTAGTGCTTGAAGTCGTGCATGAAACTCTCCCAGCGTGGATCCTTCAATGAAAGCTTGTAGTGTGCTGACCAGTGTTTTCAGATCCATTTGCTCAGTTTCTGAACGTTGTACCAGAAATTTAGAAGGAAAGGGGAAGAACACAATGAAAAAAACCCTTCTACGTGAAAACTGTTGTCTGCTCTTTGTAAACTTCCAACTAAGTATCAGGTCTCTATTAGGAAAGGTTCAAAACAAAATATGAAAAGGGGGTGTGGGGGGGAAGAATTCTAATTTAATAATAAGTAAAACCAACAAACAACACAGTGGAAGAAAGGAGAGGGGAGAAGAGAGGCAGCAGTAACATAGCAACTGAGGAGGCCAGCTACATGTCCAATTTCAGAGTGCATCAAGTATTTAAAGAATACTTGCTATTGAATGAATGGCTTTTTCGGTTATGATGAGCCATATTACAAATTAGTCACTGCCAGTTCCTTAACTCCTCAAAAAATCATGAAGACAGAAATAGATCTTAGAAGAATCTGGTAGAAAATACAGTGTCTTTAGAGCATTATTTATGGAAGACGACATGCTGTCCACTTGGAGATGATGTAAAATAACCTAAGGATCTAAAGCTCATCAAGTAAGTGCATTATTTAGTCAGGAGATTGGAAGAACCCTGCCTCATGCCACAGGATGCTACTTTCATCTTTACAATTTCATTAAATTTTGGGAGGCAAGGGACTGAGAGCTATATTCTTTCCCCTATTTTACATAACATGTACACCTGCAGACAGATTTGCTAAGAACAGTATGTACCAAAACATACTGTAAGAATTCTTTAGGCTTTATACAGAATGTTAAAAGCAGTTCAGCTGGGATATTAATTATGCTTTCTGCAGTTAAAAAAAATGAGGTGCCTTTTCCAGCTGCAGATGGAGGCCTCCTACCCTCCAAATCTGTTTGAAATGTTTATATATGCATGACATGCAGTTACCACAGCTCTACTTTGTTTCAGATGCTTTCTACAGACATCTTTTTTCTTTACACCACCTACAATGTTGGCCCTATGAGAGACACAAGTGGTTCCAGAAATACATACCAAGCGAAGTTCACTCTGTATGGAAGACCCTATGCAGTCATGGAATTTATTGTAGGGCAAAGGGGACAAGAACTACACCTGAAAGTGCATTGTCAAACTCTGGCATTTAGGACCTTAATTATGCATCCTTAGTAATTGCTGGAACTGTATCACACATTCATATAAGGACAGCACTTACCTTCTGTGTTTGCCTCTGTCTGTTCTTGAACATACTTCTCAATCATCTGATAGATTGAGAACCAGTGCTTTGTGGATTTCTCTACGTGCTGCTTCATAATATTGTCCAAACTTACTGACCAGCAACTGAAAACAATAAGGAAAGGGAGAGAAGAAAAAAAATAAAGCAGAAATATCGTGGGTAGTTTGGGCTCCAAAACAACACAAAAACTTTATTCTCTGTTTCTACTAAACTAAAGGAAAATTTTACAGGATGGAATAATCTGCACATATGCTTAATATACATACTCAACTCTTGAGGATCACTGCTTTGCCACTATTTAAATATGACAGAAGAAATGCAGGAACTAGGGATGGGAAAACAAAACCAGTTAGAGCCAGGTTCAAAATTTTATTTTCACAAAACTTGAGGTAGACTTGTGGAATTTCTGATCATGGCATACTGTGAATATAAAAATTTTACATGGTCTTAACAGGAGGCTTGACAATAATTTTAAGGAAAATTTAATGGGGGTTGTTAGACAAACCACTGCAGGCTCAGTAAACCCTAGGAAGAAAACAGGAGAACATTGGGAAAATATTAGGATGAAGTACTATAGTTATCTGTCCTGCTTCTACTCCTCCTGAGGCATATACATAGGGTCACCATGGGCTGGACATGCTCATTCTGAGCCAGTACAGCTGCTACTTTGGGTTTTTTTCCCCACATTGTTACTAGGGCAGACACAGACACACACAGAAGCATGTTCCATGATTAAGGCAATTCTGCATTGGAATGTGTCTCTGGACAGAGACAGAAGCTTACAGCATCTAAGAAAAAGCAGTAGGGAAGGACAGTTCTTACTTCAACTCCAATCTACGCCACTGAATAATCAGCTGTGTGACCAGATCAAGATGTTTTCGCAAGGACAAAGCTCGGCTAGCATTTTCTTCCCAGTCCTGAGAAAAAAGAAAAAAAAAAAAAAGAAAAAAAATTTCACTTTATACAAATCCAGAAATTAAGTCTTTGCGTAGCAAGACTCATGCAGTACTGTGGATTACATTCCTACTCCTTAAACCTACAGCATGGAGCAAGTTCACTTCCCCAAATCCTGGCAAGCAGACAGCTTTTAGTTGTTTTTCTCATGGTACCAACACAAGTAAGGAAACATAAAAGACAAAATAAGTTTCCCTTAGCTCTTTTTGTACCTGTGCCTTTGCAAGAAGGATTTCCAAGCCATTCAGGAACTTCGAGAGAGGACAAGAGAGTGCAAAACTCCGGATTCTATCCATCACAACTAACAGCTGCAGAATAAAAAACAAGCGTTCAACCTGTAGTAACTGATCTTCAACAGAAGTAGTCATGAAGTTAAGCTAATTTGTATTAGCATAACCCTCCTCTGCAAGAGGTAAGAATAATTTTTTTTATTTTAAACTGCTTCCTTGTTTTAGTATAAGCTCACTAGTAGTTCAGTGAAGGCCAGCGCGCTTGGGGAAAGAAGCACAAATGACCTAATGCAAAGAGTTCCAATCGATTCTGAGTTTCTGCATTACTCTAAGAAATATAACCTGAGAGCCACACAGGCCCCATAAGGGGGACCAAAGATATCCATTTTAAAGCACTATGAAAGAAAGCATTTTGGGAAAAAACAGGAGCCCAAACAGCAAGAGACCTCAAGAATCTTAGAGGTATGGCAGGCTGAAGATTGCTTAAAGCTGTAAGATCAGAGTAGGCAGTGAATACCACTTAACTTTTCATAACTAAAACAGAACAACTAATAATACCTAATACCTCTTAAGAAGAAAGAGGTATTGACTTCAAAACATCTGCATAAGTAATACAGACAATATCTAGGCAAGTGTATGCATGCACATGTCTATGCATATCCATACACGTATTTACACACAAATGCAATTCTAAAATGCTCCAGTTTTCCCCAAACATTTGTTGAGGTGTCTTTACCTGCACAAGTACTGGATGCTCTGGCCATTCCTGCAGTAACCCATTTACTTCTTTAGCAAAATTATCAAGTACAGGTTGGCACTGTCGGACTTGCTGAATATTAGGATGCTGGTAAAAGTCATATGGGCCATCCTGCTGCAGCACAAGATCTGAAGTTAATTCCTCAAAAAAGGTATTGTGAAGAAGAGTGCTAACTAGCAGTTGGCTTCCCAAAAGACTATCATTCATTTCAGCACCTAGGAAGCAAAAAAAGGAAGACATCACACATGCTATTAATTCTTTTTACAGCTGAATAGAAAAAGTTTTTTTCCTGTATCCCAAGCCTTAGCATGTTATGTATTACGAGGATGTAAGAATATGCCACACATAAGCAATGAGATGGGAGTATGGAAGAAGAGACACATACTTAAAGTTTACATCCTCTATTTTATCAAATTTTCGTATAGAAGTAAAATCAGCATCCTAAAAGGTGGGCTGTGATCCTGTCAGGAGACCACAGTTCCTCTGCATAAATTCACATCAAAGAGATATTTACTATAAAATTAGTAACAAGGCTCTGTGAAAAAATAATCCAACACACAAAAAAATTCAGATGTATTACACCCTCAGGTATGAACAGAAAAATAAGTTAGTGTAGAAACAGCAGCCCTGTTGCATTATCTGCTGCTTCTTAACTGCACACATATACATTTATTAGATCAGAACTGAACTGAAGCATAGATCTGCTTTGAGAGGTGAAGACCCTGAGGTCTTGCACATTATTATAATGATTTACACATCAAGTGTGCCAAAATTCAGGGTAAAAAACCCACCACTTTTTTTAAATTATTATAGAAGCTCCATTTAAACCAATTCTTTTATGAACTTCATTGCACATTTTAATTGTGGGAAATTTCTGCAAGTGGACTGTCTTCCATAGGATTATGCAAATGCATAATTTCCACAGGATTATGCAGATGCAGATCAAAATTTCACTTAGTAGAGTAGCTTCAGTTTATTCTTAAACTGTGTTGGTCTTATATATTAACAAATGGAATAAAAACCAAATCCATAAAAGAATAAAACCAAAGCATTCCACCAAGACAATTCTGAAGATGGAGCAAATTCTTTGGAAAAAGAAAATTTACATTTGTGCGTTTTCCCCACAACAGGTCTGTTTCTTGACCTGCAATACGATTATAGTTTGAAACAAATCATTACAAAGCTAAACCTGCACATCTGAAATATTACTAGCAATCTTACCAATTAAAGGATAGAATTGCGACACCAGGCATGCACCAGTCTGATAGCAGGAAATAAATGTACTGAAATAATGTTTGGCTTGATGAGAAGGCAGACTCTGTTGATACCACAGGGATCGAGCAAAGTTTAAGCACAACTGTTGATGAACCATCATTACTGTTTGCATAGAGCTCTTGGACAAAAGGGCTCTATCAACTTCCAGCTGGTCTTCCAATGGATCTTCAGTTTCCATTTTTTCTTCCAGGCTTGCCTGAGCTGTGATATCTTCAAAGTCCTGCAAATTACATGATAGTCAAAGGTCAATTATAATTTCTTCCTTTAACGCCTCCCTTCCCCACCACGCTTTTTGCATTTTTTGGCATTGTGACAATGTGCTAATGACTTGGAGCTGGCACTATATAGGTAACACTGCCTACCTCACAGCTCAGATATCAGTCTGAAACAGAACACAGGTGAATAGAACAATTAAGGGGCATAACCACAGCAGGCAAGAGTGCAGTACAGTGAGGCCTGAGCTGCTGCCAACCAAACCTCTTTCAGAAAAAGCAGCAGCAGCCTTATCTGCTGATAAACCACCTCTACACTGTTTGGTCGCTTGAAGATCTGACCTATTACACCCCAATAACACAGTGACACACATAATTGTCTTGTGGATTTCTGTACTGCTCAACATTGCTTGGTGAAGACACTTCAAAAATCGCTCAGTAATGCAGGCCAGTTAAATTTGAAAAAATCTCACAGCTTTATTTAATCAAAGAGATTAGCCTTCTTCAGAGGTAATTAAACCTCAGCAGATCTTACTCGCCAAATGAATCAAACTCCAGAATTTTACAACAAATAAGTAATGATATTGTCATTCAGTAACTTGGGATTATTCAAGCTGAACCACAGTAGAATTCAAGTCCAGAAGTTAATTCCAAAAACTTTCTACAAGCAGAAGGGAAAACAAACTAAAAGCACAGTACTTAATACCATTCCATCAAAATCTACCGCACATTTTTCTTCTGGCTGAAGGAAAAACTGCTTCATTCCTCATCTCATTTTACTTATAGCATGCCTTTTCAGGAGCTACTTCAGACATACTTTTTGTGTTTCATTACAGATGCTACCTTTTCGTGAAGGGGAAATCTCCTCCTAAATTCTTCTTCCTCCTCCTCTTCCTCACTCCGTCCTTTCCCATGCCTTTTACTTCTGTATCTGTACAGACTGTGTTCCATTGCCTCCCGCTCTTGGGCACGGCGTTCCTGTTCATCCCATTCATTTATAATTGCCTATGGAAACACAAAGCAGCATGCTTTTACACAAGTTAATGTTTAAAATCACCCCATCACCTCATATTTCAAAGGGGCAGCATCTATCTTGTTTGGCGCTCTCCTCCTCTACAGTCTACAACAGTATAAATGAAAGCCATCTAACTTGAAGGAAGATTTGTAAATTGCCCTCAACAAACCAATGACAAAAAAGCACAGAAAACAGTATGCAACAGAGTGCTTGGCCAAGTCCTAGTCTCCTTTCTTAACCATTTTATAAATAAACTCTCTACAAAGTTTTTGGGGGGTTTTTGTGTGGTTTTGGGTTTTGTTGGAGTTTTTTTATAAATAAAAACTTTGGTAACCATTACAGGCTATAATTTTATGTCTTGATAAATCCCACCAAGTTAATCCAATGTTTTAGATTATGTTAAAATTATCTTTTACCAATTCAATGGAAAAAAAAGAAAAGTTTCAGAACATTATACTGACAATTACCAAGGTAGAATCACAGAATAACTTGGGTTGGAAGGGACCTCCAAAGATCATCTAGTCCAATGCCCCTGCCATGGGCAGGGACATCTTCCACTAGATCAAGTTGCTCAAAGCCCCATCCAACCTGGCCTTCAACACTTCCAGGGATGAGGCGTCCACAACTCCTCTGGGCAACCTGTTCCAGTGTCTCACCACCCTCATCGTAAAGAATTTCTTCCTTATGTCCAATCTAAACCTACCCTCTTTCAGTTTAAAACCATTGTGCCTTGTCCTACAAGCCTTGGTAAAAAGTCTCTTTCCATCCTTATAAGCTGCCTTTATATACTGAAAAGCCACAATAAGGCCTCTGCAGAGCCTTCTCTTCTCCAGGCTGAACAACCCCAACTCTCTCAGCCTTTCTTCACAGGAGGGGTGTTCCAGCCCTCTGATAATTTTTGTGGCCCTCCTCTCAACCCACTTTAACAGATCCATGTCTGTCTTGTACTGGGGACAAGGTAGTTCAGTGCAAGAAACCTGGCCACTGGCATTCAGATGTTACCTGACACAGATGTCTAAAAAGCTGCAGAGTTTTCTGGTCCATCTCTCCTCTGGACAGTACATGGCATCGAAGATGCAACAAAGCATTCACTAGGAGCTGTTCCAGTGTTGGGCACGGCTGCTCTACTCCCTCAGATTCTCCTTCAGAGTGCTTCAGAGAAAACTTTTTAAGTCCATGAAGGACCTCAACTGAATTCACCGAGCATAAAATTTCTGCATGAGCAAAGTGAGTGGGGAAGGCACGGCCAATAGAAGGAAACGTCAACAGAGAAGTGAGGAGGTTGGTCAGATCAGCTGGACACACAAAGCTTTTGAGCACTGTATAAACTTCAGAAGCCACTAATCGCATGCCATGTTGCAACTGTAAGACAGCAGCTTGCAGAGGAATGATGGCATCAGGGAATACAGCATACTCCTCTGCCAGGTGTTTTCTAAACTGATGGTGTGATTGTTGCCAAGATGCTTCTTCATTTAACAGGTTTTGTATCGCCTGGAGTGATTTAGGTCTTTCCCCACGGAGGAACTGCAGAAGGCGGGCTAAAAGATCTTGGACTGAAGAAACCCGTGCTATGCTGTTGATGTACTGGTGAGCCTCCTGGTATAAGCAATCATAGGGTGGAGCTGGAGGCCTGAAGGCCTTTTTTCTGGAAAGGCTGCTTATTTGCTCCTTCAACCTTTGCATTCTTTCATACAACAGTCTGTTAAGAAATAACATTGACCAGTTTAGACATATAAACATATTTCATGTTAGATTATATATAAATATGTTTATATAAGTTAGATATATAAAAAGATTCATCAGAAATATTCTGCTAGTTTGTGTAAAACAGCAAATAAGGAAAAAACAAGAAGCGACACCTGTATAGCATGCATATGTACTTCTCTTTTCCCCCCATACTTCAACAAACTTCAATTACTTTTGTGCTTGCTACCTGACCTGTAAGCATTAAGGAAAAAGTAGCATTACTGGAAGCAATTGGTAAAACTCAGCTATTCAGAACTTGCTTTCAGTGACTATCGTTCTCTTCAAGCAATACCATAGAACTATCAGATCCTCTACGTGTATAATGATGAAATCAAACCCTTCCATTAATAGTGCAAAATCATTAATAATACCCACTTTTTATCTCCATGTACAAGGAACACCTGGAAAGCCGCACAAAGGAGAAATCTCTGTTCACTTAAAATTTCCTCCTCAAGTACTCTATGTGGTAAGATATTTAATTCATCAACAGCACCTAGGCAAAGGCTGTTGCACCCTAAACACATCTGGAGATTTCCACTCAGTACAAATCAGTCCAAGAACTCCGCAAAACAGCACTGGCACCTATTGAGGCCTTGAAGAGTTACACTGATAGATGCACATTCTATCTCATTTCAATTTGTTGATATCATTGTCACATTTTAATGAACCTATCATAATTTAGATATATGGCTTTATTTTCACTTCTGGGCATAGCTTCACTTTTATCAAGATATGAAGGCCACTGCTTTTAATCGTTGTGTTTACAGCAGTATGAAGTGTGTACAGACAATTCCTTAGTCACTGCAAGCAAACTGAATAGCTTCTGTATTTTTCTTTACCACCTCAACATGCAAATTGATACCTTCAAATCCGCAACACTTATTTCTACAGAAGAACACAAAAATTGTAAAGCTGTGGACAAAAGCTTTTAGAGTCCGAGCATCCAAAGATAAAATTTCCAATCTAAAAGACAAGAGTTAAGTATCTAAAAGAGATGTTACCTGAGATGGGGATGCATATAGTTGCTGACTGCTTCATCTTCAATACTTTTTCCTGTATGCAGCTGGGATGAGAAGTCATTTGTTTTCCATTGACACTCCAGCTGGTATAACTAAAAAGGAAAGAATAAACCATTCTCTGAGGTTCGGGTTTTGGTAACCAAGTAGGTACATCATCTTCTTGGACACTAAAAGAAGTTCTAACTGTGTAGTTTAAAAGTCATGACCAAAGATTTGCCCAAGAACACCCAAGCCAAACTCCTTTGCTTTGATTTTATACATTACAGAGGTAAAAGCCAACTCAGCTCCACACTCACCTCTTCCTTTGCATACTTGAGCTTGTATTCTCTTTTAACAGCCGGATCAAACCTGGTCTGTGGAAGCCACACCTGGATCTGCACCAAACCAATATTCACCCAGAGGCTTCCTCGCCAAGCTGTCTCTGGTAACTCCTTAAGCCCTTCCCCAAAGAACTGCTGCAAGCAAGTGAGCAGGAGAAACAGGAATTCTTTAGGAAGTAACTCCTGATCAGTGATGCTTCTAAGTATCTTGAGAAGGTACTCATACGCAACAGGGTCCTTGAGGTAGAGCTTCTCACAGCACTCCAAAAATTCTTCTTGAAGATCCATTGGAACCAGATCTACCAGGGCAGAGAGTTGTCTGCCTAGCATTATTCCTTGTAGTCTAGCATCTGTGTATCTGGAGGTAAAGAAATGAAAAAAGTTTACACATGGTAAGCAAACTTCTGTAACATGCCTGATTTAAACAACATATATGTGGAAGAGAGGTCTTAATACCTAAAATCTGCTATTGAAGAGACAGCCAGGTTGGTCCACAGTGCTGTGCTGACTTCATGAAGCTGCTGTGCTCTCTCCATCCATTCTCCCAGTGTCACATGGGATGATGACAAAACAGGAAGCCCACTCACATCCCACTGGCTTGTCTTGCTGCTGCTAGTTAGAATTTCAAAGAAGCACTTTGAGAAAACGGCTCGGGTCAAAATACCTGGGCCCTAAATTAAGAGATTAAGAGTTAGATTGTTCAGATGCAACGTGCACTGACTATGCTAGAACTTACAGTATTGCGCTAGAAAACTATTGAATTATTTAATAAAAGAGTATTCAGCCTAGTTATTTGATTAGATCAGAAGGGACAAACCTTCATAGAACAGTTCAGATGGGATTTAGAAAAGTTCTTTTCCTCTGTTGCAGGTAGTGGCCTCCAAGTCAACCAGTAATCTGGGTCTGTGGTGAAAGTACTGCTCCAAAAGGATGCTAATGCAGCATTAACTAGTTGAGATGACAGTATAGACATTTCTTCAGGGGATATCTAAGGAGACAGAAAAACCTAGAGCTGAGAATAATTTACAGGGAGCAAGAGAATCAAGCACACACACACAAAAGAAAAAGAGAGTATGACACTTTTTCAGTAGGGATAGTACAAGATATTCCTCAAGATCCTTTTCAAATTCACATAGCATTTGCTTGCATCTCTTCTCAACAAAAAGAGTACGCTTTCTGAGGTCTGCGCTGCCTCCTTCTGTCTGTGGAACACGCAGTGTGTTTACAGAGCAAGTTTTCAGAATACAGCCTCTAGTCTACAACTGTGCAGCCTTTTGTTACGATACACGAGGTTGCGTAAGCATGAAACAGATAAAGATATCCAACATTCTGCTCCAAAGCATTCAAAATGAACTTGCTAGTTTACTGCGCTTTGTGGGAATACCACCACCACTGTATCATAGCTAAATATTAACCAATCAGAATTTCTCTGACATATTAAATGCTCTACAGAAAATGCATCAAACAACTGTCTCAGTCTATTGGATTTGCAACACAGACCTAAAAAAAATTTAGAGACACAGGAACAGAGGCAATTATTTTTCAGCATAAAATTACTTTGAATACATAGATACAACCAGGCTGGCACCTGCCATTCAATCAATTTCCTGTTTTCCATTAGGTCACAGATAGATGAATGGAACAATACCAACCTAGATCATATAGAACTATGTTATTTAAGACTTCCTTGTGTTTTATTTATGTTCTAATGTTGTGTTTTAATTACGCCTTTTGCAGGCTCACCGTTAATAGCCTTTCTCATTAAAAGAAGGAACAGTTATTGTCAGGCACAGGTAGAAAAACCACATGTCAAAAAGCTTAGAGAGAGATGCCTATTTTGAAGAGTCTGTTGAAAACTTCTGCAAGATTAAACAAACTAAAACTTGTTCTTACTTCATTAAGGTGTAACAAGTGCCACAGTCCAGATAGCTGGTGAGAAGCAGCTGGTGTCAACTTCAGGCAAAAAGCTATAAGCTGAACTAGATCTGAACATATGCTTAGTTCTTGACTGCAGTTCTCCCTGTAGCAGGTAAAAGAAATACTGCTTAAGTAATGCTTAAGCAGGGCACATGAAATAAATCATTTGGATAGTAAACCAAATTGAGAATGGCAGGCGAAGTCACAATAACGAAGACTCCCCAAAAGGTTAAAATGACAGCATTTTAAACATTGGAGAAGGACAAGCACTCAAAGCTGTAAGCTACATGTTCAGCAAAACATACAAAATATTTGGAGACAAATTGTCTTCCAGCTTTACAGTTCTTGTGAAAATCAGAACTTTGTTGAATTCAAGAGTGAATCAGTGATTCTAGGAGTCTCACTGTACAGAAAATTACTTCCACTGAAATCCATAAATGAAGAGCTCTCTTTTAAGGAATGGTAAAACAATCAAAAAAACAAACAAACTTGGCCCCTTAAAAGAACGGTAATACTTTTTAAATTAATAATGTTCATTTAAACTACAAGTATATGTATGTGGTTTACACGAAAGGAAGCAAGCATACTAGTGTACTTTCTCCATCACCAGGTCTAACTCAGTCATTCTGCAGTAGCCCCCAGCAACATGGCGATAAACATCTTCATGTTAGTTCCTAATATGAAGGACTCTTCTATGTCATTAAAAGGCAAATACTATGTATTTCCAAAAGGAAAAAATACTATGTACCATTTACTACATAAAAGGTTTTAGTTTTCCTCCACCTGTAATCCATTCTACCATTAATAGAGCAATTTCTAGAGTCTAATGTGTTTACTCCAACGGGCTTCGACATCAGCATTCCTATAATTTGCATCAATGAAGTAAGTTAGAAAAGAAGAAAACTGCTTCCTCAATATAACACTAAACTACTCCCTTTGCTGATACTTTTTATAGCTGCCCAAGTGCAATTCTGCATGCAGACAATGAGTGCATATGCATTTATATACATAAATATATATAAGCATGTGTGCACCACAAATATATATGCATATACACACAGCCATATATGTGTGTGTGCATGCACAGATTTACATAAAAATATAAAGTACCAAAGTTACAGCTTTTAGCTAGGGATTCTGAATCTCATGAAAGGAATATAGGATTTCTTTCCCCAACCTTCTTCTTACCTTCTTGCACAAGCCTTGGCCACATAATCTGCTGTCAGTTTGTACTGCCAGAGCACGCCTATGTATTCCATTGCAGGCCACAGCTGAACCCGACTGCAGAGCTGGTTTAACAAGGCAGGGTCTAGCTGGTTGGAGATGGTATCCTCAGTAAACCTTTCTTCTGAATGATTACATATAACTCCTTCTGCTCTCAATTGTGAATGTACAGCTTTCAAAAAAATCTTTAGCTGACCTGTTTGACAGAGCATAAGAGGCACATAAATGCACGTACTATATTTCTTTCCAGTGAACATTTTGCATCCTTTCCATTTGTATACAAAAAGAATGGAGATAGCAGAAACCATCCTGTTAGGCTCTTCAAAAGTGTTACCTACCCAGACTAACATCTTCTAAGTGACTGGCTCTAATTATCAGGCCATCAGCTTGCAGCAATGCTTTCTTCATCTTCCATCCAGTGGCAGCAATTTTCAGACAGCACATTTTTTCTTGCCATCTACTTTCTCCAAAGGCCAATCTTAGCTCCAAGATGTTAAGTGGTTTGCTGAGAATTTTTAACTGAGAAAAACATTCCACACCCAGTTTATCCTGGAAACACGAAAAGAATGTTTGAACAAGTGGCAGTTTATTTCAGCAGTGCTAACAAAACAACAAACAAGATCTGTGACTGCAGTCAGAACTAAGATTTCAAATCCACATGCGCACAACTGAAGTACAAGTATATATAAACCGACCTGCAACAACTTAACAATTCCTTTGTAGCCCTCAATACAGCAGGAAGACAGAAATCTAAATAGTTGGCCACAATTCCTCCTTGTCAAGGCTTTTTTTTTTTTCCTTCATGAAGAAACTACATAGATTATGCAGACAAACAATATCTCAAAATGGCAACTTACCTAAACTAAGGGCAATAAATACACAAATTAATAAACAACAGAAGCTACTGACACTTAAAAGAAACTGGCATTTTACACCTGCAATTTAAATACATTTGCCTAGAAAAATCTCCCAAAATTCTCAGTAACCACTGAATGTTCTTTGAAGTCCCATAAAGTAACTATGTGCATTTTTGAACAGCTGAGTATCTTTGAGACTTAAGGCCATAAAAACCTAGGTCTAATTACTAATCACCAACATGAGCAACCTACATGTCTATCTGTGCCCTGCTTTTAAAAAAGGGACTTATATTCTTTAGAAAAATTTACTGTAAGAATTTTTTATTGAATGACACCAGTTGGTGAAATAACTTAAGAAAAAAAGCTGTCAGTTTAGAGGCCGTGTCTTAGTAAGTCATAAGGCAGCCCCATCCTATGCTGTATAAAAGGAAGTACATGGTCTACTCTATATACACATATGTTCACTAAATAAGCAAGTGGCATACTGAAATTCACAAATCTCCAGAATAGAGCAAGTAGTAATATTTTTATGTTTGTGCACCACTCTATATTAAATAACTGCCATCTATACAAAGCATAATTAATAGTAGAAAAGCTATCTGGATAACATATATTTCACAAAAAAGATGTACATTAAAAAGGCAATTTCAGCATATGTTAATCAATCTAACAAGTCCAAAAGGAATGTATTTTTGCTGGCCTGGAGAGCAAGCTCTGCAAATCTTTATGGTTACTTTAAAGCATATTTGGACATCGCTGGAAATACAAATCTTTTGCAAACAGAATACTAATACCTTAAAAGGAAGAGGTCTTCCTAGAGACTTCTGTAATATCTTCATACTGGCAGAAATACCAGCAGGATTGGCCAAGCAGCTCTGAATGTGCTGTGAAACAGATTGAATTTCCTTGGAAGCCCTTGGAGATTAAAAAAAAAGCCCACACAGTTAACTCAGAATTTCAGAAAAAAGTCAAAAAGACGCACAAGAAAGGAAAGTCCTTTCTCTTAACCTTCCACTAAAGGGGCAACCTAACTTCAAAGTACAGAAACTGGGTAAAAATTCTAGATGATTGTTTGAGCCAGAAGTGGCCCAATGCTAAGAAACATGAATTTTAAAAGTGAACAGCTATTTAATACATTGCACTTGCATCACTAATGGAACACAACTTGGACACTAACAGCAAACAATGTTAATTAGCTATAATATTAACAAAAGGGTAATTTTATACAACCATTTAACAGAAACACAAATCAAAGCCTCTCACTTGTGCTGATCTGATCCGATAAGCATCTGAGGAATTCTGTCAATTAGATGCTTCATAACCCAGTGCCAGTGCAGAGACAGAAGTGACAACCCTGGTGAATCCACTGTCACAGTGTCAGAGACTGTCCAGAACCGGTCACGCCACAGCAAGCAGTATAAAATCTAACAACAAGCCAAAAAGGTTACGGTTTTCCCATTGCTGAGCCCTGCACGTTACAGAATACTTTTTACTTCAAGCAAGAGAAAATGCAAAAACATTGTCACTTTCATTAATTTCAGAATCAAGCAATGCTTTAATACTTAGTGGCACACAACTAGCATTCAGCTATATGTTCTCTAAAAATACTGCAGGGCTCTGCTGGCAGGTGGAACTACACAAGTCAAAACCAAGCAATGCCTGCACCAAGTCTACAATGTCATTGTCAGATTTCAGCAAAATGATTTTCATGGTCTGAAAAGGGAGAGGGAGAAGTGAACCACCCCTGTGACCTGCACGTCAGCTGTCCAGGTTCAGATACCTTTATCTGAGATGGATGTGGATACTCCCTTTATCATTAGTGGAGAGAAACAGGCACTTCTATGGCACAATGGATATATATGTCCCAGGTGTGTACATTTAGGTAAGAGAATTCCCACCCTGAGTATCTGCAGGCTGAAAACCTACATTCCACACAGAAGAAATGAGAAGACAGAGCACAAATACAGCCACTGAAACGAACATGATCGTTTGCCTGGTGTCAGGCATATTCTGAATACCAGTAGAAACACTGCAGTTTATTTCATGGTCCCTGAAACTAAAAATAATGTTCTGCATCCTGTCTAATTTCACATAACTCCCATAAACATACTATGAAAAGTCTACTCACATCATGCATGTCATCATCACTTAAGGCCACCTGAGTAGACTTCACCCAGTGAAATGCAAATGCATCCCAAAGTTCAAAGAAAGCAGCAAGGTTGACCACGATTGCATGAGGAAGGCAGTTGTAACTTCCTGGATCTGAGATTTGGGGAAGAGAGAAAGAAAGGCAGAGACTGAATATTCCACCCCATCACATGACAAGTAAGGGTCAATTTCTGATCAATAGATCCTCTCTGTGGTTGGGGAAACAAAAAAACCTGAAAAGATCTATAAATCAAAGTAAGAAAAAGTATTCCTTCACTATTTGCGCAATTCTCTATCACCTCTACACATTTAATATAAGAAAAAGATCCAGAATAAGGAAACATTGATCAATTGCTTCTATGCAACATACTAACTTAATCACTAAATTTTTCCCCTTTGTTTTAGGAGTAAACATCCTAATTACATAAAACAATAGAAAGAGGATTTGAACACAAGCACATCTGAAGAACTTGGCTATTCTTACTAGCTAAAGACAAAACACAATTCCAATTTCTCTCCACCATCTTCCTAAAGTTTAGATAATTAAGAGAAATGACATGCAGTCGTTACCTGGTAGAAGCTGGACACAAATACTGTAGCATAAGGTATATCTAATTTAAGAATAATGTGTTACTTATCATATTAGTCTTCATCTGACTGCTTTACATTCACACAGTCTTCCTTCGCATATTCAGGACACACCATGTTTAAAGTACACATTTCATAACAGTGCAAATTAACCATATTTCAAATTGACCATAGAACTGAAAAGAACAGTGAAAATCAGCCCACCTTTGTGGAAATCTAGAGACATTCTTAAGACACTATTTCTTGGCTTCTTACTGGTAATCAAATTCTTCTCAGTGTAGCTTCTTTTTTCTCGTTCAAGAAATAATACTGCCCTGAATGAAAAATAAAGTTGTTAGAAATTCAGTATCATTTTAAAGCCTCTGCCTTATGAGATTGGTGAACTACAAAAAGTTACATTTGATATTTCACTGTATTATGAAACAAGAATCAAGTGCAGCATAACTAGTTGTTTGAATATGGTTTCTGCAGAAGTAAGCTTCACAAAAAGCAGATTGCTGACTTCAGCAATCACCAGGAAAGAAAAAGTAGTGAGCTACTAAGCAGATGCAACACCACCACTTGTAGGATATGTGAGCAGCTGCTTCCTTATACTGTAACTGCAAAATCTGTGTACTTTTTGCTCTTATTAGGAAAAGCAGTTGAAATCCAAAAGCAGGGCAACTATTTAAGTTTTATGTCAGAGATTTCACACTGCTGCTTCTGTCCCTTTTATGCTTTATCCCATGGTTCTGGTTTGTCCTTGAATTACTCCAGCCTATATGAAATGCTGGCAGCCCTGCTCCCTATATTAAGTGATTTGATTTAGTCTGCATCTTCAGAAAACAGAAGCAAAGAATGTGAATACTAGGCAGAGGTTTGAACAGGTATTTTAGATCACATCTATCAAAACCTAAAAACATACTTGGCAGATACTGCAAGTGTTTATATAGCACTGATTACAGTCATTGGGCAGTCTTCACAAGCTTTTTTTGTAACCTACCGATTTGCTACAGACTTCAAAAGGATTAGAAGCTGATCTGTGTGTTCCATTTCTGTATCAAAGTTCATCGAATTTCTAATGATATCCAAAAACTGCATATTCCATCTTGGGTCCAGAGGCATCACATGTTCATCTGGGAAGGCAGACAAGGTAAGACAGGACAGCAGTGGAAACATTATTCAGTGAAAGACTTTCCTCAATCCCCCTGCCTATGGAAGAACATTAGAGAAGGAAAGAAGGAAGCCTAAGAGGAAGGCAGAGTCTTAAGCTCCCTCACTCCACATATCCAAACAGAAAAGCATTAAGTTGACTGCAGGTTCTGTAAAACAGAACCATGAAAGTAAATTAACCAGTGGTCAGAGTACCCCAAAAGACAGCCTGGAAACTCAAGTCCAACTCTCTTTTCTTTCACAGTCCAGGCAACATACCTAGGACCATCCATAAAGGTCCAGTGTCACTGTATGTAGCTTTCACGCACCTAAAAAGCTTGGAAAGGAAACCACAGGCCTGAACTCCCTGTAGAATACTGAGGGAAAATTATAGGCCTCAATATAGGTTTCAGATGGGCCAACACAAAAAATGCTGAGAAAAAACAAGATGCCTAAACTATCTAGTCAGAAAGGCATTGGATATATGCATCACTCTTAAGAACATCACTTAACTCTGAGCTGTTGGAATACACCTGGGTCACAGACACACAGTCAGGATTCATAGTCATAGCACTCATACCAAATTTGCATAGGATTAACACATTTAATGGCCATATTTGTATTTCTAGACAGCATGAATGGCTTTGTTATTATTTCTTTTGCAACAAAAGCAACGTACAGTTAGAATTTAGCCTTTGTTTTGTTACAGACATTTCTTAAGAAGGGTTGCAGTGTGTTCAGAGAATAAATAAGGGAAGCACCAATGTCTAACATCAGTTTTTTTCAGAAGTACCTGTCATAGTTGGCTGTAGCAATTTGATCATGTTACTGACTCCAGATGAGAGGGGACTGGCATAGAAACCACCAAGGGCTACAGCACCTGCTTCCAGCTGAATCCGCACTGGATCTGTAGGTGAATGGGGGAGAACATAGGTGTAAAAGACAGTTTTATTTATTTGTACTAGATGCTCTTAACTTCAACTGAGCCAGTGCAAGCAGCCTAAAATCTCATCTGTGCACGCACTCTGGATGTGCTGGTTGCTCTTATTTTGTATTAGCTCCAAAAGGTCTTAAAAGCAGTCAGAATATCATGGCCAAAGAAATAAATCCAGTAAAAAGTCCTAGTTAAACTGGTGATTCTTCATGCATGCTATTAAAAATATGGTTTGTGAAAATCCATGAGTTTATACCTTCAAATCTTCCTCTCAGTACATCTGGTTTTGACACCCCCCCCCCCATTAAAAAAAAAAAAAAAAAAAGAGAAAAAAAATCCACATAAGAGCATACCTATCATTAAAGTAACTTTGTAGATATTTTCTAGTTTATAGACACACCTGCCTGGAAAGACAGCAAGATCAAGGGGGAGCAATCCCATTCATGTAGGGACTACACAGCCTGAGATTTCACACCACACAAGGAAGCTAAGTGTGTGAATGACTTGGACTAATACCTGTCTAAATTCTCCACAAGCTTAATGCGATTAATATAATTAAGCAATGAATACCTCATCTCAGCTGCTATCCTGAATGTTCAGGCAACACAGCTTCAGGAAATCTCAGTTCTGCAGTTTCCTGGCTTTCTAACCATTTGTATTTTAACACCAAATAAACAGAAGAAGGCATTTTACTGTTTTTACTATCACTATAAAAAAAAATAGTGAAGAGAAAGGCATATTTGCTTACATAGACCAAGAGGTATCCCAAAATAACTGTAATTCAGAAGCAATACAAGTTATAGGCATGCTTGAATAATAAAATGCAATGTTTAGCCCAAAGTCTCCTCTTGTCCCTAATATGCACAACCTGTTTCTGTCTCTCCCTGGAGCCTCAATGCCCTTGATTTAGTGTGGTGTGGTGGATTGGCCCTTCCTGGATGCCAGGTGCCCAAAGCCCCTCTACCACTCCGCTCCTCAGCTGGACAGGGGAGAGAAAATATAATGAAAGGCTCATGGGTCGAGATAAGGACAGGGAGAGATCACTCACCAATTACCATCATGGGCAAAACAGACTTGACTTAGGGAAAATTAATTTAATACCAATCAAATCAGAGTAGGACAATGAGAAAATAAAAACTAAATCTTAAAACACCTTCCCCCACCCCTCCCTTCTTCCCCGGGTTTAACTTTACTCCCGATTTTCTCTACCTCCTCCCCCCGAGAGGCACAGGGGGACAGGGAATGGGGGTTGTGGTTAGTTCATCACACCTTGTCTCTGCCACTCCTTCCTCCTTAGGGGAAGGACTCCTCACACTCTTCCCCTGCTTCAGTGTGGAGTCCCTCCCACAGGAGACAGTTCTCCACAAACTTCTCCAATGTGAGTCCTTCCCACAGGCTGCAATTCTTCACAAACTGCTACAGCATGGGGCCCTTCCACGGGGTGCAGTCCTTCAGGAACAGACTGCTCCAGCGTGGGTCCCCCACGGGGTCACAAGTCCTGCCAGCAAACCTGCTCCAGCACAGGCTTCCCACAGGGTCACAGCCTCCTTTGGGCACATCCACCTGCTCCAGCATGGGGTCCTCCACGGGCTGCAGGTGGATATCTGTTCCACCATTAACCTCCATGGGCTGCAGGGGGACAGCCTGCCTCACTATGGTCTTTACCATGGGCTGCAGAGGAACCTCTGCTCCAGCACCTGGAGCACCTCCTCCTTCACTGCCCTTGGTGCTGCAGATTTGTTTCTCTCCCATATTCTCACTCTGCCCTTTGGCTGCAGTTGTGCAGGTTTCCCCCCACTTCTTAAACATGTTATCACAGAGGCGCTACCACCATTGCTGATGGGCTCAGCCTTGGCCAGTGGCAGGTCTGTCTTGGAGCCGGCTGGTATTGGCTCTATCGGACATAGGGGAAGCTTCTAGCAGCTTCTCACAGCTTCTCACAGAAGCCACCCCTGTAGCCCCCCTGCTACCAAAATCTGGCCATGCAAACCCAATACATGTGGTAGTTGAGAACTTTCATATCAGATCATTTGAATGGTCTGAATGTTTTCTTAGAAGACTTAACAATTTGTGAAAATATAACAAATCAGCCCTTAGACAAAAGATAAAGTTAAATAATTACATACCAAGCACCTGTGGCAGATTTTTGGCTAAGGAGTTAAGCCATTTAACTCTCAATGTCCAATCTTGATTGGTTGCCTTTTCTATGAACAATTTCACTGAAGCCTGGAGAACTTCCATTTTATCCAACCAGTTTGCATCTATCTCAACAGCACTGAATCTGAGACTCTCGGGATTAGTGGACTGCATAATTTTTTGAAGATCTTGCAGAGTCAGTGGTAGTGTCCTGAAACACAAAGAAGCGAAGTCCAGCAACCAAGTGCTTGAACTGCCAGTTCTAGGAAAGAATATATTTTGCAAGTAAGGCTACTCAGCATGCAACCACCTTCAGGCAAGAAGGCACCAAGGCAATAATTTCTCCTCTTTTCTTTATTTAGCTTTAAAGCCATTTTCCAACTTGCAATTAGTTGGGGGTGTCTACTATTAGGAACTCACTATTACCAAAAATTCTTGCAGTACCAGAAGTGAATATGCAAAGTATTTCACTGAGAAATTATAATTGATTTGTGCACCAGAGTGATACGCAAAGGTAAGTTAAAAAAAGACAAAGATGGAAGTGTCGTTGATAAAAAAGCCCAGCACATTGCTAAGATTTTACAATTTCAACATTATATCTTAGTACTAACTTCTAACTTCTACAGCTTGTTCTTTCACTGGAAGCAACACACAGTACCTGTCCACAGTAGGTCACTAAGCAAAGCAGGCAGGAGGGAAGATTTTGCATCAGTGTTGTGAAAATAACAGTTATACAGCACAAGAAATCATTAAGAGTTCTTGCATATGGCCCCTACACACGAGGCTTTCTTTCAGACAGCTCTGTTTGAAGGAAGACATTTGTTTTTTTCACCTGAAGCTACTGGACCTACAATAACTGATGAATAATTGTTTACATGAAAGCAGGAAGTACAGAGGATCATTAGTATCTTTAAAACTAATTAAATACTCATTTTTTTAAAGCTCAGAAGGGAACTAAAGGAAGATATTTTTGGGGCTCTTATTACCTTGTAAACCCAGTGTTTGCATTCACATTTTCTGCTAAATGCCTGCTCCTAACTAAACTCAGAAAGGGTCAAATGTACTTACTGAAGATTGGATAGAGTCAAGTATTTTGGACTGAAGAATAAAACAGTAAATAATTCAACTTGTATTTGTAGTGGTTGCATGGAAAGGTAACAGGAGCCTGAGTTACAGAGTGTGACTACCACAGTCTCTACCCACACAATTTGCTCAAGACAAAGTTTTGCAGGGAACAATGACATGTCACCAGTATTTCACACATCTTGTTTCTTAGTCATTTATTAGACAAAAAGTGTTTCTTGCCTACCTGGAGTTTTTAAGGTTTAGCCTATTCAGACAATAGATTAGGACCTGTGCATCACGCCGGACTGTCGAAAGAAGTGAGTCTTCAGCTGCAAACAGACCTGTAGGTACGGAATCTGGCCACAATCCCATTGCTAGCAGGGAGTCACCCCAAATTTCATGGGAAGCCAGAGATGAAGCATGCTTCGTAACCAATTCTAACACAAGCTACAACAAACAACCAAAAAGCAATTTAGAATCATATGTATTCAAGTACAATAGCTCAGGGAACTCTAATTACATGTATTTATTATGAAATCATTATAAACCAAATGTTCTACAAACACTATATAACCTACATGATAAAGGTACCAAAACATTCCAACCGTAAGTGAAATAACATACTGTACAGCTTGAAATAGGAAGGCAATATTGCTATCTCCAGATGACAGTATGCACAGTGTTTCAGGCTATAATTAATCACTATTAATTATCGCAAAGTCTCAGCTGAAGCTGTTAAAAAACAAGTAAGCCTCAGAGTCCAACTGGGATATTCTCTGGCTCCCTTATGCTGCAAGAGAGTGAGCCACTATCTACAATGACAAACCATATTTATCCCCCGGGGAGCATCTCAATAAGCACATCCCAGACTGACAGTCTTTATGCAACTCTCACTGATCTGACCTCTGTCTCCAGTAGCATGCCACCAGGCTGAGAAAATATGTCATGAAAGGACAGGTGACAGCTGAAATTCACTGTACTTCACCATTCAATACCAAAACAACCAGCTCTGGGGCTTCAACTAATCTGTTACAGTTACATGCAGAACTGTACTTCTTACACTGGAGCCAAAAAAGGCTCAGAATCTAAAAGATACAGAAAATGTCCCAATGCCACTCAATTCCTCCTCTTCATCACCTGACAGATGCCTGAGAGGGTGTTTAAAATGGTTGGGTTCGTCTCTCCATCAACACCATCTTCATCAACCCCTTGCTTGGGCACTTAGGAAAGAGAGGATCTCAAACACCAGCCTCATGAAATGATATTTTTCACATATTTAGATGATATAAGAAAAAGCTTTCAAACACACGACTTTACCTTTTGGTTAATCTGCAGTTGTTGTGAGCGGCCATAAACTTCCCAACAGGCTCTGTAAAAAGACTTTGCTAATCCAAGGCCTCTCTGTATCTGCTGCACAATTAAAGCAGCAGCCTGAAGCAAAGGTGACAAAGATGACACAGAACCTGAAAGATACACAGCATTTACGGTGATATGAATGCTTAACCCTTTAACCCTCTGAGGACAAACACCACTTTAGTCCCTGAGGAAGATCCAAAACAAATGAATCCTACTGGGTCCTGATAATTGAATAGGTTCTTTCCAAGAAAATCAGACAAGACTGTAAATAACAGGTGACAAACTCAAAATAAGACATCAAGGAGCTGAGATGAATGAAACATAGTGTCACCTTGCTCCAAAGAACAACCTGAACAGGCCTTGTGCAAACTTTCAGTTTTGCTGATTTTCTCTTAGAATATAGTACCTTCCCTACAGCAACAGATAACTGACACTTGCCAATGTCTGATGTCTCCTTACAAAGCACCTCCAGTTCTCACCTTTTTATGATTTGGGCCTACTTCCTGAGAACGCAAAAAACAACCCAAAACAACCTGATTATACTTTTATGCTTTTACTGGTATTGGGACATAACACAATAAAATAACCAAACTTTAGTATTAAAAGAGTTAATCCAAATAAATGTAGTGAGCCCAAGTTGCTAACAAATACCAAACAGACTTTTCTTACCTGCTATTGCCCCCTTGGTTTCTGAATGCACAGCCATAAGTGCATCACAGGTGCTATCTCCCACTAAACCCAAACCATGCAGGAGTAACTTCAAATCCAGATTGTCCAATATATTTCCATCGTTCTCCCCAGGAATGTAAATTTCAATCCCACGATTCCGCATGGCTCTGGATATTTCCCCATGAACAGGATCCATGGAAAGGAAAAGCCTGTCAGATATTAGAATAGTTCAGTCAGAAGGCACCTACAATGATCATCTAGTCCAACTGCCTTACATTCTTAAAGATGTAACTTAGTGCTTTAAACTAGCACTCCAGAACCACCGAAACAGCTCTTCCATAAAGTAAACCATCTTCATAAAAATGGGGACACAGATATCTAGAAAGCCAGAAACAGCTACTGAATTTAAATGAGAAATCTGTATGAATAATTATACTTTGAAATTAACCACAGATAACTGAGTTAAAAATCATGCAATATGTATCTGAGCTATGTCTACTTTATAATTTGTCTACTTACAAAAATAAGTTAAACTACACCTCTGAGCTATAAAGATGACTTTTAGCAATAGCTTCATATAAATTTGTGCTATTTAAAAACCAAAGTATCCAACACCCAAGTAGTTAATACTATCAGTAGACATCTCTTAAAAGCAAGGAGAAAAAAAAAACCCTGGAGATACAATTCAGCAAAAACAGGTTTCTGAAAAGTCAAAGATCTTGTTTTCAATTCAGAGGAACCAGAGCATATCAGTCCCAATATTCTTTTCGTGAATTTATAAAAGGTAGGAATTATACAGAATACTCTGTATATTCTCCTCCCATCTCCCCCCAGAGACTCCCTCAGGTCTGAGAGAATACAGACTGTCTGTTCGGTGGTTTGTCATTTTGGTTTTTTTGGTTGGTTTGGGGGGGGTGCTATTGGGTTGTTTTTGTTGTTGTTTTGTTTGGGGGTTTTGTGGGGTTTTTTGTGTTGTTTTTGGTTTTTTTTCCCCTGTCAGTTCTGTCACTGCAGGAAACTCAAATTTATGGATGGGATGGAAAAAGCTACGACAAAAGTTATGTCCATATACCAGCTTTCACTACCAACATATCTGAATACTTCACCATCTTCGACACATGTATCCTCAACTCCATTACAGTGAGACAGGGAAGTGCTGAAATCCTAAACTAGAAACGGAGAATCACAGCAGAGGTATACTGCTATGAATTTTCCAGTGTAATAGTCTGTGCTGCAACAGAGATATAAAGCCAAGTCTCTTAAACTCTCTATCATATGCTCATCACAGTGTTGTTTTCTTCCTTGCCAGACAGTGTCACTACAGTACAGGGCAAACTGAACAGCATTCAAGACTGGCTCACTGCTGACATTTTTTTCTAAACCTGCGGGGGGGGAGGGGGAGGTCAGAAAACCAAAAAACCAAAGCACCTGAAGTTTGGATGAGGAGCTATTGTAGGAATTGTGCCATCTATCACACCTCTCTCACTCATGGTAAGAACGCCTCCTGGTTCAAGTAAAGCATTCAAGCGGTCCAGCACAGAAGGGCTATATTCAAAAGAAATTTATATGGTTATAAAAAGATAACAATTTGATCCCTTTCTGATCTGAAATCAAAATGGTACCAAGCAAAAAGCCAAACAGCTAATTATGTTATAAGGTAACAGGAAAACTACCAACTGCTAAGCTGTCTAAGAAGGAAGACACTCTTCCAGAAAATGTGAGTTACTGCTCCCATGTATTGTTATCAAATACAAAATGTTCAGTTGTGAACCATACAGTAAGACGCAAAGTCAATTAGGGAGGTCAAGGGATTTACTCGGTGAGACAAGGCCACTAAAATCACTTACTTGCAGAAGTTAACATTGTCCATCAACAGCCAGTCTCCAGACTGCAGGGCCTGAACCAACATCCCATCCACCCACTCGAAAGTGCCCTGGCTGTTATGGTCAGCAGCCTGGGCCTGCTGCAGCTTGAAACGCCGGAACTCTTCCACCAGGTGAGCAAACTCTGAAAGAAGTACATATCTTACATCAAAATTTACATTACTGAGGTAGCTTCCCATTCCACTCAAGAAAAATAGCAATTATTTTGTCAACAAACATATATGCTTTCTACTTTTTAGGGGAACATAGCAGCAGAGGCTCCAACTCTTCAAGTATCCTCCCATGGGCAAAATCCATGATGACACAGGGGGTTTCCAAGCGCAGAGAAATATAAACTAGACTGACGCTTTTCTCCCTAAACCGAGACTTATCTCCATCCCTTCTCCCCCATTAGATGAAGTTCAATGGATATTAATGCCATATTTTAGACAATGAAAAAAAAGAATGGAACAACCCGTACATTATTCTGCTGACATTTATAAAGCTCAGCTGATTAATGCTTCAGAGAACAAATGAAAGAACAGAATATCTAAATTTCCTTTCTTCGGAATACAAGATAAGAGCTGTATTGCATCATATGTTAAGTTGCTCAGTACAGGAGAATTTGAGTGCGGACTACTGATTGCTACCAGGTAACTACACAAAAAATAAACCTGAAGAACCATCACCCATGTAACTTTTTCAGAAGCTAGGCTGTTACATAAGCAGTATGAAGCAACAGTATTGACTACAAAAAACCTACAAAACACCCCCAACTTTTCTCAAGTTTTCACTGCAGATTTATACATTTCTCAATTTTCTTCAGAGGAAGAAATCGCCCACCATACGTACCTGCCTTTGAGTAAGAGTTTATTTTGTTGTTTAGTCGCTGGATAAGTACAAGTATTCCCTCCAGTTTGCTCACTAATTCAGCTGTAACACTTCTACCTCCTTCACCCAGAGATTTGGGTTTGTAATTCAGGATGAAATTGCTCCAAGTACGCAGCACGTGTTCAGCATCATCTGCACAAATTTCTGTCAGGAGAAGACTGTCCCTTACTAGTGTGCTCACAGCATTCTCCACTTTTTCCAGCAGGCGCTGCCATGGCCTATTGATATCAACCTGCAAACATGCCATTATGGAGTTAGTTCATCCAGAAGATTGTGGTGCCTAAGGCTCCATTTGATGTTTAAACAGTAAGATCACAGTAGACTGGCCACTATTAGGTAGGAAGGAGAAATACTGCCATATTACCAAAACAGTATTTACCTGTTCAAAGCCACCCAGGAGCTCAGTTGTATCCATCGCACTGTTCATTGCCATGATTTTTAGTCGATGGCCGGTCAGATGGGCCAGCAGCTCAACAAGACTAGTTTTGCCGACAGCCGCCGGGCCCACCAGGATTACCATCCAGCTCATGTGCACACATTTCATTATAGACTCAAGGGACTGCAGTGAATGATGCAGAAGTGAGAGACTTCTGCCAGGACGAGGAATATAGTTGCCACGAGAAAGAACTGAATAACCGATCTGGAAGGGATGAGGCACACGTGAGTGAGTACTCAAAGAGGAAAATGGGAGCTCAGCTGTGCAAGTTGCTTCCTTCTCTCTCCACTCACAAAACCTCTTGTCAACAGCTTACCTGAACATTATATGGAGTGATGTGAAACTCTCTGGTTCCTGTATACACATCAGCCTCCTGGCCAAAAGTGTCTCTAAAAATAGATATAACCTAAAACAGTTGAAAGAGCAAGAGAGACTTATCAGTCTTAAGTTATCCATTGTTCTAAAGATTTACTTCTAAAGTAGCCTTCCCTCTCAGGTCCAGAGCCATGTGATACTAACTAACACAGTTTAATCACAAGTGTCATTTAATTTAAAGTGCAGCAAGCAATTAAAAGTGAATGTGAGCTGCCCACAGCAACCCCTTCATTAACCATGTTTTTCCTGTGACTTGAAATACTGTAAGTAATGTTTCTCTAACAAAATACTGGGAAAGAAGTCACTCCATAAATAAGCTCTTTGATAACACACGAAAAATATAATAATACTACAGGAAGGGGAAAGTAAACCCATGAGAAAAATATCCAGTCACATACAGTCAGTAACTTCAGTCTTACAATCTGATTGACTTTTAGTTTAATACCATTTAAATGTTGTGAAATTAAACAAAAGTGAAGGATTTCTAGGCAAGAGGGAGATAAGTTAGTGGCAAAGGTGGAACAACAACTGCAGCGAGTGTGTTTTATTAGAGTAACCTTAAGCGGTGAATTTAACAGAATGAGGAGTGCAATTTGACAGGCAGATGAAAGAAGTGACAGATAAATAAAAGTCAATAAAAATAAATCCAAGCCAGAACAATTTAAAAACGCTGGCAGGGAAGGGCAGGATTACAGGACATTATTTTTACTTCCTGTATTGACGCAAATGCTTTTTAACCATAACTTTAAGCATCTCTCCATATCTCAGTGCTATTTCTCTTCTCTGCTCCCTGCCTCCTCTTTCCTCACAAATATGCATGCAACCCATGCCACTTCTATGAGAATGTTATTATTTAATACAGAATCACACAAGACTATGTTGTGTTTTGCTTTAAGTCCTTTGTTATTCTACTTGCCTTCATTTACACCAGCTTTCTGCTTTTATACTAGTAGGTAATTAGATTGATATTTTAAGTCACAATGGGAGCAGGTACATGTTAATCCCCAAAACCCCAAACAAATCTATTTTTCTTTTGTAAGAGGTAATGTCTATGAATGAATTGCAAGGCATCTTCAAATTTACACTTGGATTTCTAGAAATACTTCCGATAATCTGAAGAGCAAGGGAGGAGAACACACAGCTCACCTTTTCTTTGTCTTCCCTGGTTCTCATTCTTTCTCCGTATACCAAAAATACATGCTGGCCTGGATCATAGCATCCTGGTGACTGGTCAACAAGCATAAGCTGGCACCAGCGGAAAAGATCACGTAAGTTGAACTCCCAGGGTCCTCCTTTCTGTCCCCACTTCTTTTCAGCCATTACTTCTTTGTCAATCTGGAAAAAGTAGCATTAAAAAAAAAAAAAAATCTTTTTTTCCACCCATGTGCTAGTCTTCAAATATATTTTTTTTTAAATTCAACTCAACTTCTGCCTTTGGCACTGCTTACAAGACAGAGGACAATAGAAAAAGCAAGCTGTATTCACTTTGCTGAAGATGTCAGGAACTAAAGCTTGATTTAGTTTGTCTCTCCTCTACTAATTCTGTAACACTCAGCTCAATTTTTCTTTTTACTCTTGCACTCTCTAAATGAGTATTCACTAAGATGCTGCCACAAAAGCTTTTACATAAGGCCACAGAATACTGCTTTCTCTTAATATTACTACATTTTTTGTGTTTCATGACATGAAGATTAAATGCAATTTCGGAAGCATGACCACAAGTAAAATTCTTACTGTGGATTTTATATCCTGCACTTTGCACAAAATGGCAGCATCTAAGCCACAAAATAGCTACTAAGTTGATGCGTTGCAATTAATGCTTGTTGAAAACCTTTTATGTCAGCAAAATTTTAGATCCAAGCATCTCTGAATCCTTTGCCATAGACAAATACCATCAGGAAAGGTTTTCCTTTTATTGGTGTCTCAGTGTTCCAGAAGAATGCCACATATCATTACAAGCATCTGCTTCTGTAAAGGTCAGATGCTGCTTTCACTAACAACATCCCATAATAAAAAGCAGATTCAAAATTAAGACCAGAAACAGAAATACACTTTTCAGTTCTTGTTAAGATATAACTCATTTTGTTTGTGTTTCAAGAATAATCCATATGTGGGGAAAACCATTATTTTCTCAACTCACTTTGCCAAGCTACCAAACCACAATTGTTTCCACCTTTTGTAGAACAAAGCCTTTTATATACGTATATATTTTAACTTATGTCAAAAATAATGCCTTTTCAGTTATTAACCAAGTATCTGATTGTAGTGGTACAGTAATTCAGGTGGGTTTTAGGGGTGTTCTTTACTTTCTTCTGCATATACTTCCATTCCTCTTTTTTATCCACACACTTCTCTATAAAAATGCTTGGAAATGTGACATTACACTTAACTTTTTTAATCTTACTGCATTCTGCCTACTTTTACAAAAGTAAAGTAGTAAAGTAAATTTCTTTCCACAAAAGAAATTAAAATATATATTTACCTTGTTATTGAAAGCAACCATTTTAGCAATAATACTTTTATCAATAGCAGGAAACAGTGTATTCCCAATAAACTCCATATCTTCTGCTGACAGTGGATCAACATACACCTGTGGAATCAAAAGCATGATGACTGTTGATACAGTCAGAAAACTACAAGACAGGATCATGACATAGTTTAAACCAAACAAATAAGCTTGCCTGTGTAAATCTATTAAGAAAGGACTTGGGCAGACCCTTTCTTCCACCTCCTTGTCTGTACGGATTCTGGCATCCAAAAATCTTAGTCTTCTTGTGCTGTACACGAAAATTCATTCCCAATTCTGGAACATAAATCTCTGCTCTGTGGTCAAAGCATGCATTTAGCCCCTCTAATACAGACTGAGAAGCCAGATTCAACTGAGGAAAGAAATAACGATACAATATTAATGCTCCACAAAACACTTTTGCCTGATCTCTAGTTTAACAGTCTAGGATACACAGAAGGTAAAATTAAATTTCCTTGCTGTTCTAGCACTGTCATATGTTATTACCTCCAGCTAGATTGTTATTACACTGGAGCAACAAAACTATAACTAACACTTTTCCTTACGTGTACTTGCTATTTGTACTGTGTGTTCAACATGATAACAAAACAATTCTCCGTTGTAAAATCTGCATGTTCAAAATGTTTCTTCTGAACGTATATTCATACATTTGTGACATTTGGAGTGTTTTGTTTGTTTGCTTGTTTTTTAAATGAAGGCAGTCTGGGTTATTTAACTATCATGGTTGTTTAAAGTGGTATTTTTCACAATACCAAAAAAAAGGTACACAAACAGCTAAACAATTTAAGATTTTGCACTGTAATAATTAGAATGCATGTTGCCAAGAAGTGACCTCTGTGCATGCATATGCTTGAAAGCACTTGTTACATGGTACATGAATAAACCTGTGGTGGCAGGATAGCTTATACTGGCAAAGTGGAACTCTTCTTCTCAATTAAATCAGTACCCCCCACAGTGTATTAGTCCCAGCAAAATGCCTTCTATTTCAGTGAAATTATATCCATATATAACACAGCACGTGTATCAAAACTTCTGTTGACACTCTTCCCAAAAAACTTTCAAATGTAAATCAAATCTATCCTTGATTTTCTGCAGTAATTTAGGCTGGGATTCAATCCTTGTTCTCTTGTCTAAAATAGGTTGTCAAAGCCAGTCTTTTACACTCGGTCTATGGAGGGCCAATGGGCAGAGGAACTTAGTAGAGGAAGATTAATTTTCTCTTAAGTGGAATGATCACTTTCAATGTGGCACCAGATGCACATAACTAAAAGCAAGCAAAATTTATTTCAATCATCAACACTCAAAGGTATTTATCCTACATGCCAAATCATCACCTTTGCTCTTCCAGAACATTCCATTTTATTTGTGCTCCAAACTTCAATTTACCTCATCTAACACAATCCAGTGTCCAGCCTTTAACGCTGCTAGTAGTGGTCCATCACGCCAGGCAAACTCTCCTCCCTTCCCACCTTCAACAGGCAAGTCTGTCCCAAACAAGTCTGTCACATCCTTTGGGAGTAGAGAATGGGGAGGGGGGGGGGATTACAAAACTCCACAAAAGTTCATAAATAGCCTTTGTTAACTTCACATTTTCTCCCTCCCCCTTAAATAGAGCTAAAATGTAGGTATTAAAAATATTTCAGTAATTGCAAGATGCTAAAAGCTTTTCCATGATACCACTCCAGTGACTAGCTACTATATGTTTAACAACAAAAAATTAAATTGGAACAGAAAAGCTAAAAAGCCTTAAAGCTGTTTTCAAGTAATTTTGCAGAAGCCAAGAAAAACACAGGAGACAGAGATACGCGTCTTCGCTTCAACAGAAAAATCTGGGAGTTATCATTCACTCACAGAAGCTCACTGCTCTTTCAGTTCCCCCCTTCCCGTTTAGTTTTATCTTGAGACCAAAAAGGAAAAATTGACATTTCAGACTCAGTGCTAAAGTTAAAAAGAACTACGCTTTTTAAGTTAAAAAAAACCTCCTCCCTGCCATAAACACTGAGTTACAAAGATACTATTTTATTCTACCGTTTGCTCAGACAGGTTGATTCGAACAAGACAGTTTTCCGAGGCTTTTGCCAGGGCAGCAACTAGACTGGTCTTGCCCACTCCTGGTGATCCCTCCAACAAAATAGGTTTGTTAAGCTGTAGGGCTCTTAACAGTCTTTGTGCATTCACTGCTGTAGTCCCGGCATTTAGAGCATAATCTGTAATGCTGTTCCTCTGGAGAACAGGGCCTAAAACAAAGAAAGGTAAACCAGAAAACAATTAAACCAGAATGTTTATGCTAGAGCTGCTGACAGCGTGCTTCTGAACAAGACCATTCTGTCTGTTAATTGCTGATCTCATTACAGCAAGCAATGGAGATCAAGCTTTTATCCCATTCTGAGAGATCAGGCACATATACTCTCTGTTTGACCCACAGCTGTGTCCCAGCCCATCTCTGCATATTTATGTTGAATTTTGATATGCATGCAAATCATGCATGCATATCAATGCAAATCAATCAATGCAAAAAGCACATGAATATATGATGTAATTTGCCATGAAACTTCAACACTTCCTGGTTCATGACCCAAACTAGAGGTCTAACACTGAAAAATCATAAATCTGTCCTTGCGCTTCAGACATGTGGATCTAAAACTCAAAAGCACCTTTTGAAAATTTGGCACTGAAGGATACAATTCAGTCATGTTATAGAACAACATATTAATCTGTTCCATACACTGCCAGTTCTGTGAAGAAAGAGTGCTTTAATTAAAGTACGCTACTAGGCACATATTTTCTTTACTGTTATTATGACATACAGAGAGGAGACAGTATAGAGCTTGTCTGCCAAATTCCAGCCAATAAAGCTCACTGGGACATCGCTCCCCAAATTCTGTAATACAGCATTGCTCAGGTTTAAAAGATATTAATCACCAATTTATCCTACACATCTTGATACCTGTTTAAGAGATGAAAGCGATCCTTCCTTTTGTGACCTAATCAGCAAGGGGAAACCAAGCAATTTACAAAAAAGCATTACCTTTGTACAATTTTATGCATGACTAACACAATCCATGAATATCAAAATGCTCAAAGATCAATGATTAATATAGCATTAGGAACACATAGTTCCATATGCTAAAAACTAGCCAGCTGAACTAGAAAGCTCATAGTCATCACTTTTTAGTCCCATCACTGTATTTTAAAGGTAGAAAGCAATATTTTGATAGTTCCATTTGCACTAATTTGTCACATGAGGAACTGAACTGAAATGCAAGGACTAAATTATTTTGCAAAAATTGCAGCAAATCTTTGAGAGGCTGCAGCAAGGCAGGGCATTAGTCTCCATTCTGTTTAGCATTGTACCCAGGACCCCTGCTTCCCATGCTCTACACAAGGGTCAGGATGAACTGTGGCTTTAGTTAGTGGAAGTTAGCAGACATTCTGACCATGCAAAGTGACAGAAAATTACGAACTCAAAATTAAAGAAGCTTTGTTTACACCAAAAAGTACTAAAATTAGGTCATTAACCAGTAATCTTAAAGTCATCGGAGAAAACAATTAACAGATGTGTCTTCTTAATAAATGTGATCGAGTTGCAATCAACACACTTGGAGGCAGAAAAGGCATTTTTCTAAGCCTTGAGAACAAGCTATAAATTGCTCTGTAATGGTTCAGGTATCCTACTTAGATATAGTGATTAACAGAACTATTGGGAATAAAAGCCACAGAATAAAAGTCCACCCACTCCCGCAAAGTCTCTTGCCTCTTGGAATAAAAAAGGGGTGGATTCCCATAAAGTTGTCCATCCACACAAACTCTTTCTCCTTTGTTCTGTCATAAATCTTTAGTTCATTCTTCTGATAATCAGTCAGCTCAACGAATTGACTCATTTTCTCACATAAGAATGTCAGGCATTTTTCACGAGCTAATAAAGCTGTATCAGCTGAGCAGGATGTTGTACCTGTAATTAGAAAAGTTAAGTGTGCTTCACAAACATAACTAGGCACATTCATCTTATGACTAAGAAACTCAATTCCTTCAGAGATGCCATTTTTGTGCAGTGTTCTGTTTCAGGTGTATATTTCATGTTAGTGCTTTTGCTTGCCAGTGCTTCCAGTACTATTTACCATGGACAAATTGTTCTAGTGAGCAACAGAATTAAGGACATCTTATTTCCAAAACGCTTTCTTCTACCATCACCATCATCCTGATCCCTTGCCATAGTCCCCTGAAGCCTTCTTTCCCTGCATTTCTCATGGCTTTTCACTTTTTCCCTACTCCCATATCTCCTATTTATCAGCTAGGCCAGTGGCCAAACATGCAAAAGTGCATTCTGAGCTAGCACACACAGATGCTGACATGCAGGGTGGGAGACAGAGAATAATATGTGGTCATGTAATTAAGTACCGTATCAGCTCAGAAGACTCAATAAAAAACACAGGCTTTCTTAATTTGTGTGCTAGCCTTTGTAATATTATTATTACTACCTCTAAGTTACTTAAGCTTGCTGTATTATTCAAACTCTTGCTACTGAAACACAAAAAAGGCATATGAAGTACATGATATTGTTAAGTGAAAGTGAAAACTTCTCCTGGATGAGTTCCATGCTGCCCGAAAGCATTTCGTTTGCATTCTACTCAAAAATATTAATACAAATATACACCTTCATATCTTCTGCTAACAAATGAGCACTGAAGACTTACCTGATCCTATTCCATCAATGTATACCAAACATGCAGCATGGATAAAAGACATCATTGGAGAAATGTAAAAAAGGCTATAGTCCTTGGCAGAATTCGACTCTTCATCCTCTACCATAACATTCATAAAATTAACCCATGACAAGACATCTCGCACACTGAGAATACACTGGCGACCAAACTCTTGATTAGTCAGCCATTCAACAAAGTCCATCATGAGCTCCGCTATGTCTGCCCCTGAAAAGAGAGTAAAAAAAAAAAAAAATTAAAAAAAAAAAATCGATGGAGTTACCAAATAATTTTATTGGTCACATCTACTACATTGTTGTTTAATAAGCATCACTAAAGTAGGTACAGCTGTAATGCATGAGCAACATGGATAGATGGATACTCTATAACCTAACAGGCAGGATAACTGAAGAGTAAGTCCATGCCTGTGCTGTTATTACAGATCCTTTTAAATTCAAGTAACAAGACAGAATCAAGTGATTAATACTAACAGTGATGCTGCTGGCAGAAAATGAAGTGCCAGTGCTTTCAACACCTTACACTGAAACTAAGATTGGGCACTGAAGGGCTGGGGATAATTCAGCTACCTGGATAGTGAAATAAATACAGCCTTGATCTTACTTCTGGGTAGCCATATAACATACACAATGAGGGAAGAACAAAGTCCAAAATATTTCATAAGTATCCTCAGAGAGAGATGTACTTACAAGTAAAAGGGATGCAGTGGTATAAGTTCCAAGGAAAGATTAGCAGCCTCCAAACTCTTTTTCTTCTTAACAATGTTTGAATACCAACACACAGAGAAATACCCACCTTGATGATTTATTCCACCCAGAGACAATCCTGGATGAAGATTGTGTTTTACAATCTGTATCAAATCATCACGGCCATTGCTTTGCGGACACCATATTTCCGTAAATCTGTTGCGCAATGCAGGAGAAAGCTGCAAACAAGCAGAATGACGTAGCAATTCAATTTACATTACATCATATCACTTAATGTTACAGTTAATTGATAGCCTTGTAGCCACAGTACTTGCAAACAATAAATAAAGTGACCAATCTAGACCTTTCCTTCTAATTTTGACAGGGCTACTTTGTAACAAAATCTTTGAGAGAATGTGGATTTTAAGATTTCTAGTAGTGCCATCAAATGCAGGAAATGGCTGATAAATGAGAAAGGTCAAAAGAATATGGGAAGAAGCTGAGCTGGTTTGCAAGCACCAAAGCTCCATTTCATTCTAGGACATCATATATCAAACAATGGCTATATAATCTCCCTTTGCTTACAGAAGCAAACTACCACGTGGAAATTTGCCTTCAATTACAGCTTGTTTCTGCAATTCCTCTTTTCCTCTGGCTGAATTAGTCAAGCAAAAATCATTAGCACAAACCCAATGCAGAAATAAATCCCCTTTAAACACATGGCTTTACAATGAGTTGTTCTGTACTGTGGAAACCACTTTAACTGGAGTACCCATCTTCTTTAGGGTAAAAGAGCTTTTAGCTTTTTTTTTTTTTTTTTTAGTCCTAGCTCCCAACACTGCCTAAAAGTTTTGGTTTGTTTTGTTAACCTGTCTTAAGTTACTTAAAGCCAGACTTCAGAAACAGATTTTTTTCATTTAATGAGAAAGGTCTTTTGGGATGTGATGTTCATATTCACTGAGAATGACAAGATGACCTCTGTCACTTTCTGAACAGTATTAGGGAGAATAATTTATTATGCAACTTCACACTACTCCAGACTCATGTTAGAACTGGATTTACTTGCTTCACAAGCTGCATTTCCTATACTTGAAGTATTCTACATATCAAGCCTACTAGAGTATTTAGAGGCCTGAAGTTTTCTTTGACATTCTGCTGAGTATTGACTTACAGTGTCAAAATGACAGCACACAGAAGTGATGGAAAACAGATACATTCTAATCCTCCTTTAGAGCAATAAGGCACATGCCTACTAGGAGGCACTGGATGCCAGAATTAGCATGATGCATTTTTGCATTGGACCTCCAATCACGTAAGAGCTAATAAGACCAGAAGATGCATGTTGTACCTCCAGCTGCTTTGACATTTACCTCCTTTTTCCCGAAGTCACCTCCTGGGTTCATGGTCGCAAGGATACGAAATTTCTTTCCTGCAACTAATAGTTCTACCTTGTTACTCTCATCATCTTGACCACCTTTTTCCGCAAGTACCAACATCTTTTCAGCTTCAAGAACACTAAAGAGAAGGTTAAAAACCAAAATAATTTAATTTAGATTTCATTTCACACTTCAAAAGGTCACTTAAAAATGAAAATCACATGAATCGGCCTGATTAAACTTTAATTGCCCCAGAATTTGTATTAAAAAAAATAAAATCTGTTCAACCTCCCTAATTGAGAACGTTTCTGATTTTCTTCAGAAGGAAACTCTACCCAAACCTTGTTGATAACGTTCAGTTCAAATTATCTGTCAAAAGACTTGTCTAACAAAAGCATAGATCTCACAGTTCTCTCTTTACAAAAGCAACAGCAAAATTTATATTCATAGGAGCTAGATAAAGAAGTCTGCACAATGAACCAGTCTTCAAGCTGACAAACTATACATCTGAGAAGCATTCTAGTAGGTTTTTGGGTTTTTTGAGGTTTTTCTTGTTCATTTGTTTTATTAGCTGTACTTCAGTGTACACTAAAAGCTGTAAAAGGTTGAGCTGTTACCTCTTTAGAAAGACACTGCCTAGTATCACTGTCAAAACAAAGAGGTTAACTGAACTTTATGAAAGAATGATAGCTACACTGATACAATGAAAAAAAGCCAGCTTGTAACACAGAGGATTTGGATATGGTGGGAAAAATAGCTGTTAATCATCTCAATATAATGGGTAGTCACAGAATCATTTAGGTTGGAAAAGACCTTTAAGATCATCAAGTCCAACTCTCAACCTAGCACTGCCAAGTCCACCACTAAGCCATGTCCCTAAGCACCACATCTACACGTCTTTTAAATACCTCCAGGGATGGCGACTCAACCACTTCCCTGGGCAGCCTGTTCCAATGCTTGACAACCCTTTCAGTCAAGAAATTTTTCATGCCAATCTAAACCTCCCCTGGCACAACTTGAGGCCATTTCCTCTTGTCCTATCACTTGCTACTTGGGAGAAGAGACCGACACCCACCTCTCTACAACCTCCTTTCAGGTAGTTGTAGAGAGCGATAAGGTCTCCCCTCAGCCTCCTTTTCTCCACGCTAAACCACCCCAGTTCCCTCAGCTGCTCCTCATAAGACTTGTGCTCTAAATGGAATGAGTAAAATGAGGGATACTGCTGCAAGCAGATAATGAAATTATATTTTATGATTTTTTTCACAAACAAAGAGGGAAATAACTAGATTCTGTTTCTGGTATTTGATAAGATGCATCACTTTCAAGAGCTCACTGACAGGCTGAAAATATTGATATTGCAGATGGTAAACTGGAGATTTGAAAGTTATGATATCATAGGAATAACTGAAACATGGTGGGACAACTCACATGAGTGGAAGATCACAATGGATGGCTATAGACTGTTTTGTAAAGACAGGAAAGGAAGAAGAGGAGTAGTCACTGCAGTATGTTAAGGAGAACCTTGAATATGTAGAAGTCAGCTACGGCAACTGTGGAAGCCCTATCAAATGCCTCTGGGTCAAGCGCAGAGGGGTCGTCTCCAAGGGGGATCTTACAGTAGGTGTCTGCTACCAACCTCCAAACCAAGTCGTTAAGGCCAACGAAGCAGAATTTGGGTCACTTAAGCAAGCTTCAGGTCAACAGAACCTGGTCCTTATGGGCAACTTCAACTACCCAGACATCTGTCTGAAGAACAATACAGCAGCTCACATGTCATCCATCAAGTTCTTGGAACACGTAGAGGACTGCTTCCTCATACAAATGTTAGATGTGCCAACCAGGAATGAGGCACAGCTGGACTTGCTACCCACAAACCAATAAAACCCGCTTTTTAGTATCTCAGTTAGCGATAGCCTTGGCTGCAGTGATCACAATATTGTGGAGTTTGGGATCCTGCTGAGCACACTAAAGGTTAGTACTAATACAAAGGTTTTAGATTTTAGAAGAGCAAACTTCAGCTTGCTCAGAGCTCAGTTGGGAGGGATTCTGTAGGAAGCTTCCATGGAGGACAAATGAGCTAGCGAGTGCTGGGAGTTTTTCAAGAATGCTCTCCTGGAAGCACAAAAACAGTTCATCCCCTTTAAAGGTAAGGGAAGTAGGCAGAGCAAGAGACCGCCTTGCCTTAACTGCAAGCTTCTGAGTCTGCTCAAAACCAAGAGAGAAGCGTACCAGAGATAGAAAAGCAGACGAGTACCCATTGAGAACTACAAGGGCATTACCAGGGCATGCAGAGATGCAGTTAGAAAAGCAAAAGCTCAGCTCAAATTGAAATTGGCCAGAGATACCAGAAACTACAAGAAAGGGTTCTTCAGGTAACGTAAACAACAAGCAAAAACAGAAGGAAAATATTGGCCTGCTGTTAAACAGGAGAGGTGAATTAGTCACCAACAACACTGAAAAGGCAGAGGTTCTCAACTCTTCCTTCACCTCTGTCTTCACCAGCACTGTTGGGCGCCAGGCCTTGGGAACAAAAATTCTGGTTGATGCAAACACAGACCCACCATCAGTGAAGAAAGAATTGGTATGTGAACTATTACAGGAGCTTGACCCCTACAAATCGATGGGCCCTGACAATATCTGCCTGAGGGTGTTAAGAGAGCTGGCTGACATCATGGCAAGGCCGCTCTCCATAATCTTTGAGAAGTCAAGATTGGGGGACATCCCAGAAGACTGGAAGAAGGCTAATGTCACCCCTATCTACAAGAAGTGTTTAAAAGAGGATTCAGGAAATTACAGGCCCATCAGTCTTACTTCAGTCCCTGGGAAAGTTATGGAACAAATCCTCCTGGGGGCTTTCACAAGTCAAATGAAGCACATGACTGGGAAAAGCCAGCACAGATTCACCAAGGGCAAATCGTGCTTGACAAACCCGATTGCCTTCTATGACAAAGTAACCTGCTCAGTTGATGTGGGGCAAGTAGTGGGCATTGTCTACCTGGATTTCTCCGTAGCTTTTGATACGGTTTCCCACAGCCTCCCCCTAGAGAAACTGATGCATTACGGTCTAGACAAGTGGTCCGTGCAGTGGGTGGGGAACTGGCTGACAGGCCTCACCCAGAAGGTGGTGGTAAATAGCTCCTTTTCAAACTGGCAACCTGTCACGAGTGGGGTCCCCCAGGAATTGATATTGGGCCCAACACTGTTTAATATCTTCATAAGTGATCTGGATGATGGGATCAAGTGCACCCTGATTAAGTTTGCTGACGATACCAAACTGAGTGAGGAAGTGGACACTTCGGAAGGGGGAGCCACCCTGCAGGAAGACCTGGATAGGCTGGAAGAGTGGGCTAACAAGAACCTTGGGGAGTTCAAGAAGGACAAGTGTAGGGTCTTGCACCTAGGAAAACGTAATCCAGGAGTGTAGCACAGGTTGGGATCTACACAGCTGGGGAGCAGCTCTGAGGAAAGGGACCTGGGGGTCCCGGTGGACAACAAGCTCAATATGAGTGAACAGCATGCTGCTGCAGCAAAGCAAGCTAACAGGATGCTGGGTTGCATCAATGACAGCATCACCAGCAGAGATAAATAAGTCATCATCCCACTCTACTCAGCGCTTGTCAGGCCACACCTGAAATACTGTGTTCAGTTTTGGTCCCTGCTATTAAAAAAAAAAAAAAAAAAAAAAGATGTGGACAGGCCGAAGATGGTCCAGAGAAGGGCCACAAAGATAATCAAAGGACTGGGAAGCCTGCCATATGAGAAAAGGCTGAGAGAACTGAGTTTGTTCAGCCTTGAGAAAAGAAAGCTTAGGGAAGACCTTATCACCATGTTCCAGTATTCAATGGGTGGCTACAAAGAAGATGGAGACTCCCTTTTCACAAGGAGTTCCATGGAAAAGATGAGGGGTAATGGGTACAAGTTACTCCTGGGGAGATTTCAGTTGGACACAAGAGGAAAATCTTTCACAATGAGAACAATCAGCCATTGGAATAGTCTCCCCAGGGAAGTGGTGGATTCCCCAACATTGGACACTTAAGATTTGGCTGCTCAGGGTACTGGGCCATTTTGTCTAGACTGTGTTTTTCCCAAGAAAGATTGAACTAGATGATCCTTGAGGTCTCTTCCAACCTGGTATTCTACGATTCTATGATTTTACTTGTAGATTTATTTTCCAACTTGACTCATGCTGTAAACTGTCTTTCGATACTGTATGAACTGTTTCAACTAAGCTAGGGTTTATGTTCTTAAATTCTTCACCCAGGGACATAAGCTATTGAATAAAGAGAATCCTTTCATCATCTTATTTTTGTCCATGAAACAAATACAGCAATTTGAGTGCAGATCAGTCTGTAGCAGTACTATAAAGCCAAATGGAAAGTAATGGCACTACCCAAAGCATTAAAAACCAACATAATCAGTGTACCAACACATGTCAAGCAAACATATATCTATATCTATATATCTGTTTTTCAGTTGAGGTACCTTTTATTTTTCCAGGTAAGTTAAGACATCAGGACTTAGGCAAGACAAGGCAGTTTCATCTTGTCTTACCTTACTATCTTTCCTCCTAGCCGTAATTAGAATTTCAAACAGCAAAAATTGTCTAAGAATTACTATGATTAAAACTAGCACCTCTGTCAGACGGATGACAATTAGAAAAACAAAGCAAACCGACACAGAAGTTGAAACATGAACAGGGCTAGAGTTATTTGGGTCATTCCTTCTTTCAGCAAGAACTACGTGACTAAGAGAGCAGTTTACCCAGGCCAGGAAACAAACGTGCCTAAAAAGCTAGACTTTACAAACCCCACTTCTGTTTGTATAATGAATAGACACATTGAGGATACTTAATAGTAACACATTTAAGACATACCTGTTGAGTCGCTCTAGTACAGAATCATCAGCTAAAGAAATCTCATCAAGGAGAAAAAAACCCTCCTCTTTCATTGCTAAAACAAGAGGTCCATCACACCACTCAAAGAGTCTAGAACCATCGGATTTCTCCTAAGAAATGGAAAACAAAGTGAAAAGTCATTAATAATTGCTACTTTTTGCTTCCACGGTCACGCTATCCAAACTACTATCGATGCAAGACAAACCTGGTCTTTCGACCTCTGTCTGACTGGTCGCAGTCCTCCCAGGAAGTCTGAAGTCTCCATATGCAAGTGGCAATTCACTGAGTATAGCTTCTGATTTGTTAATGCTGCAAAGATCTGACAAATGGTAGTTTTACCACACCTGCAACAAAGTAATTTAATTGAAAGGGAAGAAAAAAAAAACCACACAACCAAAAAACCACAAAACCAAACCAAACAGCTCACTTTGGACAGAATTCATACTTTCATTGAAGAGCTGGGAGGCAAAGGCCCAGCATGCAAATTTCCTTCTGCTCCTTTCCTTGAAAGGAATGTATGCAAAGTGAAGCCATTTTTGGCACAACTGTTGCTGACTTGCACAAGATGCCTTTAATTAAATTTAAATCAATATCTGCATTGATGGATTTCTACAGGTTCAAAGTCAAATTTATTTCAGCCTGCCCCTACAGGTACTCAACTAGCCTAACACTTCACTAAGCTGGAGATGCTACATGTCTAGACCAAGTCTAAATCTGAGGGAATAAGCTGCTGAGTACCCAGAGTTCTCATTTATTACCTAAATAATTTTACTTCTCCCTCTTCTTGTGTTTTTCTTCCCTTCTCTCCTACAAAAATTTACTCTCCAAACTTATAACCAAGACCACAAGAGCAGATAGCATCCATGACCTCCTTTACAGCAAACGAGGCATTGGTGGGGGGGAGGGGGGGGGCGGCGGAGGGCGGAAGTAGTAGCAAGGCTATATTCAAGCTCTTAAAACATGTAAAGCAAATGTGCTCTCAAACAGAAAAATGTCACAATTCCCCAAAAGCAGCCTCTCCAGTGAGGCACAGTAAGATTCTACAGGGCACCTTGTGAAAGGTGGGGACAGAAGTCAGCTCATTTCAATTTTACTACTTTCTATATAATTTCTGTGTACTTATACATAATGCAGATAATCCCATTAAAGATTTGTGCTGAAAGAGATGCAATTGCTTCCCCTCAAAAGGGAACTGTGAAAAACAGCAGTTGCAAGTCTGCCATGACAGAGGCTTAAATGTCCCAGACCAAAAGAAGCAGTGAAGCCCCCACAACCATTTTGCGTCTGACTCAGTGGCTGGTGCGGCACTACAAAGAACTGCATCATAAAAAGCAAGGTTACCCAGTGTCTCCCACCAGCAGTACTGGTTCACTAAACTCCAGGGCTCGTCCCACCAAAATGGCAAGTCTCCTCATCCCTTGAGTCCAGACGATATGGTTAAAATCTCTGTCCATTACCGACATCTGCATGGAGGATTTAGCTGCACAACACAAAGCAATCCATCAGCTTCAGTCACATTTAGAGAACTACCAGTGTGGTCCTTCTAGGAAACTCACCCAGTAGCTTTTTGACGCTTTCCCCTGAGAAAAGAGACTCAGGATATAGTTTTTTCTTGAAGTGTTTTTCAAGGACACTCTGAATAACATCCACCTCCTCCTGCTTCCTGACTCTGCCTGCCAGAAGCATAAAACCTATTAAACAGAGGAAGAGGGAAAGCAATTACTACCTGGTTAATCAGCAACAAAAATTTATAACTTCAGAACTAGAGTTGGAAAGTTAATTCTACAGACACTCTAAAAACCTGAGGTAGCAGGGCTCACCATCATTTGCTAAGTGCTGAAGCCAATCGTACTCCTTCTCCAGCTGTTCTGCCAATCTGTACCTTTCAGCCCAACGAAACAGATCCCGCAGGGTAATGAACCCATACTTCCCAGCAAACACCGTTGAACCTCTGCGATAAGACTGTTGTAAGAGCAAAACATGAGACATTTTTTCATGAACCTGTCCAAATACTTAAAGCAAAGCTAATCAGAGCTCTCTGATGTGACACTTCTGCAAACAGACTTATAAAAAAAAAAAAAAAAAAAAAAAAGAGAGTCTAGTACAGTCATGACTCCCAAACTCAAATTACCTTTAAGCAGGTATTGGATAGGTACCAGGAACAAAATAATATAGAAAATAAAAAAAAAATGCTAAGAAGAAAATAGGTACCTGGAGTAAAACAAAATCCAAGCTAAAGACTAGGTTCTACACCAAAACCTATGTTAGCACTTTGAAGTGTGCCCTGTTTTGTGCTGCTGCAATTGCTTTTAAATGAGAGATAGTTTTAGCTACATACTAAGTGTTAAATGTTTGTTAAACACCAGAGTGTCAGAACACATCCAAAATTACTGCTTAAAAATAATACTGAATTTAGCATGACCCAAAGACAGCTACAAATCCAATACTGTATTTTGGATTCAGAGCAAGGGCTTATTCTACACATCAAATCCCAAGGTCTTTGGTTATTAATTTTTTTGCTGCTAGCTGTCTCTCAAATCTGACATCACCTTCCCTATTCTGTATCTTAATCACTGAACTAAGTACTTTGGTGGGTTCCCTTCCATCAATTATAGTTTACGTTTTAAAATATCTGCCAGTTAGCAACACCCCCCCCCCCCCAAAGGAATTTCTATTACTTTGTGCTGAAATATGTTTGCATGTCTTCTACAAAAAGAAGACTCTCATACTTGCAGGTCTAACATGACTTTGACAAGCTTGCTGCAGTAAGAAGGTGGCAAACTGCATCGCTTGTGCAGGATGGTTTCCAATTCAGCACTTGGCAGTTCATCAAAATGCAGTTCCACAAAACGATTTCTGAAGGCTCTGGACAAAACCTAAAATATGAGAACATACTATTGCTTGAACTTTTTCCTTTGATATTTCTCATGTTATGTATCTTCCCCTACACATCCAAAGGAAATACGGATACTGTCATAGCATAAAATTAGCACATACTCATAAACATTGAAAGAAAGCATAAGAGACAGCCTGGATGAGGACAAGAGCTTTAAAACGCATTGTGGTTTAACCATGGTAGGCAGCTAAGCACCAAGCAGCCACTTGCTCGCTCCCCCTACAATAGGACGGGGGAGAGAATCGGAAGGGTAAAAGTGAGAAAACTCGTGCATTGAGATAAAGACAGTTTCATAGGTACAGCAAAAGGTGCGTGCAAAAGCAAAGCAAAATTAGGAATTCATTCAATTCCCATCATCAGGCGAGTGTTCAGCCATTTCCAGGAACTCAGGGCTTCATCATGCACAATGGTTATTTGGGGAAACAAATACCCTCTTCCTTGCCCTCTTCCTCCTTGTCCCCCCAGTTTTTATTGCTGAGCATGACATCATATGGTATGGGATCCCTTTGGTCAGCTGGGGTCAGCTGTCCCAGCTGTGTCCCCTCCCAACTCCTTGTGCACCCCCAGCCTACTCGCTGGTGGGGTGGTGTGAGAAGCAGAACAGGTCTTGATGCTGTTCAAGCACTGCTCAGCAATAGCTAAGACATCCCTGTGTTATCAACACTGTTTTGGTCACAAATCCAAAACAGCACCATACCAGTCACTATGAAAAAAATTAACTATTCCAGCCAAAACCAGTACAAAATGGACATCAATAGTCTAAGTCAAGTCTCTTCTCCAGTGCTAAAGAGCACGAAACGCCGAGTCAAATATAACATACATGAACTCCAGTTCAGAAAAACACTTAAATCTCAACTACTCAAAATGAATTAGAAATTTAGTATCTGCAAAACAAGCAACTAACCTAAACAGAACCCAGCTGTACTGAAAGTTACTCCACAGCCACCTCAACTCTCTACCTCTTGAGAGTTTCATATTAATTATGTGCTACGCATCAGAAACTTTTCACATCACACTTCTATGTATGAGAGAGATTAATTCCCTAGAGTCATAGCTACTGAAAGGAAGAGATCATACAGACCTTTCTGCCACCATAGAGTCCTGGAGGATTCTGTGTAGCAAACAGCATGAAGCGAGGGTGAGCTTTGACAACTTCCTGGGTCTCAGTAATGAACAGCTCCCTGTTATCATCCAACAAACGGTTGAGAGCCTCCAGAACATCAGTGGGAGCCAAATTCAGTTCATCTAGAACAATCCAGTAACCCCTTCTCATTGCATCTATGAGAATGCCTTCGAGGAAACAGAAAAAGTTCTAGTCAAAAATCTAACAAACTAAATCTAACAAAAGCATGCATTCAGATTCTTTCAGCAACCAGTTTTCACTCAGCATAAATGCTAATCCAGACAGGGAAGCAACAGTACCGTTAAAGAAAAGAATTCAACAGCTTAATGTCCAACAGGATAAGTATGATGAGACAAACATGAACTCTTAAGAATTCACTTTCACAAAAATGATTATCATTAATATGCAACTACTAACTTTATGACACAACATCTCTCCATTTTAATAGAGCAGACAGGTTAGGCAGAAAAGAAAAAAAAAAAAAAGCAGTGAAGTGAGACAGGAATTTGCAGTAAATATAATACGCCCACCCACCTTCCTTAAATATCAGCTTCCCAGAGGCATCCGATGTGTAACAGCCAATATACTCCTGGATGTCAGTATGCTCATGATTGTTAATCCTTACACAATGGTTCCCAGTAGCAGCAGCCAACCAGCGAATTAAACTGGTTTTACCAACAGAGGTCTCTCCTTGAATCAGTACTGGATGAGTCCTAAAAGGGATAACCAAAATAGTGGCTTAGAAGCACGAGTCATATCTTTCTCACATACCAGAGATCAACATTATTTGAAATTTTCACAGATCTACATTACCAAAATATCACTGCTTAACTCACTCGGAGTATCCAAGATCATACACTAATAGGGGAGCATAAGGAACTTTAACCCCAAATGCTAACTGCTACCCATGAAAGCTTGACATGGCAGTATGAAATGAACAGGTTATTCTAACTGCAATTTTCTAGATTATCATTTAAATAAAACTAGGTATGGCAGTAACATGGTTTAAGGAGACAAGAAATACATGTATAAATTCAAGTCACTGTATAATGAAAAGTTAACTATAAAGTAGAAGGAAAATGGACAAACAAAAAAGGCTAGACAGGCACCAACACTTGAGGCTCAAATAAACATCTTTAACTTAGTTTTTTAATGGAAAAGCTGAAACAGACATACCCTGCAGACACAACTCTGGCAATGTCTTTCAGATTAAGCTTAACTGAAGGGGTTAGCACATAAGTCTCATCTACAGTAGGTTCCTTATCCCCAGCTGAAATCCAGTATCCTTCTATAAGTATAAATCTCCCTCCTTGGGGTTTTGGTATTTGCTAAGGAGACACAACAGAAATAACAGATTATACAAATTAGTTTCAATTTGCTAATAAAGACAACTACTGTTACACACCACTGCAACATAATCTTTAAGAAGTCATTTTAAATTAATTCCTGAGCACTCCTGCAGTAAGCACTGTCCCCTTGTCACAAAATGCAAGTTGCAGGAAAAGCCTGACCAGATTATTTCAAGGTCTTTGCCAGTGCCATGAAGATAAAAGTGTCTCAAGAGTCCTAGCACTGAATTTTGAAGTACACTTCCAAGCAGGAAATTGGCTTTTATCTTTTTATCTAATATGAAGGGATTTATTCTGAAACAAATACATATCTCTTACAACTAGCTTCCCCATCCCGCCTGCCCAGTCCCCCATGCAAACTCATGCTGGGCTCCCAGTACTAGTGAGATTCTTCCTTTCCCATTAAAGACAAAGCACAGATGTTTGCTTCATATCCATATGTTCTACATTTGGAGTCTAAAAATAAAAAGCCTGTGAAAGCTTTACAGTTGGAGTCACTGTATTAAGCTGCCCATACTCCACAATGCTGTAATAAGTCAGACTTCCACATTTTTTCAAATTAACAAATAAACTAGCAAACATATGGGCATTTCAAGCAGAAGCAAAAAATTACAGAGAAACAGTATTAATTTTTTTTTTTTTTAGTTCTTATCTTTATAAGATGAGAAACAGGACTGCAAGAAGGAAATGTGGAGGAAAAAGGCAGGAGAAGGCAACTCAAAATAAATTCTGCTCTGAATACTAAACAGCTCTATATAGGCATAGTTACCTGCTTGAGAAGGCTTTTGATGTTGCCAGAAACTATATGCTGGCAAATTAGCTTTTGAACTACTGGGTGAGAAACTCTGTCAAGCTGCGTCAGGAAACTCAAACAGAAGCCCTAAGAAGAAGAATTATTTTCAGTGATAAAATGAAAAATCATTAGGAAAAAAATGCAGATATTAAAAAATTGTTTCCGTTCAATACTGCACTTAGAAGAGAGGTTTTTCCTTTACCCAAACAGTCTTTGTAGTGACTACACACTGAAACAAACCCCAACATAGGTCATCACCTCATACAGAGAGCGTGGTATGCTGCCACATGGATTAGACGCTGCAAATCTCAATGCCCTGCAAAGTGTACGGAGACTGTAGTGAGGTCTGTGGCCAGTTCCATCCACCAGCTTTGCTTCTGCTTCCTTTCTCACAGATAAATAAAAGCTGCAAAAATAAACAGTGAAACCACTTCCAGTTACATAGTGCCGTTACTGATCAGAACACTGCTCTAAGGAATTAAAACCAAAGTATAAACACTTAAGCTTATCTCCAACTGTCACTTTTTCTAAAAGCTCCAGGTTAGGAAAGCCATGCCAAACTCTGCCATCTGTAGAGTCAGTGAAGCAAAGCAACAGAATATTTTAGAACTGTATTTTTGAGTGAGCTTGGTATACAGAGAATGACTACAAACTCAAAGTATTCTAAACATGTAACAGCTCTTCAGGTGAGATAATACACTTTAAACAAGGGGAAAGAAAGGTAACTTGATAAACACACAAGACTTTCATTGGTATGATCTACAGAAACAAACCATTTTAGCCTCTCAGATGGGAAAGAGGACTGCAACAACAATGCTTTTTAACTGGTGCCACCAAGAAAGCATTTCTGAACAAGAAAAAGTGGATCCCCTCTACACAAGTACAGAAACCTTCAGAATGAAGAAGATGGATGTTTACCCTCTTCAGTTTCCTAAGGCTATGCAAACTGCTGCATAGGGAGCATTATAGTGTTTCCCAAAACAGTCTAACCAGACTACCGTTACATACTTTCTTTTTGTGACTTATTCCATCAAGGATTTCAAGAGATTACAACCAACTTACTTCACAATTCCTTGTACTGTATTTTTGTTCACATTCAAGCCTCTCAGATAATCCATTATAAGAACTTGCAAGTCTCCTTCATTTCTCAATTCTTCTACATAAAGTTCAGTAAACCTACAAGAATCAAATCAATCCCCACACTCAGACATCTGACAATATTAAAAAAAAATCATGTTATATATGATTCTCATGGTATAACATTTAACATTTTGTAAGCAGCATAATACTGACTTGTCAAACTACCTACAGATAGACTCAAGAACTAGTGTAATTAATAAGAAAGTATTAGTAATACCTTATTTCTAAGTAATGTATCTGAATTATTTTAACTTAGCAGACTGAAAATGAACTATGGGACTATTTTGAAAATTAAAATTTTAAACAATTTGCAAAATATATCCAAACATTACAGCCTGAACACTGACACAGCAGGAACACTTTGAAAAAGTGGACTCTCTAATGATCTCTATTTTAAAAAGTGAACACTTATGAGATATCACTTATTCTAATTTTGTACTGACTAGCATATCCTGAACTAGCATATCCAGGTTGTTTTCTACTTTTACAAATATTCAGCTCAGCAATGATAAAATGAGAAAACTTGACAATAAGCAAAGGAAAATTAGCAGCAAAACATGAACTCAGTGAAGTTCTCAGTATCTTTAAAAATGTCAATGTGTTTCACATTTGGTACACTACACTGGCAGCTCTAGTTAATGAACGTATTTTTTAACCGTTAGTTAGTCCAGTATATTCACATCAGGTGTTGAATGTGAGCCTGCAGCCCTTCCATACCATGCATTTCAACTGCAAACAATAGCTCAGGACACACCACAGCAAACCCAAAACAACTGAGCAATACCATTAACTTCAGAGGGGTGGATATTTTTGACAAATGCAAATATAAATTTGTGTAAACTTAACAAGCCGTGCTGAAGCTGAAGCCTCCCTTCTTCTGTATTACACTCACCTTCTTTCCTTTCACTACTAAGCCAGGAGAGCTAATAGCAATAAAACCTTACTTTGCCACCAATAACTGCAAATGACTAGTTACATATAGTAAGCACATCTCTACAGTCTTGCACAGCATTTATGACCCTGCTAAGGGACTACATGTGGGACTTTTGGCACTCATGAGGGAAACTGCATCAAATACAAGCAGCAGATCTTTGCATTCAGGAACAGGTAGTACTGAAGAATGGATTTGCCACAACTCCAGTTTCCTGGCCGCAGCTTAAATGTTTGAAGATCACACATAAAATATTTTGAATATCACACATCTGCTCCACCATGCAAACCACCTTCTTTTGAGTGAACAAGGCTAGATACACAGCTTTTTGCAAGGATCATCAACACTCCTGAGTTATCAAGAGAAAGGCTGCTAAACAGACACAAAGCACTTGTCTTTATTATCCCCATCAGGAACATAAACTGCTGCAGTAGCATTCCCAGGCACTGACAGCTCAATTGTAAAGAACGATCATTCCCCTGCCCCCAGTGACAACACTCTACACTACTGCTAGACCATTTGTTCATGCTCAGCTACTTTAGAGAAGTATTTTCCCGATGCTATTTCACGAAAAACCTTCACCATGACGTGGAAAGCGCCTCTCACAGGAAGTTAATTTGAGTTCAGACTTATATCCTCAGGCTTCAAATATGGCATTCTTCACTGGGTCAACTTGTGAAGCTAGTTAAATTCTGAAAAATACACTAAGTATTTTGACACAGAATCATTATTTCCTACCTGTTTCTTATTCCTGGAGGAAGATTTCTCTTTCCAACATCTGTAGCTGGATTCATGCATGCAAACAAGTGAAAATCAGGATGACGGACAAGAGGCTCTGAAGGAAAAGAAATAAGAGACAAAGTTAATGCTAAACCCAGGATGCTTATTATTTTAAATGAGGTATATTTATTCTACAACAGTTTTCTATTACTGCACTATACTTTCTTAAAATTCCAGGGTGAAAAGTTTTCAGAAAATAACCCTGTGTAATTTTATCAGAAGTTTCTCTGCATCTTTACAACCGCCACAGGCAAGTGAAAATCTGACTTTTATTTGTGCTTAGTAGGACATTTTAACAACACTGAATATTTTAAAAAAATATAAGCCCTAAACTTGGAACTCCTTGTGTCTCTTTCAGAACAATGGACAGTGCTTCCCTTGCCCAGGAAGAAAACCCAGCCTAGGAAGCACATGCAACATTTGTCTCTATCTGTAGCTCCAGAAAACAATATTCAGCAATGGCTTTTTTTTTTTTTTTTACCTTTAGGTCTCTACTGGGTCTGGCTGGGAAGGAGTTAACTTTCTTCACAGCAGCCCCTATGGTGCTGTTGAGAGCACACCAATGTTTTGGCTATTGCTGAATTGTGCTGGCACAGCATCAAGGCTTTCTCCGCCCCCCCCACACCCCCCCCCCCCACACCCCCCCCCCGACTCTGCTGTCCTTCCCCCAGTGACTAGGCTGGAAGTGAGCAAAAAGTTGGGAGGGGACACCGTTGGGACAAACTGCTGACCCAAACTGCACAAAGTGATATTCCCTACCATATAACATCATGCTCAGCAATAAGAACTGGGATAGAGGAAGAGCAGGGTGGTGATTTTTTTCTTCCAAGGTGGCTGTTGCTTAGAGACGGGCAGACTTTGGTCTGCTTGTGGGAGCTGGTTAGTGACTACCTTTGCATCACTTGTTTCACACAAATTTTCTTGCTTTTTCTCTTCCTATTCTCTCCCCTATCCCTGCTGGGGGGTGGTGGGGTGGAAGGAGTGAGGAGCTGTATGGGTGCTTAGCTGCTGGCTGGGGTCAACCCACAAGAAGGACTCAAAAATCAAAGGCCTTCCATGTATTTCTAGCTGAAGAACAAATATATTCTCAGGATCAGTGAAAGACAATTACTACAGTAGCAACTAAACCTCATGTCCCATGCCCTTAGCCATCAAGCTACCTCAACTTTATAAAAAAAATAATGACACTCCCTGAGGAGTCTTTAGAGACAGCAATGCTTACTAAGGCCACTAGAGAGATCTGCTCCTTGTAGGATCTAAAGAGGCAAAAGCTCCAACAATTTCTGCATGATGAAATCTCCTGAGACACAGTGAATTAAAACTCCCACTTCTTGCATAAAAGTATGAAGTCTAGAAAGAACACATTATTCTCTTCTGCACACATTCATTTTAATGGTAAACGTTCTCAATTTATTTTGAGCCATATAGGATAGGGAATTCAACAAACCGGATAGCAAGATACAGCATAAGCAAGCACAGAAATAGTACCTGTATCTCCTCTGTCTAGTAACACCAGCGACCCAGATGATCCTTCCAATAAACCACTCAGGCACTCTAAAGTCTCTGCTGCAGCCAAGTTAATCTCATCCAATAAAATCCACTCTCCTTTTTTTACTGCTTGTGCCAGAGTACCCTGCAAATAAGATCAATTTGTTAATTGTGTCACCAGCAGTGATACATCAACTAAAGCACCTGTATACTGGAAATACCTGTTTTGCAGTCCACGGGTTGATTAGACAAATGGTAACCCCAGACCTTTTAGAGCAATAGCAGTTTTACTGCTCTCCCTCAGTAACAGCAATTATTTCGCAAGTCACTGAAGTCAGACAGTTATCATCCCTATCAGCTACCATTTAGATTGGCTCAGATGTAACAGAATTAAGCTCTCTTATTTGTGCAACACTGCCTGTCAGTGATATCCATCACTGTGGTGCATAAACTTCAATGACACCACTATGAGAATAAAGACAATTAATCTAAAGAAATCCAAACAAAGACACAAGCAATATTAAGCTCCTTGGGAAACTATAACTTAATTAAAATTACACTTAAGTCAAAGGTTCTCCAACTATTTATACAGTCATTTTTTAGAAAGAGGACTGGTCAACATTTTACACACTTTACATAAAATCTGAGAGCATATATTCAGATTAACAGGGTGACATGGAACAAACACGCATAAAACATCATAGTTTCCCCTAATCACACTTAATGTCATTAGAGTATTACACCATGCCTTTGAAACATTTCAAGAAGTCACTTCTAGATAAACAGCACAGATTCTTAATATTAAATCCTTCACAGGAATCCCCAGACAGGAGCATGTCCTACTGGAGAATGGTCAAGATGTTTTTTTCTAATCTCATACACTTGAAAAGATGATATGACATACTGCTAATATTCTTTTATCGTACCAGTCCTAATTCCTATTATACAGCATTGAATTAATGTATTACCACAAAACATTCTCCCACCCCAACCCCCCCATCTAACCACCGCCTCCTTTAAGTAGCACACCTCGTTCCACTGAGTTATCATGGAACAAGTTTTACTTCACAGCAAGATTCTTGCCAGGAAGTTATTTATATAATACTGATTGCAAAGTCTTTTAAATTCTCCTCCTTATTCTTCCTAGCATCAAAATGTATATCTCTAAATACCTCAACAAATGCAAAGAGAAGAGCATTTTCTGTCATCTTCATCTGTTGATGAGCATGATTCAGTTTAAGACCAAATGCCTCCCACTTTTCCTTCAGTGGTGAGCCTGTAAGCAAAACAAATTTAAGCTTGTACCATCAGAACAATAGCACAAAAAAAAAAAAAGTTTAACAACGGTATTTTAATCAAGCTGTTTCAAGCACAGATACAAGAATAAGCTTGGCTGAGCAATGAAAACATTCACGTTCTACAGATGACATCTCATGAATTTTAAAACAAAAGAATTTTGCTGATTTTTTTTTTTTTTTAAATTTAGCTGAACACTATTGACATATGGGTACAGATAATTTGCTATTAATTCCATTATGTCCTAGCTTAGGAACAAATACTTATGCTGGCAATTCACTTGGTTCCAATATGACTGTTACCACTCTCCAATTCCCGGAGACAGAAAGAGGCATCTCAGAAAAATAAAACCAAATTTACAAACCTTATGACAGAACAGATTAGCAATGAACACTTCAGTATCAGTAAACACACTGTTGCTTATCAGTTATGACATTATTTACTATTGTACTTACTTCAGTTATATGTTTAAAGTCACAGCCTGAGGTACATACGGCATCATAACGACTTAAATTGCTAGCTGTGCAAGTTACAGATTTCAGCTTGTCTTTATTTTATGATTGTCAATACTTGCAACAAGTGATCTTTAAAACCTCATCCTTTTTTACATTTGTGGGCATTTATTTTAATATCTGTATCTTTAGAAGAACCGGTTAAAAGAAAAGGGGAAACAAGGTTCATAATTAAGTTTACTTGGCTCATACTGAATGAAAGCTACAACTTCACTTGTTCAGCAGGTCTAGAACCAGAAACCACTCCATGCAAGGCAAAGTAGCAATATTGCCTCTGTCCCAAATGGGTTGTGAAGTATGAAACAAGAAAAAAGTGTTATTTGGAGACAGAACCGCAATGAAATAAAGAACTAGGCAAGTCAGCATCACCAACAGTGAAACCAAAGTCATCAGCAAGCTCTTAGCAAGCTTTTAAAGTCATTACTACCCTAAGAGAGCTTTTACTTTGGGGGGGAGGGGGGGAGTGTGCTGCTGTTCTGTTTTGCTTGGTTTTTAGAATACGATATATTTGTGAGACCTAATGAGGTTCCAGGACTCAAAAAAAGTACGAATGCATTGATATAGAAGACTGCCACACAAAAAACTAGGACTGTTCACCACAGCAAACAAGTGCTGAGTGGAGATCAGATGTCCAGGGCACCATAGGTCAGACAAGTCAACCTTCACCCTGTCAGACATAGCTAACAACAGTGATGGATTAGAAACTAAAAAAAAAAACCCAGACAAACCCAAAAAACTATTCTAGCAGTATTTTGCATGTCTTGTTGTAGACAGAGATTGCATTTTTCAAAACTAAGAGAAAGTAAGTAATAAAGAGAGATGAAAGAAAAACAAAACCCCAAATCAACAAACAAAAAATTCACTACTATTTATCTACTCTCTGCAATGGTTCACTGCTAATGATGTATTTGATCAGTCTGAATTCTCACCAGATGCATTTTCTTTTGCTTCCTTATTAATAGCAGATTTATGAATATGCTGCATTAGTTTTAGCAGATCATGCCAACGTTTCTGCCTGTAGCAGGTCTGAATGTGTCCCAAGAACGTCTGATTTTTCTTTCTAGAAAATGTCTGAGAGAAGAGTTCTTCAAAAGACTCTCGCAGAGGTAGCCAGATCAGCTTGTTATCCACAGGCTTGTAACTGAAGAGAAGAAAAAGAGTAATTACTTATTTGTGACACAGAAACAGGAACTAGCATCCATGAACTAACAAAAACAGCTACTGAAACAACAATATTGTTTATGAAGGAATTCTGGTTTCCATAGTTTTTTACTCAACTAATGAGCAAAGTAAAACTGCACATATTTAAATGCATCTTATGAGGCAATTTTATGAAGACAGGACCACCCTGATAAGTAAAATATTATCTACTACCAACCAGTATGTCCAGTGAATATTATATCATATTTATATTGAACAGCTTAGCTATTTTTAAAGAGACATTGGGTTGTGCTTTTAAATGACTTCATCACATACAGATGTGCACACAATTCAGTGAAACTGCCTCTGTTCTTCAGCAAGGACAACAAGGTCTCTGCATGTAAATGTGTTTAAGACATTTATACTACTATGAAACAGATACATGTCTAAAAACAATTATTTGACAACACAACCGTACTTGCATTAGAAGCTTGTTCTGATACTGCCAATTTGTTATGCAGAACAGACAAAACAGTAGTCAGTGACTCACCCCCCTAATAGATCTGCTGTGTCACTTTGTTGGTTCATGTTGATAACCCTCAAATGGTGTCCTTGAAACAGAAACAGAAAGCACCATCAACTTGTGGGTTTTTTTGTTTGTTGTTTTTTAAGTCATCTTCATATAAGTTACAGTCTTCACACTTTATTTACCTGTAATATAAGCAAGGTACTGAACAGTTGAGGTTTTGCCAGTTCCTGTTTCACCAACCAAAAGCACAGGCTCTCCTTTGACAACACAAACTGCAAGCTGTTCAATCAACACTGCAGATGGCCGTGTGGCAGCAAAGGTTTGTTTTGCTCTGAAAAAAACAAAAGAAGCAATTCAAACCCAAGATTTATCAAGGAGCTCATTTCAATCTTACCTTTATTTTTTTTTTTTTAGATGAGTGGTTGAATTTAGGATTTTTTGTTTTTAATTAAAAAAATAGGTTTGGAAAAAATTGGTTCCAAGATACTTCTTTTTCTCAAGATACAACCTATAAATTCAGGGTTCCCAAAGAACTTCCTGGCCAGTGGAGTTAGTGCCACATACTACAAAAACCTCCCTTTACAAAGATAGATTCATCAGAATCTTGTAACAGCTGTGGATCCACACTGCTAGTCAAAAGAAGCTGAAAATCTCCATGCTTTCGCTGCCAGAAGTATGATACAGACAGCCTTAAAGATACACAAGGTAAAACTCGGATCACAAGAGAAAGAGCTCACATTCCTTTCATTAGAGTGAGAATACCCAATTTGCATTTTTTTTTAATCCTGTTACTTCCAATCTGTTCTATTCCACCCAAAAATATTCCAATTCACATAGAAACTACAAGATATTCTACCTTTGTACAGTGAGAGCCTGGGTTTGTTTCTTCATGAGATGCACTCTTCCGACAGAGACTTCTTGTTCCCGTATTACAATTTCTGGTTTATACAGTTCACAAAAGAACTCTACCTGTGAAGAAAGCATCAACATTTCCAATACTAATGTTGCCTACAACATCACACTAAAAACATCCATGCTATGCTACCAGTGTTACTTTGCAGCAAGCTAATTTTTCATGATAAGATTTTCTATTTTGCAGGTTTTACATACTCATCACCTAAAATACTGAAGGACCTCAGAAGTGTTATTGTCTGTACAAACAGCATCTTTCCATTTAATAACTTGACGATGGGTCTATGCCATTATATCTCTACTTCATCTACTTCCATGGTAGTTCAACTACATATACTTGAACCTGGGAACAGTTATCTTGACTAATAATAAACAAACAACCTCCCTCAAAAAAACTTGGTGAATACCTCTGTGTAAACAAGGATATTTTGCCATTGGCAGAGGATAATACAATCCTGTATTGGAATAATGCTAAGGAAGAAGGACAAACAGAAAAATCCATAGAAGTCTCAGGGATCCATCTATCCACGCAGCTGGCAAGCTTTTCCATCTTAAAGTAATAAAGGAGGGAATTTTCTTCGCAATCAAACTTCCATAGTCAGAAATAGTTGATGTAATTGACAAAGTAATAATTTAGTTTAACTCAGCCATTTAGATCACACACTCTTAACATAGAGAGAGTTACTAGCCTCTAGAGAGGTACTTGATTTTGGAATCAATGATTACAGAACAAGTAGTAAGGAAGGTTATGTTTCTCTCTGATCTCTTCACTTAAGTGTTTAAAGTTCACTACAGCCACCAAAGAAAAAACACATTCTTTACTACTTTGTGCATCTAGCAGTATCATGTGCTTAGGCAACTGTGCTGTTCCAGCTGTGTGACCCTTCTTTTACATGATGAGACCATTTGCAATCTGCTCTGATTGCAGATTCCAGGTTCATTGGAACTTTCAGAGGAAAAAAATGCAGCTGAAAATAAACCAGGAGAAAAACATAAATCCCGGGATAGTACACTGAGCAAAAAAAGTGTTTGGAACAGAGAGGTGGGTATAATTTTTAAGAGAAATAGCAGGACACATTTAAATTAATCACTAGAAAAATTGCAAGTTATAGAATATTACCAATAAACATCATGTTAATTATAGCTCAACCTACCTTTTTCTTGGAAATGTTTAGTTTACTTCCAATTACTTTTGCCATTTTCTGTCTGCTCCCTTGGTTGGACAGCATAGCTGTGAAACAGTCCAATGCCTGTCAAGGGGAAAACAAACCAAATTTTTAAATACAAATTTTGTATGATATGATCTGACAAGCACCATCTTAATTTACATGAGCCTGAACCCTATCCAGCCATGGTTAATAAAATTATTTTACTGTCCACAGATTGAGTCAAACAAGGAAGTAACGTTGTAAGATCTCACATCTTAAAACTACCTATGACTGATGCACACCCAAAAAATTCCAAACCTGGAACGTAAATTGATGCATAGGAAAGAAGCCTCATATTACAAGAAAAATAAAAGATCTTAAAACTTTTGCTCTCAGTCATATGCAATCCCAGCTCATATCAGTTAAAATTACATTGCAGCATGCTGTTTGTATGACAGTAGTAAGTCTGGACTGTCTTTCAGCACATTATTGCAATCAATTTTCCTAGTAGTTAGGAAAGCCTCTGATAGACAGATCAAACATTTCAGCTACCGTCCAATTGCTTCACATGAAACTAAATGTAAATGCTCATCTCACATTCCCAAATAGAGTATCTTGAGATTTGTGAGACAATGCTAGAATTTGGGCAAGCAATTTCTGGACCAAGTCTTACCGCACCTCCTGAAAAATATTCAGTGCTGTGGTTGAAGAATTACTGTCGAAGTTGTAAGCAATCCTGCTGCACCAATTCAGTAAGTCTCTAAACAGAAAACCAAAAAGATTTGGTACAATCGAGCCAAAATGCACAGCACCTTCTTTCATGTTCAGCTTAGGTCATTATGTCATCTCTGGCAATTGCACATTTAGTTGTTGTGCAAGTTGTACACGGGAAGACACATAAATAGGATGCTAATTCTAAAGAGTAGCTGAGCACATAAAGACCAACATTATTGCTTCAATACTTTGCTTAGAAATAGATAATACATACTCTATTAAACCATAAAGTAATTACGAAATTGAAAAAATGAAAAGCAGCAAGCCTTTGTCCTGGTTTCGGCTGGGATACAGTTAATTTTCTTCCTAGTAGCTGGTATAGTGCTGTGTTTTGGATTTTAGTATGAGAATAATATTGATAACACACTGATGTTTTGGCTGTTGCTAAGTGGTGTTTACACTGGTCAAGGACTTTTCAGCTTCCCATGCTCTGCCAGGTGCACAAGAAACTGGGAGGGGGCACAGCCAGGATAGTTGATCCAAACTGGCCAAAGGGCTATTCCATACCATATGACGGCATGCTCAGTATAGAAACTGGGGGGAGTTGGCTGGGGGGTAGAGGTCGCTGCTCGGGGACTGGCTGGGTGTTGGTTGGCAGGTGGTGAGCAGTTGTATCACAGTTTTTTTTCTCCCTTGGGTTTTGTTCCCCCCTCTCTCTTCTTGTTTTCCTTCTCATTACAATTCACTATTATTATTATTATTTTGTTCCAATTATTAAACTGATCTTATCTCAACCCATGAGTTTTCTTACTTTTGCTCTTCTGATTCTCTCCCCCATCCCACTGTGGGGGAAGGGGGTGAGCGAGCGGCTATGTGGTGCTTAATTGCCGACTGGGGTTAAACCACAACACCGTTCATCCAGAAAGGTATAAAAAACTATTTTTCAAGATACTGCTTCCCTATCAATAACAAAATCTTCCGAAAGGCAAGGAAAGGAAATGTCTAATTCTAGAAAAACAGCTGCTGTTTTAAAACTAATGGCATTCTTATGCTTCACAAAAATATTAGGTGCTACCCACACCTAGTATTTACTAATTCACAAAGCACTACTGGTTACAGAAATTCCATGTGAGTAGAATTGACATTTGGTATGAGAGGAAGAAATAACTGAGCATCAAGCTGCATTTCATCATAAAAATTCCAAAATTAATAGTACACTACAGATCTGGTTATTTTCAGTCATCTGTAAGTTAGAATGCTGTGAGTATCTAATACAAAGTCATCTAGATCAGCAAATATATACAATTGCTGAGAACATTATACAGTACATTTCAGTCAACAGTTCTTAACTAGAACTGATATTTTGTGTTAAAATGAATTGAGAAGTAATCCATATGGCTTGATACCAACTCAGCACCACATATGACAAAACCTACACTTTTTCCTCAAAAAGTATAGCAAATAGGAAGTCCTAAATAATTCAGATTAAAATAATGATTAATGTATCTTCTAAAAAAATTTCAAAATGAAAAATGGATTTTTCCAGTTTTTATGAAATTCCAGTGTAATTATTCAAACTTTTATCACTATTTTAAAAAAAGTAATAAAAATAACAAAGATAAACCCTTCTATCTCTGCAGCTAGCTGACTAAATTTCCTTCTAATAAACATATACGAAAAGACAACCTTAGAGACAGTTCTCTTCCTTCCAGATTTGGTTTCTTATTTTCTGTTCTTGATTCTGATGAATCTTCTAGTATGTGCCTGGAGTCAGAAGCATTGTCTTCTGATGCCTGATACTTGTCTCCTGTAAGGTGAATGTAAATGTCTAGCAAGTGATCAGTTACAAGAGCAAGGTTGGGGTACCTCCTTTGAAGAACCTGAAAAAAGAAAACAAACAGACAAAAAATATCTTTAGCATCAGAAGGAAACCACCAGCCCCTCAAATTTTAATAGGATACACTTCAATAGATACTCAAGCTAGCAAGCTACACAAAACCACTCTCTCGGAATCTCTCATCTGAAGAAAATAAAAGTCATTGTAACTTGTATGATATTGATTTGGATGCCAAAAGTGAATTTTGCCAACTCAGCTCTACTCCAATTCATTTAATACATTTGCACAAACACCAACAGGAAGAACAAAAGGTACATTCAACCCTGTCTAAACTCAAATCATGATCATACAACTTTACAACTGACAACAAAAGTTCTTACCTCCTGTCCTTTTTATGACTGAATTTTTTTGAGCATTCAAGTTGTCTATTAACTGTGCTGACAAAGACATATTAAGGGGCTAATTTTTCTTCTGTAATTTCCTTTCAGCTCAGTTCTCTCCACTAAAGCTTGCCAACCAAAATTATTGCTTCCCAAAATAAGCTTTTCACAGATACAGGCCAGGAACACTGGTCCTACCCTGCCAAACTAACTTTTAAGATTAACCAGAAGAACATGAGTCTATTTTAAAGACTAGCAAGTGGGTGTTTTCTACCACTGTCTCTTCTTCTACTACTGGAGAATCAGTGTTCAACATATATATTTTTGTGACTTGAGCTACAAAGTTACAAAAAAAGAACAGAAAGAACCTAGTGGTAAGTGACATATTTAGCACCAAAGCTTCCTTTTTTCTTAAGGTTTTGACAGCCAAGCTTTACTTGAATATTGGTCCTTTCTGGAGGCCATCTTTGACATCAGTTCGGCCAGATAGCCTTTTTTAATACTGCAGCTGCGAGCTCCCTAGAATTCCTGCCCACATAGATTTATTTGTAGTAGAAGCAGCTACAGCACACAAGCGTGTGTATCTCCAGCAAACTGTCTCCAGAGGCCTCCCCGTGCATCTACTTGCTTCCCCTCCAACAAAATCTACAAGTACAAAAGGAGTGCTGTTCTTGCCCCATTCCTAACAATTAGCTGACAAATGACAAAATGGAAAAACACACATATATTTACGGTCACCCATAACTGTGCTGGCTGCTGAACAAGTTCCAAGGAGTGAATGAATCCTACTGAAAAACTACCTTCTTCATTCTAGAAAATTCAGAACTTTCTCCTCAACTCTTCTGCTAGAGACTATTCACCCCCTTTTCCATTAGGCAAGGATCTTAAAATCAGATCCTGTTCTGAGCTCTGTATCACAAGGAGAATCTCTAGAGAACTCATTTAAGACCTGGGCTCCTTTAATTTTTTTAAGAACTACACGAAGCAAACATTCCCTAGAGATGCTGACAAAAGATGTCAACAGAAACAGTCATTTGTAATTGATAACTGACCAAATACTTTTAATCTCAAAGCTTAGAAATCAGGATTAGAGCAAGGTCATTTCCCCCCCCCCCCCCCGCCTTTTCCGCTCTGTTTTTAAATCTGTGGGCTCCAAAATGGCAAAGTAATTTGAGTCTTAGACCCACTCAAAGCAGAACTGTGTTTCCCAAGGCAAAAAGATTCCAGGAATCTTTGTCCAATTCACTTCAAATTTTCCTGACAAACTGCCCATTCACTCCAAAACCAGCAGCACAGATCTGAAGCGATAAGGGTGTATTGTGGAACTTGGAGATGAAAATAAGGATCAAATTTATTACTGAAAAACATTTATTACCCTGAATTGAAACAATTATTCACATGCCACGATAGAGCAACACACACCATACCTCCTTGAGCTCTCCCTTGCTCATGTTATCCAGATGTATTTTGGTCCAATATTTGTCCAGAAGAGCAGCATGGCTGCTTTGCTGTCTGTACCAACCTCCTCCACAACTGAATATCCTAAATCAAAACAACATGAAGAAACACAGTATATTGTGTCTTGCTGAAGAATTCAACATTTTCAGTGCATTCCTGCGCATCAAAGAACATGTTACGTACTGCTGGTACAGCATAATGTGCATGCCTAGATCACCCACTGTTTATCACTGTACTGTCACGTACCCTACCTTGCCTATCGCTGCTTTCCAAATTACCTGCTCTTTTATCACAGTGGTTTTCCCCCGTAGTGCAAAATCTCCTTACAGATACTTGCAGAAAGATGACTGACAGTAAGTTAAGTCTGTCAGAAGCAACATACAGAATCTTTTGTAAAGAGAGGAACCTGACAGAAGTCGCCTGGGAAATACATTCTGCAGATCCTAAAGGATCTGTCATCTATTGCAGAGATGCAGGAAAAGCATTTCCAGTCCCTGTCCTCTCCACAGTCTTTCCTGATTCTTTTTACTCATTCTTCAGGCTCGCAGTCCTTTCCATCATATATTTTTGTTCCATACATTTCTTTTTTTTTTACTGCACATATAACTACGCATCCCATTGTAGAAGTAGCCTTGTACACGCAAAGCATTAGATATTGGTTTTGTGAGGGTTTTTTTTTGTTTTTGCTTTGGTTTTCCTTTGTTGTTTTGTCGGGTTTTTTAAAAATAATATTCCAAAGCTGGAAACTGTAACAGACTTATTGAATCTGCTCTAACTAGCCCAACAGAAACTATAATTTGCTGCTATACAAACTGTTGACCAAGTATACCAAAGAAGAAAATCTTGGGAGATGAGGCAACCAAAGAGAGTTGAACCCAAGAGACTCAATTCCAGAAAAAAACAGATCAGATAAATCAAAAACTATGGAAGAAAGACGAAAGCAGGAAAATTTGTTAAAGTCTTTGAAATAAACTACAAAACATTTCAAACCCTATAACCATTTCCCTTCTAGATATCCTAACCTTTAAATCTTGATACAATATTATGTCTTAATATACAAGATGACATTTTGACATCTGATGCATGAGCCATTACTACAGCGAAACCATGAGGGAGAGTACCCTAAATCTTCTTCTGATTAGAAAACATTACAAACCTCTACCTTGACATAAGGCTTTCACAAATCAGACTTTTTTAAAAATTTTTTTTCCTTCTATTCCTTTTTTCATGATTCCCAAATAAAATATCTTATTATAGACGCAGGGTTCAGTTAAAATTATTCATGAAACTCTTAAAAAATATCTTCCAGGGAACACATGTGTACAACTGCTTAAGAAGAAGGTGGAATAAAAAACAAAACCCAGAAAACCGAACACATTCAGTAGTCAGACTACCAACTGCCCCAAGATCAGCAAAACTAAGAACTATTTTACACAAGTACTGTTAAAACTAGCAAGTCAAGACACCCTGTGGATATTAATCATAAGCCTCTTTCACACAGTAATTGCTGAGTGGTATTTTGTTTTGGTGGGGGGTTGGTTTTGTAGGGTTCCCCCCCCGCAGCAAGTTTAATTCCTTTAGCCTTGTTGAAGTGACTTTTCTGTACAAAGACTGGATTCACTCAGTAGTAATATAAGGCTGCTCTAAAGTGAAAAAATTCCTTTCACAACTTCTATGGCTTCTATTGCTCGTTAATTGGAAATTGCTAAAATACTCCTGACCAAGTACCTTGCACTTGCCGTCTTTGACTTAAAAACAGGATATCCATGCTCTTAATATCATTTAACTTTACAAGCCTACCTCCTGGTTGCAAAAAACTGGAATCCCGATGCTACTTTTAAACAGTCACCACGACCAGGAATTAGCAACTCTCTTTTTTCCAAAAGAGGAATCAGCACAGAGATCTGGACAAGAGAACAAAATTTATAAAACTTTTTGTGTGTGTGTGAAACTGTAACAGACAGCACACCCATCCCCACTCATTTCACACTTGAGATGCTAGAGCACTCCACTGAGCACCACTACATTGTCAACAACTGCTGTTCCTGCAGATTGCACTTCCAAGTGACACTAACAGGAATTGCAGAGTCCCCAGTAATTTTAATCAGCAGTGGAAGTCACAGGTATAATGTTTCCCTATCTTCTTTTTCCTGTATCCAGATTTAATAAAAGAATGGAAATGACAGTCTTTACACTGCATGTCTAAATCAGAACTATTTGTTTTGAGTTGTCAAATGAATTATTAGACACTTTCATATCAGAAGCCTTATTTTCTTTATCTGCCTGAACAAAGAGGACCTGCATCTCAGAGATGTCATTCTCAAACATCAACATTTTTCAGTGTATACCCTGCTACCCCCAGGGGAATTTGGTATCTGTTTAAAGAATCTATCCTTCCATGCAGAAGGACAGTAATAATGGTGGAAGGAAAAAAGGGAGGTAGGACCACAATCATTCCTCAGCACAGAGGAAGGCAAGGATGGAGACTTTGATATGGAGAAAGGAGACAGGATGCCTGCAGGGAGGACTTGAAGAAAAGGAGAGATGAATGTAGGATACTACTCAGGGCATGCTTGTGATGAGTGCAGTGAGGTGAGTCCACAGAAGCAAATAAATGCATGACCCTCTGGCAGTGAAAAACTGTCTAGTATATATACAAGCAGTGTTTCTTGGCTTTCTTATAAATTCCTTATACTTCAGAAGCCTAGAACCTGATAAAAAAGCTGTCAGGTTATTTAGTCACACAAAGGATTCTTTACAGAACAGATATGAAAGAAAACAACTATCTGCAGAACGTCCATCAGGCCTATACAGCAAAACATCTCTATGATATTGTTCTTGCAGAAGATATGCTTTCAGCAGCCATTACTTCAAATGGGAAGGATGACAGTCTAACTAGTTGATCTGGAGCTGAAAACAGGAAATCTGTGGTGTTTGGGGACACATTTGTTTTCAAATATTAAAACATGATTTAAAAGACACAGCTCATTATCAGTGTCAATTCAAATCTTCAGAGTGAAATTTGGCATCAGCGGCAGTGTCACGACTACTCTAGAACAATGACAAAAACTAATGCAGTGTGCTAATATGTGAACAAAGACAGACAGGTTAATTCTTTCTAACCCCTTTTAAAGGGGCAGTATTTTCAGCATGCTGCTGCAGAACTCATGGTGATGAGACTCCAAAAATTGCTAGTATGGGCCTTAAGACTAGTACCTCACAGCAAACATGAACTGACATACCACGTCCAGAGGAGCATAATCAATATCCTCCAAAAGTATCCAATGACCTTTGGTAACAGCTTGTGTCAAGGTTCCAGGTTGCCATACAAACTCCCCTGGTACATCTGTACAACGATACATACCAAGCAGCGTCTATGACGAAAACAATCAGTAAATTAAGAGACCTGTTCATTACATCCCTTAAAAACTCAGAGTAAAAACTTACAAAAATGACCACAGTTGGTATACAAGAAACACTTGCTTAGCCTCCACTTTACTAAACAATCCATCTGGTAATCCGTGCCCAGCATTACACTTTTTTTACTTAAGAAAAAAAAAAGTTTCACCTGTCCACATCTACGATAATCTAACTGAAACATAGTAATTAAAATAAACCAAGTAATTGGAAGTGAATTTACAGAGCTGTGCCACCATAATTAACAAACAATCAACAGTATAACATATAAAACTGTCTAGGATTGCACTGAACTTTATTTTACATTTTTGAAAAATCGTTGACTAAGCTAGTAAGAGGAATTGTAAAGCAAGTTATTCAAAGATACAAAACCAGTCAAGTGCTACTTCTCCGTAAAGTTGTAACTTCCACATTTAAGCACTCCTTAAATAATTACGTTTATGGTTTCACTACTACATATTTTGTACCTTGAACTTTATCACTTTTTCTTAATATGGTGGTCTTACTCATGTATATGAAAAGATACTCTTGTGGAGAACAGTTGTGAGACAGTGCAATCAGCTGTTCTATGCAAGTAAAGAAGGTGCTCATGCATGCTAATAAAAACCTTCAGATAGCACTTCTGGTAGATACTAACCACCTTGGAAAACTAAATATAAATTGAGCCAAACAACATAAATCAATTCAAACAGAAGTTATATATGCAAAACCAGAAGAATGCGAAATTATCTTCACCTCTGGTTTTATCTCTACAGGTAGAGCTAGATCACTATTATGTAAGTGCAAGTGTCCTCAACATCACAGGATCTTACTTCATCTCACATTTACCACAAAAAACTGGGATCAGGTTAAACTGACATTAGCTCACTTAAACTGAAATAAAAGTGTCCATACAGGCTTCAGCACCAGCTTGAGTTATTTTAGAATAATTTTTTTTTTCCCCAATACAAGTCAAATTTTAATTTAAAAAAAAAAAAAACAAACCAAAAACAAACAACCACCAAACACAATAGGGCTGTTCCACATAGAAAAACCCTAATAAAACATAATTTGCACGGAACAGATACAGCAAAATTATGCACAGAATTTAAAACCTACTGAAGCTTAACTGTGATTTTTCTTCACATTTATTTATTCTCATCAATAGTAAGACCAATACTACAGACTTGAGGGTTGTGGGGTCTTTGGGTAAAAAGTTAAACATTATCTTATTAGAAAACTAAGTCCATGCTTTAAGTAAAAATTATGTCTGATCATCCAACCATAAAACAACTTCATCTGTTACCTTACTATCAGTTTGATCTCCAAGCTGGACTTTCAAAATACGAGGAGACTTTGTTCTTCCTGTAGCAGCTGCTAAATATTCTATTAAAGAAGTCTTGCCACATCCTACTGGTCCTTCTAATAAAACAGGACTCTGATATGCTACAGCAATAGCAAGGTTTTGAAGATTTGTGAAGGCAGATTCAACCAAAACAAAGCGGCTGGTGTTATTTTCCTGTTCAAACATAAAATTTGAGTTACTACACTGAAATTGTTACCTTTTTTACACGTTGTACAACACAGAACAATTAGGAAAGCGAGTCTGACAACTAGAAAATTTTGGCCTGCAGATCTGTCAACACATATCAAATAAAAGAAAGGATTCTAAAGCTGTATTTAATGACAGATATTAAAATAGATTTCATCAAAAACCTATTATAGGTGAAACACTTAATAAAGTAGATGTACAATTTGTTCCCAAAGGGAGTTCACACTAAGTTGTCAGTACAGGCATAGTAACTATTCAATCATAACACATGTCAATCAAATACAATTTGCAATATAAGTGAAATTAAGTCATCAGAATGGATCCAAATCACAGGACAAATCAAACAGCAATTAGATTCAGATGATGCAAGTATGATGCAAATTGTTCTTTCTGCAGAGGCCAAAGTATAACTTCATTAAACTCAGTGCATAAAAAAAAGAAAAAAAAGGTAAAATCAGTAACTTTTATTTTATTCAAAATGCAATGAATGTAGTTTACTGAATGGTAATTAATCAATGCTACAGATACTCTCCAAATATTTTGGCTCTCCTACAGTGACTTATATATCAGTATATGGCACAAAAATTAGTGCTTTCCTGCCAAAAGGCACAGAGAAAAGAAATCAGAGTACATACTGCACCGAAACAAGTGTCTTGTACTTAAGTTTGATCTTTTCAGATATAGTTTCATGCACTTTTCTGGTAACAATGCTAGTTTTTAAGAGTACCTGCTTTTCCTCACAGTTTGCTCCTACCTCTTCATCAGACCTCCTCAGCTGTAACTGGAACCTCCCCAGCATAACTGGAACTACACTGTATACCAGATCAGTGAAATACCTGTGGCTATTAAAAAAATAAAAGCATGCCTTTTTGGGAAGTTCTCTCCTCCCTCATAGACAAAGAATATCCTTTCAGCAATCCAGTTTATAGCATGGCCTAGCTTCAGCACAGCTGTAGCAGCAATGACACTGACATGGGAGTCAGAATCTCCTTAAACAGCTCTACAGTTTCCCCTGCTGCAATGAATTTCATACCACACCCTCAATCCTATAAAAAAAAGCTAGAATACAGCAAATTCAACTACAAAAGTTGGGGGGAAGGTGGGGGAGAGAAGAATTTGGGAGGAAATTCCTATTTTCTTGCTTCTGCTACTCAAGAAATTCTGGACATTGGTAGTCTTCATTCATTTCTTTGCCCTTCATTTGTAGATCAGTGTCACAAAACTGAACAGAAATACTCAGCTAAGAGCTAAAACGGTACCTAAATGAGAAAAACTGTCAAGAATGCTGGCTGCAGCAACAAAGAACAACCTGAACAGTTCAAGATGAACAGCATCTCAAGAGAAAAAAGATTAAATACTGTTTGGCCAAAAACGTTTATGCCTTTGATGGACTTCCTAAAACTATAAGGCATTACATTCTGCATTACACTTCACTCAAGTGGAGAAAGTTAAGTTCTTGCTCACTTACTCTCCCCTTTTTCTGCCTTCTAGAAGAGTAAGTAGCAGCCTTGTTTTCTTTTGTTTTAAGAGAAGAACTAAGAATATGTTTGGAGAAAGGCTGTTTATAAGATGTTTGTATAGCACAAAAAACTACTTCATGGAGGTAAAAGCAACTGTGCCAGATCCTGGCTTTTCTCCGCTATGGCATATCACCCTAACTTGGACTGGAGATACTATGTAAAGCTGAATGTTCTTTTGTAGTATGTTGGTAAGAACTGCTACATGAAGATAAAATGAACAGCACTATTATGCCTTCATTGCTTCATTCCACTGCAGAGCTTCTTTGCAGTGTCTATATTATAGAACACTAGCTTACAGCACACATCAAGAAAGCTGAAGATACACACATTACCCATAGTATCTCAATGCCATTTAAGCAGGAAGTAAAGTCAGTTCACTGCATTTAGGGATTCTTAAAAAAAAAAAAAAGCACAGACGTAACCCTGAGTTACATACCTGCTCTTCAGAAACAAGCTGTAGTCTAGGCAGCACAATACCACATACAGCTACTACATTTGCAGAGAGGTCGCCTGATACAATATGTCCTTGCGTATATTGCAGTTCTTTCTCCTTTTGCCAAAACGAGGAGTCTGGATTGGCCAAAACAAGGGCTTGTTCCACATTCTGCAGCTGAGATTCTTCTAGTAGCCTGTCAAATCCACGTTTATTAACTCAATGGAAAGCCATCAACAAAAACAAATAGTGTTCAAGATTTTAAAAGAACTTACTTTAGTCTGAAATGTATCAGCTCCTCAGGATTGAATATCTTCTTCAGGAACGATAATTTATGCTCATCATTCATGCATGTAACCAGAGCAAGACAGTTTGAAGTATACCTAAAAATTATATTTAGAACAAAACATGTCAAAACATAGTCTTGAGAAATTTAGTTTGACAACTGTCAATTGCAAACCAAAATATCAAGTTTGGAAAAACATGCAGAAAACTTTCTTCATAGAAATTATTTTAGTGCTATGCTTAACATTCTTTAAGACTAGAGAAATATCTCAGAACTGAGAAAAGCAATTCTATCATGACATACTTTATCATTTGTACACCAACTAGCTAACCTTTCTCTGAAGGACTGAATGATCTACAGAAATATAGTAAAGGAGAGCACTTTCCCAAATAAATGAAGGTAAACATATGAGACTGAGAATCAGGTTTTCTTTGCCTGACTTTTTCTTCTCCTTCTACCACTTCCCTATCAAAATTGCTTACTATTTCATGCTATTTCTAAAATAACCCTAACACAATGAACTCAAAACTCAGTGCCAAAAGAAGCCAACAAGTCCCAAGTCTTGACTTTATTACTACATAAAGCTGTCTCGCAACAAGAGAGCGTTTACTACAAATCATAAAACACTTTTCATTTATTATACCACTGTTTTTACCTTCCAAGAACAAAGCTTTCAATGAGCTGGGGGGTGGGGAGGGGAAATACTTGCCAGAGAAGATAGGATCAGGACAAAATTTAAAAGTCAGGTCATTCACTTAATATTATTAGCTGACCATGAGGTAAACCAATTCCAGTCAATTACTTAGAAATTCTATTTATTTTTTTAAGACTAAGTGTATGTTATCCTGAAGAGCTTCATAAATGGCTGACAGATTTGACAACACTCTTGTTCCTGCCCTTCCTAAATTATACACCTTATTTTAAAATTATGCGTTACTAACATAATTCTGAATTTAAGTTTTAAAAGAAATCAAGACTATTAAAAGACCTTTTCTTAAATAAATAAAAGGCACTATCAATACTACTAGTCACATAAATAAGGTAGATCATGTGACTAGGTGGAAGCCCTGCAGGCAGACACCTAACATAAAACATCTGACCAAAACCATATGCAAAGTCTGCAACAAGGCCAATTAGGAAGCGTAGCTTAAATAAGCCAAGCTTTACAGTGACCAAGAGGTCTACATACAAGCAATAGAAAAAGAAAAAATCGTTAATAGCGTATCAATACAGAATAGTATAATATATCATTGTAATGTAAGTTGGAGTGGGAGTAGATTCATTTCTACTTTTTTCTAGGATAACATGCTAGAATGCATGTAATACACCAACAGGCTTACAGTAGAGGTGAAGTGATAAATTCACCATCTCCCATGAATCCAACTTGGGTAAACTGAAGTTATTTGAAAAGATTCTCCAGACCATAGCTTTAAACATGACTAAGAGCTAGCCTAAGCTTCCCTCTGTGATAGATCACTACAGCTTTCAAAAGATAAGGTAAGAAGCACAGGTACAGATACCATCAGCAGGGATTTTTCTGGTATTATTTGAAGATTCTTTTCTACTTGCATATGAACATTGTTAAATACAATTCAAGATACAGAAATATCTTTTCAATGGAGAAGATCTGGGGGGTTTTACTTACCAACGGACTAAAGTGTCATGGCTCCTTAGGAGTGGAATACACACACTCCAGTCCCACAATTCCCGGAAAACTGATTGCTCCTTTTGTAAAAATCTATAGGCTGCCTCCATGAGGTCTCGTAACTTCATTCGCCTGCGCCCATATCTGACTGTGTTTGCATCTGAACTCTCCAGGAAAAGCCTCTGGAAAACTGGTGATGTATTCTTAAAATATCTTAAAGCAAATCTTTACAAGAAAAAGAGAGAGAGAGAGAGAGAGAGAGAGAGAGGAAGGGACAGAACACACATTTAAGCCAGAGGAAAGGAAAATAGCCACTAATAAAAACATCAGGACAGAGGTCCTGAAACAGTAATTGACGGTATACTGAGAACTAAGGCCTATATTTAACTTTGTCCACACTTGGGAAAGACAACCACTTCAGCAATCAGCTGACAACAAATACTTTACCTTATTAGAAATCATTACTTAATTATCAAGGGGAAACAGTGCAGCCTTTGGTGAAATCTCTTCGATTGCTCTTGTTTACTGAAAAAATAATACTGATTCCTACTTACATAACTTTGTATTATATTGGCCTAGAGGTCTAATCGTAAATGCAGAGATTTTGGTTGTGAGCAATTTTCATGCCAGCTGTTTTGCTTTTTTTTTGATCATCAAGATTAAAATCACATTAGAACTTACAACACAATTTAATTTAAATAAGCTGTGTTTAAGACTCATGTTTTCTAAATCATTCTTTCAATTCAAACCACATTTGTTATTGTGGGAGACAATCCAAATTGTAACACCACCTCTCATCACCAGTGAACACTGACAAGCATATACTCCCTAAGTTCAGACATTGCACAAAGAGACATTACATTACTCACGGCAAAACATCAGGGTGGTTAGCAACCAGCTTGCTCATTGCTACACACAGCCTTTCATGCCGATCATGGTTGATTTGGCCACCAGCTTTAATAGCTTCTGCATTTCTTTCCAACAAATCCAACAAGATTGGCCGAACTTGACGGCCGATCAATAGAGTACATTCTTTATCCAGTAATAACTGCGCTAAAGTATCAAGGATGCATTGCCGATCCTGCTGAGTCCAAATCTAGAGGAATGGAAAGTAAGAACAGGTTAAATGGGAAATGACTTAGACTTTTAACTTCAGAACTATTCATGCAGGATTCACAGTGAATTTTACAGGAACAAATCTTTCAAAAAACAGAAGGGAGTCCAAAATTCCCAATGGAAGTACTTACTTGACACAGCTGTCCATACTTAAAAAAACTGGGAAACAGAATGAGTGGCATGCAGAATGACACACTAAATAGGAATTACAAAAAAGTCCCAAAATCCTTATATTTTACAGCTGAAAGATAAAGCAAATAATTTTTAATATTTTTAAAAGAAAAAAAATGGGAAAACGTTATAACAACTAATACATCGTTGTTAATAGAATTCCCACTTATCTCAACAGCTCGGTCTCATGAGAGCCACAAAACATTTAAGAATTTGAGTTCTTAAAAAAAAAGTTTGAGTTGCATCATGTTCACTCTCTCTTTTCAAAAAAGAAGCATACAATCAATCATGATCACAGCCTTATTTCCACATTTCTGATAGCAATGATAGTGAGCAATGCTCTTGACAAGTAGCAGCATGTTATCTGCAGTTTTGAAGTTGAGGTATTTTTTTTCTTACTTGTATATAAAAATGGTCCTTTAGTGCAAAATAAAATATTAGGCTTTAGAATAGATGGAAAACATATTCACATCTGCTAGGAAAACAAGGAAAAAGAAAACCAAACCACACAAAAAAACACACACACACATGCCCTCACATGTCCCCCAACCTTCCTAACTTTGTTACTGAAGAACAACAACCCATTTCTTGTGTCTTATGCTTACATTTCTCTGGTCTTGGAGCTCATGTTATTATCCAAGCATCTCTCCACTTCTGTGATGTTTAGCATATAATGCAGTATAAGTAATTTTGATTTGTGAAAAATCAGGGTTATGAATTTGCATTGTAGCAGTTTTGCTCTTAACTTTGACCCTCTACTCTCCCCTCCCTTGCTGAGTAAACCTTTATCTTATCAAGACGATTTTATCCTTCTTGGCAAACAGTCGTAAATACAGCTAGGCATGGCAGCTTTCCAAACAAAACAAGCACTTACTAAACTCCTACAGAAATATTCTGTGATTCAGGTAGTCTTTCATTTTAGCAACATGTGCTGCCAATTTGTGCTTCTCCCAGACTTTTGTTACTCAGGTAAAACCTGCTCCTAGGCCTGTAGATGGGATGGTTTCATTGTTACAAGATGAACAGACTGCAGAGGTCCTACACCATTGCCTTTGAAAGGGTGACCTCCTAAGGTTGTACCGCTGTCGACATCCTTCTAGAATACATGCATACTTGTTCAAGTCCCTTGGGTCTCCTGAATTTGAAAAGACATTCGTTCCCTAACAGCACCTAAGAAATCAGGAAACTGCAGTATATACACTACAAACATCAAAACCATCACATCAATTGCAAGCAGTTTCTTACATGCTTTGTGTTTATTTTTAGGAAACATGATATAAATTTATTTTCCTCTCATCTATCAGAGCAACGTCAAGAATAATTTTAAAAAAGGAATTGAAGGTCTGCATTCATCACAGAGCAAGCAAGACACTGTTCATTACAGGGGATCAGATTTTGAGTGGCAAAATGATTGACAAGCTGTTCAAAAGCAGCATGGCTCAAAAGAACTGGAGACAAACTCCACTGTAAAAAATAAAAAGTACCTTCGGTTTCCAAATCAACTACATCTTTTGCTACCCGAACAAGGCACAACAGGGTACTTAATTTATTAGCCAGAGCTTTCAGTATCAAATAAAAGGAACAGTTAATAATAAAATAGTAAATAATGTGACTGACTCAGTAAAATTCTGTAGTTACATGACTACTGTACAACAAATCCATTCCAACAGCAATTTTGTGAGAGCAAGCAGTTTTTTTAATCACTGTGTGTAGTACCCTTAGGACATGCAAAACCGTTCAAAAATCACAGTGGCAACGTTCTCATTCTACAGAGACTGTTTGATTTCAGACCCTTTCAGAGTCTAAATTAAAAATTTTATGGAAAAGAAGAATATTGTCAGAGGGGTTCTTTAACTAAAGGTGGCTTTGTGAAATACCCATCTTTCTCAATCAGTAGCAAAGGGACAGCTGATCTGAAAGTGTTTAATTCTAGCGTTCAAATCTGGGATAGTAAATCTGTGCCCACAGTTCCAAATAGCTGCTTTAAGAAAGCATCAAAAAAGACTGTCCCTCCAAATATAGAATATATAGACACATTGTGTGTTATTAATGAAAGAGACATTAAACAGAAGCACAGCTAGGAGTGAGACCTCAAGTCAAACACAATCCCAGTTGCTCCTCTAGCAGAGTGTTGCACACCTCCTTCCCAGCCTGCACAGTACATTGACTCAGTGCTCACAACGTACAGAAACTTTATGAAGAACCAGCTCAATCCAAAACCCAAGATTACTAAAAAGAAAGGATCACAGCAAGGAATAATCTGGGCCCACGTGAAAGCCGCATTTCTGACTGTGGCTCACAGGTGTTTCCACAGAACCTTACACCACACATCGATTTAACAGTGGGATACTTCTAAAGAGTGGGAGGGCACAAGGGCCGCGTCTGGGAAATTCTGCTTCCCCTCCAACACAGGAACACATGTTCTTGGCTCCGATCCCTCACACAACAGCTCTACCATTGCATGACCGTGCAGCAATCAATTTGGTAAGATGACCCAAATTAATCCTCTTCCAAAGTCTTCTGCTGGGTGGGAAAGTTGAACAGATTTTCCACATCAGCACACTCACTAGGTTCAGGATAAGAGAAGCAACAGAAAGGCGTGGCTTGGCCTTGGGAATAGGCAAAAAGAAAACAGAGTAGGACCATTCTTTTTGGCAGCTCTCCAGTTCAGCACGGTAAAGCAAAACATCAGCCTGCACTCTTCTTATAACCCACATACTTCAAGAAAAAAAAAAAATTAAAAAGGCAGGGGGATATGCAGTCTCACATGGAGAACAAGATAGCTTCAACTACCTGCAGAACAAGCTAGAACTTCCTACACTTCCTCCAGCACATCGTATTTGATAGCATTGGACAGACCGCTCCTTCAAGGATAGCAAGAATGTTCTCTTTGACTTTGTATCAGTGTATTTATTAACATACTGTCTCCCAAAAATCACAGCCCTTCAAAAACTAGAAGCAGAAAGAGATGAGAATACACTCTAGGATGGAAGCAAAAGTGCAACAGACCTTCCCTTATTTATAAGGCTACATGATGTAAACCCTAATTAATCTTTCAAATAAAAAGCTGAAGTCATATTTTAAGGAAAAAAAAAAAAAAAGAGTCTGCCTTAGTTGCCAGGATGTCAGGACATTTTTCTGACAGCCAATGAGTAGCTGGGTGAATTTGGGACAGCTAGGTCACCTCTTTTTTCCTACATTTATTAAAAACAAGGAAAAAGGCACTTTCGCAACATCAAATGCTAAGACTGAAGGACTATAAATAAGAGCTTGGAGTTATTATTAAAACAATTTTTGCCCCTACATAGAAAAATGAAAGGTGAAATGAAGGATGACGAGCTAAAACACCAACAGAATAGAACAGGAGATCCAGAATAGTGTGCTTGAGATCTCCAGTTCACTTAACATGGCTCCACAGACTAAATACTGGAAATATCCAAAAGGGTCAGGTTTTTTGATTTATATCTTTCCATATATGCACAGTGGTGGACGAAAAGGGCAAAAACCAATAAGGATATTTTTGCACTAAAGTTCCATTCCTACTAGCATTTTAACCTTCGCGTTAACAAACTTCTCTGCTGAAATTACACCATCACAGGGAGCCAAAATACATGCATTTGCACAAAATCTGCATTTGGAATTTGGAATTCTACACAGGAAGATGTTCTGATTCAAACAGACGTTTGGTAACACACAGAACCAGAAGCACATTCCAGCAGTTTGTGGAGCCCTACTGCTTATACAGTTTGCTTAAATTATCCAAAAAATAGAAAGGCAGGAAACAAAGCCTGTTTTAGAGAGCTTTTCATCCCATTTACCTCATTAAGAACACAGAAATTTGCTGTACCTTTGCAGAGTTAATGGTATACAAATACTCTACAGAAAAGGCTTTATTTCTATTACATATCGAAGCAAAGGGAACAAGATCTTCCATCACCATATAAACGGTGCCTTTACTATGAATCTCAAAAGACTGTTCCTTACTTAGCAGTTGTGGGCAAGTTCCATTCCATTATGGAATACTGAAGAAGTAAGCTGCCAGAAAGACATAGTGAAGCTGCAGAGCAAAGAGAGCTCTAGATTTCCAGAATGCACGTTTCCTAAGTTACATACAAAGCAACTGGTCGGAAATCAGGTACGATGACTGGAGTCAGTGGTTGGTTGTTTAGTGGCAAGATAAGCCTAACATACTCCCAGATCTGTAGCTACCAAGCTTGGAAATAGCAATTCAGTTTTCAAAAGAACATGTCATTGTTCATTAACATGCTGTTCCAGACTCTGTGTATAATCACTCTTTAATAATTTCCACCTAGCAAGACTTTTAAACCTGAAGTTTATCTCAAAACAGTTGCCAGAAGGGAAAGGGCAGTCTCTTTCCCAGTCTCAGATCTCGGTGACTCACTTCTGGTTCACCACTCCATCTGTCTGCTACATCATGTATCCGCATCATCCCCATCTCTATTTCTCAGCTGTTTCTTTCTCTTGAATAGCAGCTCTTCATCACTGCTTCCTACCAATTAGCATCAACTCTCCAACGCAGGAATATATATTCACGTCAATTTTACTTTGATCCTATGACTTGTAGTGACAGAAGAAAAAGCCATTTGTCTACCAACAGAGAACCTTGACAACTCGTATGAAAGCTTTCCCCAACCATAACTAAGAGACAGTAATTCAGACTGAAAGCCAATATTCTGAAAAAATATGATGATTTACACTTTTCAGCTTCAAACAACTGGGACATTTCCTAGACACTCAAACAGAAATATTGATGATTTTGAGCCCCAAAGTCAGTACACAACTTAGGGGCTTCAAAAGCTCTATCATGAAAAGTATTAATAACATAACATCTGATGTGTCGATATCCTGTTATTATATGTCTTCAAGTATTTCAGAGACAGAAATGAGCTAGGCCTCAACTCTCCTAGAAGGCAGGTGTGCTTTTCACAGTTAAGGCAGCCAAAGCATGAAACCAGTGAAAACAGGAACATGTTTCCAGCATCACTGTGATTACAAAAAGGAAGCAAACCCTAGAAAATCCAGTCCTCTGTCTTTTTACCCCACATGCTATTTTAAGGCAATTAAAGAAGACGTGCAAATAGCATCAGGGTAACATGCTGCAGCCAAGGATACTGTCTCATCTCAGTGCTTGCTAACAACATGCCATCTGTCGCTATCATGCTTTCAGAGTCACCTTAAGGGACGTGGAAGATACTGAAGATTTTAACTGCGGGGCAAAATACCCCCTCAGGAAGCACAATAGGAGAGGTACCAGGGGACGGGAGAGGTCCTACCTCACAGGGCTCCACTCGCACAGCCCTGAAAGGGGCGGGGAGGGGAAGAAACCGCAACAAGCGCACGCAGAAAGAGCGAGCAAACGAGCGGAGAGTTGCTCCCGCAGAGCGGCTCCGCCGGCCGCCCGAGGACGAGGGGGCGGGAGGGGTCGCCAGGCGGCGCGGGCAGCAGACAAAGCTGCCGGGAGGAGATGGCGGCGCGGGAGGGGGGGGAAGGCAGCGCGGTGCGTCCCCTTCCCTTCTCGGCGGACCCTGCGAGACCCGCCCGGAGGAAAGAAGGGCGGGCGCCCGGCGGCTGCCGCCGCGCCCCGCGCCGCCCGCTCACCTGCTTCGCCAGGAACCTGCTCAGCTCCGCGCTGCTCTTCTCGTTCCTGCGCGCCACCAGCTGCAGCGGCTCCACCAGGCAGAACCGCAGGTCCGCCATCCTCCGCCGCCGGAGCGCGGGCAGCGGCTGAGGAGAGCCGCGGGAGGCGGGAAGGCGCCGCGCGCCCAACCGCCGGCAGCACGGAACGCGCGGCACGTGGGGCGCCGGACAGACAGGCAGCTCAGCACCAGCTTCCGCTTCGCCAGCGGCGTCACCCGTCCGCGACGTCGCAGGCAAAGGGAAGCGCGGCCCGCCCCCGCCTCTCACGTGACGGCGCCCGTGCTAAACTACAGCTCCCAGCGTGCACCGCGCGGAGCGGCGCACGGCCGCCGTGCCAGCGGCGCCTAACTGCATGCCGGGAGGTGTAGTCTCTCAGGAGCCGCCCCCTCCGCCGGGGATGGCTCCGCTCGGGAGCGGTGCCGATCTCTCCCACTTTCTCACGGCGCTGGAAGCTGGCGTGTGCAGGGCTTCCCTTGCTGCGTCCTCGTCCTGCCCTCCTCCCCACTTCCCACGGAGTTAACTGCCACTACTGCTGCGGGACTTGCCTATAGTGGGCCTGGTCAGGGGCCACAGGCCACGGTGCTTGCCCCGAAGCCTTTCAAATCTAGGCCACGGTGTCGGTCAGAGTCCTGGCCGAGGGCGAGCGCGGGCGGTGACTAACCCAAACAGGTGCTTCAGGCTCAGGAGGAAGGAGGCCGGCATTACGTTAGCATTTCCACGTCACCCTCCCCAACTCCCCTCGCCGGCCGCAGCCGGCTCACGAAGCCCGAGTGCGGATCTAACGCACGAACGATGCTTCTAGAGGGCTTTGGCAGCGGGCTCGCCGAGAGCAGGAGCCGGACTTAAACCTCGGGCTTCCCGGGACAGCCGTCGGAGCTGCCTAACGACCACCCCACCGCAGCAGCGGGGCACGGCCCTCCGCGCCCAACTCGCAGCAGGTGAGCAAGCCTGTCACTCCTGCCGCTGTGCCCTTCGCCACAGCCCCGGCAGCCTCCTGCGGCCGCTCCTCTCCCCTTTCCACCCGCCGCAGCCTTTACAGGAGGGCGGGTGGCCGCGGCACCAGGCTGCGTGACCAGCGCGGTCGCCTCCGGGCCGGAGCCCCTCTGCCCGCGAGGCAGGCGAAGGCGGGAGGAGCCCCGCTCGTCCCGCCCAGAGCTGCGGGGGCAGCGCGGCTTCCCGCGCTCGGGGCCGAGCGGAGGGCGGGGGCCGAGCAGAGGCGGCCGGGCGGCCGAGGCTGAAGCAGGGGCCGGGCCGGGCCGGGGGTGCGCGGCCGGGAAGGGGCGGGGCGGCGGGGCGGGGCGACGGCGGGGGGCGGGGCGCGGCCGCCTCGCGCTCCTCGCTTTGGCGCCAACTGCTTCGGGCCGGGGGGCGGGCTTTGCCGACGTCGCGGCCGGGGACGTGCCGTGCGTCTGCGGCCGTTGGCTGCCGCGACCGGGAGCCCCGCCCACTCGGCGCCCGGCCTGCGGGACCAGTGGCGGCGGCGGCGACCTGCGGGGTGTCGCGGGCCCGGGGCGGCGGGCCGCGGCGCGGCGGTTAACCGGTGGGTGAGGGCCGCGGGCCGTGTCGGCCTGCCGAGCGGGGCCTTCCTTCTCCCTTCCCTTCCGTCCCTTCCCCTTCTCCGCCGGCCCGGCGGGGGGCTCGGCGCCGCCTCGCCCCGCGCGGGTGCCGCGCCCCTCCCTCACCACCCCTGCACGGATCCCGCTGCCCGGTTCCGCCCGGCCCGGCCTTGCCCACCGCGGGCTCTCCCGGCGCCCTGCCGGCCCCTCCCCCCGGGTGCAGCCTGCCCGCCCTGGTCCGCTGGCGGTTGCGGGGCGCGGGGTGCCACCCGTGCGGCGGCAGCTGGGGTGCCGCTCCCGGGCCGCGAAGGGCGGCTCTCCCGCCCTGACCCCGAGAGGTCCTGGGCGCTTCCGCCGTGACAGGAATTGGGGCGGGCGGGAGCCCCCTCCCGCCCGTGCAGAGAGGGTGAGGCCTGGGGAGTGGGTAAGGGCCGCTGCCTCTGAACTGGCAGGCTGCTGCTCGGCACTAGTCGGTGCCTCTGCTTGCCCCGGCACCCGAGCTTTTTTCTGTGCTCTTTTCCATGCGGTGGGTGACTTGGTGTTGCAGGCTGCTGCTCTCGCTTCAGAGGTGCTTGTGTATCGGTGCCACAAGCGTGTGTGCTTGTAAAGTCATTCTGCAATAGCTGTTGTGGCAGATACTGTACATCCTGTGGCCCAGCATCATCCTGTGGCCGAGCCTTGCCAGGCAAAATGTTTCTTGCCTGCTGCTGCTCGTTGTTGGTTTGGCTGGTGGTGTCAGATAGGGGAAACTTGCTCTTAAATGGTCAACAGAAAAGAAATCAGAATTACCAAATCAGATTATTTTAACTGGTTAAGATATACATTCAGATAACCTGTTCACAGAACGTGGTACTCATTTTCATACCAAAATTTCTTTCTAGGATCTTTATTTGATACACGTGAATAAAAGATAAAGCTGAAGATCTTCTTCAGAATGCTTATTTACAGGACAGATAATTTCTTACTTTTCTTGATAGAGCTCTACATTTGTTATCTTGATGTAAGGGTTTTCTCATTCTAGTGTTGGATTTTGTTGAAGAGCAAGGGCCACAGGTAGCTCAGGTGTAACTGGCTTATTTCAAGATACTTCTGGTTTGTGATGTTGTTCTGAAATTGTCAATTAATCTGTTGTCTTTCCTCTGATATTTTGCTCGTAGATGGGGAAGCCATAGGGAGTTTGTATCATGGCAACAGATGAGAATGGACTGGGACTGTTTGATATCCGCTATGGTGGTAAGATGTGTTAGATTACTTTCTGTTTTGCAGTGAAATAACACAAGCAGTCTTATGAAAATAAACAGGTCCAAAAATAATGTAGAAAACCAAATGGAAACAATTTAAGTTGGGACAAATACTGATGTGCTTCAACTGTAATTAAATGGCTGTGGCACAGTATCAGTGTAAGCCATATCGCATTAGTACGTTTGGATTTTAAACCATAACTATGTACTTTGGATTTCTGATATGTTTTGAGGGAATGCCTGGAACTGGCCTCTCCCCTGTGTTTTACGGTGTATAATTTAACCTTCACTGTATCTTAATGAAGCACGTATTTCGATGTGTTAGGAGGTTTGTTCCTTTGTTTGCTATTTGTAAGAGCAAATGTGCTATCATCTGGTGTAGTACCAGCAATCAAGGTACTCTAACATTATTTCCAGCTCCACAGTTGATTGATCTGGCTTATTATTTGTGAGATTCCCAGCCTCAGAAGGACTGTGGATATTGATATTTTTCTTTATAGTAATAATATTTGTTGCAGAACCAGAGAGATTCACATAGAGGAGATGAGAGTGATAAGACGCATTGGAAAAAGACATGAAGAGAGACTGAGGAGATTTAGATTTAAAAACTTTTACAGAACCAGTTAGTATGTGAATAGATGGCAATACTAAAGCAAATTCTTTGAATTATGATACAGACTGTTACAATACTTTCTGTTTAGCCAGAAATGTTTCTTTCAGCAATGCTGGTTTTATCATACCAATTTTTAAATTTTTGTTTCTGAGTTGTATAACTTTTGTATTCAATGTATTCTAGAAGACAGTTTCAAATTCAGATCAAGTTGACTTAGTTTATAATTTTAAATATTATTTGCACTTAAAGCCATATCCTTTGCTTCCTCCACAGTTCTTGTAATATTTAGGAATTGATCTTACAAGATTGTCTTTGCTCTCTGGTAACTAAAGATCTTTTCTCCACAGAAAAGATCCATCTTATTTTATGGGAAAGTTAGAGGTTAGAGTTTACTAAATGTTTACTTTGGCCTTTTTTCGTTTTGGTTTTTTTTTTTTTTTTTTGGCTTTAGCTGAAGCTTCCCCCTTCAAGGAAGGTGATGAGAGCTCCGTGGATATTTACGATGGCTTGGACAACGGTTTGCCAGTTCCTGGTAGGTTGATTGTATCTTGCTGCTTGGTTTGCAGCATTATAGCGTCTCTGTGCTTCTTAGGCTGGTTTCGAGTAAAACAACAGTTAGCTTTAAGTTTACATTTAGCTGGTGTAACATATGCTTCAGTGAGCTACTTCAAGACATATATGTTACACTGTATAAATACAGCAGAGAATTCTTGAATCTATTACCTGGATGATTATAAGATAGTTTTCATGTGATACTGGCTATTTTAAGAGACTTGGGCATATAAAGGGGTGCAGAGAAACCTCAGCTATTCTCTCTATACCTTGATATAGGACATTTTACCTTGGAAAAAGCGCCTTTCTTTTGTGGTTTTTAAATAGCTTCAGGACCAGAACCAACAGTCACTAATCACTAAATCCCCAGTGAGAGTTCCAAAACATACTTTTTGTGTGATACAGTACATTCAGTAGGTCCTTTTAACCTTTTGTTACTTTCTCAATAATTTCACATGCTAATGTAAATTAGTTTCATCTTTTAACTTCTTTGAAGGTAAGAAAGAAATGGACCCAGCACATGTTCTTTTTTTAGGAGTCTTAGTGTACCGTTCAATGAAATGCTGTTTCTAGTATTTAAACAAGTGTTTCTTTACTGACCTTACTACTGTGAGGCCATTGAATTTTTATGGAAGGGCTATACTATATACTACAGACATAAAGCATCTATACACCTGATTCTCGCTTTCCATTTTGTATTTGTTACAGCATATAAGAGTATTCTCTAAGTCTGTATTTCATATACTGAGATGCATTGTTTAGTAACTGTAAAAGATTCAAGGAGGAATAATTTAATGCAAAGCAAACATTTTATATAGTGTAGTTCTGAGGGATTTTTTTTTTTTAATTTAAAAAGAGGATTGGTGAGATTTTTGCTATATGCAGATACGATGTTATTTGCATGTCATCTTGCATTGTGTTAATAATACTCTTTCCATTATGGTATTGTCCAAAGGATTGAAACACAGCTTTGGTAGCTAACAATTTATTTGTCTGCAAATTAATCTGTATTTCAGAGGTTTCATAAGTCGGGTCCTGTCAGTAACGTGTATTTGGTGAACAGAGCACACAGGTTGATTTGAGAAAAGAGCACCGTTACCTAAATAATTGGGGTGTTTGGGTGTTGGGTTTGGGTTTTTTTAATCCCATTTCTTGGAACTAAAGCAAGGGAGTTTACATTTGTGAGGGAATATAAAGCAGCAAAGAACATTTATTCAACACAAGCAGCATGATATTCAACCCCATACCAACTCTACAGTAGCTCCATTCCTCCTCCCATTTCATTCTGATTGACTGATCTGTGTTTGTGAATGTGTAGGTCACTGGCATCTGAGTATCCTTTTTCTCAATAATTTTTTTTCAACTGAAATGTTTCCAAGGTGAAGTCTGGCCAAAAGCCGGATGAATTGTAGGTTGCACATATTCTAGCTTTCTGCTATCTATTGGCTCTGGAATTGCAGAACCTCAGATCATTGCTAAGATGTAGCCCTTCTTGCTTTCTAAATTAGGTAGATTTACTGTGAGTTAGCTTTCCTTTAACTTAAACCAACTTATTAGACAGTCATAAAATGCACCCATCTTTGTTGTTAGGTGTCCTGTATATCTCTTAATTTTTCTAACACAATGTTTTCAGTTGAACTTTAATTTTCATCCTTACCTTTTATGTCGATGTAAATTGTATCAAGTATTTCCGGTAAAACTAACATAAATGTTGAAATTCAGGATAGGAATTTCTCCAGATGAGGTCATGTGTTTTCCTCAGTGACACAATGCAACCTGGCTAGAAAAATACCTTTTTCTTTATGTAACTGATTTTCTTTCTACAGACAATTCTGCTCCAAATTCTACACCAGCTGGAAACAGCTTGAATTTATTTGATGAAATATTAATTGAAGAAGGGACTGCAAAGGAAGCATCCTACAATGAGGTGTGTATTAATGTGAGAAAAATAATTGTGGTGTTTTGGAGGTTTTTTGTTCCAAATTTTCTTGTGTAAAGTGAAAAAGATGTCAGTATGCCTACATTATTGGAAAAACACTTATTAAAAAGTACTGAAAAAACCTGTTTTTAAATAAGTAAAAACAAGAGTGTGCTAATAAACTGTTATGTCAACAAGTTTATCAGAATAAGTGAATCTTTCACTGTGACATGGTCTGTTCTCATTTAATGTCCTTTGTGTGCAGTTCAGGTATGAGCTACATTATGGGAAAATGCGCCATAATTTCCTTCTAGTTAAATAGCTGTTCAGACAACTGATACAAAGCTAGTCTTGACATTTCTCCCAACAAATTTTACCAGACTAAAGCAGGTAGGTCATGGATTAATCTTATGTGTCATTAAATTTTGTCCTTGAGACTGAAGACAACCATGCAGCAGAAAACGGCTTCTAGCAAATCAGAACACTTACGCATGTCGCATCAGCTATCCTCGTCCATAAGGCGCATCTTAACTAACTTGAGCTTTGGAGTAAAAGGGACAGACATCCACAGATATAATGCACTATAGCAGAAGCAGGAGCAAAACCTCCAGGAGTCTACTAAGTGATGAAAATGTCACTTTGAAAGTTTGAAAGCGGTGGACTGTCAAGCGTGACAATAGCGCAGTTGTCCATTCTTCTGTGAAAGTTTTGTCATCATCTACTTGTAAAGAAGGGCTCGTGCCAAATGTATTTTATTTAATTTTGTGATGTCAACAGGAGCATGTCCTTTGCAGTCTATTTTTGTGGTCCAGGTTTGTTTGTAGTAACTTTTTGTTGTGTTTTTCGTTATCTGTTTTGTATTATATAAAATCTGACAAACAAGTCCTATCTGTAGGGCTCTGAGTACTCATGCTCCTCAATAATTGTGTCTTTAATTTCACAATAATATGGCTTCCTGTTGCTCTCTAGCCTATTATGGTTGGGCAAGCACACATAGATTTCCTCTTATCTGAGTGTTTGTGATGTTTTAGAGACTTGTACACCTGTTGGAGCATATTGAAGCTTTTTGTTTTAATATGGCTTTAATATGTTTCTTTTGGAAAAAAACAGAGCTTTGTCATATAAATTACTGTGTTAATTAACTATAAATCTAGAGGAGTAACTTTTCTGTGTAATTAAGTCCACTTCTGTGCTGTGAATTCTTCTCTCTTTGACAGTTGCAGGCAGAATATGGAAAATGTCAGCAGCAAATTAAAGAGTTGATGAAGAAATTTAAGGAAATACAGGCACAGGTACTGTAGTTCAAAGGGCATCATTGTCAAAATTTATGTAAAGCAAACTGAATATTGCTTTGAGTGAGAGTTAATTTTATATACTTTCCAGAATTAATCCATTGTGTGGATGGTTTGTAAAGCACCTCTGTAGGTCTTAGGAGCTTGTTCTGCCTAGGATAGTTGCTAGGATAGCCTACTGACAAAATCAGTAGGTAAATTCACTTGTTTCACGATGTTGCGTGCAGTAAGACTTTAGTTGCTTAAAAGTATCTTCTATCTCCTTAATTAGAAAATAAGCATGTCAAATGAATAGTTATCAGAAAGGTATCCGATTCTCTTTTTTTTTAAAAAATAGGTCTTTAATGCACTAGGGAGAGGGTTGCAAAAGTACCTGAGCTGTCATTAGAACTGGAAGAGGATGTCTGCGTTGCTTTGAGCATAGTGCCATTTTGATAAGGCTGAACTGCTTTTCAACTTGAGCTAGTATCCCTGTGCTGTGCCATTCTATATAGTTAGATTATCTTGGGCAATTCTGCAACACGCTCGACTGTGTATTACAGATAAGTCCCAAAGGTTCTATGCTTTGAAATGGTCACCAGCTTCTGCCCTGTGACACTTCTATATTGTTTTCTGTAAAACTTGTCTACCTTTCTGAGCAGGCTTTGCTGAGGACAATTATTAAAGAAGGGGCTATCTCTAGGATTGACAGATAGGGTTCTAGAACATCATATCTAGAAATGTTAGAAAGATAGAGCACCCAAAGTTTTGATACCTTGAAAGAAACACAATTTCCCTCTTTCTCTGAAAGTGCTTAAAAGCTACATCTCTCATTTGACATAGTGACCAGGAAAGCAATAAATTGAGTAAAAGAATGAAGCAAAGGGGCAGATTATGATTTTTTTAGCTCTATGGTGACTGGATTTATGGCATATTTCAGTTTTAATAAATTGTATGCTTAAAACATCTTAAATGATTACCAGGAACACAAACAGGAGCATAAACGTGAGTGATGTTTTTTAAAAAAAAAAAAAAAAGGAAAAAAAGAGCTCCTCTGGATCTCAATAATTCTGACTTCTTCTCCAAAACAGTTTCTGTATGTTCTACTGTCAGTTTGCACATTATGGGACTTTTTTTTAATGGTTGTCTTGCACTGTTTTTCATTACATGTTTGGATACCCAAGCTAATTCTCTTTTTTTTTTCTCTCTCCCCCCTCTCTCTCGCTCTCTTTTTTGTACATATTTAAAATAGAATGTCATTCTACAGAATGAAAACCAAGCTCTCAAAAAGAATATTTCAGCACTTATCAAAACAGCAAGAGTGGAAATTAACCGTAAGGATGAAGAGATCAGTAATCTCCATCAAAGGTACAACTAGGCAGTGGAACTGAAAACATGCTTTTTGTCTGATGATGCTTATACACTTGTAAGAAACTTTTGTGTGTATTTTAAGTAAAACTAATGAAGCAAATCATTACTTAATAAATAATTGCTTGTGTGGTTTAGTAATGGTACCATCAGAGGAAATATGTATGTATCTTCTTTGCTTGATGAGGTCTTTGGTTTCTAATTAAGAAAACAAGGAGGAATCCGAAGGGTGACCATTTGCCTGAATTCTTGGTTTGTTTAATCACCCATTCCAGGTGGGTTATCTAACCATCTTGCATGTTTCAAAGCAGATATTATCTTACACAGTTCAGCTTCAGAACTAGTCTATTTTATGGTTTCAGACATAAATTCCAAACAACAAATGAAAATAAAGAGACTATATGTTTTCATAGCAAGATATAAAAGCCCTGTCTCCATCAGTGGGTGATAGCAGCTAGAGAAGTCTTTGTAATTTCTGTGTACTACTAATCTTACTGCAAGGAGTTGAAAATATTAAAGTATGGATTGGAGAGTAACTGAGTTTAAGGTTTCTGAAGTGCTTGAGACCAGAGCAGGGGTCCAAGATTCAGGACCCCTAGCTTATCACAAGGTCACCTGCTTGTCACTTGTGTGACATCAGCCACATCATTGGTTTGTTTGTGTTTCAGTTTGACCATTTGATATTTTCTTGCACCAAAAGGTGTCATAAAGATGAATGTTCATTTGATGTTACTGTGCTAGAGGCTATATGCATATTAACGAAGTAATTTTTTTTCTAAATACTGAAAATTGCCACGTATGATCTGATAGAGGTCAAGAGGTTTTAACATGTGTAACTCTTTCAGTTGATTGTCTTTGACATGATAGCTGTCATTTTCACACCTTTGAATGTAGTATTCTGGATTTTAAATTAAATAGTTCGAAAAATGTTTTCCTGTTTTGAATACTCACCCTCATTAAAGAGTTTGGAAACTCCGTTGCAATATCTTCTGATGGTAGTTAAAATTTATGAACAAGGTATTTGATCTAGATATTTTGGAGACATCCATCATGGAAGATTGTGGGGAAAGTGGTACTTTGAGGTCTTCGAAGCATGCCTTGTCTGCTGCATGGTCTATAATAAATTAGCTCATCTTAAGCAATCTACGTATCTGTAAAGACTACTTCAAAGTTGTTATCTTTGAGGGATTGTTAGTGCTTATCTCAAAAAAAAAAAAATCAAAACAAACTAAAAAAACCAAAAACCCTACTTGGATACAACTACATTCATCACACACATATACAGATTTAATAGCCAGCCTAAAGCACAGGAAAGGGTTTTGGGTTACAACAGCTGTAGCATTGTTTTAGTTCAACGTTCAGTTCACATCACAATGTCTCATTTTTGGAGTACAGCCAGTTGTATAAGCTGATCGTTACATATTTAAATTTACTGTATTGGCCCATAGGAAGTGTTCAGTTTTATAAAGTAAAACCAACCCTATTTTGTATCGGAGGTAAATACAGAATTATTTTACACTTGAACTGATTCCTTATAACTGGACACTGAATCAGCATAGAATTTCAGGCCAAAACCGCATGTCTGTGTGTAGCAGCCCCTTTGTCCTTGACTCTCTAAAAAGGAGCCATAGATTTGGTGTTTGCTGTCATTTGTTGGTATGACTTTTACTTCTGTTTACTTCTGCATCAGTTAGACACAATCATTCTTTTGACATAGTGGAGAATATTTAAGAAGGTTGCCATTGCCTTTAACCATGTGATTTTAATGAAATGTTTGGTTGAATATGGCAGAAAAGTGTCTGTCTGGGTTTTTTTGTTGTTGGTTTTTTTTCTGGTGAGGTAACTTTGAGTTCTATTAGTAATGACTGAGAGTTCAGGCCATGCAGGCTACATGTGCACTTTTAAATTTAATTTTTTTTCTTTTTATTATGATGACCTTGCAGCAGTAGTATGTGGCCTTGATGAGGCTTGATTATTGTAATTTACTACTTGTTTTCTGTAGCTTGCAGCAAGTTCCAAACATGGTAGCTTGTTTGCTTATTGGGTAGAGTAAGCACAGTCACATTATACCTATTCTTTTGGTTACCAGTTTACCAAATCCTGAACTATTGAATTGCTCTTTTTATTTTTTTAATCACTAATGCTGTAAAGAACACCTTTTTTTTTTCCTAGGGGAAGGCTCTCTTTATTGCTGGACAATGAAATACTAATTTGAATTACTGAAATTGTTAATTAGACCCAGTACAGTATTTTTCCACAGATCTTGCTTTTTCTTTAGATGAATTTCATTTGGAAAATACCTATACAAATTATATTCTTTTAATGTGTGCTAATGGAAATTATTTAACTTCTATTTTTATCCCACATTTTTCTCAACTTGAAGCTGAAAGAAAGTGTGAAAAATTTTTAGAGAGATATGGTTTCATTGCAATTCGGCTTTAATTATGTTTAAATAAATTTCAGAACTAACATGACTTTTTTTTCTTTTTATAAACAGGCTATCAGAATTTCCCAATCATCGAAGTAGCTTCACCAGAACATACCTTCCAGGATCAACTAATGGAAGGTGCTCTGAGATGTGTAAAACAAAAGATTCCAAATTCAGACCTTCTGATTTAAGTGACAGTATAAAGACAGAGCACAGAATGAAAAATGACTGTTCAAAAGATACATACCACAGTTACTCATCTCATAATACGGACAACGGGAAGTCTAGCTCTGAAAAGAGAAACACTCCGTATTTACTGAGATACCCTCCTGAAGAGCTCTGCAACGATGGTACTCATACATGTCTACCGAACTATGACCATAGTTCCAACAAGGATAACAGAAAGGAAAGAAAAGAAATGAAAAGCAATGAACAGTATAGTAGGGGAAATGTCAACAAATACAAGAGAGAAGTACATCAGAGCACCGGAAACAATGGTAACTCTAACAGTGGTGATAGTGAAGAGGGTAATTCAGATCCTCAGCAAAAGCTGAAAACCCTTTCAGAGAAGGCTAGTAAAAATGAGTTGCAACAAAAAAGTCAGAGCATAAAACTCAAATGCAGTCCAAATGTAGAAAGAAGAGTAGAAAGGGGTGTTTCTTCCTGGGAGAAACAAACTACCAGTAAAAACAGATTTCAAACAAGAGGTGAATTGTATGCTGATGAGAGATCACAAAATTTATTAAAAAAAGACATTAAAACACATGATAAAGATGAAAAAAACACTGGCCAAAAAAATAAACCAAATGAAAAGCTACAAGAGCAACCAAGGAGGTCTGGTAGAGGAAGTAGTCCACACTCAAAGAATGAACATTCAAAGAGTCTTCATGAATCACGTAAATGTCGCATGGAAGACTCTAGAAAAGGAAGAGACATTGACTGCAAAAGAGACAGGGGAACAAATGATTATACTTCTCGAGAAGGAAGGACTTCACCTTCTAATTCCAACAGCAGAGAGCATAAATACGCGCGCTTGAAGGAAAATAGTAGTAGATATGAATGGGAAACAGCACATTCCAAATCAGAAAGACACAGAACTGAAGAAAAAAGGAAAAGAGAAAGAGAGATTCAGGATGAAAGTAGACATTTTAGAAATGAAAGAAAAGTTGCAAAAGAGAGTTCTCACCAATCTGGAAAAGAATCCAAGAAAGGTACAGATGTTACAAAAAGTGAGAGAAACAAGTCCTATAAGCTAGAAGAAACATACAGAGTAGCAGATGGCTTAAAAGACCATAAAATCCCCAAAACTAAAGATGATCACACTGGGATAAAAAGCAAAGACTTTAAACTTAGCTTTATGGAAAAGCTAAATTTAACTCTTTCTCCTGCTAAGAAACAATGTGTCTCTCCACCAGATGGACTTAAAACACCTTCCCAAAAGGCCAGTGATGAGGGAAGTACAGAGCTCACGCTGCAGGCAGAACTGTTAGATTCTGCCCACCCTGTTACCTGTGGTCCCGCAGAGCAAGCTAATTCACAAGTTCTGGACAGTGCAGCTCAAAGCGATGTGGAACCAGCACTGCCTATTTCTGTCAATTCTGAAAATGAAGCCTTGAAAGTAGCAGCAGCAGATCCAGCACAGTCTGAAGCATTGCCAGCAGTGGCAACTGATGAACTGAGCTCAGAAACCTTAGCAGAAGCAGAAGTGGGTCAGGTACAACCCCAGGCCTTGCCAGGAGCAGCAGAGGTACTGGTTCCTGATGAGATGCAGGCTGAAACGTTGTCTGCGGCAGCAGAGGCTTGTGATTTGGTTGAATCGGAAGCCGCAGCAACAGCAGCAGCAGTGACGGATCTGAATCACCCTGAACCTTTGCCCCTGGAGGTGGCAGGGAGTGTGGCAGAGTGTGAAAACTTGCCTGTGACAGTGGGTGTGATGCAGGATGATAACATACCAGCAGCAGAAGTGGCACAATCTGAACCTGCCAGTGAAAGTATGGGAGCCGTTCCAGAGTCAGCAGCAGAGAAGAAAGAGGAAGATAAAATACAGCTAGCTGCTGACATAGAAAGCTCAGCAGACCGACCTGGTTCTCAAAACCTTGTCTTAGATGACTCGGAAGCCAAAAGTTCTGGTGACCTGGAGTCCTGTGATGTCACAGTTGATATTAGCAAAAGAAAACCAGACTCTTTAATGGAAGTAGTGAAGGATGATGATCACTTGACTGCCAAAAATGTTGAGTGTCCCATTGAGGAAAATGGTATCTGCGAAATTAATATGAGTACATCTCAGTCACCTGACAGAACTATGTTAACTGATAAGGATGAACCATTAGTTGACCAGAATGCTTGTGATGTGGAGCCAGACCTAACTGAAATCAGTACTGCAGCATCTTCTCTTAGCGGTGAGATGTATCCTAGAACTAAAGAGAAAGAAACTAACCCAGTTCCTGTTGATGATGACAGCTCAATATTGAGCATTGATCTCAATAACTTGAGGTATATTCCAAAGGCAATCAGCCCACTGAACAGTCCAATGCGCCCTTTGGCTAAAGCACTTAAGATGGAAAGTCCCTGCAAAGCTCTTGTGAAGAGTTATAACAAAGGTATTTGTATATGTGTATTCTAATTTCTTTTCTACATAAAGGCTTAGAAGGTCCATTCGTGGAAAGCAGAAATGATTTTAACTGCTTTCTCAAAAATATAAATTGTTTCTTCTTTAGCTATGTAAGTCATAGTGGTCCTTTTTGTTTATAGGGGAACTGTTTAAAGTGCAGTCAAGATTGTAGCCAATTGAACATTAGTTCTATAAAAATTGGAGTTTGTCACTACTGACAGATGAGTTGGTTGAAATGAGTTATGTACAAACTTCTAAAAAAATACATATAGATTTCTTAATTGTGGTTAGTTCTGAGTAGATCTCATTAGGTTTTTCTCAGCACTTGTAGAGGCAAAAGTTATTTAGGATCATATTCTTTCAGGTATTTATTTGTGAGAAAGCTGGAGAGAGTACCTGAGACTTAATTTCTAGGAATGTCATCTAAGAGAAGGCTGTGCTCTCCATCTGAATAAATTTCAGTGTGAATTTTTATATATATTTTGTAATTGTGAGTCAGTTGGTGGGGAAAAAGGTAGAACAAATACAACATTAGGGTTTACCATTAGTGAAGTAAGAGCTAACTCCTAAATAAGATATCAGGGAGATAAAATATGGTGACAGCACTCACAGGAAAATAGGTGACCCAAAGTTTAAATCTCTTGCTTGTGTGAATTTAACTTTTCCTGTAATATCTTGCTGCAACTAACAAAAAGTTTTCATGGAAGTTTAGTTTTCCTACTAGAAGAGGAATGGTAGAACAGCATTTAAATCCTTGTTCTTATGTTTTGGAGCATAATCCTTATGTCTTTTTTCAAATCTTAGTGTGGTTTACTCTGGAATTCTGTCTCTTGTGCTTGAGACGGCTACTTTCTTAAGTGCAAATTCCTTTAGCAGTTTATATTTCATTCCTACAGCAGTTTATATTATTTGAAATATCTGGGGAGACACGAGAGCTTTGGGATCAGAGTAGATGAACATCAAATAAAAGTATTTTTCTAATTTTGTAATGTTTCCCTGAGTTACTTATTAGAGAATCCATCCTGTGCAGAAATTGCTACTAAATTACAAAGCAGTGATTTTCAGCTCTGAAGGTAGATGCCTAGTTGTCTTTGTGATCTGACTAATGATATGCATGTCAAATGTTCTGCATCTGTTAAATTGATAGGAGGCTATGGTTTCTCTTTGCCTTGAAATTCAGTACTCACCTTTCTACTGTTCTGCAGAACAGGGGTACATATATTAATACTGTAATTTGACCACTTTCATTTTATACTTTGGTTTGTCGCAATATTGAAGTGATTAGTTTGAGAAGGTATTGATCCTTGTAAAACTGAAATGGAGGCAGTGATGGAATAGGTTTTCGCTCCTGCAGAATCTGTATAAAGTAAACATTTTCAAATGTTGCTTTTGAAGTATTAATCACAAGTTCATTTTTTATGGAGAGCAATTTAGATATGTTCTTTTATGACATAAAATGTTTGTTAGAGTCATTAAGCAGTCTAATCTATGTGCAAGTGAACATAAGACTGTTTTATTAACTAGAGTGCCCAGCAAGCCTAAAATTAACTGCAAATCTCCTTAATCAATACATATGCACTTCAGTGGAATTTTTGTACAATGGAAATGAGCTTGTCTTTTCATCTTTTGTAACGTACGGCTTTGTAGCTGACTGTAATTGCTTATTTTTCCTAACAAAATAGCATTTGGTTTGAATTTTAAAGAATGGTTAAATACATATTTAATGATATCTCAAAAATATAAAACATTTAATAAACTTATTTGTGAGGCAGAGTAAGGCATACTACATTTGGCAGAACTTTAGCCTTTCCTCTCGCATATGTCAGTACCTATACCTATCATTCAGGAACCTGAACTGGAGGGTTTCTCCAAAATTTCTGAGAAAAAAAGCTTTTTGTGCTGTGGTGCTTAGTTACAGTGCTGGTAATTTTAAATGCATCAAAAACTGAAATAGATAATCATGTTTACAGTGCCTAGTACTCTTTTTGTTTAGTAAGTTAGTTTATTGAAAGACTTGATGATTTAAGTAGAACCTTTTTAACAGCCCTGGAAAAGATAGTTGAATGCAAACATTAATAGGTCATTTGTACTGCTCATTTTGTTTTCGTTGTGAAACTGCTAAAAGAAAACCAAGTATTGTATGTAAATGTTAGTCCATAATGATGTAAAGTTAAAATTCAGCTTGTGCAGTGTTCAGAAAACTTGCTAAAGTGAATGGAAAGAAGGTCAAAACTGATGGAAATTGCTAGATTTTTCTGTTTTCAATGGATGTATTTGTGAGATAGATCACATGTTTTTGGTGAAATGTTGAGGTCTTATTTGCCCTTTGAAGCTCAGAAAAATCCCATTAAACTAGCAGCTGCTGAAGTAAACCTCCCAAACTTGTTCTAGCTCAAACTTCCTGAGTTGTCATTGGCAGTTTCAAACAAACAGTTCTGAATGGTCACTTTACAGAAGAGAATCTTCCAGGTTTTTCTGAAAATGTCTGTTTATAATTGCAATCTTTATGGTGATTAGGAAACTGTTTTGTTTTTATAGATTTAGTTCCTGAAAGTACAGTTGTCATCTGTCCCTCAAAGAATTTGTCAAAGGAGGTAAACAAAGAAAATCAAAAGCCAGTTAGCATGTCTGATGAACACTTAGAGATGGAGTCCCAGCTGAGTATCTCTTCAGATGAAATAGAAGAAGGAGAAATCATAAGTAGTGATGAAGATGAAGAAAAATCTAAACCAGAAAGAGGCTCTGAAAAGACAAAAAAGTCAAGACCAAAAGCTTCTCCTGAGACACGAAATTTGACCAGCAGTCCGCAGAATCAAAAGAGCAAAACTGTGTGTTGCAATGAAGATAATGCAAAATTTGTTTCTGTGAAAGTAAGTACAAAGAAGAACAGAGAGAGGCATAAAAGTCAGACTTTCAGATCTTCAAAGGATATGAAGAAAAATAAAACCGTGAGCATTGCTTGTCTTGAAAAAATAGTTCATGTTATTGTTGAACCTTCAAATGTACAAGAAATCATGCAGATGCTAAGAGCTATACGAAAGCAGATGAGGAAAAATTATATGAAGTTCAAGGTACACTTCCCAGTTCAGCATTTTCACAGAATTGTAGAATCTGGTATTATAAATTTTACATCATTAATAAAATACTTGAACTTTTCCAAGATGTCTACATTAGGTGAGACATTAAAATTGAATATCTGTGATATTATAGAGTCCAAACTTAAGCAAGTTAAAAAGAATGCAATAGTCGACCGTCTTTTTGAACAACAGGTATCAGATATGAAAAAGCAGTTATGGAAATTTGTAGATGAACAGCTTGATTACTTATTTGAAAAGATAAGGAGAATTATAATAAAACTATGTGATGTGGTAAATGTGGGCAATGAGAGTGAGGAAGGGAAGTTTGAAAGAGCAGGAAAGCAAAAACACAGAATCAGTCATAAAAATGATGTGCAAAGATCTAGAAAAAAGTCCCTGAAAGCCAGATCTCAAAAGCCTGAAGAATATATCCTTTCGAAGCAAATTGTGGATTATCAACGACCTAAGTGTCACCATGAGAAAAATAAAACAGATGCACCAAAAACTGCCTTTACGAAATGTCTTAACTCCATTGATAACACAAGGAATTCCCAAAGCAAAGTGCACCTCTCTAAAGAGAATAACATGCAAGGCACTCTCACTCCATTGAAGGGTGTAAAATATGAAAAGGAAGGATTCCAGCTATCCAGAGATGCTAACAAGTCTGATCTTAGTTATGAGCTTCTCACAGAACAACAAGCGTCCAGTCTTACGTTTAATCTTGTAAGCGATGCTCAAATGGGTGAAATTTTCAAAAGCTTATTGCAAGGTTCTGATCTCTTGGAAAAAAATGGTGGCAGTATTGACAGACATGAGTGGGAATTCAGGACACCGGAAAAACAGTTTTTAGACAGTCATAAATGCAGAGGTAATACGGCTGGACTGGTGCAAGAGATTGCTCCAAAGGAGGCTTGTGTGGAATCTCGACCAGTAGAGGATATTAACTGGCCTATTGTTTCACCTGTAAGAGCTCCCTCTTTAACATCTAGACTTCAGATGTCTGTTGATCCAGATGTACTAGATGAAAGCTGTATGTTTGAGGTTCCTACAAATACAGCTTCATGCAAAGAAGATGAATGCAGTTTACAAAAGAATAAATCATTTGTTTCTTCTATCCTCCTTGAAGATTTGGCCGTTTCCTTAACTATCCCATCACCTTTGAAATCAGATGCTCACCTCAGCTTCCTAAAACCTGAGAACAATTCTAGCTCAACTCCTGAGGGTGTTCTCAGCGCACATTACAGCGAAGATGCACTTCTTGAAGAGGAGGATGCCACTGAACAAGACATTCATTTGGCTTTAGAATCTGATAACTCAAGCAGTAAATCAAGTTGTTCTTCATCATGGACAAGTCGGCCTGTTGCTCCTGGTTTTCAGTGTCGCCCGAGCCTACCAATGCAAGCAGTAATCATGGAGAAATCCAACGATCATTTTATTGTAAAGATCAGGCGTGCGGTGCCATCTACCTCACCAGCATCTGATCACATGGCTTCAGTGAAGGAAGCACGGGCATCCTCAACCAAGAATGAAAAAGAAGAAATGAGAAGTGCGGAAAAAGAAAAAGAAAGGGACAGTCAGAGTGCCACAGCAGCCACTGTGCAGGAAACTGTCAAACCAGATCTGGTTAAGATGGATCAGTTGCCTCATGTCAGCACTGGACAAGAACAAAATCCTGCCTTACCTCAGCCTCTAAAGGAGTCATGTAACAGTATTGGAAAGGAAGAAACTACTGGGTTGCTTGGACCCTGTAGAAACTCTTCAAACACAGAGAGCTATGACACTGAAAGCCCAAATGAAGGCTCTGAGCAATGTCAGACACACAAATTGAAAGTATCTGAAAAAGTAAATGAAATAGATGTTAGATCTCAAGCTTCTTTTCCCGCTGGATGCAGCGTAGAGTCATACATAGACTTAACAGATGATGTTGTTAGTGAAACTTCATGCCTTGCAGTGGAATCCACTGCAGATAACAGGACTCAGGAAACTTCTACAGCTAACTCAGAAAGCAGTGATAAAAAGGAAGAATTGGAAGAGTGTTCTGATGCATTTATAGACTTAACAGAAGAGCTTTCCAATGAGACTGTAGCAGGTGAATGTAATCTTGAAACAAAATCCACTTCAAATACTGATGTAGGGTGCCAGATAAGTATAGATGATAAAACTAGTAAAAAAAGAAAAAAGGAGGCTGTCAGAGAGAATTCCAACTCAAAAAGGCAACGAAAAGAAACTGAATCAGCAGGTGAAGGGGGCAATGCAAGTGATGTGAAACCTGAAGAGGTAAATTCAGCACCCAAACAATGTTCCAGTAAGAAGAATGAGTTGCAGCAGAACAAAGACTCTTCTCCTTTGGCTTCGTCTGCATCATCACCTAGTCTTTATGCCAAAAACATCATCAAAAAGAAGGGAGAAGTAGTAGTTTCCTGGACAAGGTAATTTCTTATTTGATCTGTTTTATTGTTTTTTTTTGGTTTTTGTTTTTTTTTTTTTTTAAAGTACATGATATACTGACAAGTGGGAAGAAAAGGATATTTAGCTGATGGCTGAAGTTACTTGGTAGCTCTACATCCTTCTGTAAACAGTGGAGTGGGAGCCTCTTTCTATCTGTGCAGGATGGCTTTACGAGATGGATGTCTTCTCTTAGAGTACTGCTGAAAGGTGCCAAAGTCTATATTAGCCTTTTTCTATAACAGTTGTCCAGGGTAAAACAAATTTAAGAGATGGACTGATTTCATGTAATCCTGTTAGCAGGATTGGAAGAGAACAATTTTTAGTCATTTCTTAGGTAGGTTAAATCAGATTTACCTTAAAGAAGGTGGCTTCCATACATCATAACTAATTCCATCGCTTACCCAGATCTCCCAAAACAAGAGTACTTTTTGCTTTTGTTTTTAAAACTTATATGCTAAGGTAACAAGACCTACTATATTGCACTGTGTAATTTTTGTTTCCCCTGCCGTTTCCTTTCCTGTCCAAAATTTCCAGCCAGGCTTGGTAGGGGATGGAAGTCTTTGATGTTACTACAAGGCCTGGAAGCATTGGTGACTGGGTAAAGGGGAGCAGCTAAAGATTTCCCCTACTGAGAGAAGGCATGACAGCAAACCTTCTTCTGTTTTGGGGTCTACGCTGCTCAATCTGCAGAAAAGTACTAGTCAACCGTTCAGCCCATACTTTCCAGTTAGTAGGATGTGAGTGACAAATGAGGTGCCTGTATGTGTTGAAGATACATGCAAAGTATTGTGGTGTATTCTTATCCTTCAGAGACTACAGTTAGTAGGTTTTGCTGTTCTTGCTACAACTTGATGCAATCAACACTTTATAAAGGGGCTCCTAAAATTTTCAGGACAGACTTTTCTGAACTATAGGTCAGATATAAAGTAAGTTTCTAGGTAGTATTTTAAAAGAAAATCAACTCCTTCGTGGAGGAAAGACTGCGAAAGCTAATACGATTTTTAACATGCAAACCAGTGAGACAGGAAGAGATTATTACAGTTTTCCTTATGAATATGACTAGGTTTTCTGTGTCACAGCCTTTGTGCATCTTTGAACTATGCCTAAAAAAAAAAAGTTTATTTAAATAACTAGTCACTACATTTTTCTTTGAAATGGAGGAAATTAAATATAATTTATTGGAATATGGCATGTTTCAACCAAAGATACATAGTAGCTACTGTGTAATGACTGTGTCTATATAAATTTTACATATACCTAAATTAATTAATGAGACAAACAGCAAATCGGTGATATGCTGAAGAATAGCGTATCCTGGTCCTTTATTCTCATGTGAACAGTAGATGTGCTCGAGTATGTTTGTTATATTGGGCCACGTACAGAAGTCAGACACCTCTCTGTTTAATCTTTGGACGTCGGTGGGCGTTAGGAGAAAGACGCTGCCTGGCCATGCAAACTGAGGCAAGTCTGCCTAGAACTACTGGCCCCTGGTGGATTCATGAGTTCTTTTCAATTCAAGTTTAAGTGTCTGCTTTAGAAGCTTAAAACTCTTTTTGATGACTTTGGTTTTGAGCTAACTCTATTGCAATAATCTTGCTCTTCCTAATAGGGTAGCATAATCTCCGCTAGCACTTGTTGTACTGACTCTGTTACTCTGTGCTGGTAGAGGGGACGATCCTCCATAAGTTCATTGCTGCTGTTTGAACTCATGTTCCGTAGTTTGGAAATACTCAGAATTTTATATATAACTGTATGTATTTTTGTGCTTGTGTGCATGTACACATATGTATGTATTAATATTTTAAAAATGCATTTTTGCTGTAGAAATGATGACCGAGAAATTCTACTGGAATGTCAGAGAAAAGGACCATCAAGCAAAACCTTTGTTTCCTTAGCCACTAGGCTGAACAAAAGCCCAAATCAGGTAGGTGTTACCATTCTTACATTTAATAACAACTATGTTGCTACATTTATGATTGCAGTTGGACAAAAACCTTTGGAGATTTTCTGCTAATTTGGAGTTGTTTTTTCCTCATGTCTTTTGTTGGGGAGTTCTTGAAAAAAGAACCTTAGATTCTCCCAGTTGTTACTTTTTAAAAATGTACATTATAGGGATATTATGGTCCAGGGATTCTTCAGTACCTATTTGATTGGTACCTTGAAACTGCTGTGTCCAATCATAAGCCAGGGACAACAGGAGTGTTGCTATTGTTGGATCAGCGCTTAGATAAGGAAAGGTAATTTGGAGAGGCCCAAAGCCTTTGCACACATTTAATAAATTAGAAAAGGATTAAAATTAGAGCTGGAAAAAAATACCAGGATTTTGCAGAAAGGACGTTTTTCGTGAGAATGTTTCCTTTTTTCTTTCACTTTTTAATTAAGAAACTTCAAAAGACACAGATGTCAAATTGATGTAGAACATTTCCAGACGTTTGCATACAACTTTGTACTTGTCTTGAATTGCTATCTTAATCTCTATCCTGCAAATCTAAAATGGGAGAAACACCCATTTGAGTAAGTTAGGAAATCCTATGTGCTCAGGATTTGGCTTTTAGGATGTTGTGTTTTATGGTTACAGTCTTTGTGGGGTTTAGAAGCTGTTGGGGTGGATAGTTGGATAAAACAGTGTTATCTGTGCATATATGCCACTCTTCCCAGTTAGCTATTTGGTGGATGGTAGATATGCTATAGAAATATGCATATAGCGATAAGAAAGACTAACTTACAATTGAATGAGGTCGCTATGTAAGCTGTAGCTGTGCTCAACAAAAAGATGTTTGACTCTCATCTATAGACCAGTTTTGTAAAATCCTTAGTAGGCAGGTTACTCCATGATAAGCCATAAATACCTGAAGCAACAGTTGTACAAGACGGTAGAAAATAATAATGTGCTTTTTGTGGAGTACAAAATAAGCTTTTGTCACATTTGAATCTTACTCACAGTTATACCTGTCAAAATTCAAGTCTAATTGACTTGAAGCCCTCATTTTTTTTCCTCCTTGTTGTAAGGAAACCTGTATTAAACCAGTAGTTGGCTCTAGCTCTCTGCGATTAACCTGGAGGCTATTTCAGATGTCAACAGTATAGGAAGACTTCCTACATCCAATTAACCTGTTAACAGTGCTCCTAAAATTCTATCCCTAAAATTTATTGGAAGTAAATAAAAAACAAAATACTGGTCTTTTTTTAAAAAACTTTATGCTGTCAGATCAGTCTGTCTTGGTAGGTATGGAAATCTGGGGCCTTAATGATGTGTCTTTTTTTGTCCTCCATTAGGTTTCAGAAAGATTCAAGCAGTTAATGAAGCTGTTCAAGAAATCCAAGTGCAAGTAAACTAACCACCAAGTTCCTTAATGGTTACAGGGTTTAGCTGTTACCGGTAACGATGGACTACAACCACTGCATTCATACGGTGGGATTAGTGGGAGGTATCCAAGTCAGAATACTAAGTTTGGTAAATCTGATGCACTGTTAATTACTTACTTCCCTGTCCATGTTTCCTCCAAAGTGCTTTATCAGAATAACACAGAGGGAACTACAAACAAACTGGCTAGGAAAGAACGCACACGTACAAATGGAGCAGTATCATTTAAAGGGGGTGACATCTCCTCTTGGTTAAATGCGTTCTGTAAGCAAAGACAAGGGCATGCAGTTAAGTGAAAATGGTGGCTCTTGCTTAACTTGTTGGAAGTACTGCATATGGTGACACTGAACTATGATTTTAAGATGCAAAACTGCTTTGGAATCCAGTTGGTAGATAATCCTGGAAAAAGACAGGTACATCATCTTGGTTACCTTGAAACATATTTTAATAAGTTAGGCCTTTTTTCTTTTAAAATAAGGTAGGGCAATGATAGCAGTAATTCCAAAAGCTGCTTATCTAGTAATTGGATTCTGATGGTAAGGAGTAGGTGGTTCTTGCTTCTTTGTCAGTTGCTCATAGTGGGTTTCAAGGCGAGAATCAGGCACTGAGCCTAGGGTTTGTCTTCAACTTTAAGCACATTATCTAAGCCATTTCTTAATGACTCCAGTGTTCAACAGAGATGAATGAATGTATCTTAGAGGCTGCCCATCTGTCGTCATTGACAATGGAGAAAAGCTAAGCCAATTGTCTAGTCTAGACCCCTAACTTTCTGATTTTTTAAGTTGAATAAAATGAATCCCAGCCTCTGTGAGAGAGTGAAGCCAGTCATTAATGCAGTGACCAGTTTTCTGGTTTCTTTTAAATTATGAAATGCCGTAATGAGTATTCATTTACAAAGAACTGTCTTGCAGTTTAAAATGTTTTGCAGTTCTGATGCTATTTAAAAAGACGTAGTATTGAATTTTGAATAGTTGGGGGTGGTTTTTTTTCCATGAAAAATGTATTGGAACTTTTTTCAACTTTTTTTTTTTTATTTTTTTTTTTCCTTTGGAAAAGGATAATATGTTTTTTGGCTCCAAATTACATCTGGGAAAGGTACTTAAGTAAGGTCTTCAACATAATAAATGCTCTGTTTTGTTAAAAAAAAAATTGACAAGTGATTATCTTTTTAAAATTAATTTAGAAACAGACCTTTACAGTTTTATAAAATGTGACTTTATACTTACTAACCAGGAGAAAAACTTTTCTGTAAAAAACAAGCAGTTTCAAAAGCTTGTCAACTTGGCATGTTTTGACAGCAATTGTATCTATCTTTACAAATTGTTTAGTACATCAGAAATTCATTATGTTCTATTTTAAAGAACTCTTATAACTGCTTCCAGTTTTACTAGTACATACTAAAAGTGTGTGTGTATATATGTATACACACACACATCTCCTGTATATTGCTGCTTTATCCCAAATTTCTAAGAAGTTGGTTTTGGGGGTTTTTTTTCTTCTCCCTAAGAAGCATTCGTGGAAGTTGCACAGGTTTTTGTATTATGAATCCATTGATGTTTGAGGTTTTATTCTTTATTGAGGATCGGAATTGCTGTAGTCTTTATTCAGTGAGAACATCTGCTGAGTTTAGTTAGACTTCATTTAGGAGCCCCACCTAAGTGCATTGCCTTTCAACTTGGATTAAATTGGCGGGTTTTTTTCAGAATCCAGTGACCACTTCTTCAGTTTCAGCATAATGTTTTTTTGTTGCCTCCCCAACTAATGGGATGGACTTCTCATTCTAATAAACCGTCACATAATTTGTCCATGATGTTGCCACTGACACCTTTGGAGTATTGTAAACGTGACCTGTGGAATGGATTATCATGCTGCCAAACAGGGGATCATCCTTGTTTTAGGCAGTGCTCTGGAAACTGTTACAAGGAGTGACTTGAGCAGGGGATGATGTCGGTTCTTGCAGTCTTCCATTTTACGTGCTTGCTTTTAAAACGTTTACTTTTGATGATCAAGTGTCATCTTCCGTGCTATGCCAGCAGCGCCTAGTGATTCCAGTGGGGGATTGGTGTGCCTACCCATGCTTGTTCTTAACAAACATTTGTGAAAATTGTTTACTTATTGGAGATTTAAATCTAACTGAGTCTGTTCTCAGACTAGTCAGTTTGCAGAGTAGCGTTCATGTTTGTGGAAAAATCAGACTCTACTAAGAGCATTCTTTTAACCATATCCTTAGAGATCAAAACGTGCACAGTACTGAAGGCACTGAGGGAAGTAGCTTCTCTCCACTTAAGTGCTTCCTCTCTGTCTCGAAAAAGCAGGCAGTATTTTATTACGAAGTTGTTTATTCCTTGTCTGCATTTATTTACTTTCTTACCTGTACAGGTGATGGGGGGGTGGGGGTTTGACTGTTTTGGTTCTGACTTGGATTCCTTTTTTGTAAATTATGAAACTTTTTTTAATGTTCTGCCTATTGTAAGTATGTGTACAGGTTCCTACATGGTCATGTAAAATATCTGATATGTGTATATATATAAATATATGTATAAAAATAGAGAGAGCTTTGTTTAGCCAAAGATGATTTTTTAAACTATATAAAACTCCAGGTTTATTTTGTATAAACTAAATAGTTTGCTTACTGTAAGAGTAATGCAAAAAATAAAACTGTAAAATTCACACACATATGTTCTTGTTGAACAAAGGTTGGCTTGGAGTGGTTTTGTACCATTGTTTGTAATTTATTTCTCCAACAAGAATTTTGATACATATATGCAAAATGTACTGTATGTAAATCTACAGTCTTATTTGTGAAACCTCAGGTAAATGAAAGCATTTTCTAGAACTGTTGGCTAATGGCTTGACAACTACAAATGCTGTGAAGCAGCATTAAAATTGACTTCTGTTAGTTTGTATAAATGAGTAGCTATGTTGATGTTCTGGCCAATAAACATGGAAATAATCAGCTGCTGCTCTGATGCAATTACTGCTCTGAATACATACTGCTTATCTCTTGATGGACATGACTGGATCAGAAATTGGACAATTTCACAAACTCCATAAAGCCTTTAAACCACAATTAGAACCTACAACTTTCCTCTTTTTTCTAGAAACATTGGTTAGTGTTGAGTGGAACGTTACAAAGGAGAAAGACCTTCTTGTATCCAAGGCTTTTCATTGGAAGAGTAGAGCTGGCAGCCCTTTGAGAGTCTTACTCCAATTTGCTATTGAGGAATAGGTCTGCTTCTATCTAACAGACATATTTTTACAGGATTCAGTTTAAAAACTCTTAATGGAAATTTTCCAAAGAGGAAATTCAGAGAGCAGTGTTTACGGAGATGTGCATAATAGAGAAATCCTAGAACATCGGGTATTGAATTTTGAAGGATTCTCTCTAAGGCATAGTCTGTTGCCAACTAACTGTCTACACATAATAGTTGACCAGACTGAAGGCGTTTCTCTCAGGTGCCAATCCAGCAACCCATAGCTATTTACAATAAGTCTTTCCTCTAATTGTCTTCACTCTATGTAAAGAGTGCTCCCAGAAGGGGCAAGTCCAGTACCCGTAATGTTTGTCTGTAGTAAAATGGAAAAATCTGCAAGTTCAAGTGAGGTGACTTTAATAAACCAAGGGGTTTCTAACCAGTCAGGTTATGCTCTACATGCAGTCATTTTGGCTAAAGGCAGGTAGAATTCTGCAGTCTCATCCAGCATTTCAGTATGCCTATACCTGAATTGCTTCAGCCACAGCCTGTTGTCTAGCTCACTGTTCCACATGCATTGGCTTCAGAGTTTTATGATGAGTTCGATGAGACGGCAGAAAGCAGTTACTCTTTGAAGTGGTTTTGACCCTGCAAACGCTAGCTGTTTTGAACGTCAGAATAGTAATAGATCAGTACAAGGAAATGCTGCTGTCTGTTATGCGAAGATTACAATTAGTTCCCACATACATCCTTTTCTGTTTTTCAAGTCTGTGAATCCCTGACATGAGAATATCAAAAGCTGCAATTCCACAAAAGGTGTATTTGGACCTAATATTTTGAGGTATATTTTGAGAACTTATTTTGTAATAGCTGCCACATGATTTAGGTGCTGTCACGGGCAAGACAGAGTAAACACCCCGTACTGGATTTGGATACTGGGCTTTATTGAAGAACCAACAAGATTAGAGCTTCTACCCTGCCTGGTTGTCTCCAACTCCTGCCCCAGCACTACGTTCCCTGGGTCTCCACTTCCCAGCAGGGAGGTCGCTGCTGGTCTGGGAAGGTCAGGCATGAAGTTGTGCTGGTTCCCGCTGTGCCGCTGCTCAGAGTTACCCATCTCGGGCGTCACTGGTGAAGGTCCCATCTCTCTCATCTCCAGGATATTCCTTGCCCCAACACACGCACCCACCCCACATGCTGCCTGTTAGCATTCACACTGTAAGCTGATTTCACCTATGGCAGATGCTTATAGCAAGGAAGTGTGCTCAGCCACCGCAGATTCTTGCTCACCTCCAAATGCAAAGGACTACACTGCACTCCTGTTCTTATTCCCGATTCTTCCCACCAGCCTTGTGCCCTGGCCCTGCTTCCCTTCCATGTACAATCAATTGTATGGTCCATTAACAAGCTTGCATGAGCAGTCCTTTAACAACACCAATTATTCTGCTGCCAAAGCAGAAACGTGGCAAATTGTCCCTAAGGAGCCTACTGTCACTTCCCCTGTCCCCCAAGAAAACCAAAACCTTCAACCAGGTTACTCTGAGGGCAGAGTGAGGTAGGCAGCCTGTGCTTCCGGTGCTGTGACCTGCTGAGGGGGAGAAGGTGGGACAGGAATGTGCTGGGCCAAGAACAAGCTGCTTCTGCAGTGAGCAACAAAGCGCGTTCTCCAACAGGATGAATAAATCAGAGGTGCTGCACCTCGTGCCCAGTTTTCAGGTTTTCACAGGGAGCAGAGCTGAAGAGGGTGCTCCTGAGAAACACCCGGGAGCTGCTGGAGATGGGGGGTCAACAACACCTTCTGGTGAGGCAGCACAGGGCACCCAGGCCTGAGTCGAAGCTCTGAGACAGCTGAAGCAGCAAGGTAAAGCCTTTGGGACTCTGACCGAATTTGGAAAGAAGAGGCATGAAAATAAAATGCCAATGACAGGTACATGACAGTACGTAGGCTTGAGGGAGAGCGTGAGAGCATATGGATGAGAAAGGCCTGTGGAGGTGTGGCTGGTTCAGATGAATATTGACACATCTCTCCGGCGTAGAAAGTGTAGCACAACTGCCCCTAAAGCATTTGTAACTATGCATAAACCATACATCTACTGCATTAGGCTGAGGCTAGAGGAAAGACGCTGTAGCCACCTCATCTGCTACAGGGCAAGGCTCTGAAGGTGTATTTAAACAGGACTTTCAGGGAGACGAGTACAGCTTGTGCGAGAGAGAAGGATGCACTGGTACATAAATCTGGGATAATCCCAAAGAAAAGGTGGGGCTAGTGTCTTTTGAGAACTGGCCACTGGTTAGTGGGAATACCTTTAGGGAGAAGGGGCTGAAGTGGAAATCACTCACATATCTTGCAGGATGGAAGAAAAGGGCCAGAAGCTCTGGAGCAAGAGAGAAAAAAAAAAAAAGGGTATTTGGGATTTCCATAAAATATAGGCCTGGGCAGGACTAGGCAGCAGAAGCTCTTAGTATCAGAACCTCAGCTCTGGTGGCCCTGATTTCTCACCAAATCCCATTTTGGCAACTCACCTTCCTTTTTTAGACCTTGTGTCTCACAGATACTAATTCTGAATGGGCTTGGGGGTGGCTCTTTAACCCGGCTGAAGGAGGGTTACCGTGCTGAAAGCCTGTGTTTCTAACTGAAGACTTGAGTCTCGGTTCCTGTGGCCTCCATTTTCAAAGACTCAGTCTAACGCATCCTAAATTAACTCACCAGGCAACAGAGTATGAAATCGGACATGACCGATCAATCCTTGGGCATTGATTCAAAGCGAAACTAATGGAATGTAAAGAAAATGTAAGAATCTATTGTACTGTAAAGGGTGCCTATTTAGCCATTTTACAAAATAAAATTTCATTTGGGAGCTGGGTGGAGGCGTAATGTTTGAAGAACTGCCTAAAACAAGGCATAGGGACGTTGCAAACTATTGCCGTACAGATCGAGCCTTGAGGGAATGGCTTTGTTAGATGCCTGACTAAAATAATTGCATGATAATTCTGGCTAGAGGCACCATCCTATCATCTGATGATTTTTAAACCATGCACAGATAGTTTAGACTGAGTGATCTTGACAACCAGCTACAAAGAACCGAGAAGTCCGCTCAGCATACCACATCTATGCTTTGGCTCTTGGGGGAAAAAAAAAAAAAAGATGTCCTAGCACTGTTGAAGGAAGGTCTCTCAGCTATAGCAATCAGCAGCGCTGCATGTTCCTTCTGCAATGTTCTAAGACAGACTAACCAGGGGCTTTCTCCTAAGGTAAGTGGCAGAAAAATAATTCTTCCTAGGGCAGTACGGAGCAGGCAGGTCCCTGTCAGACTTGAAGCAATGCAAGTTAAACCCGGGAGTGTTTGCATCTTAGCATTTAACTTTTTCTGACAAGAAATTTAAGATTTAACTCTGCTTTTTCAAAGCACAGCTGATGAGAACCTGGCATAAATTTAATACAGAAGTGATTTGAATAGCACTAAATGCTCAAATGAACTTTAAAATAAAGAAGTAACAAAAACAAGAAATAAAGAGAAACGGTGGATTTCCATCTGGTTCTAACTGATTACATGCATGAATTTTTATTGTTTGAAATAACCATATAAAAATATTTGCACAGACACAAAGGCAGTCAGATGGTATAATGAAAAATGTCTCAGGTATGTACTATCTTTACTAAAAATGGTATATTTCTAGTCTACTAGGCTAGTATCCTAGAGTACTAGAATTTCTAGTACACTAGTATGGTGGAAATAATTATTTCATTGATATTTGAGATTGCAATCTTACAGTAAACTGAAATTACTCTGTTACTCAGAGCTCAAATAAGACCAGGGAAGGGAAAGATGGAAAAATTGGAAGCGCAGTGCTATGACAAGTTGTAAAGTAGTTGGGGCTGATTTCTTTGAAATTCTGGCTTTTGCGGCTCTAGACTAACTTCTTTCCTTTATACACAATGTTCACCATGTACAATATTCATACTGCAGTTCTACCAGGGCAGATTTGAGGGAAAGTGGCTTGGTATAATAAGCTCACTTAGAGAGTGAATTAGACCACTCCTGTAATTACTCTCCCCTGTCAACTGTTATAAAGGAAAGGCGAGGATGGAGTTATTTAAATACTGGTAGAAACAACTTAAGAAACAAGCACATCCATAGAGCCAGAGTGATATGTTCATACTCCTCTTCTTGTCCTCTCTTACCCTGAACGGCTGCATTCACTTTCTGTTCCAAAACAGGCAATGATAATTCCTACTGCTAGACGAATGCTATCATTCCATCTTTGGGATTAAAACATGCCTCCTTTCCCTTTTATTCCTGCATTTACTTTTTAGCATCTCACTTGGGGTTTTTTGCAAAGTCTAACCTCAATTTCAGTGAGGGATCAGCCATTCACCAGGCAGCAAATATACCCAAAGTGCCTTTGCTTAACTGTTGCTTTGCCATCATTCAGTCACCTTTCAGGGGAAGCGGTACAGAGCAATCAGCAAGTGTCACCCGCTCATACTTCGCCTCTTGAGTACTCTGGGTTTGGGAGCTTGCTCTCTGTAAATCTCGATTTCTCACTTTACTGTAGGTGAACTATTCTGTATCAGCACTTCCAAGCTTGGAAAAACAGGTTCGACATTGTTAGCTTGAAATGTAACGTTTTCTAGTAAACACTTCAACATATGAACATCTTTACACCCACCCAACCTATGACATTGCAACAATTTGATATCTGCTCTGAGTAAAATCCGTATGAAGTCAGAAGAAAGATCTGACATTTTTCCTTAAAGATGAGGAAAATGGCCTACAATAATCCTTGCTGACATTTTTTTCATGTATCTTATTTCAATTATATACATGGGAGGAAAGGAGAGGAGAAAGAAGATATTCCAGATGCATCACAGCACCTAAGAAATTGTTTGACTGGCTAGCTTTCCTCAACCAGTTCCCGGTGTCAACAGGGAAGTTCATTGTGAAAATTCAAGTTTGCAGAGAAATGTAATAATAAAGTCTGTAGGATGCCTATGCAGGGAATGACTGCACTGTTGGCTACAATTGAAAATCTTTACTTGCAGTGTGGATAAATACAGCCTCCAAGCAGAATTGTGCTACATGGGATCATATCATAAACCATAACCAAGCTATAGTGATAATGGTGATATCCCCCAGCTGTGCTATCAATTAAAATTGTGTAAGATTTTGGGTACTGCAGCCAGCCACTTCTAAAAAGCTTAGAAATTGCACTTTACTAAGGGTTGTAGTTTAGTGGAATTTGGGAAGTTTTGAAAGTACAGTAGCATAAAAAATTTAAGTGTGAACCCTAAGGTAGATATGATCCCAGTTGCTTTCAATATTTTATTACCATGTTAGCAGAAACAATTCCAGGGACAGAACATCGAATGTGTGGTGCATTCACAAATAAACAGACAAATACCTTACATTTCAATTCCCCACATTACCTGAAGCTCCTGAATAGTTTCCAGAGAAGCGGCTTGGAAATGAAGCATCTTGCAGCAGAACGTAGATCAATCTGCTGGTGAATCAAAGAGGTTCTGGGAAAGAGGTAGTTAAAACAATCATCTCACACTCACAGCTAAAAACCTCCACATCACTCCATTATGTAATCCCTGTTTTATTTATCTCATACGCTGAAATTTATAATTGAGACAAAGTCTCGGTGATTCAGTAAGACTTTAAATGCATAAAAATAAAGATATTAATCCTAGAAGCACTCCTAGGTTATTAACATTATCCTAGAACTGACACTATTCACACATGTACAGCTATGTGCAAATTAGCTATGTATTTGTAGTTTTAGGAATCCAAGCGAGAAAATTGTGGATTGTTACCCTGGTAGATGGGAAAATATTGGATGGATGGCACTAATAATGCTACTACCTTGGGGTACAAAGTGAAACATTTTTCTGTCACAGTTATAGGACACGTCTCAAAACTTTATCAAATAAATGAAAGGCGTGAGCATTATATATTATTCTAGTTGTTTTTCACCCAAAACTATGGCAAAGCCACAGACAGTGGAATGGAGTGGGTGTAGAATTAAACTATAGTTGGCAAAGGATTTGCAAAGTGAAAAAAAATTGTCTTCTTTCCTAGGGGGAAGAAAATAGTGTAAAACTGTAGGCAGTTAAGAAGTACTGTGGCTTACAGCTGAAATCAATCTCTCTTAAGCTTAAAATAATCTCACATTTGCATCTTTCACCAGTAATCATAAAGTCTGCGTTCATTGAAAGACCTGGTAAGTAGAAAATAATGATGAACTTCTAAAAGCTCTCCTGCTATCAGAAGAATGTATATGAAAGATCATTATTTAAAAAAAAAAAAACAAAAAACAAAAAACAAACTAAAAAGGGCCATTTCCAAAAGAAATCCAGTATTGTATTCAAATAACATCATTTTTTGTATTTCAGATATGAACTTCTGACCATGGGGGACTGGAACCTGTTGGGCAGCATCCTTGAAGAAGTGCACATCCACTCCACCATAGTTGGCAAAATCTGGCTCACAATCCTGTTCATATTCCGGATGCTGGTGCTGGGAGTGGCTGCCGAAGATGTCTGGGACGATGAGCAGTCCGAGTTCATCTGCAACACGGAGCAACCTGGCTGCAGCAATATCTGTTATGACAAAGCCTTCCCCATCTCTCTGATCAGATACTGGGTACTGCAGATCATATTTGTCTCTTCTCCATCGCTAGTGTACATGGGCCACGCGCTCTACAGATTAAGGGCTCTCGAGAAAGAGCGACAGAAGAGGAAAGCCCACCTGCGGGCTCAGCTAGAAGGCCTGGAGCCCATGCCCGAGGAACACAGGAGAGTGGAGAGGGAACTGCGTAAGCTGGAGGAACAGAAGAAAGTGAATAAGGCACCCCTGAGAGGGTCCCTGCTGCGCACCTATGTCCTACATATCCTGACCCGGTCGGTGGTCGAAGTGGGCTTTATGATAGGTCAGTATCTTTTATACGGGTTTCACATGTCCCCCCTTTACAAATGCACTCGGCCCCCTTGCCCTAACACGGTGGATTGCTTTGTGTCCCGACCCACAGAGAAGACCATCTTTATGGTTTTCATGAACAGCATTGCCGCGGTCTCCCTGTTCCTCAACATCCTAGAAATCGCCCACCTGGGCCTCAAGGAGATCCAGAAGAGCCTCTACGGGCGGCCGCGGCGGCCGGCGGGCCCCGCCGAGGAGGAGACCAGCCTCTACAACTCCAAGAAGAGCTCCGTGGTGCCGCCGACCTGCCCGGCCAGCGACGCCTCCCCGCCGCGCCCCGCCGCCGCCCCGCCGCCGCCCCACGCTCCCGCCGCCGCGCCCGCCCCCGCTCCCGCGCCCGCTCCCGCTCCCGCTCCCGCTCCCGCGCCGGCGGGGCCGCCGGGCCGCCAGCACCGCGGAGAGCTCCGGGGGGCCCCGCCGCCCCGCCGCCGGCACAGCGCGGCGCAGCACCACGGACAGCAGCCGCCGCCCTCCTCCAGCAGCGAGGAGGCGCCGCGGGCCGCGGCGGGCGGCGCCCCCGGGACGGCGGCGGAGGCGGCGGGGGCGGCGGCCGCGTCCCGCCGGGTGCCCCGCAAGCACAGCCGGGTGAGCATCTGCCGCGACCTGGAGGAGGAGCGCGGCGACTCCCCGGACAGCGGGCACTGCCCGGGCACCCGCAAGTCCAGCTTCCTCTCCCGCGTCCTCACCGGGAGCCGGGCGGGCAGCGACAGCGACAGCGCCGCCTCCCGCGGCGGCTCCGGCCCCAGCCCCGGCCCTGGCCCCGGCCCCGGCTCCGGCTCCGGCTCCGGTTCCGGCTCGGAGGGGAAGCGCTGCGAGGAGGGCAGCCCGCCCAGCAGCCCGCCGCCGGCCGCCGCCATGGGACGCCGCGTGTCGATGGCAAGTAGCGCCCCGGGGCTCCCGGGGCCGCCCGCGGGCGGGGGGCGGCGGGGGGCCCGGGCGGGGCGGGCGCCCCGACTTGCCCGTCCCGGCCCCGGGGAGGAGCGGGCGAGGCGGGGGCAGGGAGGCTTAGTCAGGGCTTCCGACACAGCCCTAACGCCCCGCGTCCTCCCGGGTCAAGCCGAGCTCCCGCACGCTCGGTCCCCTTCGATGGTGAAAGCAAAAACATCCCTAGGAAATGACTGAGTCCTGAGCGTCTCTAAGGCACCGAATCTCAGCTTCTTTATGCTCTTTACATCATCCCAATCGACTCGACGGGGACTGTCCCAGGGGAAACTTGTTCAGCTCCAGCCTGCTTGACGCTGTAAGAAAGAGAAGTCTTGAGTGCGTCGAGTTCGATGGCTCAACTTCTTTCAGCTTCAGCGGGTTTCTCCCGGGGGCGACCACCGAGTTGAATAATTGCTCAATGAATAAATCAACCGATCTACATATAAAACACCAAATAATTGCAATGCCAGAGCCAACGGCTACAGAATTGCATTTTCAGCAGCTGTTCCTGTTCTTCGGCCACACACTCTAAGCTTGCTTACAGTCAGCATTGATGAGATATAGTGCCTGCATTCAACAACCAACGAGGGGTTTTTTTAAAGTAGTTTGAGTTCTGATTGCCCCAGATCATGGGATTTTGTCCTCTGAGAGCAAAAAAGCTCCTTTACAAATGCTTGCAGGAGCAAGCCCTTAAATACCTTTCTATAGGGCATGTAATAGACTACTTTGCACAATACTCAAAGTTATAGATTCTGTTCAATTGTTTCTCACTCTTCCTAAAAATAAATACTTTTCCTTAATACAAAATCAACAAACCCAACCAACCCAACCAACCAAACAAAAAACTTCCAATCTTTTGTGGTAAGAAGCAGAAGGCACTCCTACACATTGGTCATTAAAAAACTGTTTGTGGGTCCCAGTTTTCATGGAGCTATAGTTTCTACAATATATAGTCAGCATAAGCCATGTTAAATTGTCACTTAGATGCAATTTAACCACTTTCCACCTCGATGTTTCTAATACAGGGAGAGGGCCTAGAGTCCAATCTGGCGATCTGCTGGTTCTTGATACTCAGATGAGAAGGCTCTTTAAAAAGGTGAAGCACAAAAAGGTCTTAAGCAAGACAGAGTTTCAGTAGCACCCCGTTGAGAACTCACAGAAGCCACCTGGCAGCTTTGACTGTTTAATGACAATGACGCTACCTTTCAGGGGAGATCTTGCAGAGAAATGTAGTCAGTTTGCAAAGCAACGTCATTACTCGTGAGAGTAACACTTCTTCTGGCATGCTGCCTTTGGGGAGCATTATGTATGGGACCGGCACGAGCATTTTAAAACATGACTTATGCAGGTATACTACCTGTTGCTTCCTGTTTACTGCACGTGACATTTTAAAGTAAAGGTCTATATACAGTTGAGTCAATATTTTGGCAAATGCACTTTACTGCTAGCATTGCTACGGCATTTTATGAATACCAGTTTCAATGCACAAATATGCTGGTGCATCATAAAAATGTTGTATCTGGGCATTAAAGCTTGTATATCCTTCTGGTCTGTATTTCCCAATTCCTATATGCGCTATTTAGTCTTGATTGTCAAAGGCACTCAGCATTGATTTGATTTGTTTTAATTGGACTGCCAGGAGACAATCATCATGTATTAATGTTTAGATAAAAGAAAAATATGTATGATTAGATTGATCTGTATGATAGGAGCATTCAAAAATTAGTGATCCTATCTAAAAAAAAAGTACTTAAAAGGATTGTATTTCAAAATTCCAGCTGAAGCACACAAAATCAGCCATGCCTGACTAACAGTGACTTGCAACAGTAATGCAGAGAAAGGACAGACACTTTTTAACATAACAATGAATGCACATGCACAAACATTTTCTGAACAGCCAAAATACAGTCTAGTCTAACCTGGATCATACTACTCTAAGCTGGATAGCCACATGGAGCAAAACCATAGTGGAATTGACACTGTTCTTCAATTTGCTTTGATAACTTGCTCGAGTTACCATCTTTACCTCCATACCGGCTTGAATGTTTTTTTCTTCCCTTCATCCATACCATTCTACCAGAATTTGTCTGTAGCATTCTTTGCATTAGCTCAATGAGAGAGGAGTATCAACTCAATATTGAAAAATATCACTTTCTATACCTCAACGACCGTACTAGCAACCTCCAGTCAAGCACATACCCACGCTCTGTGCTAAGATAGCAGGACAGTTGCAACTGCCCACAACCACCATAGCTTTCTCAGCTGAAAGAAAATCTCAGAGCTACAAAAAAATCAATCCATCTGATACTGCAAGTGTCTGCGTACAAGTCAACTGCATCCTGTGAGTCATGACATTGAAAGCACCTAACAAACAGATCTAATAGTACATTGATGGATGCTTGACTTTTGCCAGTGATGAGTTCTTTTGAGCAATATTATCAATGCCATTTCCACACCAAACCTGAATCTCTAACAGATAAATAATTATGATTAGGGACAACTAAATGTTGTAAAAGTTACCTCTCATAATGTACTGCATCTTCTTGATCAAAACATGAAGTCTAGGTGGTAGATAGTAGTTAGCCGGACCATGATCAAGTGATTCTTTCCAAGAAAGTGCAAAACTGCATCCCTCAAAATGAACAGGAAATTCTTCTTAGGACTTCCTCTGTGGAGGAAAGGTTACTTTGGACCCTTAAGAGAGAATGCAATCAATCCTTCACTGAAAACCCTCATGAAACAGCTCAGCAGGATATTGAATACAAAATGCATGTCTGGCATGAGGAGTCCTCAACTTTTCAGACTTCAGTTCAAACCAGACCAGAAGAAATGTCCTTCCCATTGGTAGGATTTGTACAGACCAACCGTGTCTGGCCACAATGCAAACTGACAAGGCTATTTAAAACTTCCCCATCTGGAACTGGTGGAGGTGAAGAGCCATTTCTTCATTTCATGTCCAACTGTGGCATAAAACCTTGAAAAAAAATATTTATGCTCCAACTGTTTAGTTTTACACCCAAACCACTCACTCCTCCTACTCTATTCAGTTTCTTGGTCATTGCATTGTCCAAAGTTATCCATTATTCATGTTGGGAAGCAAAAATGAGAGAGCAGAAATCTTGAAAAACTTATTAGGCTAAAGGCTTCTCAAGAGACTCCGATCCATCGGGAAAAATATCTTTTCCTTCAGCCACTGCTGGTCAAACATTAGACATATTAGGTTCTGAGGACAGACCACCAAAACTGGACCTTCATTGCATCAGGGAAAGCACGCAGCAAAGCACAGGAGGAGAGAGTCACTGCATGGCATGAGGGTAACTTCCAACTGATTTCAGTCCACCTAAACACAATGACAAGAGCATCACCGACTATACGGGTGAGCTAATCTCAGCTCGATGGAGACCTGCGATAAATAATGGTAGGAAACTCTACATTGACAGGGGAATTCAGCATCTGTGTACAGCTGAAAACATGCTATCTGCAAGCCTCCAAGACCTTGGTACTGAGGAATGCAGGCAGCATGCTTTGAAGTGACAGCAAACAATTTGTTCACTGATAACTGGCTCCAAGCTAATAATTTCTAAGGCTCAGTTAGAGGATACATCTTAGAGAATATATGGTATCTTATCTTCTAAGAGATATTGTGGGTACACACATAGTTCTGCCCTAAGTTTTGCATCTCTCACCACATTTTAACTTTTATTTAAGGGGAGATACAGCTATGGAGCAAAGGGGCACTTTCTGCATTGTCCTAGGCTGCCAGTGTCCCTTAGGCACGCTGGCCTTAAATGGCTGCTTTTCACATGTCACTCAGTGAAAAATGCTGCACTGAATTTAGTATTACTACAGTCAGAAATGACAACTGGGAGTTAGTGACATACAAAGGTGTGTAGGAATTATGCTGCTGTCAATACGATTCTGCACATGAATGACATTATGAAGAAAAAAAAAAAATTGCACCAGTCAAGCCCTTGACTGGTGCATGATACATTTTTAAGTCTGATAAAACTAATAGGCTGATGCAGTCAAAGGTCAGTATATAACTAGTACAGATACAATCTTTGCTCTCTTGAAAATAGGCAGGGCCAGAAATTACAGCGCATAATAGGCGTCTAGCTCTCGGAGCATTGCACTAAGGGGTATTGTCTCACTGCCTGATGTGTGCAAGGCTGTGTGAAGCCATTGGGACCATCAAACGACTCTCTTTTTCTCTCTGCGGAGATGAAAATAAGAGATTGAACAATTAGAGAGGGAGAGAACTTTGCTTCCAAAGTCATCCTTTGCGACGATCAACCAGTCTTCCTCCTCGGCCATTTTGTACAAACCAAAGGAACAATTGCAGAACGTCAGAAAGCTCAGCTGAGCATGGCCACAGCCTGGTGTTGCGTCTTCAGAGTGTCACAGGGTCATCACAATTAAACAGCTGACCGCAAACATTTCTACAAAAGCCGGAGGCTGTATGATATTTCATTGCTAGCTGCGTTTTAAGTCTTTTGCTAGCTGTGTCTCTCCCCGCCTTTCTAAAGCGGAGGACTCCAGTTGCATGCTACCTGAGCATGTCCAGCAATCAGTTCTTTTTGGCCTATATATAATAGTTTTCTAAAGAATCCTATGGTGTGCTCTAAAACTATGAGTTTTAATTTAGTTAACTGGGATTGGGAGTATTTACACTAGATTGGCAACTCTTCTCACAAAGGCACCATCTTTCAGATGATTTGGAACCAGGTTGTCACATTTGCACCTCAAGCCTAAACCTGCGTTGAGAGAAGTACTGTGTTAGTCCTCTTGCTAGAGTACCCAAGGATATACCAAGAAGATGGGGAGAACCTGATATTATCTAATGGTCGTGTTTCTTCATTGAGCAAAGATAAGTTCCTGGAATCACAAAACAGAATTGGAAGTCATTAGAAGATTTATAATATTCTTAGCAATATTTTAGCTGACCTGCTGTCCTGGGAAACTAAAATTACTAGATCAAGATTTTGAGAAAGAATTAGACATTTTAGGCACTCAACTTCAGATTCTTGTTTTTCAAGAAGTGCTGAGCTTTCCTCACCCTCACATACATTCCTTATTCTTCAGCCCACCCTCTCCTCCAGAAAGCCCTGTGCTTTCAGAGTGTCATTTCTTTAAGTCTATATTTTTGGCTACAAAGTAATTAGTGAATCTTTAAAAGCAAGGCCCCCTCCTCATGGTGAATGAGGGAGATAAAGCTGATAATGAAGCAGCTGGTAAAGCTGATACTCTCAGCTCATAGAATCAGACTGAGATAGGGCTGCTGATTTTATTCATTTGCAGAAAAGAGAGTCTCTGGGGCTGAAATCCTGGCCCTGCCAAAGTTGGGGAAATTTTACAATTCACTGGGTACAGTCTCCCTCACTGCATTGCTTTTTTATTCCTCTGTGCTGTTCAATTCCTTTTTTTACTTCTCAATTCTCCATTCAGCCTTGAGCCTTTTAGCCAGTGGGAAAATACTCTGTAGTGAGCAGGATATGAAAGAGAGAGCTGCTATTCAGCCTGAATGCTTGCAGTCTTCTCCAGAACAAGCCATGTTTACTCACCCTTTCAACAACACTTGAGGAATAAATATCCACTCATTTAATGAGCCACTCACCTGCTCTCGCTCCTGGGGCTGGGAACAGTTTGATAAGAGTGAATGTACATTGAAATAACCAACCTAATAACTGCAGAGGAGTTATCAGGCAGCTGAGCTCCACCAGGAAAATCTACAGGTGGCGTAATGGACTGGTAAAACCCTGTGTTCCTCTAGGATGTTTGAGAATCCTTAAGGTATTCACATGGACACCTGCTGGTAACTACTGCTGGTTTTGTATAGTTTTTCTATGCAAACGTCTCTTTAAAAAAAAAAAAAATTAAATTCCACAGTAGTTGTCTTTTATTCTGCCCTGGAGCGCTCAGGAGAAGCTTGTGGTGACGACAGCCAGTGTACCAATTATCCTGCAAAAGCTACTTGGTCACCCAAAGGTAACCATTCACCACTTGCACAAACACAGATGAACTTTGGGGATCAGCAGCAGTTGACAACTGATTAACCTCTCTGAGGATTTGTGCAGAAACAAATGGATAAGCTGGATTTTGGAAAGTGGAACTCGTCTAATTGAGTCCATCGTTGTATGGTTTTAAAGCAATCAAAGTATACAAAACCCCTTAACATGTAAAGCAAGGCCTCTAGGATGGGTCCACTGATTTCAAGCAAGCTACTTCAGGGATTAATGTGTTTATTTTGGTTTAAAAGCAAGGTGTTCCCTCTCTCCCCACCCTCCCCTTAGCACTGAACAAAGCCCTGCAAGGTAAGTATGTTGTCAGCTGAACACCAGATTCTCACCTTCCCAACTATGTATGTTGTTGGAACCTGGGTTAATTACTATGATAACTTTTCTTTTTCTCCTTTAAGCCAATTCAGCTTCATCCTTTCTTTCTTTTGTTATCTTTCAGAGCATGCTTCTAGAACTATCATCTATCATGAAAAAGTAATGACATTCTGAGAAGAAATAAACCAAGGTATTGAGCACAAACCACCTTCAGCAGAGAGATAAAAAGCAGATTATCTGTTACTACGCTCCCCTCTCCCACTTCTATGATGTTAAATTCATAATACAGTTTAAGAAAGCAAACACTTGTTTTATTCCTCCATTTTACACCAATTGTGACAGTACCCTACTCTGATTGCTGGTGTTAACAGGTAGCCTGCTCCATGACTCAAGATTTTTCTCACGTAGACTGAGCCGGATCTGGTCAGTGTGTGCTGCCACTGCAGAAATAGCCTTGTGTCTTTGGGAGAACATTTTGGGATGTACAACTTGTTGTGCATGCTAGTAGTGTTCATATCAGAAACCAGCCTGATCCATAGACCTTCAAGGTAGCGGAAGGCCCAAGACACCTACAAGAAAGGGTTAGTTTGATTTGAAAGTAACCTGGAAGGCTACGTGGCCTCTATCTCCCCAGGCTTCAGCAGCCAATGAATAAAAGATGGAAGGAACAGACAAGGAATCTGAAGGGACAGACAATTTAACAGAGATAAAAACACAGCTGAAGAATATGCTGCTGCTTGTCTGCCTGTGCTAATGCAGTCCTCAAGCTCTGATAGAGACTTTCCATGCTAATGTAGCCTCTTTGGACTTTCGGCTTCACATTTGAAACTAAGCAAAATCAGGCAATTTGTTTTAAGTGCAAAACATCTGTGCTTTTCTTCAGTTTGCTGTTCAAGAAGATCTGCAAGGTATCACCCCAGGGTCATGAAAATCTTATTCCTTTCACTGTCTCATTAGTTCATATAGAGGAACTGAAGGACAAGCAAAGCCAAAAAGAGCTCACTTTCAGTCTGCTCGGCCAGACTTGCTCTGGAGGGTTGGATTTCTGGGTTATATGCGGCCCAAGAAAGCAGTCCTTCCACTTGTGTATCTGGAAAATAAAACACCTTCCTCTGAGTGTCCCTGACCCTGTTTCTGGCCACATGCTTTTGGCTGCTTTTATTTGTCAAGCTTATCATAGCTTGCATTTGCTATCACCTCAACAGCAAGCGATGCTTGGAACAAGCTCGTTTGCTATGCCAGTTTCCCTAAGCATAAAAATCCTCTATGACTTGGCAACTCTAAGGCAAGGCTAGCAGAAAGCAGGACAGCAGGGAAAAAAAGTCAAGCATAAAGATTGCTTGAGATTACAGTGGTTTTGTTCTAGTGCACGATTTGCATTCATATTCTGCCTCACTACAAACTCATAGACAGTTTGCCTGTGCATTCGTTTAGTATTTTAAGGCAAAAAAAGGAAATACTTAAGATGGTGGCCATTAAGTGCCAGCAACAACTGATCAGGGATGGAGAAACAGCTTTGCTAAAGTACATTCTCTACTGCCAGGCTATGTGTAGACGCGGTGGATGCTACATCTTCTGACAGATTTGAGGGGGTGGGAAGCTTTCTTCATATATGCTCAACAGGAAGATTCAGAAAACTGGGGAACTCTGGAAAGCAACACGTTTGGTTTTCTTCCATGAGAATTTTAAGACTGAAAAATCACAGGCAACTTTCACTGCTGCAGATGGAGGAGGACGTAGTTTGCATCCCTAAGGACGGCGGCCCAGGGCACGTGATCTAGGGTTTCCTGTCTGGTGATAAAAAAGCCTGGGGACCTCTCCCTAGTAGCTTGCCCTCCTCCCCACAGCAGCATCCCAGCAAGTGTGTGGACCAGGGCAGGACAACTGGTGATGCCACTTCCCCCTTCCCGGCTCTCCTCCTGCCAAGCTGTTGAGCAGGCTCCCAGGTTGCACTCAACCCAAGGAGAGAGGTGGCTGCCACGCGTTTGGGAGTCCCAGAGAGCAAACGTCCCCGGCTAGACCCCACGCCCTGCTTGTGGTAATAGCACCTAAGGCTGTTATGATTTCTTCTTTCCTTTCTGGATCCTCTGCAGTGTAAGTGACGCTAACGGTCCAAGGCACAAGTTCCCCTTCAGAAAGAAACACTACCGTATTTGGGTTACACACAGGGATTTTCAGCTATATTTTGTTTCTCCAGAAACCTCTCTCAATTTCTCTCAGGTTTTCTGTAAAGGGGAAACAACCCCAACCTCTCCCCTTGCCTCCCAACACGTACATGACACTTTAGAAGACCAAAACAAAGACTTAGCAGGATTGCCTTAAGTCAAGCACTAGGGGAATGGGTATAGATACAGCTTATTTGATCTTCCAAAACAACTGATTTCATCTTTGCAATGAAATACCCTCGGCTGTTCCTGCAGCAGATCAAAGATAACTGGATCCCTGGATCAAAGACGACTAGTGAATTAGCAATGGGACCATGTGAGTGGAGGTCTCTTCATCAGTCCGGAGATTCACCGGGCAGTATCAACCACATCCAGCCTACCCTCCCGAATCTCCCCTACAACCTGCGCGTTAACCAAGCACAGCAACGTTCCTTTCAGAGTCAAGATGAGTCGATTTACAATACATAATGATATGTCTTTATTTCATCAACAGAAATGGTGTCTAGACAAAATTCAGTTAACACTAGCAATTCAAATGAATGAAAAGGGTCGGGTGCTTTTTTTTCATTTTTGTTTTTTGCACAATACTGTATTTACAATGAGTAAATGACGTTTTTAATTCATTAGTTCATAGCAATGCTTTCTTCCAAAAAGGTAAAAATTCTTAGTAACAGAGAGTAAGCATCAACAGCCACCTCATTTATTTATACAATAAAAATCACAAGAAACCACAGTCACCTAGAAAAAAAATAAAGACAAGCTTAAGAACTAGTACAATAAAATGATGCATTGAATTAAGTTACATTAATCGCATAGAATTTGTGTAAAAAGTATGTAGAAAAAACACCTGATGTAACCTGTTACAGTCATTGACCAGTTATGAGAGGTACAGAGGGTTATACAGGTAGATATGTGTGAAAACTGTCCATACTGTTTGACCTGGGGAGGAAGAGAAGAGGGGTTGCACCCCCTTGCATACACTGATAAAACCCTGTTTTGAATATGGCCTCTGAAGTTTGTAAGGCATATATAAGAGGTGCACTTGTAACCAACTGGTTCTGGAACAAACTCTTAGGGCATCCCCACCATTGAAATCAAAGGTGATGCTTGGAACTACGAGTAAACAACCATGCATCGAGTATCACCAAGGTGTTTAGTATCATTCCTGCCGGTCTGAGGGATCCAGATAGCTTCAGGCAGAGCAAACGTAGTAGTGAGAACAGGACTGAAACACGCACGTTTCTCTCGGGTACATCACAAATGCAGGGTAACGCCGGGCTGGGTGGGGGATGCCAGCCACAGCCCCCGGCATGGGGTAGCTGCTCCCTCCTCTGCCCACGTCCCGGAGGGTGGGCTCCTCCGGTCGCAGGGACGAGCCCAGCCGGCGCTTGCCGCCCCTGCTCGGCTCCCTCCAAAACGGAGGGGTCGTTCGGGTTCGTAGCCTGGGACCGTCTCTGCTTCTAAGCAATCAATGAAATCAAACACTGCCAGTTGCCATTTCTATTTTAGGATGCTAGTTTCTTTCTGCATGCCCTTAATTAGCCAAAAGGGACAACAGTGGCACTGCATGAACCACGCAGTGACTTTCACCTACAGAAAGGGCTCTGCCCACAGTCACTAAAATTCACACAAGAACAGGAGCCATCTAACTGGCTCTTTAGCAGTCGTTTGGTTGGGGTAATGACCTTATAAAAAGGTATTTTTAGCATTCCTTCCTGCCAAAAAGCGATTTTATTTGCAAAAATGGCAATGTTATCTGTGTAATACCTTAAAATGCATATCAATGTTTGACTTCGATATAAATAATACCTATCTTGGTGGAGTGTAGGAAAATACTGTACACTTAGTCTTTGCAAGTAATGCCATTAAAATTTTGAGAGTAAAGGGAATAATTATTCTACAGACCACCAACAATAGATCTTTTAAATATACACACAGTATTTGAACATATGCATATACACATATATTGTATTCTGCAGCATCAGATCTGATGCCTGAGTCATGAAATACTCCAGGGAGTATTATAAATATACGTATATGTATTATAAACAGGAAAATACACAAACACACACTCTGACTAGACTTATAGATGTATGTATACATACATACACATATTATATATATGGATGTAAAATTAACTTGGACTGTGTTGGCAGAGACAAAACTGAAACGAAGTCAAAATCTGTTGAGAAAATTTCTAGCAGGAAAGAGAGCATAAGTTCTTTATGTTAATAGTTTTAGTTTCACCTCACTTCTGATAAAAATAAACCGCTCTGCACTTAGCAGATCCCCTCCTTATGCAAGGCCATCAGCTCTGCTGCTCATACTGAGCTAAACCTTCTCTAGGCAGCCCTAAAATAGAGATTTTTAAAATGCTGCAGCCATGGGCTACAACATTCACCCGGAGACACCTCCAAACGCATCTCAGATGAGACAAAAAAGGTGAAAGCAGCGCTCCTCATTGCAATGGTAGATGACACGAAGTGGAGCAAAATGTGAGCTTGTGGAAACCTGGCAAACGTTCACTTCGTCTCACTGCAAAATTCACTACAGATCTTCTACTCTGCAAACGCACCCCTCTCTCTCTCTTCACCACCACAGCAGTGGATTAGAAGACACAAGTGAGGATGTGGTGTTGATTCTGGAATTGCAACGCTTCACCGTGCTTTCTCCTAGTGGATCAGATTTCATTTTATTACAGGATTATAGTGAGTCCAGCATGCAGATTTGTTTTATTTATTAGGCAATCATAAAGTTACATATTAAAAAATCTAACTATGTATCTAGGCATTTTAACTTCTATTTAAGCGCTCCTCAGAATACAGACTTGACGAAGTGTTGGACTCCAGATTAACGACCACACTATCAGCATTAATCATTTCTCTGGCAGCAGTTAATCCATTTAGCAAAGTTACGTATCTAGTTCCCACTCTCCTTTTCAAAGAGAAGTAGCAGTTAGCATACTAATCACTGTTGCTTGCCTTTGCAGCACATTTTACTTCCTTGGGAAAAAAAATAATACAAGGATTAGATCCAAAAATATAGTGCATCTTAAAAGCAGCATATACCCTTAGAAAGACATTTAATAAATTACTTGTACAATATATAAAATAATAGTTTTATACTGCAGCATCAAACTCTGACGCCTGAGTCATCACGTTAGGAAGTCTGTGATATAAATACTGGGATCTCCTGATAACACAGCCAACATTTTTGCTTTTGTTTTACTTGTTTTCTGTTTTGTTTTCTCTCTCTTGTTTTTTTTTTTTTTTTTAAATTTTTCCTTTTTTTTCCACTACGTTTTTGTTCCAGAATCAGCTTGCAATGAGCTTTAATTGTGTTCAAGGCACCCCCAGAGAACGCAGAGAAACAAACACATTATATAGTGTAGTACTCACCTGACAAAGCATAACAAGCCTAAATGAAATGAGGTTTCCTGGCGATACAAGTATAGCAATGGCAAAGGAAAAGGAGGACTAGATACAGACTGGACAAAGCTTCAAGGACTCGCACGCCCACGAGAGCGGTGCAGTGCTCAGCGGGGAGATGGGGTCTCACCACGCCGCTCCCGAGCAATGCCCGGCAGGACTGATGCTGCACGTATCCTCTTTGACAAAAGCAAAGAGATTCTTACTTAAGATCACGGTGACCACTGGCCAAACTCTTAAAATTCATAAATACTGCAGTCAGTTGTTGTTTTTTTTCTTTCCAATGGTATTCTTGTGGTCAGTTGTTTTGACCTCATGAGACAAGAATGGTTGGGTATGTCAACTGGCGTCCAGGTCTGAAACTAATTCTCCCAATGTCTTCCTTTAATGTTAGCCCAGTAACCGCTTTGAGAACCGCGTGGTTCGGAATAGCAAAAAAACCTCAACACAAAATAGAAACAAAAAACCACCACCACCACCAAAAAAACCCCACTGAAAAACCATGATACATGTAAATATAGGAAGCAATGACACAAAATCAGCCACTTCTAATGGGAAAGAATGAAATCAAACATCCAGAAAAGCTCACAGGGGAGGGAAAGAGAGAGAGACGAGAGAAGGGTTGAGGAAGAGACACTTATTTGAGCAGTGGTTTTAAGTATCAGTTCCCAAGGTAGAGGAAATCAAGAGACCCAGCACCAGTATGAAGCCAGGTCAAACCTAAGAGCTGCAGCGCAATGGGTTGTGTGGGTGGGTTTTTTAAACCGTTGGAATGAGGTCAAGAGTACCAGTTGCACATGAGTTGTTAGTAGAGTAAATCTTCATGTCAGGAAGCAAGTTAAAACTTGGTTTTATACTCATAAAACATTCTATCTATTCATATATATAGGAGGTCACTTAAAAATAAAAAAGGCAACAGAAAAACATCTTTAAAATACTGTGTCAGTTGACCCTTCCCTCCCGCCCGCCCCCAGCCCCCCCCCAAGTAGCTATGACTCTATAATGTGATTCACATTTAGTTTTAAATTCTAGCTTTCACCATGGTCTCATAGAAACAAAACTTCTCTGCGAAGCACAGAACTGCTTTGCAACGTCAACGAATTCAAAGGAAAATCAACGCCCCCCCCCCGCCAAAGAGCTTCTCAGTCAGTTACCTGCAAAAGATGGCTGGGAGGGGGTTCAGATATTTTTAGGTTAAGCTCTTTTAAAAAGAAAGGACGACTCCTCCCCCTTTTTCCACCGTGTGAACTAGGAGTTTATGGCATTTGTATATTTTTGAACATTTAAAGGTAAGGATTTTGTACAGTAATGATTAATACTTAAACATAAATATTCTCCTACATTATATACTAGTTTTTCTTTGTACATGCGGGGAAAAAAAGTATTTTCAACAAACATGGCACATGCTATATGCATTTCCTCCTCGGTAGCTTGGCTACAATAGTTTGGGTGAAGAGGATAAAAGCAAGACTTTGTGGCGAGTGGACGACGGTCCATGAGCACAGTCTGAAGATGGAAGAAGTGGAGAGAGGGAGCTGATTCCTCCTCCAGGGTCAAGATGCTGATCTACTGAGTGCCTCAAAAAAACACCAGCGCACACCTCTAGTGTAAACGTTAGCGCAGAAGACCACATTATCGCTTAGTGCTTCTGAGAAGCTGCTTCCCCACACTTTTTTTTTTTAAATAGGTGTGAACAGCTGGTCATTTTTTTTCAGCGAGAACAAACAATATCAGCCAGTAAAGCACATGACAGTTGTCGTCGATAAAGCCACGCAACCTGGCACATGTAGGGCAAAGAACCACAAAATAAAAACTCAGTACACTTAGAATAATAATAATAGTTATTAAAAAAGCATTAGGAGGATGTTCTTCTGTCTACACTGTACATACAGATGTTATGCTTGGAAAGCTGCTGTCTCACACAGTCATAACATGAGTCAACATTGCTTAAGATACAAATCCAATACAGTTACAACTAAGCCAATTCACTGAGTAGTCTCCTTCGAGACAGCGCTCTTTAGCTGTGGTTTGTGCTGAGGGCAATGCTGCAGGACGAGAGGATCCTGGAACACAAGAATTTGATGGGTAAGCGACCGAATCGGTGTTGGCAGATGTATGTTTTGCTCTTAGAGGATACAGTGCTAACTTGACTTCTGTAAGGAAACCAAAGTCAACAACTAGGGGTCTGATCCTGCAACTCCGCCTACCCAGGCAGGATCACTGACTTCACCAGACCCACCTCTGCAACTCGGGTCTGGTGAGGAAAACAGGTAACATCTGAGGACAGCTGAGGTGAGGCTCTGGGGACTAGCCGGAGCAGCAGTTGCTTCCATGAGTAAAGGATGCAGAGCGGGGCTGGAGAAAAAGCCCCCCCCAAGTGTATTGATGTGATCTCCGTTTGCTTTACTTCGTGGAACGTGTGATGAACTGATCCAGTTGTCAAATACTTTTTTCTCTAAAGAGTGAAATATACTTTCCCCTATAAGAATCCAAAAGCATCATTAACAGCACTTAAACTTGGTTTGTGAAACAGAAAGAAGTCTGAATATAAAAATAATTCAAGCAGATTCTCTTTACAAATTGTATAGTGAATTCAGTATTTGGCAAGACTGTTTTTACTACATAATGAGCTCCTGAGTGTTTGTCTATTAGCTAAAACTTTTCTATTTTCTTTAAGCCATAAAGCAAAGAAAACCATATTACTCAAGTTATACTGAAGTCACGACTTCATTTATGAAAAGAGGTTTGACCAGAAACTCAGTGCAAGTGGCAAAGTTGACCATTACTGTACAGTATCTGCAAGAAAATAAAATAACTCCACATTGCTCAAGTGGCACGAAATGGCTGTGCCAAAAAAACCTGTCTATAATAAAATCTCAAATAAGTTTCCAACATTAAAATTTTATAAATAAGTACAAATCGAATGATATTGCTGAACTGTGAACTGAGGAAAAAAAATTATCGAGTAACAAGTTACCAAACTAGTTCTAGCATTGAAGACAAAAAGGAATGTTGGAACTTGTTTATACAATAGAAATGAAAGCTTCCAGTTTGTAGGATGAGAAAAATTGAGGCATGCAGGGACTTTTGCATATGGATATATATATTTTATATATATTATATATAATATGTACAGTTTAGCTATAAAACTTTGATGTGTAAAGAAGCTGTCTTCAATGAAAAATTGAACATTCAGAGGAAATTCCTGAGTTAGGGTTTTGTGACATGGGCCACTGAGAAAAAAGCTGCGGTTGGGTCCTCAGAGGTGTTATGTCCATCCCTGTTAAGATTGAAATCAACGTACAAAAACAGACAGTGTTGCCACTGCTTCGTTCCCTGCCTGAGCAAGGGATAGCACCATTGTGAAGAGAACTCCTGCTTGTAGAGAGGAGGGAATACTTAAAAACAGTATTGCTGCTAAGACCACTGTAGTGTGCACCAAATACGTTCTTCTAGACAACAAATGAACACTGCCACTGGCTGACTGAAGAACACCTGACCAGGTGTAACGTTAAGGTTACAAGTCACTAGGTGTAATCTTTCCTAGGCTGTTCATCTGTTGTACATTTATCAGTCATTTCCTGACAGAAGTCTACCGTGACCGTTTGGCTGCTCTGCTCTGGCGGAAGCTCTCTCTCGGGGTAAGTACCTGTGTCGGCTCCATCCAACCCCCCGCCGGCTGAACAATTTTCCGAGATGTTGTTGGGCAGCCAGGGCACGCCCAGTTGCACCGAGCCTTGCTCCGAGCAGCACTGCATGCTTTCCCCGACGCACTGGGAGGTCACCAGGCTCTGCTCCACACCAGCAGGGGAGGGGCTGATGGTGGTGGCTGGCTGTAGATCTATGGGTCTGAGAACGGGGCAGTATCGGTGGAGAGCTTGGATCTGTTCCGGGCTCTGCATGTCTCTACACACTTCTTGGGAAAGACACGAGAAGTTGTCTAACAATTCTCCCATGCTTGCTTTCAGCTGGTTCCTTTCTGAGAGCAATTTCTCTTTCTCACACACCTGAAAAAGAAAGAAGGAATCTTAGGTTGAGGAAGGGCCATCCGCCAGCTGCACACTCCAGGCACGTATCCAGCGGTACCCAAGAAGAACACCAATATATCACAGTTATTTTTATATGGGCAGAGGAAAAGTCACAAAGACATCAGGTACTTGACCACCATGAGGTCTGTGTGGACTGCAGTTTGGGAAACATCTGGAGAAAAACATTTGAGTTGGAAGAGGATAGAGTCACAAATTACTCCCAAGAGACTGTTAGTTCCCTTTCTAGACTAAGGCTGCTTGATGGATGATACAAAATACTCCTAAAGAAGCATTTTGATGGAGAAAAGCCATTACCCACCTAAACAGCAAGAAAACAGGAACTCCTGAAGTGAGGATATTCTGCAGGAGTTCAGTTCACCCTCTAACTGCCAGGTCAGTTGGTCAAGCTGGGTGCACTCGCTTTGGCCCATGTGCCAGCTGAACCCCCATTACCACTGAGAGGTGTGTTATTCAGAGGAGAGGATCTGAGTGTGTGCTCTGTGGCCTGCACCATGGCTCATTTTCTTATGTCCTGGTGCTTAATGGTTTGGGTTTGACCTAATCAATGTATTTTTATGAAGAGGTATGCGAAAACCCTGAAGGTTGGTGGGCTTCGTAACACTCAGTACAACAAGCTCAATGTCATTTCCCCTTTGTTCTGCTCGGGCTCTGCCTCCTGTGCTCCCAAGTGTCCTCCCCTACCAACATCTAGCTTGAGTGTTTTCAGAGTTTCACTGTATCCGCAGGCTGCTCTAGGAGGGGGCCAGGTGAGAGGCAGGATAGTACTGGTGAGGAGGAAGAGCGAGAGAGTCTGGTGGGACTTATTTTTTCACGCAGGATTCAAAAAACTGGGAAAAGGAGCTCAGGTTGTTCTGTATCCAACAAAGCACTGGTAAGGCCCCCAGCCCTAGCTAGCGCAGGGTGCTGTGTGACGTGCTGCCGTGGGAGTCATCTCCAGCTTAGCCCTCACGTGGCCAGCAAGCCCCCCGTGGGGTGAGCACTGCCCTCCCCGTGCTCAGGAGGCAGATTGGGGGGGTTAGGCACAGAGCCAGACCCAGGCTGGGGTTACACCTCTAAAAACCGGTGTTGACTCAGTGCAGACTGATTGGGATGGTCCTGCTGCATCACCTTCTGTCCCACGAAGGCGGGCATACAGCTCGAGGGAGTAGATGTGATTTTGTAGAGTACCGGAGCTATTTCCAGAGCTGAGCTGGCCCTGAAAGCAGCGCAGCCGTGTACCTCACCTAGTAACACTGCTAAACCCAAGCTGCCTTGGCAGCTGAGGCGTGAAAACCTCACAACTCAGATAATCCAACTATGGGTGGTTGTTGACAGCTGATAGTATTGCCCTGGGTACGAAGCCCGCACTGGAAGCATACAGCTGTGCAAATGAGAAAGAGAGCAGTGCACATGAAAAGGACGAACTGCTAAAATATTGATAAATCTATCAAGAAAGCATAAAAATAATAAAAAAATAAACAGACGCTCAAGTACATCTTGAGATAATGAATTATGGAAGAGAATATGCTGTGAGTTTGCAGGGAAAAAAGGGAATGTGAGTGGGTAGACGGATGAGTGAGGGAAAGCAGGCAAAAAAAAAATTACCTATCAAACTCAGAGGATACCACCATTTCACTCACTGTCTGCTGTGAAACCATCTGTGTCAAGAAGATGGGTGACTTACAGGAAGTAAGTGCAGGGGGGAAAGGGGTCTTTCATAAAAAAGACCCAGCCGACTGAAAAACCCTTAAACCTTAGTACCATTACATAATTCAGGAGACTGGAAATTAGTGGTCACAAAGCAGACAGAAGATGACAAAGGAATTTCCAGTGATCATGTATTGTGTGAAGTCAACTGGAGTTTCACTGCTGGTTGTCCTAAGAGAACCTTACTTTTAGCAAGAACTTGAAGCAGACTACCTGCTTGGACAGTATACGTATGGAGTGCTTGAGAGACAAAGTTAAAGTAGTATGAGTTTAATTTTGCAGCTTTATATTCTTGCACACCTTGTGACTGTCTTTTTTACAAATGTCCTTTTTCAGAATGATACGCCACATCCCACAGAACCATAGAATCATAGAATCGTTTAGGTTGGAAAAGACCTTTAAGATCACTGAGTCCAACCATAAACCTAGCACTGCCAAGTCCACCACTAAACCATGTCCCTAAGCACCACATCTACACGTCTTTTAAATACCTCCAGGGATGGTGACTCAACCACTTCCCTGGGCAGCCTGTTTCAATGCTTCACAACCCTTTCAGTGAAGTAAAATTTTTCCTAATATCCAATCTAAACCTCCCCTGGCGCAACTTGAGGCCATTTCCTCTTGTCCTATCACTTGTTACTTGGAAGAAGAGACCAACGCCCACCTCTCTACAGCCTCCTTTCAGGTAGTTGTAGAGAGCAATAAGGTCTCCCCTCAGCCTCCACTTCTCCAGGCTAAACAATCCCAGCTCCCTCAGCCACTCCTCATAAGACTTGTGCTCCAGACCCTTCACCAGCTTCGTTGCCCTTCTCTGGACACACTCCAGCACCTCAATGTCTCTCTTGTAGTGAGGGGCCCAAAACTGAACACAGTATTCGAGATGTGGCCTCACCAGTGCTGAGTAGAGGAGGACAATCACTTCCCTAGTCCTGCTGACCACACTACTTCTGATACAAGCCAGGATGCTATCGGCCTTCTTGGCCGCCTGGGCACACTGCTGGCTCATATTCAGCCGGCTGTCGACCAACACTCCCAGGTCCTTTTCCGCCGGGCAGCTTTCCAGCCACTCTTCCCCAAGCCTGTAGTGTTGCATGGGGTTGCTGTGGCCCAAGTGCAGGACCAGGCACTTGGCCTTGTTAAACCTCATACAATTGACCTCGGCCCATCGATTCAGCCTGTCCAGATCCCTCTGCAGAGCCTTCCTACCCTCAATTAGATCAACACTCCCGCAAAACTTGGTGTTGTCTGCAAACTTACTGAGGGTGCACTCGATCCCCTTGTCCAGATCGTTGATAAAGATACTAAACAGAACTGAGCCCTGGGGAACACCACTTGTGACTGGCCACCAGCTGGATTTAACTCCATTCACCACCACTCTTTGGGCCCGGCCACCCAGCCGGTTTTTTACCCAGCGAAGCGTACGCCTGTCCAAGCCCTGAGCAGCCAGTTTCTCCAGGAGAATGCTGTGGGAAACCACGTCAAAGGCTTTACTAAAGTCTAGGTAGACAACATCCACGGCCTTGCCCTCATCCATTAAGCGCGTCACCTTGTCATAGAAGGAGATCAGGTTGGTCAAGCAGGACCTGCCTTTCATAAACCCATGCTGACTGGGCCTGATCACCTGGTTGTCCTGTATGTGCCACATGATGGCACTCAAGATGATCTACTCCATAACCTTCCCCGGCACCAAGGTCAGACTGACAGGCCTGTAGTTCTCCAAATTCTCCTTCCGGCCCTTCTTGTGGATGGCTGTCACATTTGCTCACCTCCAGTCAACTGGGACCTCCCTGGTTAGCCAGGACTGCTGATAAATGATGGAAAGCACCTTGGTGAGCACTACCGCCAGCTCCCCAGTACCCCTGGGTGCTGAATCCCATCTGGCCCCATAGACTTGTGTGTGTCTAAGTGGTGTAGCAGGTCACTATAACCATTTCCCCTTGGATTACGGGGGCTTCATTCTGCTCCCCATCCCTGCCTTCCAGCTCAGGGGGCTGGGTACCCCAAGAACAACTGGTCTTACTATTAAAGACTGAGGCAAAGAAGGCCTTAAGTACCTCAGCCTTTTCCTCATCCTTGGTCACTGTGTTTCCCGTCGCAGCCAATAAAGGATGGAGATTCTCCTTAGCCCTCCTTTTGTTGCTAATGTATTTATAGAAACATTTCTTACTGTCTTTTACGGCAGCAGCCAGATTAAGTTCTAGCTGGGCTTTGGCCCTTCTACTTTTCTCCCCGCATAACCTCACGACGTCCTTGTAGTCCTCCTGAGTTGCCTGCCCCTTCTTCCAAAGGTCATAAACTCTCCTTGTTTTCCTGAGTTCCAGCCAAAGCTCTCTGTTCAGCCAGGCTGGTCTTCTTCCCCGCTGGCTCATCTTTCGGCACATGGGGACATCCTGCTCCTGCGCCTTTAAGATTTCCTTCTTGAAGAATGTCCGGCCTTCCTGGACTCCTTTGCCCTTCAGGACTGCCTCCCAAGGGACTCTGTCAACCAGGCTCCTAAACAGCAAAGTCTGCCCTCTGGAAGTCCAAGGGAGCAGTTCTGTTGACCCCCCTCCTTACTTCTCCAAGAAACAAACCCTATCATTTCGTGATTGCTATGCCCAAGACAGCCTCCAACCATCACATCACCCCCAAGTCCTTCTCTATTCACAAACAACAGGTCCAGCAGGGTGCCTTCCCTAGTTCGCTCACTCACTACATATCGCTACATACTCAAGTCCAGCTTGCTAAATAGAAACTTGAACATTTCTTTTGAAGAATCCTGCACCTCAAAGGGTTTTTGATTCCTGAAATTCAGCAGGGATCAGGCCCACAAGGTCACTCATATGCCTTTCATTCATTTCTCATGTGTGTGTGTGCTGGGGAGAGAAGGGGACTTAAAAAATTTATTTTGCCTATACACAGTTGATTATGTTAGACAATAATGGTAAAGTCACAGGGTTGTGTAAAGCCAATGAACCCAAATTAATTTTCAAGTGAAGGCTACAGGTATTAAGCTGAACCCCCCCTTGCTGCTAGTCCAGCCCTTAGAGTGCTGCCCCTGGTGCTCTGCTCTGGAGAACAAGACATGTACTCCTCCCCATCATCAGCTCAGTGTAGAGGGACAGGCACGTGCAGCCAAGACTGGACCTGCTTCTCCTGACAACCTGGACGAGGAGCCACCCTTTCACCCTGCAGAACCTCTGACTCACCCCGCACGCACTGTGGATTACTCTCGGTGCAGGAAGCAGTTGCTCACTATTTTGTTTATCATCTTTGATGTTTTGTTTGTTTTGCATCAGTGGAACACTACTCTGAACAATGTTTTGATTTTGTTTCTTTTTTTTTGTGCTTCAGCAGCGCAGCATCTGAAGGCTTCGCAAGCCTTGATGATTTAAGCCTCCCAACCAGCTTGTGGGGTCAGTGTCACCTCCCTGTTACGGACAGGCACAGGCAGTAAGTAACCCAAAGTCAGGCGGCTTTCTGCCATTTGTGAGGTGACGGCAACTCAGGTTCTTCCAACAGATCCCTGCCTCTTTCACACTATGTTTGCTACAGCTTGCGCAGAGAATGAAGCACAACGAAGCCTACACTGAAGGTCACTTTCAACATGCAACCTGTTATGACAAGAAGTACCCTGCTCCTCAGACCCACCAAGTTCAACCTACAACTGAGCATGTTTTAAGTGTGCACATAGACATTTAAATCAAAGACCTCAAATAACCTTTAATTTTAATGGAAGCTGGGTATACAGTAAGGAAATCAACTTCATCTCCTTTTGTTTTATCTATGTGAATGAATTAATTTATCACTCAAACCCTTGGATATTCAAAGGCTGGGTTTAATGCTGGACTCCTAAATCTATGCTGCGTAATGCAACTAAACTGTCCAGTCCTGCACGCTGCACACCCACACTTCTCATAACAGCTGAACTTGGACTATTACATTATTTTTGACGTTTCAGAAAGCTTTTAGGACTTTTAAACAGATGAGGAGGTGCTAACCCATTCTGAAGTTCCAGTCTTGCATTTCTCCCACTGAGTGACACCCTGTAGACGTGCCTTCCTCCATGACCCTTGTCTCAAGCCTTTTTTTTCTTGTGTACCAGCCTGCTTTCTCAATGGGCAAGGGATGGCAGGGGAAGTGGAGCAGGGCCCTCAGACCACAGGGGCACTGTCACAAAGGAGGGGAGTTTTTTCAGATAAGGTGCCTATAGCTAAGATGTCTACATCTGACATGGCTCTCCAGGTGATCTTGTTTAGCGATGGAGAGGAACAGGCACTTCTGGGCTGTATGTCACCTCCTCTGCTGCGATATGAGACAAGTAAGACTTGACAGGTATCTATTTCTCTTCACTGACTATAAAGGAAACCAGGACAACTAGCTCCAGCGCAGGTGTCTATATTGCAGACATCTGTGTTTAGACACCCAAACCACACCTGAGGTGCCCATATCATGACTGAAAGAGAGAGGAATTTCCTGAGCAGCCACTTCACCTCCAGTCACCTTACTCCCTTAGATCAAAATGTGCTAGCATTGTCCACTGACACCTTGGCACACAGGAGACCCATCCCCAGATGTGCTCTGGCCAGTGAGCAGGGCATGCTTTGCTCTCCTCTCCACAGCAGACTACTTCCAGAGACACATGTCAAGGAGAGTTGGGGCAAAGCGACAGTTGCCACCTGAACTTGGTGCACGGGATGTGAAGGTCAGTGCACTGTGGAGTGGGAAAAGGCCTTTTGTGTTAGATGGTCCTTGAATCATGGCAGGATTTCAGTCCATGTCATACCAGGAGCGTTAGAGGGAAGAAGACAGCAGGAGCAAGGAGGAACATATCCTTGCCATCTCACTGACCTACACCAAAGGATGCCCACTTGTCTGGATATTTGCATTCCTGGCTTTTCACTTCCCTTGCCATTTCTGCCATTTGCTCAGTGAATGAAAGAGCTGAAGAAAAGGCATAGTGAGCTGAAATGTCCTGAAAACGCTGAGCTGCACACCAAAGAGAAAGAAAATCTCTATGTAGAGATGAAGCTGGCCCTGCCACACCACTGTTTGGACCAGACAATTTCTGAAAGTCTCTTTATACATATCTCTTTTGAGCACTCCATGAATCCCTGACCAACAGATTGTTATGGTAGTTAGGCATGGAAATGGGGCTCGGATGAGGAAATGCCTTTGTGGATGCACTGTAAGTACTGGGGGTAAATTAAACTGCAAGAAGGCAGTTGTGATACAGGCTTCCCTCCTCTTCCAACTCACTCAGCAATCCACTCTTGAGATATCAAAACAAAGAGATATCTAGGCCTCATTCTACTAGAATTTTGTGTTTTCCATATATATTATATACACACACATACTAATGTATTTTTGTATATTAAATTTTCATACTAGTGGCTCTGCTTACTTACATACAAACTGAACGCACTAAACCCTGGACAGGAATTGCTGTCAGTGCCCCACAAGCTGCAGCGCGAGGGCGAGCGGGGCCATGGCGAGAGCACACAACTCACCAACTTGCGGATTTCACATTCTAGGTTCTGAATACAGTCCAGTTTCCTCTTGCGGCAGCGCTGAGCTGCAATTCGGTTCTTGCTGCGCCGACGGACGTCGTGGATGAACTCGAGCTGTTCTGAGGTTAGCTTGTGCATCTTTATCATCATCTGGAAATCATTCCTTGGAAGATCTGTGATTTGATCAACAGGAAAAGGAAGTTTCACCTAAACCAAACAAATACAAGACAAGAGCAGAGAGTCATATTTTGCTTGCTGAATGCAAGCTGAAAAACAGTGAGCGGAAGGACGATTACCTATGCTGCCGCCCCCTAAATAAACAACACACCAAGTTTTACATTGAGCAAGTTTTTAACGCTCCCTTGTGGCACATTGTGGAGGTCCAGCTGGTGAGGATCAGATTATAATTGTACTGAAATTAGCAATATAGATGAATCCCAGTAAAAAATTTAATCTTTCTAAAAAGCTCTAATAACAGAACACCTTGCATTAAAAGACAGTTCCGTCCACTAAGAAACATGGCCTTTTGGAAACAGCGAAGTACCTCACTGCTATTAATTTCAAACTAGTTTCAAGGAACGGGCTATTACCGCAGCAGGAAACCTGTCTCTGCATGGCCTGCAGGACTGAAAGTTTGATTAGGTGTGAGGTTAAAAATGCAACCTGACACCTCAAGTGGATGAAAAATACCATACTGCAATTAGGAAGGGTTGCCTAATCAGCATTTCAGCTGAGCAGTACACCATATAAGAAGAAAGGGTCAGAGGAGCGTGATGCAACATAATCCTACCCTGCTAAAATATACGCATTTTGAAATAAACCAATATTTGCTGACATTCTAATATTTTTGCAGATTGAAGAGCACCCAAGTTGCATTTCTTGAAAAAAAACCCAGTCTAAAACCTCAGTTACTGGCAGTAAAACGTTCTTCCTTTGGGCCACAAACTGCCATACCGTTTTGACCACAGACCATGTGACAGTAGCTCCAGGTTCTGACTTCAGGAATTCCAACCACATCTCCAACTCCTACTGATTATGCATTAAAGCAAAGCAAAACACAAAGCTCCTGACAACTTGGAGCAACAAACACGCACTGTCTCAAAACCTGGAGAATAGCAGATGTGCTCAAAGACTTGTTAGCTTTTTCTCCCCAAACCTATCAGCTTGCTCAAATCCAAGTGAGCACCTCTCCCTACAAACCTTGCTTCACTTGTAGCTTGAGACTGATAACATGAGTATAAAAAAAAAATGTTCCTCAGTGGACTGCTGTGTTTGGTGATCAAATAAGAATCAGTTCACAAAGCTGAAGGAGATGACAACTGAGTAACTCCATTGACCCCCTTTCTTTTTTGAGTCATACCCACACTGCCCAAAAGATGGCAGTAAATATTTACATTTCTGTCCCCATTTGGTACAATCCAGCCTCTCGAACAAGGAGGCTATTTATTCTGCATGCAGGCTACCAAAGAAGATATGACTTAAGCTGCTCCAGCCAAGCAAAAGCTATGGGTTGAAAAGGTTCCTTTGATATTTAAAACATGGTTGTCGTCTTCAAACGGTGCACTTTAATTATTTGGAGATAAAGAAAATAACAGCACAGATTAGAAATAAGTTATTTTCATTGGAGAGCTGAGTTTGTTTATGCAGAACAGTTTGCTGAGGACACATGTACACAAACACACTGCGGTGGCCTCTGGCATTGACAGTCACGCACCTGCGCCCCAGCTCCTTGCCTTGTTTATGAGCTTGCATTTTCTTGCGCTCCTCTATCATTGCTCTGCGCATCTCCAAGCTTGGCTCACGCGAAATTCAGTGCAAACACCTACTGCATCGTTTCAGATGGTTTCATGCCCTGAACATTGCCCCACTGCCCCATGTGTCCAGGCACCGCTTCGTAACACACTACTTGACAGGTCAATTTAAACCAGCGAGAAACACCAAACACTGCCCCAATCCCCCCAAATTCCTGCTTGTACACACAAAGGCTGACCTTAGGCACGGTGATGTGGACTACCTTGTTTACAGACTGCTAACTAATGACATGAAACCTGTTTGATTTCCCCTCCCTAGCCTTTGGACGGTCAACATAAACTCGGTGTCACCTGCTTTTCTCTCAAGCTTCAACCAGGGTCTGAAAATGAAAACAGCCTGTGCTTTCCTCTGAAAGACACCACAGTTTCACTGCAAAAACAGTCCTTTCACATTCCCAGTTTCTCCTTATTTTCTTAAGTCCAAAGCGGAAAGCGATGTTAACTTTATTTCTCCCTCCCTCTCCCTTTCAAAACATATTTACTTGCATGGAGGAGATGTGCTTGCAGCTGGAATGGGAATGAAAGGGAAGCAACTTAAATCTGTCAGGTAGAAGTTGCTGAAGGGAAATGGGAAAATAAATAGAAACAGATTCATAAAAAAAAATAATGGATTGAAAATAAAACCATCTACACAGCAGGCCAGAGACTGCTATCAGTAAACCCAGCATAATCCCACTCCTGTCATAGGCAGCACTGCGCAGGATTAAAAATGTGAAAGGGAGAGTGGAAGTGAGTCAGACTCATTTCCTTCACCATTCACAGCATTTTTATTGCCTGTCTCCCTCTCCGCAATTAGCTGTCAACTGAAAAAAAAACTCCACCAAGCCTTTGGCACGGACACAGTGAATAACTGCACCGCGCTATTGCTGCAGTGAGAGGCTAATGGTGTTTTACATCGGCACAGGGCAAGACTCTCAGCTGGTATTTATCACAACAGAGCGGTAAATCAATTTGCAAGAGCCAACGACTGTGCCATGGGTGGGATTCATCTGACCCACTTAGAGCCGTCTGAAATGACGGGTTGGGACTAGCTAGTGTCCAGGCTCTTGCTGTTGGCATCGAGGACAGAGAGGCCTTCGGATGGCAATGCATCCCGCACGGCTTCTCCCTCCTCCTGGCTGCAGAAGGAACGGAGATGAGACTTAGAAAAGATGCTGCATCTTACAGTATCTAAGGTAGGTGAGAGAAACCTTACCTGAGGTGTCTGAAAAAGGACGGTCAGTCTTTTCGAAGATGTGTAATAAACCCCCAGCAAGTATGTTTTCTCGTAAACTTTTCTTTTTAGTAACTATGAATTTTATACAGGAAATGACTGTGTACTCACTGGTTCCAACTATTTCAAATTAGAAATGTAAGCGGGATCCCTACTCCTTCCAGGAGTTACTCCAGCCAGAGCTAACCTCACAGAGCTCTTAAAATCTTCCCTATCAGCACAATTACTCTTTCCCTGCATTTTTACACCAACAGCAGAGACTCTGTTTCTGCCACACAACAAATAAGCTGGTACTTTCCACCACCGCTGCAGCCTCTATTGCCCCTGACTCTGGCTGATGCACCTCAAGAAGACAGCCAACCCACCCTGGTGAAAAAGAAAACTTGTTTGTGATTTTGTGGCATTTTTTCCCTCTGTATTAACATTATGATGTCAATGTAAATGTCATTGCTTTGAGTGGCTAAGTAACAGCAACGATTTAGACAGACAGGGACAGCCATTGACTCAGCACATGAAAGGCCCATATATAACCAATTAATTCCTTCAAGCTTCACTAGTTAGTGCCAGCTTGGATCATATGCCAGTTACTGCTGTGCCGCTCACGTACTGTACTAGTTACTGCTGCTGCTCTCCCCCCTCTCTTTTTCTTTGGAATAAAGGACCAAGGCCCCATACTCACTCACTTTAAAATATAAATGCCAAGTGGTGGGAATTTCCTTATCTCATGAGTAACATTAGCTTTTTCACTCTTTCTTTTTATCTAACTTTCAACATGATCTTCCTTGAGCTGCCAAGTGCTAGTAAAGACAACAAACTTCCCAAGCCTGGCTTAACATCACGGTAACTAAAAGGATTCATATATTAGCCATAAGAAAAAGTAATCATTATGTATTGGGCATGGGAGGGTGGAACTCAAGGTGCCAGCCTGACCTTTATAAATGGTTCAAAATCTTGTCAGTTGTTCCAGAGTTGTAAGAAATAAAACTGTTGCCTTAATGCCCTTAAATTGAAAGCCAGAGTTACCAAAAGCCTCTGACACTTAAAATTGCCCAGCCCTTGGAAAGCCCTCAGGACCCACTCAAGCCATCTAGCACAGGGGCTGAATCATATCAATGCTTTTTTGATGTAGAAAGAGGTAATTTGCTTCACATAGACGAGCCCAACACATTAATGCTGTTTTTCCTAGTATCTTCTTTAGCATGCAAGTCTGTCTTCCACAAACGCTCAGGAAGAAATTCATCCCAGGACAGAAACTGAGGTGTGTCCACCTGTGTTAGGGACTCGATTGCCTACACACTCTTTCAGGCACCGTTTGTGGTCCCAGAGAATAGAGACCTCCCCAATTTCTCTTGGACAGAGGCTATCTAAGAAGCACAAAGCCAGTGGGCCACACTTTGTGTATGACAGAGGACAGGCAGGATGCACTCTCATTCGTTTCCTCACCCCGCTGTCTACTGGCATAGGTAAAGCCTTCAAAGCACCTCTTCTTTTCAGGTGTCAACCACACCAAGATGGCAGAGGACTGCAAGAGGAGAACAGTGAGCCCAGGCAGCGCAGATCTATCATTGTGTCGACAAACCAGGTCTGAAACAGGCTTGATCAGCAGGTCCCACTGCAAACAGCCTGTCCTACCTGCTACAACACAACTGATGGCTGCACAGTTGTCCGGGGCCAAGTCCAGCCTCACCTCCTGGGGGCCACAAGAGGTGTTGGGTCAGCAAATGCTACCTGAGAGGGCATTGCTGTGCACTTAGTGGAGGCAGCCTGGGTAACCTTTTGATTTGCCACCTGCCTCAGAGAACTGGGGGAAGGGGCTAGTCCCATGACTGAGGGCTTTAACCCAACAATCAGGAGATGTGGATGGAGTTCTCACCCTTTAGGCCATGACTTGGACTTGTATTCAGATCACACACCACTGGTGCTTAAAATGCTGGGCTGACCTCTTCCTGTTCACTGCTCGTAGTGTCTCTAGCTTCCAGCCCTACAAAGGGCATAACACTACAATACTCCTGCCCGTTAACAGGCTTTTCTGCAAACAGGGACAGTACAGAAACCCTGACAGAAGCCGTAGGTGCATTTGAGAAGGGCAGATCAGGCAGTGAAACGAGGGGGAATAAAGTGCAGTATTCCTCTGAAAAATCTGCTTTTGCAGAAAAAGTACAAGAGTCCTTCAAGAGCTTCAGCAAGGACTTCGGCTCAGGGCATAACAGAATTGATTGTAGGCTGCAATGAAATAATACAGTGTTTAAAAGGACCTTCCTGAAATTTCAAGCTTGCAATGGAAAACTCTCACTGGTGTTATAATCCAGTAATTCTCTGCTACCAGCATGGATACCACTCCTACTGAAGAGAGGAAAGAAAACAAAACTGCCATGAAGTTTATCTTGCAAGACTGATGTTTGGCAAGACTCCATTTAACCAGATGTTGCCAAACACAATTCCCAGTGCTCTGCTGTTGCTGCCGAGGATCCTGGTCAGGAGAACATCCACCAGAGAAGAACATGGAGAGTAACTTTCTCATTTTCAAATTTATAAACCTAGTAAGATCAGGAAAGCTGGGGTGACCAATCACCAAACTCTGGGGAGGAACTACATACAAAAGCAAGTTAACACCTTAACATGCATTTTCCTTGTTTGTTCTTCATTCTGCATAACACTCTTCACTGAGTACAAACATTAAGCAGTGAAGAAGACTCAGCTTAGGTAACCCACCACAGCTCCAGTACATTTCTGGTAGGGCAACTTTGGTTTACCCCCTTTTACTGGGGCTCTGACTTTGCTAAGCATCAGCAGGCAAACAGAGAAGGGTGGCTGCCTGTCACTTAACATGGAGGGTTTTGGACTCTCACGGAAGGTTATTTGCCTTCACTATCCTCAATGGTCCAATTGCATTAGCTCTGCCTTTATGAAAATTTCCTTTGAAAAGTGAGTCACTAACCCAGGCGGGAAATTCTTTTGAAATATAAATGAAAGACACATTGAATGCAATTCTCTAGATAGTAATAGTTCTTGGAAAACTCCACCTCTTACCTCCTCCTACCCTTGTTTATTCTTTTCCTCAGAACACTCACTCATCAAATTAGACTGAGCTGAGATTTCTTTTTAACTGGTTTAGCAGTACAATATTTTTTACAAGTTCTCTAGCAGAAGAAACCCCATAAATACTTGCTGAAGAAACTGAATATCAACAAAAGTAGGTAGTGCTGAAGTTTCTGTTCCTAAGTAGGTTAACAGATTGACAAACTACTTCCTTCTCAACAATTCATTATTTCAGGGCTTATTGTTTTGTTGCTGCTATTTTAAGCAGGATTGTCAGAACCTGCCTGCAAGCACCAAGAGTAAGTCTTCTCTCTAGTATTATATCCCAAGAATTGATTTTTAACAACCTGTGGAGGCCTGAGTGAGCTGGACAAAAAAAGCAACACAAACTGTTAAATGTTGCTGTAAAGTCCCAGCAGATCAAGTAATGGCCCTGTTCCTGCAACTCCGTAAGATAGGGATACCCCACATTGCACTTGCTGCTTTTATCACAAAGCCTTAAGAAAGGGAAATCTCAGAAGATTCTGAGTGGATTCCTTAACAGGAAGGAAAATGAAAGGCAAAGACACCCCGGAGAGGATTTACCAGCCACCCTGGGGAGGATTTACAGGGACCGCCACCTCCTCTGACACTCGCAACTCTGTATGGGACAGGGAGGCTGGCCACAAAGCAGGGTCACCTTCACCCACACGGCACTCACGCTGAGCCCTAGCACCGTACAACTTGGGCATGTGCTCCTGAACGGCATCCGTCTGCGGGACAGCAGAGTGCCTGAAAAAAGCAGGGAGCAGAAACCTTTCACCTACTTGTCACACAATCAATACACCGGCAAATGATGTTTTGTGACATTAATTCTGGCACTGATAGCACTCCAGGACCCAAATCAAGACCAACAAGGTTCAAATTCCAGGGGAACTGAGCAGCTCCGTGAGATAACCAAGGGTCAGAGTCCATCAGACTTATTCCCATCAGGCCATCCCACCCAAACGAAAGCCCACCCGCAGCAGAAGAGCCTGCACGGCCGCTCTCTGGAGGGGCGAGTGCCTGTGTGTCGCCCCCCGCTATCTTATCAGGTGCTTTTTGAAGAGAAGCCCAGCAAACACTGTGTGATCTGATATGACAGGGTGCAAGGGACCCATCTGGGAAATCATCAGGACAGCAAGGGCAAACCGACAATTTCGGGAATGGAGAAAAATTTCCATGCAGCTTAAGGGGAGGCAAAGGACAGAAAGCAGTCCATTTCAGACTGCTGTGAGTCTCTCCTGCTGTTTTAATGGCAGCCAAATTACTAAAAGCAGGTAGAGTGACTTATACAAGAACTTCCTGCTGCCATTAGGTATTTTCTGCTTCCTGGTTTAACATATCCTTCACTGAGGTTTCCACAGCAGAGGATCTTGCAGGATTGCAGGTTACACACCCCAAGTCGCTGTATAAATACAACATTGTTTAATGAGGCTGCAATGTCCTTTCTTGTATTGGTAACAACCTTTACAAATTCATTTTTCAGACAAAATCTGTACCGAAGCACTGGTGTGATCTGTTTACCCTTTGCTTGCTCAGGATACTGCAGTGCAACCACACGGAGCATTAATTTCCTCACCACATTTTTAATGCCTAGCAGTCCTAATCAAAATGCCCTGGGGGAAAAAAAAAAAAAAAAAAAAAAGAAAGAAAAAAAGAGAAAAAAAGACAAAAAAAAGAAAAAAAAAAAGGGCAAAAAAAAGCCAAAAAAAAGCCAAAAAAAAGCGCCTTATCAGCAGTCCCAGGGACTCAGCACAGTGCAGAAGATCTTCCCAGGAGGAAACCAGCAGCAAAACCAGGAGGGGAGCAAACCCTTCCTAGCCCTGCCCCAGAGCCAGGCACACCGAGACGGCCTCCCGTACCCCACCCGCTTGCTCCTCCCGTGAACATCCCTCCTCTCATCCATGCTCCTGCACACATTTGCACACTTCTTTTGGGAAACCACCAACAATCCCCTATACCCTTCTCATTTGACTCTTCTGGGCTCATTGCTGCTGCAGCATCTCCACACAATTAGCCAATTATGACAGCTAATTAGTCATTAAACCCCAAAAGGCTAACCTCCGGCCCTCTTCACTGCCTCACGCTGTGCATTAGCCCTTGCTGAGCAAGCAGCAAACATGGGTCGAGATCCGATGCTCCCCTGGGTCCCACTCCCTGCTCCCTTCTGCCCCTCATAAAGGCAGGACTTCATCGAGTAACCTTGGTATCGCCAAGCAGAGTGGTTCTGCTGTAGGGCTTCCCGAACGAGGCCCTACGCACAGTATCCCATGCAGCCTTCCAAAAAGACTCATCTCCTTTCTGCATTGTCCCCAGCTCAGGACATGGGGACAAACAAGAACTGTCCTTTCAAAAGCACAGGTACAGCATGAGAGGGCTTAGGACACCAGAGGCTCCCCAGGCTCTTCAACTCTTCCTTAGAGCTAAGCAGAAAACCACCCAACTAAAGGAATCATCCACGTTTGTCTGGAAGTTATCTTCCACAGCCTGGGATGTAGCTGGAATAAGGATTGAGGGATAAAATAAAGTTCACTCTTTTCATCCCAAGCCTACAAGCAAGCCCAGCTGGTTCTGTCCTGGGTGCTCACAGCACGTGAACCCCCCAAACTTGCACTCACTGCTCTCCACACTGAAGCACAAGCTCTCAGTGGAGATTTCAGTGGTACCAGAGGAGCCAGGTACGCGATTTCACCCAGATGCTCTCCAGTCATGCAGTTTCCTAATGAAACTCTCTGAAAACATCCAGTCTTTTTTCAGTTTCTGGGCTCCACAACACTTCTCCATGATATAAATCTTCCCTCAAACTAGTGACTTCACACAGACAGTTTATTTGATCACGGTTAGCCAGTTATCACTGCAGCATCTCCAGCTGGTCCATCTCTGGTTTTAAAGTGGGCCCTCTTTCTTGTTCTCTCATGGGACAGCTCCATGACAATTCACAGCTTGCTCTCCAGTCCCCGACTGTCCCCCTGCCATTCCCCTAACAGTCCCGTAAATTAAAGGATAACTTCTCTTTGAGACCATTTGTGCAATGGCTGCTAGAGGTCACCACCAAACACAGTGGGGTCACGGGCAGGAAAAATCATCTCAGTTGTCACTTGACGGAGGCAAACTCCATTACCTGCATGCGTGAGACACACACACACACACACACACACACAAGATGACTTGAACACCATTCCCACAGCCCAGAGTGGCCAGCTATGCAACTGTTCGAGTCATTTCACACCTCTTTCTCCTCCCACTCTGCCCCCTCTACTCGGGCTGTTTGCGATACGCAGCAGGGGCTCTTGGTGCAGGCTGCCCGACCCTCAGTGCCAGCGAAGGCACAGCTTGAGGTTGCTCAAACACACCAGCAGCAATAACAAGCAGAGCTGGAACCACCTCGGCAAACTAAGGATGAGGAACAGTGCTTTGTGCCGTGGGCGAGGGAGGGAGGAGCACAGGACACTGCTAGTGAACTCCTAAGCACATCAGTGTGCTCTTGTCATTCAGCAGTTTGCTATTGCCCCATACCCAAATTCTGATAAGTGCCAAACACCTTGGAGGTCAAGCAGACCTATTTACGTAAAGTCAACCATGCACACTCAGCTGACGAGGGAATAAATAGAAGTTACTCTTTCTTCTATAAACAAAGAAAGCGCTGGGGAAATGCCAAGTCATTTGAGAGAATAAAGGAGCGATTAATTGGGTCACAACAACTGCGATATATGTACTTATCTTAAATCCCTACCTCATGCCCTCTGTCTTGCACAGGACATGATTCACTGTCTGCTTCTGAGAATGACCCAGACTCATCGCTGGAGTTTGTTCCATAGGATGGCTCACATTTAATCTGGGCTCGGACTGGGTTGTACAATCCATCCCCCACCACGCCGGGCTCCTGGTGCTCAGGCGCCAGGAATCGGGGGCCTTGGGAGCAAGGGGAAGAGGAGAGCTCGCAAAGACGCAGACTACAGGGAGAGCCACCGCTGCCGTCCTCTGCGTATGAGTAGGAAGAGCACGAGCTGGAGGTCCTGGTTCTGGTTTCCAAAGGAGGAGAGCGAGGGCAAACTTTAATTGGCACCGGACAGCTGGTGTTCGGCCGCATCCTTCCCGGCAAGTGATCAGCTGTCAGTCCGCTGTGCGAATAGGTCTGAGAGCTGGGGAGAGACTGGCTACCGCCAGCCCACAGACCCTTTGGCACAGTCTCAGTGAGGTCTTTGTCCAAGCTGCTCACACCAGAATATGAATGCACCGAAGTGTTTACTTGGTCACAAGCGTTTGAAGAGAATATAACACTCCTCCTGTCCAGTTCCCCTTCTTGCTTACAGAGAGTTTCAAAGCCGGGCCCCCTGAGTGGCGATCCCACTGTGAAGTTGGAAGCATCCTTCTGTATGGCATGGGACTGTCCATAGTTCCCTGTGAAAGGGACGTAATCAGTTTTGTGGTCACCCTGAGTTGTCCCTTTTTCAAAAGGGCATGCTGGACTCCTTCCAAAGTGCTGTTGGGAAGTGCTGGGGAAGCCAACCAAATCTATGCTTTTTGTTCTATTGAAGAAAGACCGCAAGCAAGAAGGAGAGGACCCACTTTTTGGCCTGTCGACACAAGTGGGGCTTGGCTGTTTCCTGTCCATTTCAACATCCCCTTCTTTATCCCTGATGTCAGGTTCATCTCCAGACAGGCAAAGTGTGATGCTTTCTTCATCGTTCTCTTCATTCTGAGGCTCGCTTTTTATCTGCCCCATAGCAAGTCCTGATTTGAGGCCATTTCCAGAGCTCTCTTCGCTGAATGTGCTTGCAAAACCTGAGGTACTGATGTGTGATGTGTTGTAGACATTCTTGGTACAAGCAAGCTGGTATTTCTTGTATCTGGGGTACCGTGTTACTGCATCTTTGTCCAAATTGTCCTTGCTATCTCTCAGCATGTCAGAGTCAGGCAGCATCCCTTCACCTTTGTCTGCTCCAGCAACAGTGGTTTCAAAATTGAAGGGCTCTTGGTGCATCCTCTCTCTTGGGCAAGATATTTTTGACGTCTCCGATTCCATCGTCTCCTCCTCGTCTCCATCCGAGTTCTCCTCATCGTGCATGCGCTGACAGGTAGTATCTTTTTTGCACAGGAACAGGCCATCTTCGTTGTTCAGCAGTTGCGTCTGAAGGAAGCTGAAGCAGGAGTCCTCCAGGTTGTGCATGCGCAGGAATTCAGCGCAGTGGATGACCTCCTGGATGTTTTCTCTCGAGAGTAACAGCTTAGCAGTGTAGGCAAACTGTAACAATGGACCAAATCCCCTGACAGTGACCTGCAAAAAAAGAGAGGGAAATTGCCAGTGTTACCATCAGCTCTTGCTATCATCCCAAGTCCTTCATCACGTAGTTAGATAACCTAACAGATCTAGTGTCCAGAAATAAATACTGCTCAGTACCAGTTACTCGTCTACCAGGTCAGCAACGATGCTACATCCAGTAACTAGCACTGCTCCCTTTATGTTGCTCCTGTACATCATTGTACAGGTTAGCTGAGCATTATTTTTCCCAAATATCTTGAAGACCTACGAACTAAGCCTCTGCTATAAGAAAAGACTGAAAAAACAGGCTGGTGTGGACGCTGCTAATTCTTGGATGGATCTTATTTTAACTGTGATGCAGCCCACCACCCTGAAAGTACCAATTCAAATTTGATTCTTCTGCCCTGATGGAAGCTCTGGTGAACAGTGGTTTCAAGTTTAAGGTACCCCTTAAATACCAAAAGTGTTTTGGGAAGGAAACATTTAATACTATAGAAAAATTCAACATCAAATATCTTTCTGCCTCTTTCAAGAGCAAACTGGTTCCTTTTTTTCTTCTCAATTTTTTGCAGGCCATTGATGAATAAATAATAGGTAAGTACTGACTGCACAGCTCTTTTCTCCACCCTATGGAGATTATTCTCCTCATACTGTTCCTGATTTTAGTGAGTCTAAGGTACAGCTAACAGGAAAGAAATCCATATTCATAGTTCAAGTGACACAAATCACTCCGAGTCCCACCTCAGTACTTAATTTTCCACCATTTTCTTTGTAGAAAGATTAACAACTGTTTCCAGGAGAGTGATCTCCAACCAACTGTTCCAGGTCTGAGTTATGCACCACTACTCATCCTTTTTTCTCATCATACCATCTACGCTATATTTTACATTCACATATTATATATTTAAAAATATACACTTTCTCCCCCCAGATTTTTTACAGTGATATCTTCACATATAACTATCAAATAACTTGCTAAGCCACATGGTAAACTATAGATATTGTCTAATTTTTTACAAAAAATGCACTGGCGCTAACTTCTGTTGCATTTTCTGCCCCAAAGGGCAGGAAACAAAGGTATTGGAAAAACTCTGTTCTTCATGAAGCAGCGAGAGGCTGCTTCGAAACCAGAGCTCACCATCAAGGATAAAGGTTTCTCCACAAGAAGGAGGAGATGCAGTGGTTTGGCCACTCAGTTGAGATTTGGGAGACCACAACTCAATTTCCCATTGCACCAACCACCTTCTACATGACCCTGGCAAGTCACTTCAGTCTCACTTCACCAAGACACCTTCTTGCCTTGCTTGCAAGTCGTATTCATAGATCTGAGTTCCCTGTGCTTTGCATACCAAGGAAAGACATCTAGCTGTGATTCTGAGCAGCCGCACAGCTAAACCGAGCAACAGCAACCACATCTGGCACCTATGTGTGCACCTGCACACCTATGTGAGGTTGGGATGCACAGCCTGCGACCTTCCTCTGGCTGTAGGTGTCTCTAGTAGGTGTTCCCAGCTCAGCTTCTTCTTCTAAAACAAACAAGAAGAGGAAGCACTGCTGTCCCCTTTTCGTCAAATAGCCTAAAGATCAGAAGAGGGACCTGGAAAGTAGGAGACCAGGTTCCTTCCCTAAGCTGTGGGGATTCAATCTCACATTTCCCAGCTCCTCAAAAGGATATCCTATCCAGTAGGTGTGGGATACCCTCTGAAGGTGAGCTGCTTTTCCCTGTCCTTCCAATTGAATTAACACCCCTGAGCAAGAAGCTGCTCAAAAGGTCGGTGAGACGTCAGACCATGAATTTGTGATGTGAATGTGATGTGATGTGAATCTTATTCATGATTAGCATAAATCTGAGTGAATGATTTGGTTCATCCCAATGAAAAGCCTATAAATTCCTTACACTGCCTCAGGACCAGTGGTAGAGCTCACAGATTTTTATAGAAAATCCTGACTTCCAGAAACAAGCCTTTGTTATTCATAGATCTGCACTTGTGATGCTGGATTATGAAGATAGCACAAGTGGTGCAGACTTTGATGGAGAGGAAAATATTTTAAAACACCTCTAAAATTGCTCCCAATAGCTTTTCCATACATAATATTACTGCTGTATCTGCTATTTTAAGAAACAACACATTTTCATGCACGTACTTACACACTTGCACATTCCTGTTTTACAATACACCCCTGGTACAGAATTGCCTAGATTTACAGCTGGCTATTAAACCGATCTCTGCTTTATCAGTGTTACACTTTCTGCCTATTTGTTAGATTATCAGCTCACTAAAGGCCTATCTGCATTTTATCTATGCAGCATGATTAACAAAATTGCTCAAGAACTTAATGAGCTACTCGCAGGCCAATATTTCTCTTTGATAAGATCTTCAGTGTGGGGGCTTACATATTCCTACACATCTTGTAAGCTCTGCAGCAGCATAGGTCCGTAGGAGCAGCAAAAAATACTGTCTGGGGTTTTTGGGTCCCTTTTGATGAGGAGGGACTGGAGCACAAAACCAGCTCTCCTGGCAGTTGTGTCACTTGGCCACTAGGTGGAATGACTGGAAAGCAAATTAAAATAATTTTCTGTGCTGGGCCAAGGTTTCACCTGCCCCAGCGCAGGCATGCTGCAGAGCCTCGGGCTGACTCATACCACCCCACAGCAAAGCTGTCTCCCACGCTGACTCAGGTTTTCACTCCCAATAAACCACCGTGATAACAAACAGCTGTTACAGATGTTCTGTGCTGGATGTATCGGAAGCAGAGCCCGAGACTGTGCTGTGGGCTCCCCACGATGCCCAGCAGATGCCTCAAGTGAAGGATGACGAAAATGCTGGTAAAACATGTGCCTTGACTTCGTTACGAGATCTTACCCCGTTTCACAACTTTTCTCACTCTCACAATCTTCAGATCCAAAGGGGGAAAGTTTCTTTTCAAGCACCCGGCGCTTGTCATTGCCCTCAGGGAGGAATCTCTCAAGTGCCAATGCTTGAAACTGCACAAACAATAACTCTGGTAACAAACGGATGCAAAGCTTGCTGCCAAGTGTGAAAGCCAGCGCAATCTCTGTCGCCTGAAGCTGTCTAAATATTGATCCAGCCCCCGTGGCGGGTCCCCCGCCTCAGCCCCACCAGCTTTGGGACTGCCCGCATCTGATGCATTCTGGCAGGAAGGCTGGAATCAAGGCGCTGGAGCGTGGCTATGAGTACTGCGCATTGGGAAAGAAAAGGCTTTGAAGCTGCCTGTATTACCATCACACACGCATTTCTGTACGAAGAGGTAAGAACAGTCTTTTAAAATGATTTGACCTGACTGATGCGTCCCAGTGAAAACAGTTAGTGAAACCAAGTTGATCTGTGTTTGCAGAAGGAAACAGATAGTTTCTCTGATATAACAGTCTCCATTTATGTGTGAGAGAAACCTTTGCTGGATGGGTAAAACACATGCCAGCAACCATCTCAGCTTGTTTTTTTCCCCTACTGTAAATAAGATGCCATATGTCCAAGATTTGTTTGCTTTAAACCTTATTTTCCATGTAAATTAATGTCTAAGTAGGCAGGTCAATTTGTGGAAACCTTCACTGGGCACCTTGTCCAAGCTCATATGCCAAGTCCCTGCTTCCCTGCCCTCCAATCATTTGCCTTATTCCAATTTCTACCCGTTTCTATTGTTTAAATGGAACTGACTGGCTACAAGAAAACCAGGCAGAGAAAAGGTAAAACATACATACAAAACAACAATGCCCACACTGACAAGAAAGGCAAAGCAAAGATCTCAGCTTCTCGGAGGCTTGCTTTCCCTTATCTTTCAAGACAGGCCAGGAGAGGACTTCTCCTGTGTACTTGAAACATGCCAAACACCTCGCCAAGTCTAACGACAAGTCACTTTATTTTGTCTTGCTCCTGTCCCCAGTTGGTCTTGTATGCATTAAAACCCTTCTGCACACCTAGTGCACAGAGAACACTAAGCCGTACCTAAGGTACCTAAGGTACCTAGGTACCTAAGCCGTCTGGCACATCTTCTTGATCTACACCAGTCCAAGAGATCAAGCACCGGGGGTCCGCATGCAGCTCCTGCCTCTGCCATGCTGCCACAGGTACACCACGGTCAGCATGTGGTACGGAGGTCTAAGTCAGTTCAGTGTTGTGGCGATAACAAGCCTGACCACTGCTAAGGTGAAAGAAAGAAAGTTCTCCAGCCCTTTATCTGCTACTTGTCTTTCAGACTGAGCTAGCTGAGCCAGGGGATGTGTTTTGTATGTCCATGCCCTCATGAGTTTATGGTACTGAGGAACGGGCTGGAAATAATGCAATGATATAATCATCGTCAAGAGAGTTGTTAATCAGCGTTAGCCATATTGAATTTACCAGCAAAATACAGACAGCAGCCCTGCAGAAAATAAGCATGCAAAATCTATTTTAGTTCAGTCCGACACTGCTTTTCTCCTTACAGAGTCCTGTAGAGTGTGATGCTCTGGTTAAGTTGTAATTGATTTAAGTGACCAGACTTCCACTACTTCCTTTGGGAGATCATTGCCAGACTCTACTTACAACCTCCTTGTGAGGAAATCTTCCTTCCCTTATTTTCCTCCATCATCTCTCATTATATTTCCTCGATGCATTCCGTGTAATGCTTCTTCCTTTTGGAGAAATAGTTGTATTGTCGTTATACTCTCTGCCTTCCCTTCTGCTCTGGTTGGTATTATATCATTAACGAAAAACTGGCTAATTCAAGGAAAACAGTATTGATCACTGTCAGATGGGAGAATAAAAAGCTGAGACGAGAGTCAGCAATGAGAAATGCTAGTAAAGAAGGCAGCATTACAGATGCAAATACAGAGCGTTTCTAGCACAGCATTTTTCTAGTACTGGGCACGCACTATTCTAAAATTAGGAGGAGGGTTAGCTCACTTCCACATTAGGAACATCGTATTTTCATAAGGGACTTCTAGGGCAGAAATTCTATTTTAAATGTAGTTGTACACACACCCACAGGCACCACGGGAGACACAGCACTGTGGGTAAACTCTCTCTGGCTCCCCATTGTATCGGGTCTCCTCCATGACGGCCGATCAAGCATGCCGTGGAGGCCTCTGCATTGTTTTGAACACACGGGACGTGGCCTCAGAGCACATGCAGAGGTCTGACATTTCTGTGGATGAGCTGGAATCGCTGTGTGCTGCAGAGTTCATCAGTGCATGCTCATTAGCTGGCTGCCCAGACTTCCAGATGTCTCAAAATCCCAGACAAATAGACAAAATCCTCCAATTCTGCACAGACAGTATTTCTTACGGGGGGGAAAAAAGGTTATTTCCAAGGGAAACATGGATGTCTGGTAACCCTGCTCCGAATGGCATCTGTATGAAAAGATGCATCTGGAGTGGGGAAGGTCAGCCCCTGCAAAATGCCAGCAAGTCTGAGTTCAATTTAAAGAGGGGAAAAGTGATTAAGGGCAAGGAAAGATCACTGTAAACATGTAGGAATGTAAAACTTGGCAAGGCAATATCTAAAATGGAGCAAGAGAATGTTTACAGTAATCTGATGCACACTAACATCAAGAACAGAGAAGAATTGTCTAGTTTGCTATGGGGTGCTATTGCTGATTGCAGTGAGAAGGAACTAAAGAAATGCAGGGATTTTTTCCTGACACTCAACCTAACAGCAAATTCAGTGAGATCCTGGAAGGCTTTCCAGGGAAGATGATGGATGCTTTATGTCTAAGTACTGCAAAGCAAAACTAACAAAGCACAACCTTATTCCAGCAAGGTGGGCTTTAATTTGGTAGGCTTTTCCAGGTTTAATTTCTGTGTTAATGAGGGCACAGTGCCAATGACCTTCTAGAAAACAGCATCAAAGTTCAACAGCAAATGTACATGCAATTGTTCCTTCTCAAATAAAGCATACCTGGGGCATATTCAAAGAACAAGCCCATTGGTGGTGGCGTGGGAGGGCAGAGCCCCCTCCTCCCCTCCAGGGATGCAATGAGATCTGCAGAACCTTCGTTGCTAAATCGTACCAAATTGGGGGTAAATTAGACGGCCAGACCTTCGGACCCACTGAGAATGCAGAAGTCCCGACAGAGTGGCACAGGCGCAGATTATTATCTTTATGCATTTGAGTAGTCTTGTTGAAATCAATAGGAGTACTGATGGGTTTTCTGTGGAGCATGCAAGCTGCTTGTAGGATTATGGATTATATTTTTAGTATTTTGATTTTCAGGTTAAATTCATCACCAGGCACCTAAAAACAGTTAGAAACCCCTCATCTCTAATCTCCAAACATCGATTTAATTATTAAGCCATTTTGTGGGGAGGGAAGAAAGGAAAATTGAATCAAACCTCACATGCTGAATATCAAATCCCAAACTAAATATTAATTTAAAACAATTGGATAGAAACATAGAAGAAATGTGACTGTTTCTTGCAGAACTCAAAATCAATCTGTTATTCATATAGCGTTTTGTAGTGGGCCTACTGTGGTACCCATTTTGTTAACCTTTCAGTGTTGGTATTGCAGTCTAAAGACCTTTCAAATCCATCTCAGCCCTGAAGTTTGTCTAATAAGCCCAAGGATGTAGCAAACAAACTACTAACTTCTCACTCGGCCAGTGTGTTCCTAACACTACAACTTATATAATCAAACACATGCTAGAAATAGGAGATAAGATTAGTGACAGTTAACTGCTGCTATTTTTTTCCACAGCCTGAAGAAGGTCTCCGGGATTAAATATTAACTCTAATCTTATTTGCTAAAATTAGCGCACACTGTATTCTTTTTCTTTTACAGCCAATTGCAAGTATAGCGCAGAAGTTATTTTCAGAGTGTAATCTGATAACCAAAATCAGTCACCAAAGCTGCTATTCCATTAAGAGTTAAGAGACTTCCCGGTTATTTACTTAGTTATTTTTACTTGGGATGGTGGAGCCTGGCAGACTCTGTTTTTCCTAGCTTGAGCTTATTTGGCTTGGAAAACTCTCTGAAAGATTTACATATATGACTAGGCTCAAACAGGCCAGTCGCATGTGCAAAATCAACGGTGCTAGATATCATGGTTTGTCCCTATAAATGCACAAAGTAAGCCTGCAGACAGTCAGGAACTGTTTTGAAACCGTGATCCTTTTACATAGGGTGGGAACACGCAGGAGGCAGGAAAAAGTCAGAAGAGGAGGTGATAAAAAGCAGAGTACTTTCATAAGCCAATGTCATGCCAGTATTTTACTGCATTTTCCCCTCTTTAATTTAACAGCATTTAAATGTTCTCTCACCAGCAGCCTACCGATGTATTTCCCCTATTTGCTCATAAAGCCGTGGAGCTCCTAAAATGAGTAATCGCTCTTTAAAATTCAACTTGGGCGAGAAGCATCAGACGCAGGTATTTGTATTATCTGGGCTTTTAAACAAGAGAGGAATGTATAAGTCACTGATGGAGAAGACCGTCGAAGAGAGGCCTTTGTTTTCACTCTCAACCCACTTGTTTAATTAAGCAGATACCCTGCTGGCCCCAATTTAACATTCTGCCACTTCAGGTAGCACAAACAGATTTGGGCAGAGGAGTGACCTGAGGTCCAAGTGACAGTCTGGCATCTCCCACATCGCATCACATCACATCACATTGCAGGGGTGGGAGGCCACCATAACAGACACCCTGGGCACGAGTGCACACCAGGGGAAGGGAGAACCTGGACACACAGCTCCCTTCTTTGAGAGGCTGATTTGCCTAATTTTTTTTTATTTTTAATTTTTTTAGCATAAAGTCCTACTGAAAAAGCTGCCACCTGCAAAGCCACACCAAGGCTGGGCTAAGGGGCATCCCAATATCTTTCCAGTGCATCCTCCACAACAGCCTCTTGAGGTGTCAGGCTGAGAGCTTCAAGGAGATGCTTAACTCCCTTTAGCAGTACTTCTACGAAAGATGCCACATTGGAAATGCTCGTTCAACTTCCAGTTTTGCACTTTCGAAAAAAAAAATGCACAGGTGCCCGCCTCAGCCTTCCCCTTTGAAGTCCCAGCTTTCGGCCAGACAGTGAATTTACACTAGAAACCCTGACTGCCTATGTGAGAGTATTTACACATCAAAGGAGGAAACCAAAAGACTTCTCATTTTCCTCTCTCTGGCATAACGAACACATCCAGGGGCAGCACTTCAAAGGACCTTCTCCCTCCCCACTTGAAAAGGAGAGAGAGACCAATATCCCTGAGTGCCCGCAGAGCATCACGATGCTCCCAGGCAGCAGGTGCGACCGCAGGAGGTGAGACGGGGAGGAAGGAGAGGTCATTCATGCTAGACTCGCCTTGAGGATGGGGAGCAATAATTGCAAACCACGTCCATCGCCCCGTGAGAAGTGCGTCAGCGCTGACGGTGGGACAAGTGGCTCGGAATTGATTGCTGAGCGTAAAGATGGCGTAAACAGCCAGCGGATCAATGCCCACATGATTGGTTATGTCAGCGTTCGACCGCACGTGACTTATGGGTGGAGAGCAAGAGTTAAGGCACCCGCATACTTGGGTTTTTCCGAGTCAAATTCGCTGCGGTAATAGCCCCAACTTCGAAGCATTCTCAAAAATCCTGGCCCCCAAGCCTGGGGCCAATAATGTCAGATGAACCAAAGGGGGAGACAGAATCAGAAGTAGTCTAAGAAATAAAAAAAATAACATTCAGAGTAATAAAAGTAAAAATAATCTCTTATCCAACTGCAATGCTTATTTTAATCCACAACTTCAAGTTTTATTTTATCTCAGAGTTATTGAAGCCCAACTGAAATTCTTTTGACCTTTCAAAACTGAGATTGGTTTCAAATCAAAACGAAGAATTTACTTTTGGAAATCCTGACAGCATCTCTGGGCATTTTCAGCATCCTTCCCATTCCTGAAAATTTTAAGGGGAAATTAATTTGTTGACTTTGCCAGACCATTCAGAAAATACACTGTTTATTGAGAAGGAAGGTAGAAATCACCACGCATAAGCCTCAATACTTTGCTGCTGACACATTTCAGTGCAGGAAACAGCAGGCATCATCACCAAACATAGATGAATACGCTTGCAAAACTGAAAGGCTACAGGACTGGAAGATCCAGTGCTTTTCCATAGCAGGGATGCACTGCCTGGACCACATCTACTCCAACCATCGGTCTCTGGCAGACGTCCCCTGGCACACCCCGTAAGGCAGCTCTGGGTTTTCCCATCTGCAGCGGTTTGCTGAGCGTAAGGGAACGTTCGCCTGCACGGCTGCTCCTCCGAGCCACAGCCTGGCACGAGAAGCTGGGCAGCCAAGGCGGCAGGTCTACACAGAGCTGAGGGGCTGTCGGTGGGGCAGCCGTGCTGGCAGCGGGGCACACCGCCTTCTGCCACCCCACCGTGGCACAACACCTTCGGCAAAACTGCTCTTGGGCTGGAGGGGGGAACTTCTTACGCCCCTGCAAGCAAACCTGCCACGTGATACCCGTCAGAGCCCTTATTTTAAAACCTTGTATTGAAGTCAAACACTAGTTTATTAAACCATTACGAGAATACTGCCTGCAATGCTATGCATCAAACTGGAGCAGTGACAGCTGAAGTGCCACTGTTTGGAGAAAACACCTCAATGAACTTAGCAGAAGGAGACAATTTTTTCCTAACTAATTACGTGGCTCAGGGTATGTTGTCGATGTTAGAGGCTGCCCAGGGAGTAACTGGAGAACACAGAAAATTCAAAATTACAGCCAAGAGAGTACCTGCAGGCAAGCATAGGTGAAAAAGCTTGGAGGTGAACTTTCAGGCTGCTGAGGTCAGACTCTGGGTGGAGGTGTTAGAAAGAAAATTAGAGATGAGGATGTTTCAAATAACCTTTTCTCTGAAGGAACAACTGGGCTACGACATGACTGAATCAACAAAGAACACATAAAAACCAGTGGCACTAATTAGCAGTTTAAACACTCAGGCACAAACTGGAGGGTGGCTCAGCAGAAACACTGCCTTCTCTCCTTGGGTGCCTGTGCAAGCCATGCTGAAACCAGCAGGGAAGAAACGGGCAGCAACTAACAGAGTTTAACCCAAGAGCATCATCAGAATTAAAGTGCAACTGTAATTTAAAATTAAAATCAGTCCCATATTTTTGCAAAAGGAAAACTAAACTGACCCCCAGATTAAAAAAGAAAAAAAAAAAAAGAGAGAAAGTGTTGAGCAGTGAGGAGGGGGGAGGAAGGAGTGGGAAAGCTTTCACAGAATAAAAATTGTGAGAGAAGAGCCTGTGAAAGATCTGTTTAGGTGCACATCATGAGCCAAAGCAGGGAGAAAAAGGGAAAAAAAGCAGTTTAAGAACTTCTAGAATAAAGAAAGAAACTCTAGAAGCCTCCAAATTACATTAGGAAATGTCAAAACAGATAGAAAATGAAGATGCGTGCAGAAATTTGCTAATTCAGAGGGTGCTTGGAGGAGTGGTTCAGAGTTTCCGAAGCTGCAATTAATACACAAGCAAACACAACAATACAGAAAAATTACAAAGACCTGTAAATTACACCAATACTCCTCTTTCCCAAGCATGGCAGAACTTATTTATGTGAATAAACTATATAATAGTGTTTTAAATACACAGTGCATTAAATACACTGTAATTACTTTATAAAAACAAGGAATACTTCACAGCAAGGCATCTCCCTACAAGCCCTACTATTATACTTTGTGTAGCGTAGGAGAGGAAGAAACAGGCTCTGTCAGATACGATTTAGGAAAACACAAGGCTGCACTCTGACGAAGAGAGCTAAATTAGAAGACAAAGGAGCTGGAGAAGAAGCAGGCTCAGGAGACGGGGCTGGATAACATCTGATGCAGCTCACGGATGCTCTGCTGTGGTTTTGACGGGGCTGACGATGCCAGCGCTTCTGGCACTGCCCGTGACTGCACGCCGGCATGGCACAGCATATAAAATCACTGGCATCCTTACGCCGGGGTAGCAGAGAGCAGAGCCCAGCAAATACCGTAACATTTCAAATCCAGAGACGCTTTTGCTGGGCTGTGGAAGGAAGTGAATGTCAAAGGCTTTACTATTGCGCTTCACGAGGTAACCAGGCAATTACAATTATTAACTGGTAGGCTGCAACCCTGTATAAATAACCCGGCTTCCTGCAGGCATCGTATTTTTAAAACAAAACCTGTCAAATGCTGCATTTGTTCTAGTTTTCCTTCCCCTCCTCCCCCGCCTTGCCTTTTAATTTCCGGTATTTGGACACGCAATTTTTCTGTGTTCACCTCGTTTTTGTTCTTGCATGGCTACTAACAGATCTGAGGATTACGGTGGCTTTTGTTCCACTGCTTGGTGCTCACAGTTCATCAATGACGTCTGCTCAGCTCAGCAAAGCAGGTTTGCAAGGAGAACCAGCCACTGCTGAGCTGGCAAAGTTGGTCCCCTCCTGTCCTCCATGAGGAGCAGTTAACTGCTCCCACGGTGGCCCAAAAGGTTAGCTAGGCTCCATAAATCCCACCAGAAAAAATCAGAGGCATTTGCCTTCTTGCTGAGATTTCATGTCTGCTGCGAGCAACGGTAAATGGCTCTTTTAGTCCCTAAAGGAGTGCAGGCTCAGCAGGAGTGCCCCGCAGCTAAGTGGTCGAAGGCAGGGAAGGACGGGTAGGATGGGCAATGGCATCCCAGGGCAGCCATGGCCCCGTGCCCAGCTCCAGGCTGTCCCCAAGGAATGGAATTCTCCCTTTCTGCTTCATGCATGAGATTTTTAAGATCTACCTAGAAACCGAGGGGTAGAAAATGCCATCTACCCTATGAGCCCTAGAAATACTCTCCACGTAGAAAAACAATGGCATTTCCAGCTTGACATGTGACTTCCCTGTCCTGGGAAGGTGGAAGTCAGAACTTTACAGCTATTTGTGTGTGTGTGTGTGTGTCTACATATGCTCACGTGCACCCACGCATGCTAGTGTGAGAAAGAGACTAGAGAATGTGAACGTGTGTGAAAGGGACTGAATTAGCCCCATCTGCTCCGAAAAGATCATTTTCTCCTTGGATTTCTATTACCGTCATATCATTGCCACACTAGAGCGCTTCTAAAAGGCTACAGCTCTGGCAGCCAGCATCATTACAGCTGCTCAGATTATTAACAGTATAAATAAACTCTCAGAGACACTACTAAGAAAATATTAACTACAATTATCACTGTCTGATAAAATAATGAACAGTGAAGTGTTATTCTGCTGCCTCCGTCACCAGTGTGCATTTATGTGTGCCGTGAGTAATGAAAAACAGTTTATTTGCATACTGAATCATCCTGGAATTGGTTCTTGTTATTTTATTTTATTTATTTTCCTAAAGATCAAGCAGCACAGGCTGAAGCTCCGTGTTTGCAGAATTCCGTGTACCCCGCCTCCTTTCCCGCCGTATATAATCCCATTAATTCCAAGTGAACAGAAAGCCGTGCCCATAGCCATGCACATGTCTGTTGGAGGAGGGAGACAGGGCAGTGTAAAGCTACCAGCAGCAACTCTAAAACCTCCTGATGGACTTTTATTCTTGGGTCTCGTTGCTTTTTCTCCCTAGACGAGGAGCAAGGGCCCACACGATGTCAATGCCATGTTTGCTGCGTGGATCCTCCTCGCCTTCACCTCCTCTGCTGGTCTGCACTGCTTTGGCTTTGTGAGCTCGTTTTTCCTCACATTCCCCAACGATACTCCTGAGTCCTGTCCTTTCTTGGCAGCAGTGGGAAACTCGGGCTTGGTTTCTAATTAACAGAAGTTATTGCTTCCCTGCAAACACTGGAAAAAAAGTTCTTAATCGCTTGGAGAGCAGGAGATGGGAGCAGGAGCCTTTTGCCCCACATCCCGGGGCCGGGCTCCAGCCCCCGCACCCGAGCAACACCCTCCTTGGCAGTCGAAGGTCGCAGGTTGGCCTTTGGACATCATCTATTCATTAGTGGAGGTCATTAAAATGAGGAGAAATAAGCTACCTGAGCCTGAAACCATTCACTGCAGGGCAGACATGACGCTGAAGCTCCAGCTCGGGTGGCTTGTTCTCACAGCTGTGATTTGTGAGAAGCCAGCCTCTTTCAAGCTGGGCCCTGTGGATTAGTAACTACCCAGCCCTAATTAAAGATGTCTTCCCAGTAAAGCCCCTAGTAAAGCCCCCGCTTTGTTCAGCTCTTCCCTACCAGGCCACCGCAACAGACCTGACCACCGGCAAGGAGGGAGACAAGTAAAGGCCTGGGTGGGGAAGCGGCGGGGAAGCGGCGTGGGCCACACCAAGCGTTTGCTGGCCTGGGCCCCCAGTGTTGACGGCAGCCGACACTGCCCGAACGCAACGGCTGCGAAAGCGACATTTTCTCTGCCAGGGATTGGGGCGATGGTGATGATTTGGGGTGACGGCAGGGTGACAGGGTCAGCATGAGGCACGCTATCAAGCTGCATGTGTGAACTGGGCTGTTTCTGCCTGAGCATGCAAGGCCGGCACAGGGTGAGAGCGTCTGTCAGGCTCCTGGGGAAGGGGCCGCGTCTCAGCCAGGTACGAAGGAGAATTAGAAAGATGACAGACAGGGGCAGCAGCAACGAAATGCAACAAGAAAGGAAGGCAAAAATGCAATGCTGAGTGAGAGAAAAGGGAAGGGGGCATTTTCTAGAATAGCTTCCCTCAATCTAGGCCAGAAAAATCCTGCCCTGTTACCTTTAGTGTTTTTATCCCACTGCCCTTTTTCTGTGCTCTCTTCCATCATTCCTCCAGCATCTCATGCTCCCTGCCTGGTCCCTCTTCCTTGTCTACAAGCCTTTTGTTCCACCAACCCCCCTTCCTGCGCTTATTGCCAGCTCCGAGCAGCTGGCCATGGCGGGACTGCCTTTCGTTTTGCACTTGCACCCCCCCCCCGAGCTCTCATTGCCCACGTCGGTATGGCAGTGACAGAGGAAGAAATATGGGGTGCACAAAACATTGTCCTCGCACATCCCCCTCTGCCAGCTGCAGGGGAAGGACAGCTCGGAGGAGGCGATCTCCCTCCACGCAAATCACTGCTAGGATGGACCTCTGCTCCTGGGAGGGGAAGAGTCAAGCCACAGCCTTCCTTGCTATTTTCCCTCTAGCATCCTCCCTCTCCTCATTCTCAGCAGTTGGCCTCTTCTGGCCACCGAAGCAGGTTAGACGTGGCTTGCCCTGAATGAGTCATCTACATTAATTTTTCCTCTTTAATTAAAGAGTTATTCTGTGAAACAATTTATGAAAACTTGTTTGCTAAGGGAAAGAAACCAATGTATTGTTCCACACACGTTTACAAAGACAAACATGCTCTCTCCAAATGAATTTTGTTCCCCCAAAAGCCCCTATGGAAGGCAAAACAGAGAGAATGGTAAAGGATTTGCTGAAGAAGAACTGAAGTTCATTTTAAATCAGTGTACCATGTACAAATGCTGTCTTACAAACAGGATTATTTAATTTAAACCTTAGATCTGTCAAGTTCCATTACTCCAAATGGAGCCTGTCGTTTCTTGACTTCATTATAAATCAGGATTATATTACAATTTATGTTAGGTAAAGTCACTGCTTTGATAGGAGGCAGTGAAAAAAATTACACAGCAGTCAGTAAATAGAGCAAAGTCATTGCACTGTTCTTGAAAGGCAAAAAGTCATCTTGCTAAATGAGGGTCCGAGCTGTCCTGTACCAAGACTGTTCCTAATAAATAAAAGACCTCTGGGAAAAGTGCTGAGCATACGCTGGATCTATTTTCAGCTTGCATCAGCAGCTGCTGCCCCTGGGATCGCATCTTTGCTCATACCCTACACCATATGTAATCACTCCAGTGCTGCAACCAGTAAGATAATGAAAGAGCATGGCATAAATCTATACTTGAGTGGAATGCTAAATGAGAAAAATAATACAAAAAAGGGGAAAATAAACCACATTTTCAAGTCATTAGGAAGAAAGACTTTGACATATGAAGTGTTGCAACCATTAATAGCACTTATCATATAGAGTGGAGACAAAGAGACAAATTAATCAAACTGACAGAACTGGGACATTTTATGCTAATGCAGGCTCCTGGGTTTTCGTTTGTATTCCTCTGTGTCTGGAAAACTGATACCATTACAGGGCAGGAAATTGCATGAATAACATGCAACAGATCATAAAAATTCACACACCAAGTGCAGAAACACTGCCAAAAGCACTGTAAAAACAAGGCTAGAGACCTCAACAGAGGAACTACCAACAGCTAATGAATGCAAATAAGTACAGGAATATTTCCCATCCGTGCATAACAATGAGACATAGGCTGTGACTCTGCAGTCTCCAATAGTGTAGGTAAAATAAAGCCTGGAGAGCGAACGTGCAGATAGCTGGGGGTAACTGCTGGCCAAGCCAGGGTCTGAATTTGTTTGCAATATTGCAGCCAACAGTTTAAAGCCACTGGGGAACTGGCATAGCCAAGTGCCGCCTCTGTCTAAACGTATCGCTATGTTGGATTTAATTTAATGTTTCAGGTAGAAGGGGGGGGGGGGGAGGATGAAAGAGGAAATAAAACAGAGCCACAAAACAGTACATAGTCACACAAAGCAAAAATCCCCTTGCCCCTGTGCAAATCCACAGCACGCAGTAAAAACCCTCGCAGATAAAGACATCTTAAACATCATTCGTTTGGGAAATACAAAACGCACTTGCTGTCCAAAGCCACAGCCGTGTTGTAAGGGGCAGGAAATGGCAAGAACTACAGGAATGCTGGGCAGGGCACGGTGTAACGCAGGGTCTTGCCAAGGTTACTTCATTTGCCATACAGGCTTCTCAAGGACCTTTAAAAAACCTTGGCAAAACAGAGCACTGGTGAAGTGCAGAGAGCTCGTCAGCCATATAAACACCAAATGACAAATACGTTCACTCGATGGGCAGCCACGGCATTTCTCATCGCTCTCTGTTTTTTAAAAAAGTGATGCTTCCCCCTTGTACGGGTAGCTACGGTACAAACTAAGGTGAGGACTAACTCTGGGGGGTAAAAGGAGTAAAGCTGATACCTTTTGGAGTGGCGTCATTTCCAGCACTGTTCTCACCTTCCCCAGAATAGAATGATACACAGCTGATAGGATTGAGCAAGAGCATTTACGTGCCAATACTACATGCATAAAGAGGGTGAGGAAATGCCAGCCTGCCCAGGGGTGGCTGCTATCCTGAAGAGCGAGTAGAGTTCAAGGCCTTCCTGCATTTGGTGCTGGAGGACCCCGTGTTCCAAGGCGGCAGGACAGAAGCTGTTTTACCCCAGCAGAGATGGGCACGGGAAGCACACAATACAGAGCCCAGCTCTCCATCCACTCTCCAGCAGACCGCTGTGGAGGTTTTACAGAGTTTTAGCCATGTGAACAGGGTTTACCTCCAAACCTCAAAATCTCTTTCTGTTCCTTCGATCACTACTAGAGTCTCAACAGGGTGCTTAGCCTGGTACCAAAAAATGGCACACACACAGAAAAGCAAGCTGGTCCAAAAACTTTCCAAAGACAATGATGGTGTAACCTTTTTTCTAAGGGGAGAAATTAGAAACAGGCATTCATTAACTCCGTAAATATACATCCATCCGACAGACAGACTAGGGTTGCAAGCTGCAAATGGAACAACTTTCTCCCTTCCCCTAAATTAAAAAAAAAAAAGATAGCATAGACAATTGGTTACAAAAAGCCCTCATGAAAACCTCAGCTTTACTATCCGGAAGGAAATAATTTGGTCAAATAGTTATAACGATGTTGATTTCTTCCATTCTTTACAATAGCAATGACACCTTTGAAGTCTCTCAAGAACGCATATGACACCTGAGCCTTTCTTTTCCTCTACCTGCAATCAGAGCAGTTTGGGAAAAGAAAAGCGTAGTTAAGAGTAAAACATCCATTCCTCAGAGAGAATATTTAGAGAGGTCTTTACTACCACCTTACTGTTCAACCAAGAGGTAGAAAGCACAATGACAAGAAATGACCATGAATTCTCACACTCCTTTAGCTATGCAATTCCTCTTCAGAAAACCAGTTTCAGAACTGGACTGTAACCTCACCAAATAATTCAGAGTAAAACTGTATCTGAGAACTAAGCTGAGAGTCCAAGAGCAGATGGTGCAAGCAGTCTGGGAGGCTGGGATCGACTTGAAACCCTCCGAGCTCGCTGTGAAGAGCAGCTTACGGTGTGCAGCACCCGTCTGCTCTACAGAGCTGCTAGGAGGAGGTCCAGCACAGCAGCCCTGACAGCGGCTCCTGCTAGGGTCACCTCAGCTGTGCACCACTAGCTGAAGACAGAGGCCAGGATGTGATCAAATGCTTGTCTTTAACAATCTACCTGCCTATGCCCTCTCAACTGAGGTTTCCAATTGGAAATTTCATGCATAATACTGCAATAAATCCCATAAGAGAAGGATTAGGCTCATCTTTGAAAAGGAAGCAAAACTAAACCAAGCCCGAGGTAGCTCTTACTGGGTGGTGTTCTCAGTCCTCCAACTGCAAGATACATTGAAGACAGGGAAAGAAGAAAAGGAGTTATTGATTTAAAGGTTTCTGCCACTACTGAAAGTGACTTTTTCTGCTTTCTGAATGCTATGACGACTTCATAAATGTGAACAAGTTTCTTTGTAGAATGCCCCAATGCCTGTGTATGTCATGGACACCTTGTCATTCTTCACTTCCTTGGACAATGGTATAGATACTATTTGTCCTCAATGGCTACTGCTTATGTAAACTAGGCAAAAACGACAAGGATAGACAGCCCTTACAAAAGACAGCCAACTCTCTATTCTTTGTGCCTTGCATTTTACAAATTAATTCAGCCATTTAAAACATAGCCTTGGTTTGATGTGTCCAGTCTCCTGAAAACTAACAAGTTCAAGGAATAGGCAGAAACTGCTTGATTTGCCTTTATATCCAGACAAAAACGCCATATGCAGAAAACCATACATAGGGGAACATGGAAATCTGCAGTCAGATAAAAATAATGTTAAAAAAATAGTTCAATTCAACAGGCAGATGGAATGGCTGGCGACCCATCCACCTCAAGTCCAGCTTCCCCTTCCGGAAGCAGAAATGAGCACTAGTCCTCTGTGGAAAGCAGAAGGGAAGTTGTCAGGATTTGTCTTTCCCCAGCTTTTTCCTGTCTTGAAAGGTTACTGGCTCCAACCCTGTCCTTTGAAAGAAACAGGAAATAACTTGAGCTTATTTTGTTTTTACTTGACCAAGAATCCCCTGACAGGGAAATTTTCTCTGAAGTCTGCCTGTGTATCTGGAGAGGGGGGTGGCTAGGCATGTTGCATGACTGCTGTGTGGTCAGAGATGGAAAGATATTTTGCTTTCAGAGTTGTTTAAGACTTGTTTCTTACTAGATGCAGGCCCTTGAAACAAAGGACCACAGCTCTGAATTTCAAAGGTAAGCAAAAACCCAACGCATGTCCCACAGGCAAAAGCTTTACACAGCCAAAAACGTAGCCTCAGCCTCCTAGCTGACAGTCTGACGAAAATCTCAGACCCCTTCATCAAAAGCATTTTTTCCTGAAACTGGGAACTATACTGGTAAAGTTTGCATGGACAATTTTTTTCTTTAAATCTACTCTTTTTACCTTGAAACACTACCACAGACTGCATCCCTACCCATTCTGGGAACATGAAGTAAGAGGTGTATGCACAGACTAGGGAATTTGGTGCTATCACAATTCAACGCAAGCAAACTTCAAGTAAAGTATTATGAAGTGTTTGATGGACTGGATGCCGACACCTCTTCAAACTATTAGCATTGTTCAGGTCCACTTTTGGGTCAGTCCATTTATTTGGATGGTCTCCTTTCTATTTTACTACCCCAACAAACCCACCTCAGCCCCGGCCTTGGGAAGTACATCTGACACCGCGGGAGCAGAAGGAAGCACTGAGAATACAATGCCACCACTGAATCCATCCTGGGTCACACCTGCCAAACCTCTCTGCACTTCTTACAGTAAGTCTGTACACTTCCATTTTTCTAAAGTATTGTTCTAAAATGATAAGCAGCTGCTGTAGGGAATGATGTGGAGCACATACCTTACCAAACCCACATACATACTCAACCAAATATGGTTGCTTCAACACCAAAGCAAAGGCGCCTGGTTTTTGGGGACCTGAAAACCCACAGCTCCCATCTGCCAAGAGTGATTAGCTCTCAGTGGAAGAGATCAAGTCTGGCTAGGTACCTACCTGCCTATTGTTTGGGATAGATGGGATGTCCAAAAGCTACAATAATACAAGAAAAAGGTTTTAAATCTTGCTCTAAGTATCAAGATTTTCTTTTTTTTAAATTAAGATTTTCTTTTTGAACCTGGGTCTGCAACAGCTGTCACTTAGGGAAAAATTCCTAAATAAGCATCCTCAAAGTGCTCCAGTCTCTTGCTAAGGGACTGGAAGTCTTTGTAGCATTTCACAGACTCTTTCTGATCTGTTTCATACCTCCAAGTCTATTTTCCTCTCGGATGTGATAGTTTCAGCAGCTCTTATTGATGGCAGTGCACAGGACCTCAGGGGTGATGCAGGAAGACTGGGCAGAGGACACAAGGTAGAGCCCATCCATCACCCAGGACCAATCTGCCAGATAAGGCAGCAAGTGGCTCCATCCTACCCCATTCATCTTGAGAAATGCTGCAACTAGTCTGAAAATCCCCTCAGTGCCTCCTGCATGCTTAAAAGATACAGAGGGAAGAAAACAAGACTGAAACTCTGGCTGAGGAGTGATAAGCTGGAAGCTCCGGGTTCAGATACACAGGCTGCTCTGGGACTAGCAGCTGTGCCAGCTGCGGGTCAGTCTGTTCACCTCCATGTGAGGTAATGTGAACCAGAGAGTTTTGAGAGAGGTAAACATAACTGAGTGGTTCACATAAGGTGATTTAATCATCACTGACCTGATATACAGACCTGCGCTGTAATTCCCATCTGATGCATCAGCTTCCACCCCAGCATTCACAGAGAGGTGATGACAGTATTTTATTTGTTCACAAGAGACCTCAAAAATCTACTGCTGAAGGTTTTATTTTACCATTATTTAACTTCAGAGCTGATACCACTCAAGTCCAGCTGTTTGGTGACACCTTGTTTATATATAGGTTTTACTGAAAGTGCTAGTACCTTGATTCTCTGCCATTCTCAGCCCAACTATGGCTATTTTAACTGCGGATCCCCTGGCAAACAGCAGTCCCTGGGTCACGGCAAGAAATTCCCAGTGCCATTTCAATTACGAATTAACCTTCTCTTCTCCACAAAGTCTTCTAAAGCCTCCATTGATGGCTCTTAAGTGACCCAAAAGATGTATTGTGCAAACTTTAAGCAAAATAAAAAAATATCCCAAAATACAAACAAAAAATTAAAAAAAAAAAAAAAAAAAAAAGATTTCAACTACTTCTGTGTGCGGGAAACAGACAGTTACACTTAACCACACACTTTGATGCCATCCGCTCTTAGAAGGTCAGGTTAAGCAAAGTGAAGGACAGAAAGGTTTATTAGCAAATCTGATCTACATTATCTTAGGATCTTAAATTCCACTCAACAACATCTGTACTGAGCACCAAACTTCTTGAAGGGGTGTCTAAAGCTCGTCCCTCTCCAAGGCCATTTGCCTTACAGTTATGAAACAATGTGCAGTCATACACATCACTGAGCAGTTTGTTGCTAAAAACACATGCCAAATTTTTCAGTTTATTTTAATCTGGCTTCAAAACAACTGCCAGTGGCTCTCATGACATCTTTCCCCAGTAAATTAAAACATGCTTCCTAGAGATAGGCCTGATACTTTCTTTTCATTTAAGTCTTTAAACAACCACACAAGCCTCCTCTCAAGCTCCTTCAGAGAAATTAAACCTCATTTTTAAACCAAACCAAGCCTTGGCTAGATGGATCTGTAGTTTGACCAAGTACAGCTGCTCCTATTTATTTATTTTATTAAAGTAAATAAAGTGCCCAAGGACACAGCTTTTACTAGTGTTAGACTGTACTGGGACTCAGAGGTGTTTGCTGGTGGTCTGCCATCAAAGTGGGACAGATGAAAATTCAGCGCTGCACAGAAGGCCTGGAATAAACTAGCCATTTCTCTCTTCAGAGCTTGCATCGAACATGTAACAGAAAATGTGTCTACTTGTTCCTCTAAAAAACCCAACAGCCTGCCCATAAAATTCACAAAGAGCATCTCATTCCCAAATCCTACTATGATTCAATTGCATTCTGCTCACCTAAAACCCGTATTTCACTTCCAAATTGAACCATACTTCCTAGCCTTAATGTTTGTTGACTGCTGCAATGCATCATTTGAATACATGCCATATTCCACCCCATAACATGCTCAATTTCACTGGTAGCTGAGAAAAACAGTCAGTCTGACATTATTCACGGGGGAATCCTTGTCAGAAAGTGCTGTACTGAGATAAAACCTTATCTTCTTTGGGTCTTGGGAACGCTAACGAAACAAAGCTTGGTACTGGGATCAGAAAGTACCTTACAGGTTGTGGTCTCTGATGTGGTAAAGCTGAGGGGTGTCTTATCTGTCTTATATGTCTGTTTGTTCAAATGGCAAATGCTCAGCCTGTATTTCTGGATTCTTAAAAGAGCAGATACTTAATTTGCTGGCATTAAAGAAATTCAAAGCTTTTTTAGAGGGGAAAAAAGCAAAGGTAAGAGAATCAAAGGCGGAGGGGGAGGAGAAGAGGAGATCTTTCAGTCTGCAGGGCCAGAGTGCTCACAGTGTTGAGGTGCAGTCATGGCTCAGCCACCTCATTTTCATTCATGCCTACATATATATTTGAATATAGCAAAAAAACCCCACATTAAAAAAACCAACCAAACAAAATACACCTCCTGTTACACATGCTTTTTGCTTCTGCTCATGCCCTTAGCATTGTCTACCTCTAGGACTTACTCTTCAGGACATCTTTTACATTTTAGATTATGTTTGCCATGTTTGAGCAAAAAAGTTTCCACACTGCAAACTGCCTTTTCAATAGCGAGTGCAATCACAGTCAATCAGCCCAATTTAACAGTAGCGGCAGGCAGGAGTCTAACAATGGCAACAAAATTGAGTCCACTTATCGCAGTGGTGAATTTCATTCTGCACATTCATCTCTATATCCTCTTTGACAGTACATTTTTATATGCTTACTCGAATAAATAAATAAATAGTACAACTACCACCAAAGGGAGGGTAAAGGAGTTATTGCAAGATTTTCCCCCCTTAACATGCATGTATGCATGGCTTTTGTTTTGCTCTTTTTAAGCCTAGCTCTCCCCACAGCACAACAGAGATGTATTTCGTTTTTCTCCACTGGAAAAGATCAGAGAAGAATTATCAGTAGTGAGACAGCCCTCATCAGAAAATAATGGAAGTTACACCACGCAGAATGAAAAGTATGTGGCTAGTTTCCTCATCATACTTGAGACATGAAAAGTCAGGCAGTGCCGGAAGCTTTTTCAGTGAGACATGGATGGAATTTCATATCACATTTTGATGGTCTCACTTCTGTTTTATCGCTCACCTGCTAGAAACCAAATATGTCGTTTGTACCTTGTACTGTGCTACATATGCAACACACATAAAAGAATGTGCGAGTCTGTCTCATGGTTTCTCCTGAATTAGTATCGTGTCACGTAAGACCTCAAAAAGTACCCGAATGCTCAGTTTTACTCTCACTACAGATCCGCAGCCTCCAGTCATCCTTTTGTGCGGCCAGCATCAGCACTGTGAATCAGCATGAAAAATAACACATTCCCTAGGAGGCATTTAGGAAACCAAAGACCCAACTTCCATCCATATGGACTCACTGAAGTGGCATTGCTGAGGTGAGGTTGAAGCGTAAATGAGTTTGAAGCCTGACTTTATTTGAAGCCTGATGGATACAACCTCTTGTCACTACAAAAAGCTCTGCGGATGAAGGGGGTGGTGGCTTTCGGGAAGGCTTTCAGGTCACTGTCGCCTCCTGAGCCAAAGCAGAATTAATTCTGGCCACTGCTGTGAGGAACATCAATGGCTGATACAGTCATGTAAAAAGAAAACCACATTAATGCTTCCCGTTCTCTTAAGAACTAACCTTAGCTACTCCTAATACATCTCTGGGGTGCCAAAGAAAAAGGGTCTTTCGTTGTTCCCTACTGCGTAATAACATCCCTCCAGCTGGGAAACTAACTTCCAAGCAGACATTTTCTTCTTGCCCTCTTGCTCCTCTTTCCCACATTTATCACCTCTTCCACTCCAAGCGCCTGTGCAGAGCACTCCCAGCTCAGTCCCTGCATTCCTTAAAGATATTATATTCATACATATACACACTACACAGAAAGGAAAGAGACACAGTAAGAGAATATCGTTTATTTCTAGAGAGATAAAAAGGAACAGTAATCGCCTTTAGCCAGCAGGGTATATAATAGTTGACCTCCTGCATCCTGCCTTTGATTTCCTTCTCATCGCAATCATCTTTTGTTGGCTAATTCCCAGCATTTTTCCCTCAGGCTGGCGGGTTGGCATGGATGGTTAGCAGCTGCCAGTATTTCTCCTCCCTGTCAGCTACGAGCCATACTAATGTTAGATGTCTGGCTCAGTCCCACCCAGGGTGCCACATGCCTTCGCTTTCCAACATACTCAGGTTTTGCCAGCCTTGAATCCAAATCAAGGTCCCGTCCTGCCTTTCTCCTTGCAAAGATTAACTGGGTGAGGGAGTTAACCCACGTCAACCAGAGAAGCAGATGACAGATTTCACAGGGCTAGACCTCGTGGGGAAACGGCAGGTTTCGCAGCAGCCGTCGGGAAGCAGTAAAGCAGTAAGAACGCAGAGAAATTCAGCCCGTGGTGTGTGCTAACATCTACTTTGAACATCATTCTCTTAATAGCAAAGAAAAGAGCTGTGCAGATAAACAAACAAAAAAGCTCCCCAAGCACATCCCACCCCCTCTTCTTAAAAGAGATGCTGCTTCCCTTTGCCCCTTGGAAGATTTGTAAGCCACAGACAACTCCGTTTAATCCTTTTGGAAGGCAACATTTCCAGCAGATAGTTCACTGCACTAAAAAAAGTCACCAGTAGCCACTCTTTGAAACCGATTCAAGAATTTTGAGGGTTACAGGTAGAACTAACCAGTCTACTTGAGAAGCAAGTTGGTTTTATAACAGAAAGGATAGAATTAGACCAGTGCTACAGAAAGCTAGGTCTGTTGCTTCAGACAACCTGCATTTAACTTCACCAGAGAGAAGGCATTTGGTGCTCTCATGGCTGGAATGACCAGGTGAAGTTGTTTTTAAATGTAAGCCCCAAAGTCAAAGAAACCCAAGCAAGGTCGGGAAAGTCATTTGTAAGCTGTAGTACTCTCATGCAACTGAGGCGTTTTATTTGTTGTTGCTGTTTCTGTCTTTTCACCATTTAACTGCAGCCTCAGCTTTTAGAAAACCAGGTGAATAAGGTGTGTGCACCAACGATGCTCCTCTGTCCAGCGCCCAGCTTTCAGCTTGCCCACACAGACTTGCTGAGCACTTCTATTAGCAAAGCCAGGCAGGTAGTAATAGCGAATAAAAAGCCTATTCGACAAAGCACTGGCTCCTTCTCAAGTAGAGTACCACTACAGCATGAATGACTCAATCATCTACTCGAGAGCTATTACTTGCAGCGATGAAGCAATGTTAATTGGGTAATGGCCTGCTGCCAGCTAATATTGGCATGACCTACAATACCCCTGGCTGACAGCCGTGTCTCTCTCTCCATCACACCTTTTTTTGTAATCTGGATGGGAAGTGGAAACCATTAAAAAAGCCTCATAAGTGCCATTTAACTTCTTATCATGAATTAAAAGCTTAATTAAGTGCCTTGTTAAAGGAAGGAAGACCAGTTTTCATGATTAAATAAAACAAAACAACAGTTAGGAGTATGGAGTGAATGAGTAACTTTACAGCTTAAAATTCAGCTCTTGGAAAATATTAATTTTGGGTCGCATTTAACAGCAGCTGCTAGAGGAAAACTGCACAATTGCTGAAAAATACCCTGGGTGAAAAGCAGGCAAGGTTCTTGTTGTTTACCAAAAACTGGAAATGAAGAGAAAAGCATAGAAGTTAAGAGCTAATGGGGTCCTTTTTTATTAGCTGTACACAGCTGACACACTCCATTCCTCTAACTCTGCTCTGAGGGCTGATACTTCACACACCACGGCCACATCTGAGCCCTTGTTATTACGTGGCTGTTTTTCCAAGCGCTTATCTACACGCTGAAATACATTGCTTTAACAAAAGGTGTAGTACGAAATCAAATTACCGAGGCTAGTACAAAAGGGTTTATGGAAACTCTTCAATCAGTGCAGAATTAGCTCCGTACTGACTTAGTTTAAGTTGATTAGGAAAAGGTTTGAACTGAGGCACATTAAGTCACGCTTGAACTGACCTGAAATGTCTAACATAAGGTTTAAAACCCTGTAAGTTCAACAAGTCTCAATTCTGTCTGTGTACAATGTCTCCCTATTGAAATGACTGGCATATCATAAAGACTGCTCTCACTTGTAATTGGATATAAACAAGAAATAATGTAAAAAACATCTGTTCACTGTTTAGCTAGACAACAGTTAACCATGTCTGGATGCCAGATTAACAAACAGACCCCAACATGCTATGAAGGAAAAAAAAAAATCTGCAATGCAGACTTCAGAGGCAGATTTACTGCTTTGAATAATCAAAAATAAGTTCTTTTATTTTGATGTTAAGCTCCCTCACACCAACATTACATGAGTGTAAAAGCTTTATATATAAAGCTTTATCCAGCTCCAACATCAAACCTTTGAGAAATAATAATAATAATGATAATGCCCTTTCTCCACAACTGCATACTTTAGCAGTTTTCAAACCACGCCAGAATTTAAAATGCAATGCTTGCATGGTTGACTTCAAAGTATCTTTGTTAATTGAGGAGCGATTGTCACCTTCGGAAAAGTTTTGAACTGTGAAGACTATTTAAAAAAGATTTTCAATCTCTGTTTTTCTAGAACAACTATATGCCAACATAAATTGTCCCTAAGCCTGAAAAAAAGTATTGGCTCAGGACATTAACTTTCAACTTTTGTTTGAAATTTTTCCACTGGAGGAATAACCCCCTACATGACAGATGAGGTCAGTTTTCGCAAATACCTTTAGAAAGAACTCATGGGCTGCCAGAGCTCTGCAGACCACGGACTAAAAACAATAGCCTTGAGAAGAACCATTAGCTTGTGAACTGAAGAAGACCCTGCTAACTTCTTTTAATGCAATATAACTAAGGTGGTTTTTCCCTGCTCTATCAGCTCTTAAAAACCAGGAGTGTTTCAGTTCCTTTCGTGGGGAGCTCCAACGCTTTTCTTTGTTGGAGGCATTTCCTATACCTACGCACAGGCACCTACCAAAGCGCCCAGCACTCTGAAGCAGAGCAACACCAGAAGCAGATGTGCACCTTAACCAAGGAATAAGTGAGAAATAATGAAGTACGTCAGGCAGCAATCTTTACCCCAAGTAACTAGCATTTGTGAGGAAATTATTTAACTGACCACCTCACATATATCTGTTCAAACAAAGTAACCACCGAGCAAATTAGATTCAATGCAGTTAACAACAATTAATTTGCATGTGGAAAATATCTGTACAAGTAAGCACTGGTAACTGTAGGTATCTTTTTTAATAGGCTAAGAGAGTTCTTTTCCAGGATGAGAAAGTTAAAGCCCTGGCACTCTGAAACTAAGAGAAGCATGTAGCAAAATAACAGTGGTGGTCTTCAGTGAATTGTGACAATTTCAGCGTACTGGGAAAAACCTTAAGAACTAGATTATTAATTGCTCCTGCAAATCTGTGGACTTCACTGGAGCTGTAACAGCAGCCAGTGTAACCCTAAGTCACTAAAACTTTTTGATCTTTCATTGAGATATATTCTAAAATGTAAAACTCCAATACTTCATTTATCCGAAGGGGATTCACTTAAATAGAAATCATAAATGGTTGGATTGGAGGAATTTTTTTTTACCTAGTATCTCATATAAAACACACAGAAAGACAAACCTTTGTGTTTTAAATCTTTAGTGTCATATGAACGTAGGACTGGGTCACCAAGTGCAGACCCATCATGATCTCTCCACCACCCTGCTCCTCCCACTGGCCTGTGGCTCAGCACCTCACCGCTGCTGTGATTAGAAATCTGCTAATATCCAATCTGCTTTTACTAAAAGCCAGTTGAAACCAATCAATGCTTGTGTCAACACTGTCTTTTAATATTAAAGAGAAACTCCTCCCCTCAGCTGTTTCATCTCCTCTGCCTACACAGAGCTGTAGCACGCCACAGTTGTCATGCCAGCAGTATGAACCTGCCATGGTCTTGTCGTCTTCTCCTTTAGACCAGGCTCCTTCTTCTGAACCTCTCAGTCACTCTTGTATATGCTTATTTGAATTTCAGTTATTTTTCTTTATCTAACAGGACCTGAATCACAGATGGAGGTCTCACCAGCTTTGCAGAAAGTGCCGATACTCTCCTGCCTCTTCGTACCTGTACACCCCTGGGCATGTTCGTCACCTCTCTGCTCCCACCCTTACTTCGCGGTGCAAAAGCTATGCAACACTGACTGAGACTCGATTCTTCCACTGGAAATTATTAGTGGACACTGCAGAATCATAGTGCGCATCCTAGCGCGTCCTCTGCATTATCTCTAACTCCTATGCAAAATGTCTGGGTTGAAATTTCTTCATGAGTAATGTTCAGTGTCAAGACTCATGAAGTCACACCTGGTGACCTACTTCTTCTAATGCTCTCCAACTTGTGCCATGACAACATCATGACACCGCTGAAGTCTCTGGAGAGCTAAACTGGAGGGGGAAAAACGGTGTGTGATACTTCAGGACCTGTCATCATTTAAAAACACACTGTGCTTCTTCATGGGCATTAAGCAAATGATGGTGAAAAACCCTCTGTATGCCAGAGTATCTTCCCACTGAGTGACTGCTGTCCCGTGCCCTGGGTACATCGCCACCCTTCTCGTGTCGCCTGTCCCAGCCAGAGACACCGGGCAGGCAGGGCTGAGGCGGTGGGTGATGGCAGCCCTGGCCAGCAGGCACACATCTCCCCTCTGTGGGCAGCAAAGCCACCAGCATGCCCTACGGTAGCTGCGCTGTCACGGCCGTATGGCTGTGAGGAAATTACAGTGGGGGTGGAAGCCAGCCAGTGAGATTTTGTGGTAAAATAAAGTAAACTTTCCAGTGAGGTATGTATTTTCTACGTCCCTTGGCTTCCTGCTGTGGGAGCCACGCTGCACAAGAAAAACCCTGTTTTTTGGCAGACCGTGTTCATGGTTTCTCGGTGGAAAACACGCGGCTCGAAGCAGTTAAATCCTAAACTCATCATGAGGGGAGGCGAGAGGAAGCAAGACTGAATGAGGTGCAGGAGTGGGGAAAGAGGAGGACAAGGATATGAGCTGCCAGAGAGGGCTGGACAGCAATGAGACTCCCAACAACATGACAGCTCAAATGATTTTTCAACAATAACCTGCCGTCCAGCAGCCGAATCACCCCTTTCAAATTTCCTGTCTGGAAGAGCAGAAGAATATCAAGGTCCCGATAATGCCCTGAACGAGGCTACGGTAATTAAATGTTTGGGTACTACTCCCTTGGCGGTGGTGAGAAAGGCGAGCTGAAGCATCTTAAAGCTCTGCTTCCACAACTGTTAGGAGTTACCGCTGGTGAGGAAGGGTGGTGTGAACATGTCCATCCTTCAGTATTCGCAACCCACCCGAACACAAAAACCACATCGAGAGCCATGCCAGGGTAGGCACCGACACCCATGCCACGCTCCCCCGGCCACCTTAGTGGACCACGGACGTCTTCCTCACCACATGGGATGGAGGGGGCTCATGTTTACAGCGGGGGCACGGTGAGATACTGTACCTCTTCCGGCAGGCTGACCACCAGGTCATTTTCCGTCTGCCCTACCAAGGCCTGCAAGAAGTACTCGCTGCAGGCAGCCAGCACAGCCCGGTGGGCGCGGAACTCCTTCCCCTCCACGATCAGCGTCACGTCACAGAGAATGTCCTGCTTCCGCTGGTCATTTAAGCAGAGGAGAATATTGGTACAGTGCACCGTTGACTCATACACATACATGGGGGAGTCAGTCTTCTCATCCACAGACATGCCGTTCACACCCTGCAGGGGAGAAGGGAGGAAGAAAACACAAACAAGGCGGTGAGGAGCAATGCGGCTGCTGGGTGAATGTGGCGCGGTGGGATGCTGCCCAATTTCTGGATACCCTGGGACCACGGCCAAGCAGCCCATTAATTCTTAAATCTGAGCAACTTGCTCAGAAAAGGTATGGGGAAGGGTGTTCGTTGCCACTGGCTTTCACTCCACCGTGCTTCAATTACCTAACCCCCCCTTGACTTGCCCCCCTCAAAACGGAAATAGAGTTTAGATGGACTTCAAAGTACTTTCCTTCAACCACCTACTACGCATCTACGATTTTCAATTTAGTAGAGACAATAACATGGGGACATGGGAAATTTTAGAAGATTTTAGCAAAAAAAGCAAGAGTGACTGTTGGGTCTTCTAATAGTGAAAAAAGGGCTTTGTGCTTGCTTCTGTTATTTTCAGATTAAGGGAAAAAACCCTCAAAACCCCAGCCCATTCTCCAGCGGACAGGCAGCGCTGCGCATTTACACTATGACCTCCGCTCAAGTGAAAGGCAAGGTGGAACTGTACCCGATGCAGACAAGCCACTAACTACAGCGACCTCATCTCTCAATCAGAATTAGAGCTATTTTAAGCCTTAAGAGGGAGAGAAAGATGTTTAGTGGCTTAGAAGAAATCCATTTCCAGGTATGACTAAAGCAACGCACCTTCATCAGCAGTTTAATGTCATTTACAGAAAAGAGCAGTTTCTGAATTCCAGACTCACAGACCCAAGAAAATCCCCCAACCCACATGGATGTCCAGCCCTGGCTGGCAGGGCAGCGCATGGGTGCTGGGGCCACCACTCCTGCCTGCAGGTAAGTCTCCCCCTCCTGACAGCAGAGCAGAGGTTGGAACGATGAAAGACACCTGTTACAACTGTCTGAGCTAGGAAGTTCCCTGCCTGCTCTTCTGCAATTTCTGCAACCAGCATCGTCTTTGAACACAGGAATCGGACTTGAGGTGCTGGTGGTGGGTCAGCTTCCCCCAACACCCAACACTGCATGACCCCCCTTTGCACTTGGACACATTGAAGTAATTCTTCTCTTACCCAAAACTTTCTGCCCAGCACCAGACTGAATCCTCTTTGTGTTATTTTCCCATTTCAGTTCTCCACATAGAAAACGAAAAGCCTTTGCCGTGTCTGAACACACTATGTACCCCAAAACAAACCGAACACACTTGTTTTAAGGCTTATATGGGAAAAACTATTACTTGTATGTATTCTATCTGCTACTGAAAGGAAAGTCATGCAAACACACCAACTTCAAGTATTTTAAGGAATTATTTTTCCAAACAACAACCGCCTTCTGAGAGAGAAGATTCAGAGGCATACAGGGCTAAGGGCGGCAGACAGGGGTATTTTGGTATAATACTGCTGCACTGCAAATATCTAACCACTGCAGAAAGTGGAAGCAAAATTCCTCCTCTGCTACTTTTTAGTGTGGTTCTTTGCAGCTTTTTCCTTTGTTAGTACAATATACAGGTACACATGTAGACACAACATGACTCCAAACTATTTCTCTTGCCATGCATTCAAACCAGGGTACCATTTTCCTACGGTGTCATTCAAAAGATACTAATAATCTAGACAAAAATGGACTTAAGAGGACCTGCTTGTTACTTGTACAAGTAAGTACTTGTAAGTATTTACTAGACTCCTCAAAAATACCTCCATCTTCTCACCCTTATAGGAGTATTTTTAAGCTAGTGGCTATGATTCTTTTTACAAAATAGGTGGTTTTGCCAACATTACAAAACTATAATATTACTGGAATTCTTAATGGGATGCTTACAGCTTCTCTTTTACTGGTATTTTCAGTATTTACTGCTGACTCATGCTACGCTTCTCAGTACCCAGCTGAAATGCCTACATGAACAGAAAAAAAACAACCAACCAACCCAGTATCCATTAGCCATTCACTGACTTCTCTAGAGAGAAGATACAAACCTGCTTATCGATCTGTGCACAGGTAAGGGAGGGAGACACTGTGGGGTTTTTTATGCTACCAGTTGGATTTCTTAATCAGGAGAAAATTCATTCTCCTCCCCCCCGCCAATTGAGACTAACGAGAAGAACTGACAGCAATCATTTTATTAGCACTACGGTAAGGTAAAAGAGAAAATGATACTTAGTTCATCCCACTCATAGCTTTCTGTGTAACTGAACTCTGATGCTAACGATAGCGTTATAATGATGTTCTAAGTGGTCACTCTTGCGTGCTATGAAATTCAAGAGTTTACAAGAACAATCTAGTGGGAAAACCTGAGAGTTGCAAATGACAATGCAAAGGGGAAAGCGTTCATTTTTTTTTTCTTTTTTCCCAGGCATGTCTTATGCCTATAATGTCTCAGATGATGAAAAAATGTACAAGAAACCTGAAACCTGGCAGGTAATGAACAGAACATCAATTATATTTTCAGTGCCTTTTTTTAAAAAAAACCAAAAAACACTGTTTGCCTGAAATTGCAATCCTTTTTTACAGTAATAATGTAATTTGTGTGAATCAAACCCTGAATTACTTGGTTACTAATTAGTAATTTCTCACTTTTTAACTACAGCTCTCATCAAGTGTATTTTTTTTAAAAATTCATTGCATGCCCTGTGAAGTGTGGAAAATACCACGGTGTATTTCCCCGCTGGCGAGCGAGCCTGCCTTCTATGCTAGGAAACCTGACCGGTGGAGTACTGAGATGCTGGGGCTGTAAATCGCACCCTCTGCTCCAGTGGATCCCTAGCTATGCTCCTGGGAAGGCCCTCCACCCAGCTGCTTATATCGCCATGCTTTCCCAAGGCTCCAGCAGTCTTTAGCTACTGTTGCAACTCCAGGGACTTCCCGAAAGCGGATCCATGCCGTGCCCCTTCCCGCAGCCGCTGAGAGCCAGTGTGGATGCCCTGGCCGGTGGCTGCAATCTCAGCCCGACACAGACTTCCCCTGGCCGTGCCCCTGGACGCTCCAGGAAGCACCCCGAGCCCTGCATTGCGCACAGGGAAGCTGGGGCTGGGCTATGATTCAGGACCACCTATTTATCAGCTTTTAATGTTTCAACACAACTGATTTATGGTCTTCCCTTTTCCACGATCTGCCATCGACTGAATGACCTCCAGGCACGAGGTGTTTCCTCTCCAAGAGGGCTTTATCCTGCAGGACAGGAGCAAGATGGTGAAACCCTGCACTGGGAAGTATATTGTTCATTTTCACAGGGAAAGGGTTTAGAGTGCAAAGAGAAAAGGTCACCATAGGACTTTGGCATGTAGTAGAAAGAAAATTAGCAGAATTCAACATTTATTTTTTTCCTCTCCTCAGAAGAGGAAAGCAGGGATTGGGTATTAACTCTGAACTCTGAGGCAAGCTGGGCTGGAAGTCTTTTGTACAGTGTTAATTCAAAATGCATAATTTTTTGCTGAATTCAGTATTATGCTGAGTTTGCAGAACCTTCTTCATGGAAATCATTGTTACACATTTGGTATTTCTTCAAACCGAAGAGAGAATGTCTTAGCAAGCCTTTCTCTGGCTCAAAAGAACATGCTGTGCATTTGTTTGCATATAGGCCACCATACTGCCAGAAAAAGCCTCTTTGAAGCAAAAGTTTCCAGAAACTGGCACGAACTATTGTGGGCAAGGAAAGCACCATTGAAATCTCGCCAAAAAACGTTGCTGGTAAAGGCCAGCAACTGCAGTGAAGTGAACTGGAACGCTGCTTACATGGTCCTTCCACAGCAACGGGTGGGAGATCCCACTGAGCCCTTCTGCATGGGCAGCATGGAGGAGGCACGCGAAACATCAGGAGACCAAAAAAATTGCTCATGGAACATCCAAATCACTTTGGTTTGCAGCACGTCGTCTTTACTGGCTGGCACTTGCCCAAAACTCTCCAGGAACTCATGAACACACTGCCTGAGCTGCTACCAAAAATACATTACCTATCATGAAAAAACAGCTCCTGTCTCACAAGACTAGAGGGCGGGCAATGTGGCATCTTGTTTTCAAAGTGAAACATTAGGGGAGAGAAAATCTTATCAAGACAGACCAGAAAGTCCTGCATCAGAACTGGGTTAATTACGTGAAAAGGTAAATCTCGATTGTGGCAGAGCTACAGAGCACTTAACCAGGCAAATTATCATCGTGACAAAGCAGCATGGCTTCTGCAAGGGGAAGTCATGTCTCTGATGGGCTCTATTAGAATTCCTGAAGTGTGTCAAATTAGCAGTAAGGAACACTGGTACGTGTAATTAGTGTTGACTTTCAGAAATCCTTTGACAAAACCTTTACAAAGGGCTGCTAGAGAAGCTCGGTTGTCGTAAGGTAAGAAGTTGCATCAGACTGGAAATCACTTAGGCTAAACTATATTCAACAGAGAAGGGATGCAGGGGCAATTTTCAGCAGGTTAACAGTGAAATTCCTCCAGAAATTAAACCGCAGCAGTACCGGCAGCTCACATCTGCCTATGGCCACGCCATGCAACACGCCTGAGCTTGGCTGATCTCTGAAGCTAAAGCAGGGTTGGGCACACTTAGTACTTGGATGGGAGACTGCCTGGGCGTACCGGGGTGCTAACAGCAGCCTGCCACTACCTACAGCGAGGTCATTGAGAAGATGGAGCCAGACAACGGGAGCAATTTGAAACAACAGAGGTTTAGACTAGACATAAGAAAAAACTGAGGAACACGTTGCCCAGAGAGGTTGTGTCATCTCCATTCTTGGAGGTTTTCAAGACCAGACTGGATATAGCACTGAGCAACCTCCTCTGATCTCAGAGCTGACCTGCTTTGAGCAGGAGGTTGTGCTAGGAACCTCCTGAGGTCCTTTCCAACATGAATTATCTGATGATCCCTATACTGACTAGTGACCACAGACCATGACGGGGAGACTGAAATTGATAAAATTACTTCAAATGTCAAAGGTAATAGGGATTGTTGGGATTTTCAAAAAGACTCAATATAAAAAAGAACTAGACACTAACAAGTTGACACACTAAATCCAGGGCACTCTATTATACACAAGTGGCAATTAGAAGAAAAAAAAAAAAAGAAGGTTGAGGTTGGAGAGGAACTCTAGATATTGTCTAGTCCAGCCTCCCTGCTCAACGCAGGGTGACCTAAGGCAGGCTGCTCAGGATCATGTGCAGTTGGGTTTTGAATCTCTTCAAAGATGGAGACCCCATACCATCTCTGGACAACCTGTTGCAGTGTTTGGCCACTATCACAGTAAAACAGGAACTCATTGACCTGGAATCTCAATTCCAATTTGGAGTCTCTCATGAAAAAGACAGACTGGAGACAGAGAGACTGTCATCACTTAGAGATAGATTTTAGAGAGAGGGAAGTATTTTAATAAGGAGATATATTTTCTAGTTACTTCCGGTGTAGTACACTGTTGCGCAGTGTCTGCATCTGATTACCGATGTTGAAACAGGGAGAAAAGAAATCCTCAGGAGAACAACGAAAAAGATTATCAGCAAGGAAAGAGAAAAAACGCTCCTCAACATGTATGATCAATTCGATAAACACTATACAAATAATACAAAATAAAAAGGTCAAACCAGCACTGCTATTTATTGTTTCTAATGTTGCAAATAGGAGAGGACACTCAAGTAAAAGACGCGAGACAAACGCAAAATTTGTAAGAAGAGCTGTGATTCCTGACCATAGAAACAAACTGAAGTTGTACCTCGTACTCATAGGAAGATGCTTGTTTTGTTTTTCCTGAGAGATTTCCCAGTCACTGTAATAACCCATATGTACAACTGACCGCTGCTCGATGTTACTGGGCAAAGAACTCACTGGATTTGTAAAAGGATTAGTCACTCCTAATAAAAATATCCAGGGCCACATTACTCAGGGTACAAGTTTGCACGGGATGAATATTCACATGCTCCAGCACACTGGCCAACAACAAATGCCTGGGCAGAGGAACGCGCGCGTATTATCCGTCTTTCCTGACCTACTAACCACTGTCTCAGAAACAAATTTGACGGGTGTCAACACAGACGAAAACCTAAATCTTCCACTTCGAGAGAGCAATAGACACGCTGCCCTGCGCTCCCCTCTCTCGAACAGGCACGGAAGTTGCATGGGACCAAGCTGTTGAGGGCCAGTAGTAGAAAACATCCGTCCAGAGACTACACGTGGTGGGCATCCCTGACACCAGGGCCTCCCGCTCCCACTGACTCCAGTGGAGTGGTGGGTTTTGGACATGAGAAGCCATCAGATGTTAAGCTCAACAGATAAAAGGTGCACAAACTGCAGTGGAAGCGTCTTTGTAGCGTCTCCATGGCAAAACACCAGCGAGGAAGGGGATGGCGGAAAAAAGGGGCCTAAAGGCATCGTCTCAGCCCATGAGACAAAAGCTCACTTGTATTCCAGGAGGTGTAAGCAGGACACCAGATCTACAACAGTGCACAGAGGACTCCCAACAACTTCACAGTAAAGGCCTGAAAACGTTTATCAGTATCTCCTCATTATGCCTGTAATGCTACATTTTAGTACGGAAGCCAACAGATAACACTGTGTGATTTCTCATTTAGGAATCGCAGTACCTGACCTGGTGTAAAATGAACCACAGGTTTTGCTTGGAAGCATAAGCCAGAGCTTGCATTATATCCTGCTACACAAGGTGACTCCTGGTATTCTCCTGGTCGTGTTAAGAGAGGATCAATACTGAGCTGGGGTTATTTTTAGTTCCAGTTCACATTCTTCCAGTCAGCTCCACTAACAGTTAAAAAAAGACATTTAGGAATACCTTGAAGTGGTCAGCTTGAATGCATCTAAGGCTCTTTGGTCAGAGGTAGCTGGAGACTCTGCACCGCAGATTTGCATGTAAACATCTGACAGTATTTCTGTTTAATAGGATGCAGAGAGTGTGAAAAAATACTCTTTTGTTCTGAGGTTTTCTATTATTTTTTTCCCTTAACAATTTAGCAAAAGGTACTAGGAAAAAAATGGGGAGAATGATGATAAAATAATGAAAAAGTTGAGAGGAACTCGTACTTCTGACAAATGGCAGCACATCAGACTTGACAGTTTTCAGGGATAAACATGCACTGTTTTTAAGTGGCAAGTGGGAGGAAAATAATTTTCCAGGCTTCCTTCCCCATCTCCTAATATTTTTTTTTATGAAAAGAGTTGTTCTGTGTAATCAACACTTTGGTTTTAAAGAAATTTATCAATAACTGACACTTCAGAGCTCCTAAAATGACCATCCTTATAATTGGTTATTACGATCTCTCAATTATAGCTATAACAACAAAGGATATGATTATATTGTCACTGCTTTCCTTTAAAAAGAAACTATTGAAAGGCCTAATGATTAATTCACCATTTTTGAGAGCTCACTGTAATGACAGAAGACTATATACAAAGGTCTCTTCAGTGAGCCCATTATTCAATTAATAAATGCTGAATACCGAGCAGTCATAGTCATATGAAACTCCCAAGAATTGTGTGAATTTTTAACCAATTAATTATCAATTACAACATCATAAAACACCAGCACAAAAATAGAAATAATGAAATTTAATTATACATTATTCTTCTTAGTTGCTGCAAATACTATACAAGACTGATTTTGATTAATAATTCATACAGCAATAAAGTATCAGGAAAGATAATTATACTGTGCCACAATTCTCACATTGATTTCTGTAATTACAGATTACAACAGTGTTAGCAATTTAAAAAGGTTAGGGAGCAGTAGTAATTTGCTATGTCATCCTCAGCAATATTAATGTCGTCTTCTCTGAGCACCCTAGATAATTGAAAATAGACTAACAGGCCACCAGGCTACACGGGCTTGCCTCCTGCCAAACATACTGTGGGTGCCAGGGCCACTAGCAAGAACGTCTTCAGAAATGAGCTTTTCACATTGTTCAAGCAACTTCTGCTGTAAAGCAGACGATACATGGCCAAGCAGAAAAGACATTGTAGAGCATTCTTGGCCGGCAGCTGTAGGCACGTGTTGCTGCTGATAGCGATGGCTGGTGCTTCTGACCCTACCACCTCAAAGCAAAACCTTCATTTAACCACGAGTGCGAAGCGGGATAGCTAAGAGAAAGTCAAGAAAGGATTTAACCATGGGCCCTCTACAGAGAGAGGTCTGGTTGGGCACACAGCAGGGCCCTACAGACATTTGGTAACTCTCCTAAAGGCAAGAATTTACATTACAAGCGTTCACGGCCCAGGGAGCACCCTCTGAATTGCTAAAAGGCTGCATGCGTTTCAAGGGCCACAAACTCGTCCCTGATGAACTACACCATGGGCAGTGAGCAGAAGCATCAGTGCCTGGGCTGGCTGCAGAGCTGGGCTATGAGCCTTGTTTCTGTATGGCAAGCTTCACACGCTCTGGAAGTAGAGACAAGAATACTGGACATTCGTTCCTTAGCTTAAACCGACAGGAATGGGGATGCGTCCTCCAGACTGTGGAACAGCTGCTTTTGCACAGCCTATACGTTGTCACAGCACAGAGGCTTTGATGTAGGAATTAAGTCCCATTGCAAAAGTCACTTACTGACTTTGTTATACTGGACCGAGACCCTACTGCACAACTAGACAGAGACCAGGGAAAAAAAAAGAGGGACTGTGATCCTGCAGACCTTTAAACAGAACTGCTGAATATAATTTTTGTCTGTAGCATTTTGGTTACTTACAATGATTTCACTATTGGCAGATTGCACACACGAACAGAAATGTACTACAGCTTCATTTCTGCAACGGATCTTGTTTTTTGTTTGTTTGTTTTAAATTAGTGTCAGGATGCCCATAGTCTCCATGATGAATGTTTATTTAAACCCCAGGTGTCTACTCGAAAGAAACTGTGCTTCAGGTTGCTCAGAGATTGGTACCATAAGGAGGCAGGGATTCCCAGTGGAGGCTGCTTTGAAGAGTCCAAATAGATTTATGTTCCACATGCAGACAAAACCCATTTCTTGACTTCAGAGGGTTGTGTTATTGCTTTTTGAGAGAGTAACCCAGCTGAACAAGGTAATGATAGCTCGCAGTCTTTAGGGACTGTAGTTAACATGCAAATAATGTTTACACACAGTACATGCATTGACATATGCATTCTATACAGGCCTACTAGGCAAAGTATACACGTACATCTTTTTATGACTCGGGAAAAATTACATAATTATACTACTAATTGTCCTACACTCAATAAGGCAGGCTTAGTTTAACATGCATTTTCAACGTTCTTTAAATATAAATGGCGATGCCTTCAGGAGAGAGACATAGTAGATGAGGTGGGGAAGACATAGTGTGGGTAGGAAAAGAGAAGGAACAATAGAAGAACTGTCCTCTATCCTTATTTTTCAGAAGCCACTCAACTGACATATATGTACACGGAAAGTGAGAAACACAGGAGAACTCTTCCCCGATAAAGTCTCTTCTCATAGCTTTCACATTGCTCTTTACAGTAGCTGGCTACAGTGGAGGGGACTGGAACCAAGTCTGCTACTCAAAATAGCTTATTCAAAGCAGAATGGGGAATGCCCAACACTGAAACAGTGCCAGGAAACCACCAAGCAAAACAAACAACATACTATGTTTTTCTGAAGTGGTCAAAGGCTTCAGAACCTTGGGGAAAAGACACAACCTTTTGGGTTACTCTTGGGTAAACTGGATTGCCAGATTAAAGAATCAGAGAGGGAAAAATGAACCAATGATTTGTTTTTATCTTGCTGTACAGCTTGGTGAGCTCTCTAAAACGGTTTAAGGTCTCCATATAAATGGAGGCTGGAGATTCTGGCAAGGACCCACCAGATTTAGGTCCTGCCTTCCTTGCTTTAAATTAGTATTTTGGGGCTTTTGTTGAGGAGTGATATAGTGATATGGTTTTCCTCTTTTCCCTAAACTTTTAAATAATTTATGGGCGTATGTGCACGTGTATGTATATGTAATTTGCACTGTGATGCCATCTGAGATGATGAAATTGTTGAAGCATAAATGGTTGGTCAAGTATCCAAGTATCCAGGCCACTTGCCTGTATGACAATACTTTGGGATAGTAAAAAATATGTTTCTCTGTTTGAAGTCTCTTTTGTTAATACAACTATGAGAACAAAGGCCAGGCTGGTATTAAGCCAATACCACCAGTGTTTGGAAGCTACAAATTATGAACAATGGTGCTGTTCTGCTCCTTTTAGCAGCCTTTTCATGTGAAAGATCATGCCAACAAGTTATCTGAGTAAAAGCTATTCATTTCCCTTATGCTTTATTCTCAAGGAAGCCCAGCCTTTAAAAACTCCGGTAGAGTTCAGTGCTGAAGCTCTGTAGTTGAATTTTTTGCTTGCTATCAAATGAGCATTTTTTGTGATTTTTTTTCCAGAGCAGAACAAAAACATCTCTCTCAGAATTACTGGTTAATTTTCTCCTCCCTTCTCAAGCTGTACTAATTACTGCTTTTCCAGCCTATTTGCAGAACTGGTGGAAGAAGTTCTGTCTGCATGGGAGGGTACGGCCAAAACCACTACTAACATCTTCAACTACTCAAATTGTAGAGGTTGCAAAAACGACAAAAGCCCATTTTCTCCTGTCATACTACATAGTCGTTATGGGAAAAATCTGATCTCTTTTTTTTTCCTGTAAAATGCAAGCTCTTCATCTTTGCTGCAAGTTAGCAGGTGTTCAGAATATCCTTCATGTTTCCTTGGGACACAAACTGGCATGTCCTTTGGAACACGTCTGTTGTGATTAATGTGTGAAGAGCAGGAACGCATGCAGTAGGTCACTGGGTTAAATTTGGGGCAGAATTTTGTAGGGTATAACTTTGCACCTTCTCCTCTTGGGAAAGAATACAGGTGTCGCCTTCTCCTTGGAGATTGGGCCACTATCTGTGCAGCATTTTCCACAAACAAATGTATACCAACAATAATGTTCTCCTTTGACAATGTATGTGCTGAAGGAAAAACATTTCCTTATGGTTAAACCACAGATTTTTACTAATCTAAAAATAAATTAATAAATAAATAAATTCTAGTGACTGCTGCATTAGGATCCACAGATTTACAGGTCTGAACCTTGGAAGGCCTATAAATACATGCAAAACCCAATTTTCACATGTTTTTCTAACTGTTAAATGATCAGAAGGTCACTGAAATGACTATTTAGAAACTCTCAGGGCAAGTGCCAAGGGGATACCTGGATTACGCCAAGGGATTCTGACAGTGTTTTTGATCCTGCAAGGATCTGAGAATTGCCATTTCTTTATCGGAAGGTTTAAGCAAGAGTTGAGAGTATTCTCACCATTCTCAGAGTCTGGCACATGCCTAGATTCCTATTTAAAGGTCCCTTTATCCATGGACTGGCCCTTATTCTGGAACTAAACTGCCTTTCCTGTTGCAGACAATAAATCATCCCTCAGCGAAAGGTGCATGGAAAGCAATGGTTTCTGCTGCCAACACCTACCAGGCTACAGCCGGAGCAAGTGGAGAGGATGTGAGACAGAAACGGGCATTTTGACTAAGTGCAACCGCAGCCTAAAGGACCCCAGAAAGAAAAGATTTGATGCATTTGGGTCCTGGTTCTGAGGGGTAAGTACAGCTAACATAGCATCTGCACCTATGGTTTCTTAGAGGACTGCAAAGACAGCAGAAGGCAAAGACAAGCTTTCCTTCTCCTGTAAGATCCAGAGGAGCTTATGAAAGCTTCTTTGCCACGGTAAAGAACAAGGGATTAAAGCTGCAAATGCTGCTATAAGAAGAACTTGGATTTTATCTCTGTTTGAGGATACTTACGTTATTTGTTGAGCTCTTCATGCAGCTTTTTGAAGTTTGTTTGGTTTCTTTGCCCCCACAGAACTACAATGTACTCAACACACTTTAAGCTGCAAAAGCCATCAAATAAAATCAGATAGGAGATTAACACGCAAACCCCAAAACTAAGCCACACTTTATCCCAGGGAAACAGAGTGGCTTGATTATTTCTGTTTGAATTAGCGCACTCTGTCATGGGAATTTTAATCTCAGGGCATTCCTTTTACGGTTCACAAACCTGAAAGGCAGAAAGGACCACCTAATCTGGCCTCCCAAAGGCAATATCAACAGTTGCCTTTATCACACAGACTTGCAATCCTGACAGAGCAAAAAAACCCAGCGGTTTGTTTGACAAGCTCTCTCTTCAACTGTTACTGGAATTATCTATACCTTTAGCCCCCAAGTTCTTTCTCGACAGATCCTGAAATAGCTGTTCCGCTATTTTACCCTGGACTGACGTCAAGCTAAACCAGCCTTCAGTTCCTCGGGACATCCCTTTTATCTTTTTGAAATATTGGAAATACAGTTGGCAGCCCGCCAATTTTCTAGAATTTCCCATTTCCCAAGATTTATTATAAATTAACAGAGCTTTTCAGCTACCTCCGTTAAGATTCCTGGATGTAAAAGTTACTAGGATGTGAAAATGTTTAATTTCAACCACTCCTGCCTGTATCGGATCCTCCTTTGCTATAAGTAGCAAACTTTCTCTTCTTTCCACATCACCGCAGAGGATGGACACATCCTCTTCCACCGTTTCAAATACAAAAACCACCTAGGGAACATTTCTGCCTTTTCTATTTTCCCTTTTTTGATATTCGATTAATTAATGTTTTATCATGACTTCTATTTCTTCATTTAACCAGAATGGCTTCTCATTAGAGTAACATTTTTTGTTATTGATGGCAGTGTAAAATCATAATTTTGAGCAGCTGGCAGAATATTCTTCAACAATTCCCAGTGCTTTCAACGCTTTTTACTTTAAATGTAATGTTATGCCAACACAACAGGTTCTAACTTCGGAAAACATCTTTTTCAGTTCTGAGTACAGTGCATGCATAAATTTATAATCTCCTGGTAGGTGGTGTACTCTGCTTGCACAAGGTCACCGTATGGGATTTGAGGTCTCGTGATTCACATTATTTAAGACTGTCCACAAATAATAGCGTTTGACAAACTGCTTCCCTTCTTGCTTCATTTTCTCACACAACAAGTTGTAAACCTTTATTTTCCAGTCCGTTTTTAAGAGAACCACTCCCACTGAAACTGTTTTGGATTCCTGCTCATGTGCCACTCTCTCCAATGCCTCACTCTCTCCAATGCCTCTCCTGTAATACTAACAACTAAAAAGTCAAACAATGTGATTCTTGTATAGACTTACATATACTAAAAGCACCATAAGGCTGGTTTATGTGGTTGGGTATTCACTGATGACACTCTCTCCCTCTATGGTTAGTTTACAGCCCCCGTTTGCTCATTTGTCTTCAAGGGGAATGTAGTATTGGTAGAAGAAGAAAGGCCACCAAAACCAGACCTTCCCCGCAGTCTCTGCAGACCATAGCTTGGAGAGCCACAAAATCCCAGGCCATTCTCCGCCCTCAGCAGTGTGGTGACTGCAACCCACCACTACCTTCTGCCTTCCCTCTCCTTTCACACGGGTACAGGTGCTCCAGGACACCTGACTGTACCATATCTGAGGGCAACATAAAACAAGTCAGTGAGGACCTTGTCCCCATGGTGGCAATCACCATTGCCACACTACCTTCAGGACCATGGCAGGTTTGCTCAGGGCTGTGTTTCAGGCAGCTGTGACCTATGGAAACTCTGCCTGGCTGATGAAATGTACCCCATACCTACAGTCTGGACAATCTTTAAGAGATATTTGATGTACAAGCAAATGCTTCTTTTCTGAGAAGAAAAAAGTCTGTGTGCTTTTTCTGATGTGAATTGAGAAGTTATATTCTCCATAGATCTTGAAGACATGCAATTAAAGACTGTCAAATTTGCATGCACACAAGATCCAGTTGAAGGCTGAGCAGGTGATGTTGTAACATTTCTCGCTTGACTTGACACCTTATAGTCTTTTAACAACTTCTATGCATAATTTCCTTACCTTAAACAAACTTAAGGTGCCATTGTGTAACCTGACCCTCGAGCCCACGCCGGTCAGGAGCAGGGCGGGAACCATGACATTTTCTGCTTCCCAAGTGGTGCTGGCTGACCATGGCTGGTCTGCAACATCACAACCGAGCAGTCCACAACACCACACCAAATACGGATGGAGCGAGCAGAGCGCAGCTCTGCAGGTCCCCCTGGTCTGTCAGAAACCAGATTTCTGAGGCAGCATTAAGCACAAGCCGTCAGCTCCCTGGGCTTTCTTTTACAAAGTTTCTGGCTGGTCAGATGGATTTCCATGGGAATAGCAACAGCAATGACTGCACCTGTGGCCCCAAACCCAGTCTCCAGCTGAGATCTCATGTCTTTGCTCCACAGCATGGGGGCACCAGAGCTTTAGAAGAGCTCAAAAAAATGCTGAACACTGGAAAATCAACACATAATTTCAAGCTTTATTTTCCTATTTACTTCCCCCTCAGCTGAAACACTTTGGTGGTGGTTTTCCAACTACAGACTGAGAGAACATCACAGCAAGAAAACTGTGACCCTGTGCACCTGAAGTCTGGCAAACCTACTGTGGTTCAAAATAAGGCTTTGTAGAGAGAAATGACAAGATACAAGGCAGGCAGTCCTACTTCTGGTGCACGTGTAGAGTAAGAAGCATTGGAAGGTCTACATGCAACAGGACTTAGCTGGCACATTCCAGCACTTATTTGGCAACGTATTGAGTGCCTTTAATCCATGTCCTTTAATAAGATTTGAGATCCCCTGCAACAAGCAGGATCAAGCCATAAAAGCATGAAGACAAGGAGATTAAACTACAGATTAATAATTATACAGTATAAACAATCTGGGATTAAAAAAACTTCTTTCGCTCCATTGGAGACTGACATGTTTATGTGTAAAGTGGGGAATCTATAAAGCTCATTGATTAGTATTTCAAACGAAACTAATCTAAAAGCATTACTAATTATTAACTAAAATATGTAATACAAATAATGCACTAGGAAACAATCAATACTTCCCAGAGCTTGCAACCCCCTACAGCAATTTTTGTGCTAAAAAGGGGACCAGCCTAGATAGCAAACTCTAGTGCTTGCCAGGGAGTTTGTCTCTCGTATACATGTAAAAGAGAACAGTCTGCAATGCAAAAGCAAGCATACTTTCTTCTTACTTCTTCCCCCTCAACTTCTGCCTACCCTAACTGTACCTAACCTATATTGCAGGCTGCAATAAAAAATAAATAATAATAATTAAAAAATCACTCCACAAATCTTCTAACTAAATCAATGTACTATGTTTCTTGGACTGTCAGAAGATTGCAAATATTGTTATGCAGGGCCCAATCCAGTCTTTTTAGACAAACTTGACCACATAGTGACATAGCTTCATGGAAGGAAGAGACAATTTTCCACTATCAGACTAAATCAAGATTATGCCATTAGCACAATTCAAGTCTTGTAGAAATAGGCTCAGTTAATTTATATCCATCAGAAGTCAAGATCAGGTGATATACAGATATCAGGTAATCTGTATATCTACAGATTCAGGCCATTACTTCAAGAACTGAAGTCCTAGTACGACACAGTTTTGTTATATGGCCAAAGGAATGTTAAAATGCTTTAAAAAATACTTGTTGCAGATACTTGAGGTTTTTTAAATACTTGTGGTTTTTTTTTTTTTTTAAATTCTTGTTTTCTGCAGGAAGCAGAAAAGAGTGGGCAAGCGGCAGAGAGGTGTTGCACTGCCCAGAACAGAGAGGGGAACAACTGCCAAGGAGCTTGAAAGAGCAGTGGGAATGGAGGTGACACTGAGAAAAACGTTGCTGGAAATTGTCCTTTCCTCCATTGAGAGGTGGGAATGCTTTTTCAGTTGGAGGTGAGGGGAGGGAAAGTCGCAGGCACTCAGAGAAGTAAACAGGGAGAAGTGTCAGAGCGGAGAAGAGATGAGAGGGGAGAGGTAATTGCTGGTGAGAAGCTGGAGAGTGGGTGAGGACACAGTGCCAAGAGACAATAATCCAGCTGATTAGAGAATTAGGTACAAGAGATGTTAAGCGAAAGGCAGAGAGCAGAAGAGGCTACGGAGGTGGCAAGAAGAGCCTGAGCTTAAAATAAAACTGTCAAGCAGTCCAAATGCACCAGTCATACGCTTCCCCTCTGCCTGCCCCCTCTCTCCATCGCATCGGTGGAGACCGACTACCTTACAGCAGGGAGCAAACAAAAATCCAGCCACCCTCAGGCTGATCCTGGAGGAGCAACAGAATAGGAAAGAGGGGAAATAAAAGCTGGCTGACAATAGCTGCCCGTGGATAAAAAGGAGGCTTTTAGCACAGCTGTGCCGCTATATTCGATTTACGTGGGCTTCTTCATGCAAAACAGAGGCACAGCAGTGCAAATGGCTTTCTAAAGAAAGCATTGTGAACAGAAACTCCTGCACATTAGAAAGAGAGAAAGGAAATGCTGATGTCCTGGGCCATGCCAGGATGCATATGGAGCTGGGGATCCTGACTCAGGCGGCCAGCACAAAGGCGCTTGCATCGCGCCATCCCCATAGAAGGCAGCGCTACGCCCAGCGGCGTGAGGACTGATGTACACAAAGCCACAAGCGCTTTCTTAGGTGGCTTATTATTTTGAGTTTGAGCTTGACATTCCCTTGTAATGAAAAGGCTCGCCTCCTCAGGAAAATGACTACCAAATACTGTAAAAATCCTGTTCTTTGTGACAAAGAAGTCCACTTCCAAATTAAGAAACAAAACACAGTAGCCCTGATTGCACACTACACATTTTTGCAAATGTTCTTTTCTAGTAGCAAGTAATTAATCTTGTGTTAGAGCCTGAAAAGTCCCTACTAGTTTTTGAACTTGCAGACAGCTGGAAAATGCCTACTTAGGCTAGTGTGCACATCTTTGAGTAATTCCTACTTGCTAATTACTCTTCCAGAAGCTGCCAACAGCTATTCTAACATTTTGCTAACTAGGGAGGGATATCACATCACATTATCATGTATCAAGTGAATTAACAACAGGATGCTGGTGAAGCAATGGGATAAAAATCAGGTAGTTGAGAATGAAATTAAAGCTAATCGATTTGCACAGTAAAAATTCCGTGGTACGTAAACAGCGTTTCAGAACAAAGGGGAACAAAAATCAAAAGTGAAACCAGCATTTGCAGAAGTTGTCAGAGTAGATTCCTTCTGTTGATGATAGATGAGATGAGACTGAAGCCCGGGACCCCTTGCAAATGCAACTTTCTAGCACTCCACCAACCCACTGCAACCAGAGCAATATTCACCTCTGCAACACAACAGACATGATTCAAACTGGCAAGCCCTTGCATGTAAAAGCACGATTGTTTCCCCTGCTCGGCAAGGCTTCTGCAATATTAATCGCAGCGGCCCAGAGGGAATTCCACCTTGCGATGTGCAGAAAGCTCGCCGGTGCTCCTGCACAGCAGAGCAGACCCCCCCCATGGCTGAAGGGGCACCCAAGGGCACCAACCGGGTGCTGTTGGAGAAACCCCCTCAAGATGGAGCTGCTGGCGGCACAGGCATCCTGTGCAGCCCTTGGGCCTGTGTGGGAGGTAGGGGGAGGCAGCCTGGAGGGAAATCAAAGAGGTACCTTTATATATGTGCGTGCACATTAACTGCAGCGAGCTAACGCAGGATTCGCAATAGCAACGTCTGCTCTGAAAATGGCAAAGGCAAGTTATTATCAGGACGAACGTCCTTATGCAGCATCTCAGGGGAGGCTCTGGCCATCTTCAATCAAAAGTCTTTTTCTTGGAATGCTGTTAAGCTGTGGTCATCAATCCTATTTAAGGGAAGGGAAAAAAGGCTTCGTATCACTGCTTTCCCTCCTTACTCAAGGTGACATAAAATACCAACACATTAGCACAGGCGAAAGAAACGGGAGCCTGGCTGATAACGGCCACGCTCACGTATTTATTAAGCAGCCCAGGGAAGGAGGCACCAGGCACAGAAGACAACTACATAGCTTGTTCATTGAATGCCTGCAGCAGCAGCTTCCTGCTACTGAGAGGTTTCCTTGAAATCCCTCCACAAATGCTCTGCAACCAAAGTGTAAAAGCAACCACTTGCCTTGCTTTGATTGCCCACTTGAACTTTTTGAGAAGGCTGCATGTATTTACCATTGATCTACAGTACTGCGTCGCCAACTGACTTGTGGCGGAAAGACTGCAAAACCTGACTGTGGTACTTACGCGATCCACACACTGCTTTGCCTCCACGCCTCAAAAGGGCATGTAGGGAGATATGGCCATAACCCCATGTACCAGCGGGCCGTGGGGGTACAGGCAAACCACCTGATTTAGGAGATTGTGCTGCCACTGCCAGGCCTGTAGGTAAGGGCGAGATGATTACCTTGACTTCTTGGCTACTCATCCAGATTGGTAAAATCAGTTAAAGGACAAGGCGATTTTCCTGATCGTTATGGCCTAGACAGAAGCTGGAATTTGGCCCATGTTGGTTATTCAAATGCTTCACTACTGGGCACTGCTACAGGGTTTAGCATCGCTGCCTTCATTATCTCTCAGTGGCCTCGTCTTGTCTGTGCTGTGTATACACAAGCACTCACAGACCATGAGACTCACAATGAACTCTTGTAATACCGGCTGTCAGCAGCTGACTCAAGAGTCAGGAAAAACATGCTTCGGCAAGAGGTTGTGTCTATAAATATGGCAAAACTAATTATCCCAAGAAGGGTTCCCCTTCCTCTTAAAATTAGCAGTGTATACAGTTGGATATCTCAATGTAAACACATCGCTCTGAATTTCACCAGCTTCACTATGAAGCACTGTTGCACTGCTATGGAAGGAAAAGTACGACTCCTCCATGAAGTCTCTACTGTAACAGATACAAAATCTGACATGTGAAACATTTTATTGTAGTGTTTTTAAAAGAATGAAATGAGAGAGAAAAATAATAAAGCCTAAAACCAGCAACACACCAAAGGTTACAAGCATAATGTTAAACAAGCATCTCTATGAGAAATGGAGAAGATAGCTGAAGCCCCTCCTGTGATCAAGCCAGTGGGCAAGCTCCAATGAAGAGTCCAGGAGAGAAAAGGGGCAGGTAGTCGTACGAGAGGACAAGGGAGCCGATGCCATCCTGGGTTCAAGAACAGGAAGGCTTTCCAGAAAAACTGCTCTGGGAAGTTTAAGTAATCATCTGTAAAATACAGGGCAAGAAAGAGCCTCAGGACCAGCCAGACCTGGGGACTATGTAAGCCACATCTTGCAAGCTAGAAGAGCTCAGAAAAATCCTTGCTAGGGCATGCTGTTGTTTTCTTTTTCTTTTTTTGGCAGTTTTGCTTTATTATTTCAAACCTGGTTTTAAGTAAATATTTCTTTAATCCTTAAAGGTACCCTTAAATCTCACCTAGTTGCCCAGTTTTGCAGAGACAAAAGCAGAGTACTGCATTCACTCAAGTATGGTTGCCCCTCAAACTGGTGAATGGAACGTCTCCTGCAGCGCCCAGTGGTGCTGCACAACTCAGCAGTAGCACAAGGACAATGAGATGCATACACCCTCATATTTAATGAAGGAGCCTGTACGAAAGAGGTGTCTTCCAGGGACCACTGCTAGACTGGAGAGCCCTTTAGCATGCAACAGGAGGGTGGAAAGAAAGGCTGAATGAATCATGAGTGAGCAAAAAAGGTTGTGGTACACCCCCATACTTTTCCATTTCAGCTCTGTAAAGTTCAGCTACGTCCAGGTGATGCTACTGGAACCACTACCCAGAGAAGAGAGAAGCAAGCAAGTCTGAATCAACCAGATTCTGTCTAAGAATTGAGCAAAATCCCGCAGCACAACAGAGGACAGAGAAGTTGTCATCCATGACACAGGAATAACAAAGAAAGGTGAGTCTGGCAACCTTATCCCGAGCAAAGTAATAATCAGGCAAGCTTCATCCAGCACAGTCGCTGTGAGAAAAGGTCAGGAAAAACACAGCCAGATTTCCGAGCAGAAAATCCACTCATCTCCCAAACCCCCTCCTATGTCCTTAGATCCAAACGCACTGCCAGCTTCTGCACAGGGAGTCTGCCCTGGAGCACCATGGGAGCGGGGTAGGGGACATGACAAGTGCCATAGGCCAATCTTTGCAGTAAAGGAGCAACTACTGCTTAACCAATGCAAAATGACAGCCTCAAATGCTCGCGCAACAGCGAAGCATCAGCAAAAGCCAAATGGGAGATGAACAGAAACATGCTCTCGCATCCAGAGCCATCTGTCCCTCTTCGCTCATTCTTGTTGTTTTACAAATTGACCTACTGTTCCAAATCCCAGATTTTCAGAAATAGCACTGGCTGAAGGTATTACCAGGAAAAACGATCAGCGTCAGCTAACCAATGTAACTGAAGAATTCTTTCCAGGAGGCTGAGGCAGCGATGACAGAAGATGGAAAACCAAAATCCCAGAGAGGAGGAAGCGCGGGCCACTCGGATACATAGGCAAGAAGCAGCAGGACCAACGTTTGACAGCGCAAGTGATATTCTCTTCTGCTGAAAGCAGGTGAGAAATTTAACAAAGACCATTCCTGTTTTCTGCTACAAACGGTGCGTTTCAGAGGACAAACAACCATCCTTTCTCTGCTCTCCAGACTGGCCTCGGAATAAAGGAGACCAGAAAACCCAGGAGATTCCTAAAATCTATTACTGTACCAAATAAACAGCTAGTATTCTCCCATGAACTGAAAAGTCCTTCAACTATTCCCAAACAATTACTGCCTCCCCACCCTGTACAAAGATAAATTTCCTCTCCAAGGTAATTTTTAATATCAAAGGTAGGCCTGGTAATGGCAACCCTGTTAATTTAATATCCTCAGAGACCTTTACCATCTCTCCCTGTTGAGGTTTTCCCCAAAGCACCCATCCTCATTGTTTTTCAGTCTTTTGAGCCCTCAATTTCCTATTAGATCAGCATGTCTTCAATGGCCTGACTAGTTTTATTGTGTGCTTTTATCGGTGGTAAGTGAATAACCCCCTTGCAAGGCTTTCGGGGGGGATTTCCTCCCAGCACTGCCAAAGGAGCCACAACTTGCCGTGTGTCATCCCCCACCTTGGTGCTCCCTCTCCCTTTGAAATGGGGAAAAAGGAAAACTAGGAAACGCAACAGATGGTCTGAAATCCTCTTCCTGTGAAAACCATCGCTACGGCAGCTAGCTTAGGCAATATTTCAAATATTTCCGCATGTGCCAACAGTGGTATCCATGACTAGGGAAGATGAGGAGACTGCTTATGAAACTCCCCCATAGGCATACTGTTTGCAACAGCCTAGTCTTCTTGTTGAAGGCTCTCTTCTTTTCCCTGCTCTAAATCCAATGAGAAAACTAATCTTCTCCAGATTTAAAGCTGACAGGTGGTACATGTATAATTAAAGATGACCTAACAGAGAATGCTCTCATTTCTGGCATATTATCAGACACTTAAGCAAAGCAATTATCAGTAGGCAATCTTTTCTGTCAACAGAGATTGGATGAAACGTTTTGCCAGTCAGGAAGATACTGTAACAATGATACACATGTATTTGCAAATAATCCAGCAATATAACACAGACTTAAATCTCTCTTACCTCAGAGAAATGTCTTCACCTATGGAGGACTACAGTAACCTCTTCTCACATTCCCATGTTCCCCTGTGCTATTTCCATGGACTCGCAGTACATACTACATAGACTCCACCTTGCTCCTACTCATGTCAACTTCTTCCTTCAACCCATCTTCACTCCCTACAAGTCCTGCCATTCCTCCCCACCTAGTCTTACTGTCCTTTCTAGCTCCCGCATCCCTCACACCTGTACTAGCTGGTAGATGGTTGATCTGTGCTCCAGGAAACCTTGTCCTCCTGCTTCCCCCCCCCCCCCCAAAAGCAAGCAAAACCCCAGAAAACTTGTCTCCCTTCTTTCTTACTCAAAAGCAAACAAAATCCCAATTCCTCCAACAAAACCTAACCAAGCCTCCCCCAAACACCCTCTTCTTCACCTGCAGGTAGCAGCCACCTGCAGCATGTCAGGCGTTGGGTGCCACATTGCTGTCTTTTTCTCCTCATTACAGCTCTTGCGACATGAACATCCGCGGGGAGGAATTATGGACCGCACACATCACGACAGACTGTGCCTGTTGTGAACAACCATGTCTTACTCACTCATCGTGGACCATACCTTTCCTCTGGGAGCTGTGAAGGTGGAAGAGGTGAGTGGCCTTGCTGTCCCCAGCTCATAGAGGGGGCAAGCGCAAGAGAAGATCAGTCGGGAATTTTATGTGGAATCAACCCAAAAGTCAATGCTAGAACTAGGAACATCTTCCCTGCTTTTTGGTTGAACAAGCAGATGGCACTGCCTCCCAAAATAGCAATGTCACCCATGCAGTTTGAAAGAGGCAGAAACTTTTTAACCTAAACTCTTAAAATGCTTCCTTCAAGCAGTGTTTTGCAATGAATCCAGAAAGTGTTCTGTGCCTTTTTTTTTTCTCCTAAGAAGGGATTTTTGAAAAAGGATCTTTTGGGGAAGAAAAACAGGGAGAACAAAAAATAGTTAGGAGAAGGGAAGCCTAAAAAGGTGAGTGGTTTTCTTAATTTTGAGGAAATTAGGATTGTGAGAAGTATTATAAACCGCAATTACATACACACACACGGGACTGCACTTTACCTTACGAAAGAGCTGCTCTTAGGGTATAAAATTGCTTTAATATTGCACTAAGACAAGTGTTTAAAAAAAAAATGGCTTATGATAATGGATTTTCAAAGCAAAAGTAAAGCTGCTTTTCCCTGAGAATAGGGCTTTAGAGAAGGGAAACTTCACAATGCCAGTGGTGTGCATTTTGCTGCATTTCACAAGATCTCTCATTATTTAAATTCCGATGTATTTATGTCATACATGGATAAATGATCTTATTGTTCAGAACATGTCTTTATATGAACATCTCTGCTGTTAGAACTAGCGTTATTTTGCTTTTTTTTCCCCCTCTCCTTACCAAGTCAGAACAAAAGTCTCTTTTACTGCAGTTTTGGGAACTTCATGCAAATGGTAGTTTTTACACATCAATCGTCAGTTTAATAACACTAATGATAAGAGGGGAATTAACGGTAATGGGCTGACTTTTTGGCAAGCAAATCAGAGTTTATAGAGAAGTTTCTGCTATGTCAAACTTTATAGCCCTGTGTTATCAAAGGCACTAGCAGTGAGAATTAAGATTAAACCACTGACTCGTTAGCAAGCTGGGCTTACTGAACCACAACTTTCCTGCACAAAGATTGATTATTTAGAAATCCATTGTACAAGATAGGAAGGGATAGCGATACTCTTCTGGGACAGCAGGGAGCCATTTACACAACAAAATACATTTGCCAGGGGATACAGATCTGACTGAGCAGGCTCAATATCTCTCTCAGTTAAAGCAATACTAGTTAGTCTCTCAGTCTTCCCTAAGGCGTAGAGTTCGGTCATTCCTTCTCCTCCCCTACCCCACTCTTGCAATCACAGTACTTTGCAGCATTTGAAGTCCAGTCTTGCATCCATCGCTCCCATGAGTGACCCTGGTGACTTCACAGGTGCTGGTTATAGGCATTCGTGCCGCAGGACCAGCGTGGGAAGAGGAAAGCAGCATCATATGGGATATGGGTAGCTAGGGCAGCAAGAACAAATGGGTCTTCTGTGGATTGATGGATGACTACAAAGAGCCACATTTAAAAAACATGGCTCGATCATGACCACAGGAATGACACTGAATATAAGAAAAAGCATTTGCTTTCCCAACATGCAAAAAAAAAAAAGTTGTGTCAAAATGCCAGCTTTTGACACAAAATACCACAGAAGTGAGCGATAGCACGTTTTTAATAATACTACAAACAAGTGTTTAAGCAGGCATAGGTCTAAGGACAAACGTTATATCTTTTACATCTTAACTCCCCTTTTTATCCAGACAGACAGACACAGTCCTACACCCTGGGCCACTCCAGCTGACTTCTAATGCGGGAAGTATAGATACAAATTACACTTTGCTTCCTCCCACTCATCTTTGGCTATGATCAGGACCCGCTAATAAATTGCTCTACTATTGAATCCCATCCCACGTAGGGCATCTTCTTTTCCACAGATGCCTCACTGCTTTTTCACACTGCCTGTAGGTTTGATGCTATGGTTTCCAGCTATGGGCTGTAAGGACTGAATCCTGCATCCTGAGGAGGACAGGCCATTTCCATGGAAGCATTTGAACCGCAGCCTTCCCAGAGTCAGTACCCTTCAGTTTGGCCATATTTCCTGGTTAATGCCCCCACAACTTGAAACGGTATTTCCAGGTGAAGAAGCCTATGCTAAGGACTGCTAATTTAACTGTGCTGCATGTCCACCCTCCTGCCATGTGTGGGCTTTGCTGAGAATCAAGTTTTGGAGAGGAGAAACGAAGCCTGCTACCTTATCATTATTTACAGCATGCACTTTCAGTGATGCTTTTCATGAGTAGGCAAGTGGAAAAATATGTTTTTAAGCAATACAAAGTCTGCTGAAGTTTTACAAGAAGCCCCAAGGCAGGCAGGGCTTATTATGCGCCGCAGGAATGAAACGTAGCATCTTCGGGGAGAAGCCATTTTATTGTTGAGCAGCAGTTTGGGAGAACTGTGGGAGCTGGGCTGTCTCACCCACAAGCAAACTAGGAAATGACAGGAGCTTGTAGGTGTTGTCTGCGAGTAAGGTCAGAGTCAGAGAAGCAGTTAAACCCTCTCTCTGAGGTACTGCCCCTCTGAGGGTGGATGTAATAGGTCATTACAGAGAAAAAAAGGCGAGGAATAACTATTCCACTCAACATCATCACTGTGGCTGGGGGAAGCAAGGTGGCATTAGCAGTGGGTTTGGGTGGGAAATGAGCAAAACAGTGTGAGGAACACATATGTATGATGCGCCAGTGCATGCATGCTAAAAGGGACGAAGTCTCGGGATTTTTGCTGCACTGTCAGCATGACATCATGCTCCTAGCCACGCGCATCACGGGCCTCGCCATGCTGTCGGAGTGCCTCTAAATGAGACCATAAAGTTTGTGTCCTGTGATCTGCTGCTGTTCACCACAATCCAGCCCCAGACACTGCTAGTGAGAACAGTAACAACCTTCCTCTCCCCACAAACCTATGCTAGAATTACCCCATAACCAAAATCCAGCCCCAAAAGCAAGCTCTCAGCCAAATGAAGCAATGCCTACAGATCACTGCTTGAGCTGGGAACACGCGACTACATTTTTCCCAAGTCTGAACGAGTCCCAATTCCTACTGAAAGAATGGGAGCTGTGCGTGCTCAGCCTTTTGCTGCAGGCTGGTATCCACTCCGACACCATCTCAAAAAATCCTATTCCTTCATCAATACATTTGTAATTCAACCAAAAACATTTAAAAAAGCATCTGAAGAGCTTTGCATGGTAAACATCAGAAAAACACCGCTTTCCAACCCTGCAGCCAGTTGTTCTATAATATCTTCTGCTTTGTGCTGACAACCTTTTTTCCCTCCAATCATTCAGACACAATGCCTTCAGGTCTGTCTAAGTAATGTAATTTACTGGAGTGGAATTCCCTTGATACCTTCTGCAGCACTCAGTGACAGTATCATTTATACTCTACACTGTCATGCCATGACACTGATACATTGGCTTTCATCCCTCATTCAGCGCAGAGGGTGCAATTTCACCTTCCATTGTGCCCTTTTGCAGACTGCGCGTACAAATTCCCTCCATTCATTCCTAATTACAAACCTCTGCTGAAATACTCTCATTAGATTTATATTTCCCACTCCAAAGTGTCAATCTTATTTGAAAATTCCAATTTTCTGGAAGAGTCATCCATTAGCAGCAACCTCCAAAGCATTCCTTAACCGAGTGCATTAAAAGTGAAGCTGGCAGAGCAGAGACACACTTAAAATACACCATTACGGCAAATCTCCATTGCTAATGTTTTTGCGTTATTTGAGCAATGCAATAAGGAGCCTGCGACTGGCCAGCTCTGTTCCTCCAGCAAGCGACAGGTGTAAGCCAGCAGTCAACTGCTATGTCCGGCTCTGCTCCCATCGTGAGGCTGCACCACATCCCTAAGCATCTGCTGTTCCCCCCGGGTGCGTGGGAGGGGATCGCCGGCTGACCGGGATCTGCCGCCACCGTCTCACAGGACCTCCTGTACATCACAAGGAGCAGCAACAGCCGAGGTGGCTGTTTAAAGGACTCCAGAAATTGAGAGCCATAGAAAGAGTTTACGACAACTGTAAAAATGCCTGAGTGCAGCTTGTTTGCTGTGGGAAAGTTAAAAAAAACCAAGCTGGGGGTTTCCCGAGGTAGCAGATCTTCTGCTATGCAACCCAACAGGTTGTTAGAGCTCTTCAGCTAAAAATCTCAACCACATTGCTTCGGTCACTTACACTATCCTAATTTAGAAGGCACATGCAGGACTGTTCCATTCGGACTGTGTACAGAAAACACAACTCCACAGACTCCACGGAGCAGCTCTGCAAGTGGTTAAAAGAATCAAAAAGAGATCCGTCTACCTCTTCAAGAGAAAGGTAAACACCTTAAAAACCTCAACACCATACAAGGGAAAAAATGAAGAGCCCGGCAGCGGGTACTGGTAGTTACACAACGCGTCCTATGTGCCATCTCTAAAAATAGCCCGTGCGGCGATACCCCTGGAAAAGACCAGCGTGTCTCATCCAGCTGGAAAGCGCGGCAGTGGTGAGCGGCGCGTGAGTGCCAGTGCCGCATGACGCACTCTCTCCTGCCGTTATCTTCAAAGCCACTGGGTTTGAACTCATCTGCATCGGGCGCAGCAGTGGTGGTGGTGGTGGTGGTGGGGGGGAGAGAAAAAAACCACCTCTACATCTGTACCGAAAAGGGAAAATTCCACAGAAAAAAAGACAACAAACATTTATGCCGCTTGTCAGCATCTGGTCACCTACAGGACTGAGACATACAGGCGATTATAACAGATGTAATTCCCTGCAGCAACTACCGTGGCGGAAACTAATTATTGCTGAAGTTTTGCCTGTTCCCACCTGCAATATTTAAAACCTTGATTACTGCATTAGCTCTCTTGCCTTTCGTACTTTGTTTCAAGGCAGGAGCCGGTCCAACGGGCGCGCACAGATGTAAAAGCAGAAACGTGCCTTTCAGCAAAAAAGCAAAAGTAAGGCAGCAACGACAGCCACTGAGCTCTCCTAAGAAGAGGGGGAGGGTTACACCAAGCTAATTTAAAGGGATTTCATATTGCATAATAAAAGACTCACCGCCGACAGCATGGCTATTCCATGGAACAAGCGCGTGTGCCTCTAAGTGCCCCCAGCACCCCACATCCTCTGTGCCACGCGGCGTTACTCAGAGCAAAACCTATTGTCTTACGCAGCCTGATTCTCAAGACCAACACCTCTGCTACGCTGCCAAGCCTGGAAAACCTGGAAAGGTCATGAAGCGACAAGAAAGCAGTGAAGCTCAAGCTGCCACGCAGCAGAAAGCAAGTTTTCAGCCTCTACCTTTGGTTCTGCAGCTCCTGGATAGATGCTCTCTCTACTCATCCATCGCAAGAATGACATCAAACTGAGAAGCTTGACATGCACAGGCACACTCATTCTCTGGAAATGCCACGGCTATTTAATGAGTGAAGGTGGGACAGCACCAAACCTTACACCATGAAGTTACGAATTTCCCTGCACATGCTGAAATCTCCAATGTTTCTCTTGGCCATGACCTGACATGTCAATTAATGTAGTCAGAACAGATTTAGTAGCTCACGATACTGCAACTAACTTAGCGCATTCCCAACTGGTGCAACTACCTGGAAAAGCTACCGAGACAGCGTATTTCAATACTGTCACCCTAAAAACCAAACCAAAAGGATTTTATGTGCCAAAAGTTAACCGATAATTTGTTTCTTGATGCTCAGCAGACTTGTATAGATTTTTTTTTTCTTTTTCTTTGCCAGAAGATGAAGTTCTGGATCAACAGTTCAAGCTACACCAGTGAAGTTTTGGAGGGCTGATTTTAAAGATAATTCAGTCCTCTCCAAAGCCGCTTTTTCCAGAGAGCAGAACAATTCTGCTTCCAAAACTCTTTCATCACCACCTCTTACTTATGCACTTAAGCCTAACTCCTTCTTTTTTTTTTTTAAACAAGAAGTTGATGAATTAACATAGCTAGACCACACCACAAGTAAACTCTGCCTCTCCTTCCAACACAGACCCATTTAAGCCTGGGACTCACCAGACAGAGCCGAAGCTGCAGGCAAGCCAGTCATCAGAGCTACGAGAAGGATTATGCTTGCTCTACAAATTCTGAAGCATTTGAATCTTATTTTTAGTTGTACACAAAGGGCAATAAATGGAAAATCTTATTGTAACCACCACTTTTTCATGGCCACCCACACTTCCAACACCTACAGCAAAAGTATATAAATGCAAAAACCCCAGAACTCATGGCTCATCTGAACAAGGGATGCAAAGTAGCTGATTGCTGTTACTTTTTTTCCAGTTTGTATTTAGAGTGCCATTATATTCTGGTTAAACTTCAAGGGCAGCTATTTGCATGCAGTATATCTACTGTCAGGGATCCTGCTGGATTTTCATACATTTAATTAATTGTTTTCTCTCGTAACCTGGTAGAGGCTTCTCTAAGTTAGCTGACCACTGACCGATTTTCAAAGGATGAAATGGAGGAGCTGCCTCTCCCTAACTCTCAGTTTCTCCCCCCACTGCCCAAACTACTGAGGTACAAGGAGTTAATGCTTCACTTACCTGTGAGAAATTATGCCGAATACTCTACCCAGAAACTGGTAATTAAAAAAAAAGTCCCTTTACACTCATAATAGTAGAAGAACTTCAAACAAATTGCTGTCAAGGATGATTTCATTGTGTTTAAATCCACTTTACTTCAAGTCGCTTTGCAAATTACTCTTTAATTTTATACCTAAAACTCCCATGTCTGCTACAACGCCAGTTTACCCTCCTGTCTGTCCTATGCCTGATTCTTTCCATTTACCGAAAGCAACACAAGCATGAACCGAATTATCATCTGAAAACCTGCAGAAAGCTAACCCAATTAGCTGAGTAAAAAAGAAATAAAGAAAAAAGGTCTGTCTTAAGACCAGACTCAACAAGAGTATAGGTGATGCCTTGTCTGGGGGTGGGGAAAGGACAGTCAACAATCTCATGTCATTAATTACCTTGCTGTCTCTGAAAATGCAAGTTATTATAGCCAGAAAAGCATCCACTACAACACTTTTACTTCTCAACTCTTTGCAAATCATAACAGGAAACACGTCCCGTAAGCTAGCAATCAATATTTAACAAAATAATTTCAGACAAAGTGCCAACTCTGGAAAAATGTACCTTTACCTGCACTCGCCCATTAATTGTCCACTAGACCCAATGGCCCATCGCCTTCCCGCAGCCCCCGGCAAGCCGAGCGCAGAGCTGGCCGCTCTCAACGCACGCCGCTGCAATCAGGTGTGTGCTTTTCTGGCGAGGATTTAGGTCGCAGGACCTGTGTGCTGAATGCTGCAGAAGCGCGGGTATCTAAGTATTATGAAAATAAATGGGTCATACACCACTGAGCTAACAACCACACCACCCCCAAGCCCAGTGCTGAATGACTGTGCAGGGCTCTGCCAGAGGGAGAGGATAGGGTGAACCAGCAGTGAAAACAAAACTGATGTGGTGAGATGGATTTTACTTTTCACTGGTTTGGGTTACAGAGAAAGTTGATCTCACTGTCACCATCTCTCAGCCTTTTCTTAAAAAAAAAAATAAAAAATAAAGCAACACATGGGCAGGTAAGCCGTCCTGGGGAGACAGGCTGGCATCTCACCCCCCCGACCCTGGTAAGGGGAAGTGCCGCTGGCCCCGGGAGGAGGGAGGGCTGTGACTCAGTCCCTCGGGCTGACACACACACGCAGCCGGGCTGTCACCTGCCGCAGCGAAAAATAAAAAGTCCTCGCCACAACACGGCAGCCACGTGGGAAATGCCGAGTAAACAGATCAATGACACCGCGCACCCACGCAGCCCGTCACACCGCTGGGGTGATGAACAAACAAACCTGTGGTCAATGGTAGCAAAGGGGAGAGGTGTCAGAATAATTCGATTTCATACCGCGTGCTATACTGCAACAAACACCACCGTCCTCCTCCATCGTACCAGCTAAATGCAGCTAAACACAAGCAGGTTTCTCCTCCTGGCCGTACGGCCTGCGGTCACTGCGTGTCCCCAGATGGGGATGCCTCCGGCATGGCATTCTCGGTCAGAAACATCCAGAGAGGGATGTCAGCTCACCGCCTACACGTGTGTGCACGCGCAGTCGCTGTGCGTGAAGCTACACCAGCACTTTTCAGACCATACGGAAAATATTTGTCTGATACATATTTTATGTTTTTTTATAAATTATATATTTTATACATAACACGTATATATAAATATATATTTTTATTTATACACACACACACACATATATATAAATATAACAGATATATTTAATATAACAGATATATTTGTAGCAAACAGTTATCAAAGCCATCCCCGGCCACCCAGGCTGGGGGTGCAGCCTGCCTCGGGCACAGAGGCACTGATGGTGCTGAGGAGCACCTGATCACACCAAGGGACCGACACAGTGCCAGCAGCGGTCAATGGCTTTATGTATTCTCAACAGGGAGGCAGCAGGAGTAACCGGATTAATTAGCGGCAAAGAAGATTTCCCCTAGATCATAGGAAAACACTTTTTGGCCATTGTGAGCGTGACACCCGGGACAGGATGCCACAGGAGGTTGCAAAGCTCCTCAGGGCAGGAGATGCTCCATGCAATGGTGCATAAGGTGCAGAGCCCTGCTATGCCGGTACCATAAAATGGGTAAGAAAATGCCTTCTCCACCATAAAACTGGCACTCCAACAGGAAAATGTACCAGAAAAACTATGAAATCAGATATAGCCACATCTTGCATCAAATTCCTGTAGGATAAAACCACCTGTGTCCTCAGCTATGGCCGTGGCACTTGGGAAGTGGGTTTGGGTTTGGTACTGAGAGTGTTTGGTAAGTCAATGTTCAAAGGGATGTGACTTCACCTTCAGAAATCTAATTACCTTTTTAATCTAATCAAGTTACCTGACCTTTCAGTGCAGATTTTAAAAAAGATACATTTTTCCCAGGCTGTGGTGGTAGGTGGGCGACAGACATTTAATCACCAAAATCTGCATCTTAAAATTTTATATTATTTACATCTGCCTACAGATGGCAGAAGGACAGATTTCAAGAAATCTTATTTAAAAGTTTTTGAAATATTCTGAAGAACTCATATCTAGCAAATACGAAATTTGTGTGCAGAGGTTTCTGAGTTTCGGGTTGCTTTTTTTGTCCATGAGCAAAGCACTTAAAGGCCATTGCTGAATTCTCAACACTGCATAAGCAGTACAAATTAGGACAATTTATTAGACGCAGAATGCCACTGATTAGGCTGTTATTTTTGCTTCTTTTAAAAGAAAAGACACAGGGGTAAACCAAAGTGAGAAACGTGAGCAGAGCGTGGAAATTGCTAGGAATAGCTGCCTGTCTCTGCTGGGATGCCAGCAGCCCTGCCCCAGCATCTGCTCCAAGGCATAGACACGACCCCAGCACCTGAGCAAAGGTCCATTTGTACACTGCCATTAGTGATCGTTTGGGATAACGAACTGTGAGCCACTCAGCAAAGAGCAGAGCTTCTCCCTAATTCCTGTATTCCCTCATTATAACATACATGGTCTAACCTGCCCATGATTAATTCCTAGGGGACCTGGATAAATGTTTTTTTTAATCTCCACATGCACTATAACAGGATTTGCAATCTGCTCTATCAGAACAGGGAAGAAACTTTCTGATTTGAATTCAAACATCAATACATATTATTTTTATGGAGATCACATCAGTCAGCATCCTAGCAGTATTATACAAACTAAATAATAAATGGAAGGAGGGGGAATGTATACTTGTTTACTAAATACACTGCACCCTGGGAAAGGCAAGAAGAATACGGTTGCTACAGCTGGGTCAACCTCGTGCAACTGCTCTTTCCAACAGGGCTAATTAACAAGGGAAAGTTCACTTCTTTCTATGGGAATTGCTATAACAAGGTAATCGTTACAAGCAGAGTTTGTTATCAAAAAAAGCCAGACAGTGGGAAACACTGAGAAATTAAGAAGGCAACCGGCAGCTTGCCCTCGCATCTACCTCTGCTGGCATAGATCTCCATGCGCAACGGGTGCAGCCCCGGCCAACAACCTGTGAGGCGACACACGTGTTTTCCAGAAGTTAGAGCACAGATCATGTTTTAAAAGTTTGGCATATCTTGAGCACCATATTAAAAAAAAATAATTAAAAAAAAACAAAAAGAAAGAAGGCACATATTTGATGACAGCTCCTATATCCTTACACTGGTACTCAAGTTTATTTGGTCCTCAGACATGATTTTACTGATGGAAACAGGGATTTCTGATTAACTGCAGCACAAGAAGCAGCAGGACAAAACTTTCTATACACTTCTTGGAATGAGAGGGATTTTTTTTCCATTTAAGTCCGTTCAGTTTCTGGCTGCTTTTTCAGGTCTGCTAAGAAGGATGCCATTTTTAAAGTTAGTTCTTCTGAAAAGGTTTTTAATAGTGAATTTGCAAGATGCCTAATGATAAGCTTTTCAAACATCATGAGAAAAGCCTGCAAAAGATTGTGAGTAAGGCTTCCAAACCTCATGGGAATGGTGCTAAGTAGGACTAAGGAACAATGAGTGTTTCTGCCTGCCTAGCTATTACAACTCGTATTTTCAAGTTTTCTTCCCTTAAGACAAGCACTAGAAACAAGTTTCAAGCCAGATCCAAAATTCTCCTGTAGTCAGATAATTCCTGCTATCGGGATTTGATTAATAACTGTACCATATATTGCCAAGCCCACAACGAAATGGCAACACTCTCCCTTTTTCGGAAAACAAAATGAAATCAACACCTTGTAAGGCCTCTTTGACAGTGAATTCTGTTACTACCCAGCCTTTCTCCATTGCCTACTACTTCACTATTATTTTTGCTGATATTCATCACACCAGAAAAAATTTTCTCTTTCTCTTCTCTGAATTCCCATATGCATTAGAAACCCCTGTCCTCCTTTTGCAATAGACTTTCCTTGTTTTAAGTAATACTTTTAGTGTCACATAAGCAAATAAAGTACCTCAAATGAAGGTATATTTCTAATATAAATTCTTCAGTTCCAAAATGCTCCTATTTCTTTAGAAGTAATATTACAAATCAGTTCCTAAGATTAAAAACAGTGTTAGTAAGCATTCAAGAAAAACTGACCGGCAATGAGTGCTGTGGTTGGCTTCACTGCCCTGTCCTGGTTAATCATTAAACTGTCATATGAATTTGTTACTGCAGTGAACGAACAAGGGCAGGAATGTGCACAGTGCCACACTGTGAAGCACAATTTTGTATTATCTCTCGCTCCGGTGGCCTTTTGCCAAGCTGCTCTGTAGCACCATCCGAAACATAAAAACCTCCTAACCACAACGAGATTTGGTTTTATTTAAAAGATTAATGCAATAAAGTTGGTCTCAAGCCTTTTCCCAAACTTGGCAGCTCTTGGCTGTCCCACCCTCTGGACAGCACAGAGCACCACATCTATGCCATCCTTATTATGGTCCAGAGGCTGCTTCCTCCTGCAGATCCATCTCAGAATTAGGGTTAGAACCACTGACAAGTTGAAAAGGGTCAAACCAATTTCTCCTTTCTAGAATAGCCCACCGATTCCATGCCAGGCTGATGCTATGTGAAGGTTCAGAGGAGGATTTAGCCATGATGGGGGAGGAAATGTGTGCACAACACCACAGCTGCTCCCTGTCTTGGGAGGAAAAATCAAAGCATACAACATGCACCAGGAACTACTACCCAGACTGAGGAGATAGGAAGGGGTCCGCAGCCCTCTCAGTCCCTTTTGTCCCTAGTAGATCTGTGCATGGCTTTCTCCACCCCCCTACAGCCAGGTGGAGCAGCTAACTCCACCTGGAAGGAGCTGGAGGTGGCAATGAAGGTACTACTGATGCTTAAAGAGCCTTTCAGGGTAGCAGGCTGAAAGGAGAAGCAGTGCCAGGGCTCCTCTGAGAGGAGTATTCTGGAAATCCTAAAGGAGGAGGATATGGGTTTTGTGATGGGAAAAATACAGGGATGCCTGCAACCCTGCTGAGCAAAGGATGGCCTCCAAACTCGCGTGGAACATGTGCGGCTTCGGCACAGCACACTGAGGTAAGTGTACACACACTTACCCAGTTGTGGAGAAAAATGAAGCGTAATTAGGGGGATGGGGTGAAGAGAAGCTATTTTAAGTACTTCTCACTACGGCTTACTATGGTAGCAGAACACTCAGAAAAGCCTTCAAAATGACAATCACCATTTAGGTTAAAAAAGCAAGTAACTACTTCAATAACAATTTATTCACCACCTAATGTTTGCTGTTGAATTACAGCTTTTACAGTATTTTTCTAAAGTATGATATTTACTGCCTCCACCTTGCTTCCCCAAGACCCTTTTTTCTTCTTTTTTTTCTTTAAATAGAAAGGAATTTGAATCATGACTTACATGTAACTTTTCTAGGTTCTGTGCTGGCTAAAATGTTCTCACGATGCAGGGAACAGGATCAATGGAGAAATTAAGAGGCTGCAGCAATCCATTAAGAAGTGGCCCTCCAAAGCTTTGTAGGGCAATGTTCTGGCAACTCAGTCGATAGCAACCTAAAATAAAATAAAGGCAGGCATTAAAAAATTCAAGCACTGAATCTTCACCCCCCTCATTTTAAAAACAGTTTAGGGGCCTTTTTTTTTAAACACAGAAGGTCTTTATGTCAAACATGACCATTACATTATGCCCATTTCATACCTTCTCTTACCCTTAAGCTGTAGACACCTTACAAAAAAGACTATGTTTTTCTTGCATTTGTACAGCACCCAGACATATGAGGCCCCTGAGAAGAATTACAGAACAGATAAACTAACACTTGTGTGATTATTCTACCAAGTCATGCCGCAGGGATGTGCATACTTATGCACGCATACTAAGAAATTCTTTACGATGAGGGTGGTGAGACACTGGAACAGGTTACCCAGAGAAGTTGTGGATGCCCCATCCCTGGAAGTGTTCAAGGTCAGGTTGGATGGGGCTTTGAGCAACTTGATCTAGGGAAAGATGTCCCTGCCCATGGCAGGGATGTTGGACTAGGTGAGCTTGAAGGGTCCCTCCCAACCCAAACCATTCGGTGGTTCTATGAAACTGCACATCACACCAGAAAGGTGTTCCAACAAAACTAGCAAAATGATCTAACAGACTTTAAATAACAATTAATACTGGCTTTTGTCAAAGCTTCGCTTTGATTTATCAAGGAATTTAAGTTAGGAACATCAAATTTGTTCCTTTGTTTCTGCTTTATTCTGGGGAGCTTCAGCATCATTTGGTATCCCCGGGTTAATGCAATGTGTGTCATACTCCTCCATCCACCCTAAAGCAAAGCTACCTGTCACGCCAGTCCATGTCAAAAGAAAATTGGAGAGGGAGTAAGAGGTTCATGTGCCCACAGCAAATTCGTCACGCTGCCACCGCCGTGCAAGGGGCTCGGGGCTCAGTCCCCAGAGGGGAGGCACTCTGGGACGGGGAGGGCTGCTGAGAGCAGAGCTGGGGCCGGGGGGCTGGAAGAGGGGGTGAACTCCCCAGCCCCCAAGTCCTGGCATCTGCACACAGCCCAGATGCCACCCAACACCCAGTCCCAGTTGACTCCGAAAAGGCTTCCCCCATCTATCAAGGAAGCTGTCGCACTCTGAAGTGGTTGGGGAGGAGGGTGGGAAGGAAATACTTGTGGAAGGAGAAGTAATTAGTTTTAAGTTACAGGGATTTTCAAGCTGAAGTTTTCACGTTGCCAGTGCCGAACACTTTACTGTTTTCCTGGAAAAAACATTTGAATGCTTAACTACTATTTACTTGAATAAAGCTGGTGATTGGGAGTGGAAAGGAAGATGATTTTCTTTTGAACAGAAGGGGACAGCAGCAATACAAGCAGTGGCATGTATCTGTCTTTGCAGGATCACTGCAAGGGCTGTGTCTGCAGAATTACCACAAACTAAAGCTAGACAAAGGGGGAGGTGAGGAGAAGGAAAATAAACCCCCAAAGTTTAGACTTTTAAAAAAACTACTATTATTTTTCTGAAACTTGCAAAATGAACTCTTCACTAAAAACTTCTGGTTTCTCAAGAAATGTCTACTGACTCCATAAAACAATTAAAAAAATAACACAAAGCAGTGCAAATGAAAGAGGTTTGGTTGTTGTTTTTTATAAGTATGCAGTTCCTGGTATAAAAAGTTCAACACTTTCTGAGCACTGATGCTACAGCATTTTACTCCAAGCCTTATGGAGATCTGGATCACTTATGAAAAGTAGGTTATTTCTTCTGGACGGCACCCTCCTAGATGATTTACCAACAGATGCTCAAAATACTGCTACCTTTAAGGATTACCTATATGAGTACTTGAAAAGAATCATGAGGCTATGCTAGGAACACAACGCTTGTGTCTCTTCAGTTTATGTAATTTTCTCCAACTGGGCATTGACAGACTGTAAAAGGACCAAATAGTTATGGTCGCAAATATACATTATCTAAATTGCCTATAAAACTAAAAATATAAACTCCAAATCTGTTCAGTCGTAAATCACTGGTAGAACAAAAATAACTGTTGCTTACTCAATGGCTAAAGGAATAAAACCAGGGAAGGCACTGTTTTTTCAAGGACAAGTTAGTTTTCTGAGCTAAAATTGCACTTGTCACAGCATATCAGAAGGAAAGGAGAATAAACAGAAGTGGGGAACAGGGAAACGAGAAAAAAAAGCAGGGGGGAGACTTTCAGTGCCACACTGTTCTGAGAAGGTGTGATTGATGTTCACTGCTGTAGAAAGCATGAGGCTGCATCCCAAACATTTCATTCCCTTCTGCAAATGTCTCACTCCGTATCTCCCCCTGTGTTCCCTAGATATTCTTGCCCTACGCAGGATGATCCAGCCAGCATCAGGTTTTACGCATGATCTAAAACATGAAAGCAGGAATCTCTCTGCCCAGGGTTCAGCTTAGGGTAGAATGAAACCTAACCCCCTGCCTACGCTCAACACGAGGGCTTCTTCATGCTTTCCATTTGATAAAAGAATTTTCTTTCTGAAACAGGCAAATTTTTAAAAGCAAAACTGTCACTGCAGCTGTAAACTTACAAGGATACATGAAAACTGAGCTTATACGAAATGAAGAGCCAATGGTGCATCTACTGAAGATGAGTTTCAGCATTTTAACACGCTGGCCAGCCAGGTTTACAGCATGGGAAGAGCTGGATCCTAGGCAGGGGGAAGATGCGCTCTCCTCTCCAAGACTTGCTCACATCAAAGTCTTAGCTCTCAGCACAGATCTGCATACGTGGGCAATCAGTTATAGGATCACGAGAGGCCACAAAATCATTGTTCTACGGCAACTTGAAGACCCAGCTCCTGGAGTCATGGGGGGTGCAAGGAAACCTTATCTTATTTTAAAAAGAAGCATCAGCCTTCACAGCTGCACAGAAAGGTAGAAAAATAACAATACTTCGAAGTGGACATTATAAATTTTTTTAAACTTACATTTTTTAACAACCTCTTGTACATTTTTCAACCATTTAAACGTCTTCCTTAACTATTTTTTCCCTCTTTCTGAGGGCTTCCAGTACTGCTTGGCGGCTCAAGTTAGCACTGAAGAATGCAAATGTAAAGGAAGACGCATTAGACACCACAACTGGCAGAAGGAAGCATGAAACTAAAAAAGTATTTATTTCAAGAAAACACCTTCCAGCTTGGATTTCTGTTATACGGAGGGTGCGTTTCAAAGTGAGGTTTTGTTGTTAATGTAAAATAATGACAGCTTTGATGCCTAAGAGGAGGAAAACTGGTAAGTTCTTCAGTTTGCAATGAACAGACGAAGAAGGGTGATTTGAGAAGAGCACGATGAACGTACCTGCATATTACTCCGGTTACAATGAAAGATGTTTCAAACACAGCAAATCATATAATCATGCTCAAGAAAACCAGAGAAGCTAGGTGAACAATGAGGGAGGTGAGCAACAAATACACAGTTGGGTTAGCAAACACACCAATGTTCACAACGGGCGCGTAAAATTAGGGCTGAGTAAAATGAACCCACACGACAAGACGAGTTGGTGAGCTTCTCACAGACGCGGACAGGAGGAAAAAAATATTTAAGGAAGGCTGTGCACCAGCAAGCAGGAAGAAGTGAGCACAGATGTACAAACAGAGCCGGTGTTTTCTGAAGCGACGCCTCACTTGGTGGAGTGCAATGCTTCTTATACAAACGTGTGCAGAAATTAGTCCCAGTGAAGTCAAAGACCCCAGTCTGTTACATGCAATACCATCACAGATCAGCAAACGTGTTTTCTTTACGTTTTGTGTGTTTTCGAGTGAAGCTGAAGAATATTTCTTCCTGGTTAGAACAGCTTCATTGGAACATTTGTAGCTTGCAATTGCTTGAAGTATTGCCTCAGGCTGAGAAGGCATTTGCAATGCTCCTGACATCTAGTGTAGGATCTCTCCCTGAAATCTGTAAATTAAACCCAAGACGATATCGATACCTATGTCAGAAAAGAGGAACGGCCTGGCTTCACTATCTGTGCATTTAATTTCCTCCTAATAACCTGCTCGGTTCTTCCAAAGAGAAGGAACATGCTCATCCATCACTCCTGCTTGTGCTCACGTGCACTGTTTGGCCAGGGGCAGCCAAAATCAAGAGTCTGAAGGGCACAGCAGCTTCCTCCCCAGTGCCTGGAGGTGGGATGCGGAAGACCACCGCAACTGAGGAAGTGTGGACCAGAAGCAGGGACGCACCCACCCAGGACCGCGAGGACCGGCTCTGCAGCGTGTCCCTATCTGGGCGAGCTGTCAACAGTCAGTGGAGGTGAGATTGAGCTGTTCGTTCAGATAATGGCAAAACTACATGAGGAATCAGTCTGGCTAGAAACCACGACTGAAGTCACGAGGAGAAGCAGCAAGATAACCGCTGCTGACTGACTGAAGAGGAAGGCAGCTGCTGCTGCCCTGCACTGGCCAGGGAAGCGCTCCAGGGTCTGCAAACTGGATTTTCCCCAGCTACATTTAACAGCACCAACTGGGCTTAAATGGAAAACCCTCAGAGGAGCTGGGGGATGTGTGTGGGGGGAATTTTCCACCCCGTCTTGTCCTCTGGTTGCAGTTAACTCTGTGACACATCAACCAGGCTGGGCTAGGAGAGGTGGGAGACAAAGAGCATCACCACAGGAACTTGTAAATCTTTTTATGTAAAATCTGAATGACTTTATCATTGGAATATACTCAACTTAAAATAAAGCCACCGTTGAAAATATTTTATCTTGGTGGTATGACTCATGAAAGAATAGCTAGGTGTAAAAGGAAAGTTAATATACGCTGTGAGAGAGAACCTCACACAGCAATATTACCAAATGACACAAGCTGAATATTTATGCCCCACGCAGTAAAACCAATGCACAGCAGAAGTCACGCCTGATACTTTGTATCAGATCTGATGAAAATTCAGATATCTGCCATATTTCTCCTTAAGGACTAGAGATTTTGGTTAATACACATGCAAACCGGAGAAAATAAGATGGTTCAGTGACGAGGATGAAATTGCTGTCCCTGAGCCTGGCATCTCGGAAGACGACACCGGATTAGCCAGCGCTGGGTCTCTCAGGTAAGGATGCTTCCCAGGGCAGCACAAAATGACGCAGCTCCCTGGGTTTATGCTCCAGGACTCCTGCCCCAGTGAACCACAAGAACGCACGCCTGCCCTGCTGAAAGGATGTTCCCGCACTGAACGATTATCACAGTCAGACTTTTACTGCCGATTTCTTTTAAAAAATGCAAATCGAGAAAACAGCTAACATACAGACTGAAAGAATGGGCCACAGTCAACCACAAAAACTCCCCGTAAGGTTCAGCATGTGGGAAACAGATAAGTAAATGCTGTGAAAGATGAACAATGTTTAAGTATTAACACAAATGGTTTTTTTGGGAAGGTTTATCTGGCATCTCCAGTGGTTTTCCTCCAAGCTCTAATACAAAAATAACTACATCTAACTGCGACTGGGAGAGATGGCAGCAGCTCAACATTGCTCCCTTTTCTCCTCTGTACTGAGAAAAAACTCTACCGTCTTACAACATCAGACAAACTAATTTTCAGGTGATTTCAGATCAGGGTGAAGTCAGCGATGCATTTGTCAGTTGAGAAAGTTCAGTCCGTGGTCTCATTTTCACCAGCCTGTGAAACGAAGACATACATGCACAACACGAGGGCAGGAGAAATAAAGCCTTTCTCCAAGCTGTACAGCTCGTCCCCCGCGCTCTAGCACGAAGTGAAAGAGTTATCCTTTAGCTCATACAAATGCTGAATGCAACAGTTGAGCATCAAACTATAAAGCAGAGGGAGCTCAGTTTTTGAGCTACAGCAGTGGCCGCTCCAAGTGAATGGAGAGGTGCTACAGAAAGCCAAAAGCCATCTAGCTCAACCTATCGAGCTCAGTTCCTTGGGTCAATTCCTCAATTCCCCTTGGGTCACCAACCCCACCAAGCAGAGGCCAAACGCTGCTCCTCCCTCTCCTGCAGAGGTAATCTCCATCTGCTTCGGCAGAAAGAAGCGAGAAGAGCCATGGTGTGCACAGCAGGACCCATTCGTCTCATTCTCACCCATGCCGATGGTCTACCACGAGCCTGTGCAAGCTGTGGTGGGGCCGAGAGCAGGACAATGCTGCTCCTCACGTGAAGGGGCTGCTTCTCCTTCTTTACACTCACACCAAGCAGGGGAAAGTTGTAAGACCTGAAAATGTTTTGTGGGTTATCTTCACTCGTTGTAACAAACAGAAAAAGAGAAAGGCAGAATTCTGATGGGAAAGGGCTTCAAAAATACGTTCCCTGTTAGGTGAACTCAAGTCTGTTTAACAAGAAAAGCCAGAGAGGCCACGCACAGTAATGCTGAGAAAAAGGAAATGGTACTTCATTTTAGCCAGAGTCATAAATCTTACCAGTGAGCCTCTAACGGCAAAACGGCGAGCAGGGGAATTTTTATACACAGATAATTAGTTGCGAGCTGATATCGGGTTTACTGTGCTGTGCACTCCACGTGTGCAGTGCCTTCTCAACCTGCAAAACACCGCATGAGGCTCTGGCTGCCCCACTGCTGCTGGCTTCACCAGGAGGTGTGTGGCTGAAACTCCCAGAAACTCTCATAAAAAAAAAGTGAAGTGGAGATGGATATTTCTGCTCCACAGAAACCTTTCTGAGGCAAACCCAGAAAGATTTTTTCAACAGGGAAAATGCACCATGCTTATAAAACCACCCCCTCTGCTACAAGGGAGATGGACCAACAGGACACCTTGTCCCACCCATTAGCACCCTCATCTTCTGGGGTACAGACACCACTCACAGATCCTGCACAGCAGGCAGTTCGGTCAGGAAAAGGTTGACCCACCGAAGCAAAAAAATAAAATGTGGTCAAGGAAATTCATCGGCCAGCAGCAGCTGCAGAGCTGCCTCACAAGGACTAAAGTCATCTGGGCATTCCCATCACCTCTGCTGGAAATAAGGCAGCCCATCCACCAGCGCTCGTTCCTCGACATCTTGCTCTGTTTCAGAGCACAGCCAAGGACTTCCACTAATGACAGATGTGAGCAAAGACTCTACTGCATCTAATAGGCAGACCACACTTCCAGTCAAAGAAAAGCCACTTTTTGGTTTCTAGATGAGAGGGTATCCAGGGGACACGTGCCAGCAGCACGCCTGGCGCGCTAGGTGCCGGCAAGCACCCCTGGCACTTCTGATGCTACCTTAGAAGGGACCAATTTGGTCTAGAGGAGGAGGTCTGGAAGCCTTCATCCCCAAAAGACACCTGAGTTAGACAATGGCCCAGAAGGACAGCAGCTTGCTCCTCTCAGACTGGCCGAGGACACCTCCGTGAGCAAGGAGAGCCCACCCTGTTTGCACCAGGAGCTCTGACGTGCTTCAGGAGGGAGCAGTGGCAGGCGATGGCCCCCTCAGGCTGCATTGGTGCCCCTAACTACTTTCTGCCCATCTTCTACACTCTTTTTCTTCTCCAACCCAGTGCAAAAAGGCAGAGACACCCCACTACTTGATTGCACTCCTCTGCTGGTCTGAAAGAGCTGGAGGCAGGTTAAGGCTATGGGGCAGACCAGCTCCACCATCCCCGCAAGCTTCGTCTGCATGGGGTTAAGCAGCAGCTCTTTTGTCCAAGGCTCAGTTCTCTTGCTACCGTATGTTAAACCAAAAGACCAATCTGTATTTACTGCGCTAAACTACAATTACGGGGTTTTTTTAATCATTCAGCCTAATGGTATGCAGCTGTCACAGAAATCTTTGAACACATCACTGGCTCTCTTTGAGCTGATTAACTAGATAAGGAACCATAGCCAAAAGACATGAAAGGACGGGTCCAAATTTCAAACTCTCAGCTGAGCAAAGAATTTCATTCAAAGGACTGTACGAAATGGCGGGGGGGCGGGGGGGGGAGAGAGGGAGGTTCACAACACAAATGAAGATTTTGTTTACTACTGATATAAACAGCTGAAATGCTCTCCATCGCTTGGTTTAAGAATCAACACACACCAGCCTCAAAGCGGTGCTGAAGGGTATTACAGCTGCTACACTGATCTGTGTGGATGCCAATATTCGTGTCATTTTTTCTGGACTGGAATTGAGGGAGAACTTACCAACAAATCTGACTTTACGCTGAAGGAATCTCCGCATGATATTGAAGAGCTCCAAGACCAAGAGCTGCGCCTCTTCACTCAAACTGCTTCTGTTCAGCATGTTTCTTTGGATAGCATAGTAATTTTTTTTTTTTAATTCAAGACAGCTCCATGTATTTGCTTTTATTTCTAGCATAATGTTTACTATTCCAATCAGAACATTCTGTAATCTCGTCTAAATGTTTTATTATTAATTGCTGCACCCCCCACCCCACCCTTAATAATTATCCTCGGGAGAGGTAAACATTTCAACACGAGTTACTTTAGTTAAAGCCATGAATATGCATTATTTATTTATTTAGGTAAACAGTAATTAAGAAAAATCACCCAAACCGCCTTCTCTTTGAAACGAGCACTATTTCACCAGCCTTGCCATGGGAATTTCAAGTCCCTTGAACACATATTTTTTGTCCTCCTCCACTGTGATTTACATTTGTGGGCCTCAGACCATGCAACAGCTGCCAGGAAGACAGTCCCTACGTTGTCCAAGGCCGTGCAGCAAGTCCAAAGCATCCAGACTCACTCTCAAGGATGAGCAGCAGGTACCCAGATGTCAGAAGAAAGTAGCAACATCTTGGGTGCAGGATGAGGACCAGAATGCTGCTATCTATCACCCAATATGCTGATTTTTAAGTTTTTTTGCAGCAAGACCACCTCTACTAACATCGAAACTCTGATGACCCCGCTCTGCTCTCTCTCCATGGACAGAGGGCTACGTCCTTACAAACTGAGGGGCTGTCACCACCGTGGCCTCTCCATGCTAAGCTGGGGAGCAGCCAGCCCCAAACCAATGAGTGTTTGGTGCCAGAGCAGACAGATAGCCCCGTGTGCCGTATATATATAACCTATGCATTGGTCAAGAAGCAGCTGAGACTCGACTCAATTCCCCCAGATTTCTTCCTCAGTATTTCACGACCTCAAATATTGCAACATCCCGTCCTGCCTAATACTTCCACCAACTTCTACCACACGCTGTGACAGAATCAGGCAGCACCACAGGCAATGAAGCCACTTACAGGGAACTAATTTTTTTAAACCAAAAAATTAAGACGTCAGACAGTCCTAACATGGTTGATCATCCAGCCTAAGGATCGCACCGGCGCTACAAGAGAGGAATCAAAATGTCTCCCAAAGACAAAGGGATTTTCTCAGATCTAAAATTATTAAGTAAATAGATAAAACTGCGGTCTAGGCTTTGTTTCGGTTTTCAGAACTAATTTCCGGCCACCGTTCAGAGAAATGCTTTGCATTTCCATTTCTGACTCACCCGTTTTAACAAGTGCGCTCGCTGGAATTACTAAGCACGGGATCTGATCAAAACATTTCGCTTTCTGAATCAAAGTGCTTTTCAATTTTATTGATGCAAACTTATCTATAAATTTAACATGGTGACTGACAACACTGGTGGCGTGTGGGTATGGTCCGGGCAGGCGATGCGATGGGTCAGAGAACCCCTCTCCCACCAGGCGCCCGGCGTTCCACCGAGGCACAGGGACGTCTCCCAAATTCTGCACAACTGCTCGGCGCAGGCTGACGCTGGTCTTTCGCTTCCTGATCACAAAATGATACACGCTCCCAGAGACATGTTTAAACGTCCGGTATGAATGAAAAGCATTCCTGAAAAGAATCTGTTATGAAACCGAAAATCGGGGACCGCCACAGCGCTGTGCCTAAGTTGAGTCATCAGTTCCCCTTACAGCCTAATAATTGACACTGCCTTGATCAGAATGACTGATCCGAATGTTGCTTTGTGTTTGTGTGTTTTTTGTTGGTTTTTTTTTGTTAAAAAAATAGATTTCCTATGTAAACAAGCCGCCTGTCATCTTGCAGGAGTGTTTGTATTCGCCAGATCATGGGAAACATCTGTCAAAAACAGATTTCGCTCTCCTCAGTCAACTCAGTACAATCTGAATCAGACTGTACTACAAAGAAACCAAGAACAGGTCTTGTTATGGAAAGAATACACTGCCAACTCTCAGTGGAAGCACTGACTTTATTGCATTTTCTTGGGATTAAATGCTACAAAGATTATTAGAAGAGTTCTCTCCTTCCCCTGAGGGATCTCTTCCCACAAAGGAAATCCTGGGAATTTAAGAGCTTCTGTCCTCCCTTCTTCCTGCGCTTTTCTAAAATTAAGTATCTTTTAGGAAGATGCAAGAAGAATCAAGGTTCGATGAAACTTCAGAGCATGCTGATTTCCCATCTTTCGACACTGGTACTCGGATAACGGAGTGATTCCCCTTCTGATGCTTTTAACAAACGAACACTCCCACGCATCTGCACCCCTCAGGTCAAACCTCCCCAAAACGATTCATTACTTATTTTCACATCTTCTAAACAGGGAAAGATCGAGTGAGCCTGCAACTGCCTCTAGCGGTGTTTTCTGAAGAAAAGGTGACACAAAACAGGGTGGTTGCTACTACCAGGATAAGGGTGATGCTAGACAGCCGTACTGTGGGTCTTCTGTCAGGGAATCTGCCCTGGAACAGCAAAATCATTAGAACAACAACAACAACAAGAAACCAAAGGGAGAAACAGGTGTGAGACTTTAACAGAAAGAGGATTAGGCTACTCCATTAGCATGAAAACGGAGAAGAGATGACTGGGGCAGGAGCACCAGGCTCAATGGGTACCATCCAGGTGTCAAGGCTGGGACTGAACACAGAGCCCTGTTAAATGGACCAATAATTTACAGATTAAGGGGACAGTATTTGAAACATTTAACAGCGGATACATGGTCTTATTAGAAGAAGTATAAGAAGAAGACTTATTAGAAGTCTCATGCTGGATGGGTGAGAAATTAATGGCCTTGCCTATATTAGCCTTCATCAGTAGACTGAAACGGCCAGTACCGTGGAGCTGATGTGATGCCCAATTTTTGTGTTTTGCCCGGCAGTAACTCCAGCCTGGTGCTGCAGACTGAGCACCCACCAGCAGCTGGAGTGCATCAGCAGCGCTGCTGGAGGCACAACTCTCAGCTTGTGTCAGTAACTCATGGATTACACAGCATGCTACTAATTCTTAAAAACAAGGCACAGAGACAAGAGGAAAACCTCGCTATACTTTGGAGAAGATGGAGGAGGACCCATCTAAACACCAGGTACCGAGAATAATACAATGGTAGATTTTAAAACAAGTAGACAGACTAAATCCAAAGTTGTGGAGGAGAAGGAATGATGGAACAAGTGGCATAAAAAGGGAAAAGAAAATTATTTACTAGCTGGAGATGACATTAGATTTTATTTCCCTAACTGTGTAGGTGGTTGGACATGAAGCTAGTACTTAGAAGTATCTGCAAAATACGGTACTGTCTCCTTTGAATGGGGCAGAAGTGGATTTAGATTAAAGTCTTGCTTTTCAATGACAAAACATCTTAACGCAAGCAATTTACACAGCTCTCTTGAAATAAGAAATGACTGCAGAGCTACATTTATGAAACAAACCTATGACAATACGAAACAAGATGCAATCTCAGTTGTGATTTAGAAACAATATCCAGAAGCATATAGCTTTAGCTATATTCAGCACAGAATCCAATGAGTATCATCAACCTTACAACATATTTGGGGAATCTCATATTTACACTTTTACTTAGTTCAGCTATTTTAGAGAGAAATGGACAGGCACACTCCCAAAATGTGAGGTGACACATTATTTTGGCCAGATTAGAGAAGAAACTGCACTTAGTTAGCACTGATTTTACCTGCCTGACCTAGGATAACATATGCTTTCGACCGCGACTTTTATAAACTCTTTGAAGTTTTATTATTCCAAGGTACAAGGGTGGCAATACTAAGACAGAGGAAGCAGAGAAAAATTGAATGGGAATTAAAAGCACTTTGCACTCTCAAGCCAGCAAGCGAAAGAATCATATTTGGCTTCATGACAGCATTGCCAGTACTAACAAACCATTTGCCGTCTGGTGCTGCATACCAGCAGGTGAAGTACAAATGTATATTAGTGTTTTGATGCAAGCTAAGTGGGCAAAATTTGAATTGTATCTGCCATGGCTGCTTTTTAGTTCATTTTGCACCCACTCCTGATTGTCACGATGAAAAAAATTAAGGTATGGGGAACAAAGCAAAACAGGGTTCACCACCTCATAAAGAAAGGTAACTAAAATAGGAAAGCCTGTACTTCACATGTCTGTCCAGTGCTCCCTAACAGCTCAACTCAAACAGAAAACTTGGGCACTACATGAATTTCTTCTTCAGTTTCATGCCATCTGAAAACAGAAGTTAATATCAGTATTGTCACCATCCCAGTTAACCATCACCCAAAGCAGTAGTAAGAACCAGCGTGCATTAGGCCAGAATCAAAGCCAACTTCATAACCAGAACAAAGAATGATTTTCTTAGCAAGCTCCCTTCTCTGCTCTTAAACTGTGGCTATGCCAGTGTCAGGGATCTCTGGCACAATCCACGCTCACTGCTCATTCCTGTAAGAAAAATGTTCTCTGCACCCAGTTATTATAGCTTAACTTTGCCACGTGAAAGAACCTCTCTTTCCAATTCTCATGGCTTTTGGAGGGTTTTTGTGTTTTGGTTTTGACTCATACCACGAAACCTGCCTGTTCTGCCTTGATTACCTTGTTTTATTATTCTCTATAGTCCTGGCATTTGTTTAAAATTATGTAAAAAATAGGCAGTTGCACAGAGAATGATTAGTACAGCAAGTGCCGTAACCAAGCAATGTTATATATTTTGAAGTCATATATGTATTATGAAGTCAGTGTACCAGAACCAGCCAAATGTATTAGTTTGGTCTGAAAGTATATTTTTCCTTTCCTGCTTGCAACAGGATAATTAATACTTGGAAGAAATAATGGAGAAAATAAGCATGGCAGTAGGTAAGCACTCCTAATGACATAAGCTCACATTTGGATCAAGGGTTGTGGTTTGGGACGTATCTCTAGGAAGAAAGAATAACAAAGTTTGTGTCTCAGCGTGTGACAAGGACACTTGCCACACTGTCTGTTCAGCTGTCAACCCAAATTACTTATTAACCTGTGCCAGTGTCCTCATCCCACTGAAAAAGCCTGTACTTCTCCCCGAAGCTCTGCAAGCGAAAAATTAAATCTAATGCTTTCCGATTTGTTCAGAGTGGCTGATGAAAAACTCATTAATGAATACTTGGGCAAAAAGGCTCTCCACAATTACAGCACACAGCTATAAAAGCCAATGCACGATGGCCAGCAAATGTTTCTATGTAGAAATTGGCTTGACAAAGCTTCCTACTTGGTAACTAGTGAGAGGAAATTCTGAATAAATATTTGTTTTCCCGTATTTATTTCTACACTGGGTGAGGCAAGACAAAAGGATGTTTAGGCACTGAACTGATTTCAGGTTTTGTTCTCTGTGCACTATTTGGCCTGCAATGTTATAGGGCTTTTAATCTCATGTACCTCATGGATCCCATTATCACCATCATAATGAAACCAGACACAGCTTACTTCTCGTTCCCCCAGCCCGACACCAGCAGGGCACACTGAAATGAGAGAGTCACTCATGTAAAACTGACTGAAGAAGGCTGCCCATCATTTCAGCCTCTTGGTTTCACCTCCCCATGCCAAACAGTGCCACCTCAAGCTGCTCCTGCCAACACACAGGTCAAGCAGCAGCGTAACCCAAACCATAAGGACCAGAAGACATCCAATGTAGCTTACCCACAGGAAAGGCAGAAAACAATCCCTGGGTGTTTCTCCAATTCCTGTTGCTCTTGGCGCAATCAGATTTTATTGAACTGTAATCCTAGATAAGTATATTGAATCTTACAGCTGAAGTCAATTACACTGTGTTAAGTAGCTGGCTTCCTGATTTGCAGGAGAAAAATCACTTCTTCAGTATAAAGCTAAATTAGTTCAATAACTCATTACTTGTAGCTTGGGCGTGGGGCTGAAACAGCAATGGACAACTAAGTGGTTGCCATATTTTCAGGCAGCAGTCTCTTGGAGCTGTAAGCAGATCAAATCCCCAGGTTTACCAGTTGGGAAAAGGGATAAACATGCCAGGCAGAGAGGGGACATCCAGTGTCAGCAGCACCACACCCCAAACCGTCTGTGTTTTCTCATGGCAGGGGACTCTGAGCTAACCAGCCTCAGAAGAGACGAGACATCGCTTTTCCTGTCATTGAAAACTGTCAGAGGTTTGGATTAGACGCAGCAGCCAACCCGGAGCTGCACTGTGCCTCTCTAAGCAAGAAGCAGGCTCTTTATTAATCTAAAATGGGATTAACTAGACCAAAATCAAAGGGGCTGCTCCCAGGTCCACCAAGGCTTATGCACCCTCTGTCTCTGGAGGGCTCTAAATCACAGCCCTTCCAGCGCATCCCCCAGTGCCTGGCACTGCCCCTGCCTGCCTGCTGCCTTCTCACGCACTCTCCACGGATGTCCATGCCTGGCCACGGTCAGAGGCAGGGCTGGTGGACCTCTGGTATGACCCTTGTTCAGCACCCGAGCTCAGAATTTAGGCTGCTGTGTGCTGCCATCAACTGGGGCCCAAATGAGAAACCAGAACCAAGCCAAACCAAACCGTTTCATGAATGAGGAGAGAGGGAGAGCTGGGTGCAGTGAAACGGTGGGGAAAAATAAACAGGAAGGTAACTTGATGAGAGAGTTACTGAAGAAAAGCCAACCCGCCTGCGACAAAGGCTGCCTGCCCTTCAGGAGTAAGGAACAAGGAGAGGAGGGAGGACCTGGGAGGGAAGAGCACCTTGTGCCACTTCTGTATCCTACCAGACACGAGCCATGGTGGAGAAGAAACTTCTCATGGAAGGGTCAGCATAAGGAGAGTCGGTGGCAGAAAGAGGTCCAGGTGAGTATGGATCTCAAAGCAAGGCTGGCGAAGCATTTCTGTGGCCATGGGAGGAGGACTGAAATACGGCAGGGACGGGAGGACTACGCAGGTCCCAAAGAGGAGGATTTCTTATTAATGCTGGCAGCTCGGAGAAAGTTGAAGGTCAGGCCAAAGGAAGGTTTGTGAAATCAAGGCCAAAAAAAGGGAAGGCAGTAAGAAGGTGGGAGGACAGGAAACAGCAAGAGCTATTGTAGCAGAATCAAACAGAAAACAAAACGTGGCTCTGGTCTGAATATGAACCTGTCTGAACTTTCAAGATCTCATCAGTGGCTGGAGAAGAGCATTACTAATGTTTGGAGGAGAAAAAGAGTGTATGGGGCTCCACGCTCTCTTCCCAGAGAAAAATAATTCCTCTAAGGGGTGAGAAAAGTTTAACTACCAACCCATAGGAGATAAAAGGACAAGTCAGAAGGCATGTGACTTGTCATTTCTGATTCCTTACTCAGAATTAGCATCGGCACCGGGTGAATTAATATCAAAATCTCTTAAATGAATATTTGCCTATCGGGGGCTGAGTGGAGGAGCGGAGGGGTTGAAGGCCAGCGGCGGTGCCGGGCTATCTGGACACCCTCAGCAGGTGCAGCAACACTGGGCCAGCGCACACCTTGCCAGGAGGCTGGGAAGGTGATGGCCTGCTCCCTCATACCACCTTCCTCCACTGCTAGGGTCACCTCCTGACCAGACTCAAGCATTCTTCTGTTTCTTTCTCACACACAACTGTATTTAAATGTCAAGAGATCTCTCTGTAACTCGGGAGATGACAGAAGCTGTGTTTCTGATCCTGTTGGGTTTGTGTGGGTTGCGCATGTCGAGCAGACAGGAGTGACTCCAAGTCATGAGGAGACAGACTGTGAGGAGAAAGGCGAGAGACAGGGAATACTCCAAATGCCTGCCGCTGCACTGGGGCAGCCAAACTCCACAAGAAACAGGCCTGAAAGACCCAGAAAGAAAAAAACCAACCCCTTTTAGACCTGGAAATAATTTCCTCTACTCCCGAACACTAAAACTGCAAGCAGCATGGGTGACTATCCCCTGTGAGGAAGCGAATCCCTCTCGCTCTAGTCCCCGGGCTGGCTCTCCCCGCCGCAACATCCACGTCTTTCAGTAGCATCAGTAGGCTTCACCCTCATGATGGAAGGGAGGAGGATGATCTCCACTGCACAAATGAGGAAGTTGGTCATGGGGCAGATGAAGGAGGTTGCCTGAGAACGCACAGGAAACCTGTGACCGAGGCGGGGAACTGAACCCAGACCATGAGTTCCAGTTGGGTGCCCAGTCCAAGCTGGGTGGCCGACAGATCACCTCTTCTACTGGGACTTTGAAATTTAAGTTTGGTGGGTTTTTTAATGAATATGTTTTTTTCCTTTGTCTAGCCACTACGTTTCATTTCACTCACACTTCTGCTTTGCAGAAGCTTTTTATTCTGCTTCTTTTCGTTTTGGCTTAAACAACCAACACAACTGAATATTAAACAGAATTTAACCTTCACTATTTGGTCTTCTCCCCTACCAACATCAGCCTCTGTCTAGCTCTCACTGTTAAGTGTCCTTTGCGCACCCTGTGCTCACAACTATGGTTTCATCAAAACACATCAGTGATATTTAGAAGATGTCTTATTCACAGCTTCAAAGAATTACAGCAACTGCTTGTGCAAACAGCGGCATTGTGAGGTAGCAGAGCAGATCTGGTGGGAAAACCAGAGAAAGGAGATGCACAAAAAAGGTAACTTCCTAAGTAAATGCTCCGATGCTGCTATGCATCACGTCAAAATGAGCAATCGGCTGAAGAAAAGCTACCAGTAAGCCACCACATCAGACCGCCTAGATTGTTTTACTGGCTCGGCTAATGAATCACTGGGCAAATGTGAGCAATATACTCACAACCAGGTTGGTCTTCATGATGGGTGAGAACAGTGTCTCTTTATCATCATGATCTGTGGTTTAATTGATATTTGAAATCGTCTTAAGATCTTTCAGTGAAAGGCACATAATATGTGTTTCTAAGATAAAATTCTGTAGTATTATACTATTTGCGAGGAGGTCCAACAAGTCAAATGTTATTTCATGAAATAATTCACGCTGGCTGAATCCCTTACAGAAAGTCTCAAGATCTTGAGAGGGAAAAAATAACTAATTTCCACCTGTGTAATAACTAGCACAGTGAGAAAGAAAGAGACTTCAGATTTTTGTGAGAAAAAGCTGCAAAACCACAAACTTTCAAAAGTGCCCAATATGCTATTTTCAGCTTATCTGGATGCAGCCCAAACTATCCACAGCTAACCAAGGTGCACCAGAAGACTGTCATCATTCCACTTCCACCACAGGCTTTCGGTAACTTGTGCCCACTGTGCATCCAAGGCTGTCAAGCACTACAAAATAACATAAGACTTTTACGCTTAAAGCAGCCGAGCAGCTGCAAAAATAACCCTCTAAAAATTTTCAATACTTGGTCCCGCTCGACAGCTGGAAAAACAATTACTGATTGAAAAATTCAGTGTTTAATATTACTTAATAGTTGGGGAAAAACTATTCGTGAATCATAATTAACATTTATTTAACTATTTAAAAGTATGCATCTACTGTTTGAAGCTTCACGGAGAGCCAATATGGGGCCTTCTGGCACCATTAAACAGACTAATACAGTTAAATTGGAAGGACATGAGGCAGAAAGCCACGCTGGAATAGTGAATCCTTCAAGGAACCGGTATAACTGAGATTGTTGCAGTAGCGTGCGCCCTGTGACACCAGGTACAAACCTGCTCACCAAACAAGTAGCGGCTACCTCAGGGTAAATTAAATAAATGCACAGCTCCAGCTCCTGGTGCTGCAGTGATTCAAACACCATGACATAAAATGAATGAAAATCCAGCACTAACAGTAATAGAGCAAAAAGCTCCCCTTGAACCAGATGCAAGGCTTATGGGCAACTCTACAGGGGTGCCAGCCCGGGGCTGGGTCACAGCAGGGCTTCTTGCTGGCAAGTGCTGCAGCCCCGTGCAGGAAGGGACCAGAAGCGCTTGTCCACCCAAGAGGTGCCCGGCTCCTGCCTGCCGTGCTGGAAGCAATGGTGGCTTGGGTCAGGACTTAAATTCCAGAAGCAGACAGACCATTTACAGGCAGGATGCTGAAAACAAAGGTTTTGTCTTGTTCTAAATTTCTGATTTTTCTAATTAGAAATTTTAATTTTCTTAGAACTTAGAATTTTCTAAGTCCTAATTTCCCCCAAGCAATTCCCTCACTCTTTTATCTGCCTGCTTGCCACAGCTGAGGCGTCCCACCACTGACAGTAACCGGGTCCTTTTTTATTTCATTCACATCCACCCATGCAGAATTGGGCTGAGTGCCCCACATGGGTGCAGAGCAAGGATGAAATGGCAGTCAGTGCATCTGGCAGGTAGCTCCTGGTAGAGCTGAGGTAAGGATTTTTGTCCGGCACAACCTCACCCAGCGAGTGACCCACGTGTGTCAGTCGACCACACAGAACAAAAATCCACAAACAAGAAACCTAGTCCCAAAGACTGAGTCGGCTGCTTTACCACTGGGTATAAAGGACTTGGTCTTGGGATTAGCAAACATATTTTTTTAAAAACTAGTTTATGTACAGCAAATGTAACCTGTCAGGAATACTTTGCAAGGTGCTGAACAGTGCGAGTAGCCAGTATAATGTGCTTAACTTTAAGTGATTTGAGCCCTAGGTCACTAACCCTCCCATCCTTGCTCTCTGAAGCGACCATATTATTGGAGGCCATTTCAAGAGAAATGCACTTAAAGTCATAAATACTTCTCATACCACACTTCTCATAACCTGCATCACCAGCAGCAGAAAAATGAAGGCAATATAAAAAGAAATAAAATAGTTACAAAATTTCAGGTCACAAACATCCCCAAATGGATTATGCTTTCAAAAGGAACTGTATAAATGGCATTATAAGGTTTTCTTGGTGTACATCTCGACATTTTCTAGGATGATGTTATTCACTTTAAGTGCAAACATGTTCTCAATGCCATATCAATGCAATTGGCTTTTAACCTGAAATGGGGTCTTTTTCATCAACATGTACACATCACTGAGACAGATGCAGCTGACCAAATTCACCACCATTCATAGCCTGCTGAGGTTCCCTAGCCATACCCACAGCATGTCAGAAGAGACAAACCAGTGCCCTTTTCCAATCACTTAGGGCAGCTATCCATGGAGTAGTATTTCAAATCGTGTTAGGCAGATCACAGCCTATGCCCCTGTAATACCTCCAGAAAGCATTTGCCCTAGCAGGGCTACACCGACATAGCTAAAATGCTGAAGTATACAAATGCAGGCAGGGATGAACGCTCAAAAAATATGTATGCCACAGAGCAAATGGCAAAATAGATCAAAATGTATTTTGCCAAATTTCTTTCTACACTTATATATACACCTGCCTGTTCTCAGAAGTGTTCAGGTACTGTGCCAGGGAGTTTTAGAGCAAGTCAGCAAAGAGCCTTTAAAGGGCTTTAGCTCTGTACTTCAGACATGGGATTGCTCATGTTCCCACATGCATTGCTACTGTCTACTAGATGTTAGAGTAAAACTATGAAATTCTGAGGAACAATCAAAACATCTAAAAAATGCCCCAAAACTGAAGAAACCATTTGATGCTGCTTTTGCAAAAATACTTACAAACACAGTCCTGGAAATGATTTCCAAGCCCAACCGCTGCTCTAGACAGTTTACTGGATGGTGTGGCTCAGCTCTTTCATACAAGCAGCACCTACAGTTATATCTAGAAAAGAAAATAAAACCAAAATTCTTTGTGAGCAAATACGCAAATAAAGACATCTTTCTTTTTAAAACCATAACCAGGTTACAACTAGCTTTAGTAGGACTCGATAAAGTTCTCATGCCAAGCTTCACGTGTGCTGTCTGCTTACAAGAACAAGCTCCAAGGCACAGTCAAAGCCTACCTAGGGTGCTGAAGCTGAGAGCGACTGCGCTTGAGAAAAAAGCCCCATGCTGAGTGTATCAAAGCAGCGAACAAATGTGCGCAGCTGTTTTTCTCATCTAGTTCTACTTAAAACATTTGCAGGAAACGCAAGACGAAATACCGGCGTTAGCGCCAAAAAACGTAGGTGATTTCAGCAAGGCCAGGAATTCCAGGCACCAACTTCTTTTTTCTCTCTCTTGAGTGGGTGTTCACTTCTAAGTTGTAGACATGTTAGCAATTCAACGACTGAGTGAATTAATGTTCAACTTAACAGTCATTGTTAGGTTGGGAGGTTATTACTGCTTGTTCTGCTGCAGTGACAGGTTAAAATAGGTTTGTATCTGAAAAGTTGTTTTCTACAATACATATTCCCCAGCTTTTCGTACCAAATAATTTTCTTCCATCACGTCAATTCCTATTGTATGAAACATCACTGCCAGCTCCACCACAGCAGCTGGGACAGGCAAGGAGAAACAGCAAGGGGACAGGCAAGGAAGACGGAGCACTCAGCCCCCATCATTTCTCTTTGGGCTGCCATCTTATTTTTTTTTCCAGGCATTTTATGTCATTTATGCGACACTTCTCAACAAAGGAGCATGCTTGCATTTGTGGGACACATTCTGCTTTTAAAGCAAGCAAGCAAAGACAAAACCCAAGACTAAACGACTCTGAGAAACCTGTTTGCTATCAGGCACTACTTGGTGCACGGGATGGAGAGTTGTGATTTCCGAACTTTGCAGGTGATTATTATTAATGGAAAACCCAAATTTTCAAGGTTGAGCTGACTGGTATGGAGGAGAAAAAAAATACCACCACATGTCGAATTTTTGCAGACTCAGATCCATTTTGTACTAGTAAACGAGCTTTTATCCTTCCCTCCTTTCCTTTTTTTTTTTCTTTTAGGGTAGCTCACAAGCTGCTGACAACTCACACTGTACTAAGAGCTGTTCACACCGCACAAAGTGTTTACCACTCACAACTGATGCTAAAAATTAATTTACGGCACCGCTACAGCAAGCTTTGACAAATTGTCATGTGTTGACACAGTCATAAGTTGTTGGTTAAAAAAAGTAACACTTCCCTCTTCTGGAACCTCATGTTTGAGACCAGGGATGGGCACATTATGCAAAGTTTGAGGGTTTGTAAGCTTCAGAAATGTTTGGGCTTCACAAAACAAGCTTGGTTGTGAAAGTTCTTTCTCTTAACAGTTAGGAATGTGTTTATTGCCAAAAAGACTCTAGTAAGAAAAAAAAAAAAAAACTTTCCCATCTACCAAGATCTGTGTGTTGTGCAAAACTAGGAGAAAAGGCTGTAAAATAAATAACCTTGTACGATACTTGTTCTAGATAAGATCAGACCAGTAACAAATACCCTGTATCAACTACTTAGAGCTGCAGACACCACCCTCCTACTGTAGAAAGGAAGGAAAAAAAATATAGCTGCAAGTAAAGAGTTTTAATTGTTCTCAGCTGTCACACAATGTTATCTTAAGCGAACGCATTGATTTCTCAATTCTTCTGTATAGCTCTATATGGAAAAAAAAGTGGCGGCATTCGTCAGACAAGGTCCAAATTGATTTCCGTGTACTCAAGATAGTAAGCGTTAGTCAGCGCTCGTGCCCACGGCAGCTCTTCAATTTTAACTTCTCTTCTTCCTCAGGGCAGGATAAATAATCTGTCCAGTTTACCCTCTGGAATCAGTAACGGCCACAAAGGTGGTCTCAGCTGAAATGAGCAGTGTTTCAGTGGCGATGCTAACTTAGAATGTTAGCCCCACACTAGACTAAATGAAGGTAAAGAAACAAGGCCAAGGATGGAGAGAACCAAAGCAGCAGGAGATAACTGAGGCATCCATTTGGTCAAGGTGTCAACAACTTCAAGTTATCTTTGTTTTTCTTGTCTTCTGAGGTTTAAGTTGCTCTGCACTTCTGCAGAGACACCCATGTAAGCTAGGGACTGTCATCCAGCAACCAAACCAAGCGGTCAGTTGGTGTTACCTCCAGATGGTCAGGACAGGAAGACTGCCAATGCAGGAGAGAAGAAAGGGAGTCAGGCTGGGCCCGACCCCAGGCAGAAATCGAAATGCTAGCAATAGTCCAGGGCAGCAAAGCACAGTACTGTGACACAAGCACTCTCAGCGCCTGCCAAGTGGGCTTCATGAGGAGCACTTAAGAGCCACTGCTTTATGTTGTGCACCAGCAACCTGGACTTTCAGTGCTCCAGTACCACTCCTTAAGCTCCACCACCTCTCAGAGCACACACCGCGCAAGAATGCAGAGGAAATTCATTCAGGAAATTAACTTGGCAATACAAGGAATTAATTTTCTTTTTTTTCCCCCTAACACTTGTACAAAGAAGAGATGCTTTGAGTGGTTCCTAGGTCCTGAAGAGAGGCAATGTAGTACCTTTGCAGAACTGATCCACCTGCTCCATGCCTTCATCAGTGCAAGAGTGATCCATGTAATTTCTCTACAAAACTCGAAACACCAAAAAGAGCTTGTGCAAAACATTAAGGGGGATGACATTTCATATGGACTCTTCACTTGGTCGTGCCTCACACATCCTATACAGAGTTTCTTCATCATCTGACATGTTACTCTGACAAATGACATATATTACTCTCTGATAGATCTAATGGAAGCAAAGGACATTTATGTTGTTACAGTCAGGATGGACACTATCTTATGCTGCTGACTGGAATTATATCCTACATGCTTAATTAACTTAGATTGCTGTACGTTTAGAAAAGCACTCAAGTGGCAACTCCTGCCTCCCTCCCCCAAAGTAACAAAAATTTATAAATATTTTCAGTGCATCACATGCAATGCATTATTTCACTGGGTTCAGTCCAGAAGTCAATGAGGTTGAAATAAAGACAATTCAACTATTAAGTCAAAAACTTCAGTTGTGTAACTACTCAGAAGGTAACACTAACTTTCCTCCACCTTGGAGGAAAACTATTAAAATCTTAAGTTTTACTATAAGTTATGTCAGCTGCCCAAATATAACCTCTCCTGTACATTTTTACTTTTCTGCTGTATAGAATGAAACACAAGGAGCGTAAATTCCCTGAGTTCTTACTACGGGATGGAAAAAGCCCAAGATATCCCTGCTAAGCCAGTGAAGAATAGCATTAAGAAAAAAGTGGGACTTGGGATTTTCTGGAGTCTTTTTTTTTTTTTTTTTTTTTTGAGAAAAAGTATCTATTTACTTGTGACAAGTTTTTTCCTGATGGATCCAACTTGTGAGTGTGAAGAAACCACCCACATGCAGAAGGGCCTTTCTTGCCAAGTCCCTTGCATGAGCTTGTGCCTGCTCTAACCAACACAGGGCCAGCACAGGAAGGTTCAACATTGGGGAAAAGCAGACTGAGGATCTCCTGTGGCCTCCCTGCATCACACCTCTCTGCTCTGCCCTTCAGGTTTCGGCACGGGGAGGATGGCAGAGTCTTGGCCGATCCCACAGCTGCACTCCCACCCGCTGCTATTTGCAGGGCATTAGAAGAAAGCCATAAAGATGACATTTGCCCCAGCAAGCCCTCACCAGGATTTGAAAAGCAAAAGGGAATATATGAAGCTGTCCTGCTCTCTTGATGATGCACACATGTAACCGAAGGGGTACATATATATATTGAATATATATACTGAATACGCACTGGGTAGCCCCTGCCTGCATGGGACGCAGACTGTGTGAAACAAACTCCCTGGCTAGAAATTTTAAAAAAAGGAGGGTTGCAGCTTTCTTATGCCCTGGGCACCACACTTCCAACCAGTGAGGACAGAACGCTAACCCAAACTCTTCAGAGCTGCTGGGGCTTAAGAGGGCCTCTCCTCTCCCAAGACAAGTGGCACCAGTGACTAACTACACCGTGGGCAATTTCCCTGCCTCTACTCTACGCCCATCTTCACGTCGCTGCAAAGGTCACCGCGTCATATCTGTTACACTGAGGTCTGCCGCCCACCAGCAAACAGGGAAGGAGCTTATCTGGACAGTCTGGCAGGACCTCCTGTGAGCATTTGGGGGTGGGGAGAAACCGTGCAGCTTTCCACTTGAGGGGGGAGAGGGAGCGCTTCAGAAATGGTTCCAGTTCTTAAACCTTATAAGGGACTGAGATGCTCAAATTGCCTTGAACTGAAAGGATCTCAACCTGCACCAGTTTTGCACAGCAAGCTTTGCTCAGCAAAGCCCAGGCCCTAAAGAAGCCATGCCCTTCCTGACTCTCCCTCCCCGGTGCAGGAGAGGGAGGAACGGGAAGCTATATCTCTGTAAGCATGGAACAGTTGGAAAAGGCATCAGATCTTTGTCCGTGCCTCTCTGGAGCATACCTTGTGCTACCAGCCCTTTCAAGCAGAAGAAACTTGGTGGTCCTATGAAGAGTTTAATCACTTGAAAGCCAGCATCCGTGTTGCCCTTTTGCTACTCCATCAAAAAGAAGTGCAAGGACCCCTCAGAAGACAGACTGGGAACTGCCTGCCCCCCGCATACAAGCGTACTCACACACATGGACATGGGCATCCCTCTCCTTTACTTTACCATTTTTTCTAACTGTCTCCACTAATACATTTTTCCTTATTTTCTTAGCATTACATTTATTGTATGGTGCGTAACAATGCCAGCATTACCTATAGCATTAGCACAGAAGCATGTAATTAATTTCTTTCTTCTTCCCCAACTTCTCATATCCAGTTTTGTTAAATAAATCCATCTGATTTCTTGTTTGACTTGTGTCTACTCGGATCAAACCTTTACCAAAGCTAGAAGCATTTTGTTTCTAACAAATATATTCCCATCCTCCCAAATCAAATCTCTACTTCTGGCTGAGACAATGTCATTCAACTTTTACTGTAGTGCAATGCTTCCAAACAAATGAACTTAAAAATTCAGTTAAATGGCAATGTGCAGCTGAAGGACTCTAGAGGTTTATCTATCATGTGGCAAAAATCACTCTTTGTACAGCATTTGTATAAATGACCATAGGATTCTCTGGATGTTTTTGAGCCACCTCAGGCCAGAAAGGTAACCAGGTAATGAAGAAAATCATGTCAAGTTTTATGAGATCTTCAGCAAAAATGTTTAAATCAGACCATGTTGGTTAGTACATTCCGAAATGCTCCTATTTACTCCATGTGGAGTTACCTTGTGTGTGCAACCCCGTTACAAGTCAGGAGAAAGAACCAGCTTGAGAGTTTTTCAGCGATTAGGCTCACCTACAGCACTGCAGCTGGAAACTTTGCTTGACCTTTTGATCCCCAGTGATTTCCACAGGAGAAATCACTGCAGGAAAGCTACCAGTCAAAGTAGTTAACTAGTAGTTTACAATCCTTTATATCTGCTGATAAAGACAACTCAATGACAAGATGAACATACTTGCCATGTCCTCTGAGGCAATTTTTCTTTATGGGGTGTTCAAGGAGCCACCACTCCCTTTATCAACTCTTTGGTACTTCCCCCAAAATTACAAAAGCATCCCAGTTTCAGGAGTTGCTGGGCCACAGTGAGGACGCGTTCAAAGCGCTGTCTGTTCAGCAACACGGACGCCAACATTGGCAATACAAACGTTGAAGAGGTACATGGGTATATGCAAAAATTTCATTCAGCACAAAGCAAAGCAAGACCAGGACACAAGGATCCTAAATTAAACCAGTTCCTGTCTTCCCAATGACTTCGCTCACCATTGGGAAGACTTTGGTTTGGATTTTAGTCAAGTCTGGTTTACAGTGCTCAACTTCAGCTGTCAAAAAAAAAACCAACCCAACCCTGCTGGAACGCCTTACTCATTACGCAGCCTTGCAAAAATTATTAGCTACATTACAAGGCATTTCCCTTTGGGGACCAGAAAGGGTGAAGAAAGGGGATGGAGAGTGACAGTTTGTGGTTTCTAATGCAGCAGCAAAAAAATAAATAAGTAAGAGGAATACAGGATATAATGTGTTTACATTTGTCAAAACAAGTTTCCTGGAGACACGGAGGGTTCATGCTGCTGAGCTGTCACTTCTGCTAGAAACTGCTGCCTCATGCTATCGGGAGGTCAGTCACTGACCTACTTTCTGATAGAACTGAATTAATTTGCTACTTCTGTACACAAACCTTTTTTTTTTTTTTTTTTAAAGGAATACGCAACAAACCCATAAAAAGATGCCTTTTATCCAACTTGGAGCTTCAACTGATGCTGTGCAAGGCTATTACATACCCTGGCACAGGGCCCACTGTGCTTGGTCTGCTTATTCTTTTGGAAAAATCTGTACAGAATATTTTTAATGAGTTCATGCTGCAAATAATATCTTTCCTGTTTGAACTCCTACATTACACTAATACCAGCAATGTAACCCACTACAGACAATAAATGGAGGCTAGCACTTGAATATGCTGTGCTTCATCTCAGCTGCTCCTGAAATAGATGCCTACCACAATAGGATTAGCTCCCCAAATAGACAGATACATGGCACAATATATTTATAGAATTAAAACATAAAGTTATTAATAGAAAACAAGATGAGTAGGTGAACCTTATAAACTAAACACCTATTGATCCAATCATCCCCTGCACAGAGCCAGTTAACAAACATCTGTGCTCACCCGGAGATGGTGGTATGGTAGGAGCACTTAAACTAAAGCATTATACTCAGGAAGTGAAGTGGCCGAAGTAGTAGCAAAAGAGGTGCCACCTACTTGCTCTCTTTGCTTAATGGCTACATGCACATAGCTCATGTCACTACACGCATCCTTTCACTAAAATAAAATTATGGTTGAGGGTTTCGCAGATCTTCCAAATCCTTGCACCATCAAAATATAAGAAATCAGCTCCTGCAATCATCCTTAGCAATGCCATAATTGAAAGCTTCACTGCTTGAGTGGACTCATTTTTCCAGGTCTCTCGTGGGTAGCAGCACTGCTGTTTGGAAAGAGAAAAGCAGTGTACTGATCCGTGAAAGCAGGGCCATTCTGTATTAGGCTTTGGACTAACATTTGGAAGATGAGAACCCACCAACTAACACTTGCATCAGACCTCTTCGGCAACTTGGTCTCATACATTCACCTCACCCTCCATCTGCAAAGTGAAGATAAGGATCTTCTCCAAGTGCTTGGCTTGTTTAGTACCAAAACATTGTGGGTGAGACTTGCCCTTTCCTTTGCATTTCCCCAGGGTCCAATCTAACAATAGTGGAGGTAGTACTAACTACTGTACTACAAGACAACTATTGGTAACATAACAGATTTATGATCACAAGTTCCTGGACTTGATGAGGCTCATGTTGCCAAAGATAACTATGCCAAACCTAGCACTTGCAACTGCAAGTGCATTTTTATCAACCTTTTTAGCTTTCATCTGTGCATATTTACAAGCCCTGAATGTGAAGTTCAAGTAAATCCAATAATTCACTCAAACCCACCAGGATTTGAAAACATTAGGGAAGTGTCAAGATGTCATTGAGCTCGTTCTGCAGAAAAGAGTGCTTTATAGTTTCAGAAAGAGATAGACAAGAGAGCTATTTAACGAGATGGTGGCATATTGAAACATGGATAGATAAGTAATTAATAGCTACCTTCTCTAAGTGAAAACTTTTCTGAGTGAAAAATCAGTTTATATGAAAAACTACAAGTCAACTGCTGCCATTTTTGGGTGGATAAGAACTGTCACACATGTTAGCATCTCCATTACCATGAAGGATTTTACTCCTTTAAGCAACTCACAAAGACCTTCACATAAAACAGCATGTGGGAAGCAAGGAACTAACAGAAGGAGACACCAAAGAAATGTTGACATTTGTAACTAGAATTCTAATGAAAAATGTCATCAGGAATCCATGAAAACAGGAGACAACTTCTGCCACGAGAAGTTGAAGCTAAGGCAACAGGTTCCTTTTAGTCCCTTAGGAGCAAGAGTAATTGTACGGTTGTATAGGTACTGACATTAGGATACAGAATATTGGCCAAATAACCTCTTTATGTTGGTAGCCCAAAATATTTTCCTATTAAAAAGGACCAATATTCAACTAGTAGATCACCTAATTCAGAACCCTCTTGACCCTGATGTGCGGGTTTCTTTACCAAATTTCTATACAGCTTCAAGTGGAACATAGGGCACCTTAAAGTAAACAAAACAGGAGAGAGGAAAAATAGTCATGATCCAAGAAATAGGAAGTATAAACCCATTAATTAAGCATTTAATTCTTTTTATCCCTCATGTCTGTCTTCACAGTTTAAAGTCTCTCGGCAATCAACCAATTTTGGGATTCGCTGCTGTCATGCCAATCGTGGCAATACTTCAGCTAAAAAGGCACTGTCAAACATAATGAAGTTTTCCTTCAGCTTGTACCCACACTGGTGCTGCCTACAGCACACAGGCTGCCTGGTGAGGGAAGGTGGGGGATAGGGCTTTACCTGCCCTAGCTCCCAAGGACTGCAGACCAGTCCTAAGTGGCAAAGGCACAACTGAATCACACTGATGGTTGAGATTACATCCCATAGAAACCATCTCACTCCCTCCGATACAACGTATAAATAGCACCCAATTGGCTTTGAAACACATTAGAGAATTTTCAATTGTTTTCTTGTATTTTCTTTCCAACTGTCCTTTCTTTTCCAGCCTGCACATGCCTCACATTAAGCCATACTATAAACACAGAAAAATTTCTCAGCACTACACTGTTACAGCTCTACCTCTCCCTTGAATCCATGGACACCATTCCCTGTCCTTCAGCCAGGGATGCTGTGCACAGAGCATGGGGAAGGACAGGGCAGAGAGATTCCACATTGGGAAGGAGAAAATACATCTCTCCACTTGGCATTTCTGTTTCTAACAGTTTGTTTTCACACTGGTCCTACAGGAATTGGTGTTGGCAATTCCTGTAGCCTGTAGGGGGAGAGACCAAATAGTAGGCCAGGGCTAACAAGGCTTTGCAATATATGATGATAGTCACTGACACAATGAACTATGCATTTTTATCTGCTGACTCAGATGAAGAAGGCAGCACTGATGTCCTGACTCTAAAGTGCATTTACAATGCACATTTGGCTGCCTCACCTGAATTATCCCTGCTTTATCCACCCCTGGTAAGGTCTGGCTCGGCAGCCGATGCTCCTGAGCAGCTGGTGGCAGCAGCCATCTGAAACCAGTAAATGGGGCTGCTGGCTCCCCGGGCAGAGGCTGTCACCGTGCATTCACCCAGCACGTAGCCCAGGGGGGCCCTGACCTACTCAGCCTCTGGGCATCACTGCAGCATAAATGATGATAACCCAAATGCCAAAGAAGGGCAAATATTCAGTCCTGGAACAACAGCATGCTTTACAGCGAATGCCTTGCGGCCCAGAGCTTGAAATAGAAATTTATGTGACAAAAACTTCACAATGTGAAAGTCTGCATCAAAAAACCAGCAAGCTGCACTGTTTGGCATCTCTGTTTCCAACCCTTGTGAAGTCCAAATAGCTCAAATACAAATCTGTAATATCGCTCTCCCAGTAAAAGCTATTTTAAACTAATTTTGGCAGCCGCTAAGAGTCGTAACCAGGATGCCAGCTGTATGGTTTCTTGCCTCCTTCTCCTGGCTCCAACTGGCCAGCAGCAGCGAGGGGACACCCGTCTCCTCTGCTAGGGAAGCTCTGATGCCTCCACCTTCCTTCAGACCAAGCACGCTGGGTTCCTGCAGCGAGGAGAGCCTGCCTTTGCCGCTCCAAGGACCGATAAAGAATATCACCAATAAAAATCAGAATCTTTGAAGTTTTAAAAGTTCCCTTTCCATAAAACAAGCCTCAGACAGAGAATACCCGATAATGAGCTGCAAAGTCCTTTTTTATAGGCACTCACTTGAGATGACCCACATAATTCATCCACTTTGCCACTTAACATTTCCAAACTTACGGCAGTATAAAAGCTTTTACAACCACACATGATCACGTCACTTTTTTTGCATTATGTATAAAAGTGCCTAGTTGTACTTTTTCATTTTTCAGCAAAAATGAACATCTCCACACAAATATGTGGACTATGATACCCATTTATGAATGCCTGAACATCTAACATTTGCTGATCCTGGTCACTTCTCTGCTCCTCTTTACCTTTGCCACCAGCCTCCTCTGAAACATCTGAGCGCGTTTCAGCTTTCCAAACACCAGCCGACCCACAACTGTGGCTGGAGCACAACTTGCCATTTAGCAGAGATTCCTCTCCCTGGGTCCCCAGGCAGCACAAAGCTCCCATCCTGGTTTCCCACCTGGGAATGCATGATGGGAGGGCAACATTAAGCCTCATGACCACACAGCACAGGCTACAATGCATTAAACTAAATATAATAAAAGATAAACAAAAATAAGGAAAGGTCCGCAATAAGTAAATTCCATTTTTACGATGCACACTGCAGGAACATATATATCTGCAGAAGGGATTAGTGTACGGCATCTGTCTTAGATGGAGGGAGGGGGAGAGGTCAAGTCAGGAAATCTGGGAAGCAAAAGCAGGAATATCTGACACGGAGACAGCACTGCACAAAGCGGAGAGGGAATTTTTTTTGCACAATCACAGCAAGGCCTGCAGGGACAGGAACGCGCAGGGGAAGCGGTGGGGGTGGGAAGGGATGCTGTTCAAATGGCATTGCTGGCAGAGCGTGAGGTCAGTCAAAGGAGGTCATGTCATTCCCGCAGAAAACCCTGCTGGAATTATCCTACTGGGCAAGAAGGATCATCCTCACAGAAAGAGCACAACACACAGGCTCGGTCAAACCTAAGCAACCCAGGACTCGGGCTATGGAAAAACAAATCCCAGGAAGCAAGGCTGCTCCTGAGAGACTGGACACAGAGGGAGCTCAGCTGCTGAAACACATAACCAGAGTGACATAGTATTAGAACATATTTTTATGCTTACTAAGACAATAACAAACCAAAGCCTGAAGCTGTATTTTGGGCACGCTAGCTCAAACTATCTTTAGACAGGAAAAGTGTGTGTGTACAGATGCTCCAGAAGGCATGGAGAGCAGAGAGCTGGAAAAAGCGCTCGCTCACTTCCGAGCTTTATAAAAAACGTCTGTTGTAAATAAGGGTGGGAATAAATACACCAGGCAATGCTGAATTAAAATTAAAAGACAAGTGGGCAAGAGGCCAGTAGCTGGTCAGGGACTGGTGAGGTCTAAAGGCTGCAAACCTCCCCCAGCTTCACCTCTCCCGATGGATGTTTTCAGGTGTTACCCCCTCCTGCGGTCCCCCGCTATGTTTTACTCCTCCTGCCAGCTCTTTCATGCAGCTTTCTAACTATCTCACTTTCACAGATGCTCTCTTGGAAGCATGACTGAAGCTATAAATTAACGTCTACACATCTGTAACAAAAATAGTTTTTCTGAAAGCTATTCTTCTTCCCTATCGATGGTGACACAAATGATATAGAGTTGCTGGTAATTCAGGGGTCTCGCTGCAGCTTCAAACAACAACCAAGACAGAGAGCAATGCTGTCTCACAAGGAAAACAGCAACAATGGAACTTATTTTTATATATCTCTCTCTATATATATATATCTATACATGTATGAAGCTGTTATTCTTGGAATCATTTCTATTTGTGAAGAACTGAAAAATACAAGGAATGGCCTCAAAGCTCTTGTTCCATGGAGCAACTATTATTTTTTAAAGTAAAACATAATTATCACCTCCCTCCAGAAAAAACCTCAGAGTCCATCAGTGCGAGGATAGATCTAATGTACCATTATCACTGCTCAGCTTGCAGTAGTAGAAAGATGAGAGCAGCAATCACATGAAGCACAATTTAGACCTCCCTTGAAAAAAACCCTACATAAATAGGACATAGAAGATTAGGATGCTTCCATGTCAGGTTATGACTGAGCCCTGCTTTTAGCCAAAAAACCCTAATGTGGTGTGGCAAAGAGCTGATTTAAACCTCAGGCACAGCAGGCCCTGCACCTGGGGGGCTTTCTGCCACAGGGATGGACACCCCTGCTGCAGCCCATGGACTTGAGCTCCAGGCACAGGAAGGACAGGGTCCCTGCATACATCTAGACCTGTTTTTCCTTGTGTGTCCGTCCCCGTCCCCGTCCCCCCCGATGTAAGGAAATCTTTGGTGCCATAACCAAAGCAAGCAATGCTTACAAGGGCTCTAGAGGTGATCCGAGCATACTAATGGTAAAAAAGACCCTGCTCGTCTCACAACCTCCAAATCTTTCTTAATCCAAGCCAACAGCAAAGCAGAAACTCCAAAGCTTGTGCTTTGGGCATGATGCAGAAGCAACTGCTCCTGCAAGCAGTGCTTGTACAAGACAACTGTGATTTGCATGGAAACGCATCTCCTTTAGGCTCAACTTAATTTGCCTTTATGGCAAATAAATTAACTGTGGGCAACCATTGGGTTAATATTGGCACGGCAAATTCCAGGCATGAAGACATGGGAGAAAGAGCACAGCTTTGGGTGATGGAGACAGGGTGACGGGGGAACCAGATAAAGGGAAACAAAAATACACCAACAGGAGAGAAGAGAGATAACAAAAAGATTGATTAAAAAAAAAAAAAAAGGCCAAAGGAGGGAAGCTTGGCAGACAGGGCCAGTGCTTGCAGAAGAAGCTCTACAGGGTATATTTAAAAGAAGGGCAGGGCAGCTGGAGCAGAGTTTAGCACTGGACCTGGAAGGGTCTGGTCCACCCTGGCGAGTGTCTCTGCCTCCAGGAGAGCCCAGGAGCTTTCCTAAGCTCCTCTCCTCTACGTGCACCCAGCATAGCAAAGCTCTGCTTGCAATGGGCGTGCAGTGCCACTGCTACCACAGCGTGACAGTCAACAGCTTCCCAAGACATTAAGAGGATGCCTGTAATTCTAGTGTTGCAATGGTATTTGCCAGGAGTTTTGTTAAGATTTTCACATTTAGCAAAGTCACTACTGTTTTGATTGAAATTCACACATGCAGTGCTTAGAGAGAGAGACAGGGAAAAACAGAAGCTGAATTGAAAGTTCAGCTACTTTGAACTAAATTTGTTAGTAGGTTCATCATAATTTTTTGACAGAATAATCTTTCCATGGTGAATTATTTCCACTGCAAAAAATAGGAGAGCAACAAATTGCTGGATATAATTTGTGCCTTAAATAATAAAGCAATTAATGGCATTTTAGCAGGAACACATTCTTCTCTCCAGAAATAAAATCCCTATTTCATCTCATCTAAATTGCTTGGTCAGCTTCAAATGAGTGCAATATAAATCTCCTTCCCATACTGCTTCTGTTATCTATGATAAAGGGAAGAGACAGAAGGTAATCCTGTGTTCTGTATTCACTGACACATCATTTTCATGCTACACTACACTGTAATTTATTTCTAATGGGATAAACCTCTTATAGTCTTCCCGCATTGTTCAGCCACACACACATCCCCAACCGGTACCGAGACTGTGGGACTGGCAGGTGCAACATCCAGGGACCACACTCGGTGGAATTAGGATGTCTGCTGCACATTTCAGTGGTGCTACAGCTGTGAAAATAAACAGCTAGACTGTATAATTAAGGTATGCTTTTATTCCTTCCCACCCACTGCCTCCTGGAAGCAATGCAGTCAAAGAGTACGACACCTTTCAGTACTTCTTGTAATTGCCAACTAAACTTTCAATTTTGCATCTAATCAGTTTGAGACAAACCAGAAAGACATGCAGAGCTGGAAGAGATTAAAGGACGTGGAACCCAGCTGAAACTGGGAAGTCCTTAACGTCTTAGCCATAATAGAGATATCACTTCATACAAAGGAAAATATCTTTAAAGCTCTTTCTGCTGTCCTCATCAAAAAGAATGCAAGAAATAAATAAAGCAACGTATGAAAATCAAGCTGGGGCTCTGAAGCGCTACATGTATTATTATTGTTTGAAAACAACATTTTCCATAGGATATAAGAGAAGAAGAAAAAACCCTAAGCTTTAGACTTTGGGCTAAACTGAGGATCCAGTTATTCTTGATGCAATCCCGAAATGGCTAGGTGCAAACAGAAAGCTACCTATGATGTTCCTGCAGAAATTAATATATTTAGAAAACATCCACATTTATTAGTAAAACATTTTTCTCTGTTAAAATGTGCAAGACTGCCACAGAATACTTAATCTGCTGCCAGTTAATAAACAACATTATCAAGCACCACAACTTAAAGAGTACTCAGTACAATCTCAGTACTACTATGCCTTTCACACCCACCTCTACTTCATCTGATCGCTATATTCACATACAGAGTGCACCGTACAAAGTAAAATATTACCTAGTTAGCTGTCTACTACTTATCTATCTACTTCTATGGCCCCATCCCTCCAGCAGTTTACAACAGGATTAATCTCATCTGATTCAGATGCAAGGTAGAAACTTGCAGCCGAGACAGTCATCTCTCCAGATTTCCCTTACCGTTGATGCAAAGTGACAGTCCCTTCCAGGGCACGTGTCACACCATTTCAGGTAACCATCTTCGAGGAGGTGAACAAACCCCTTCACTGCCTACAGAAGGGACTAAGAGCTCCACTGCGGCCATCTGCACCCAGACAAACCTCTGCTCTAGAGGGGCTGGCAGCAGGAGAGCTGGGTCTGGTCTCCTGGGCCAAGGTCGCTCGCAGCAGTGTTTCAGCAGCTTTGCCATCTCCAGCTGCACTGGGGTCCTCAGTGTGCCCCAAGCCCCCGGGTAGGAAGGTGACAGCAACAGCAAGTCTGCAGAGAGAGGGCAGAAGAAATCTAACGCCGGGCACCGGCAGCAGGGTTGCAGCTGCTTTATACTGCTTCTTGCTGCAAATTATGAATCTGCCCTGTTAGCTCTGGTTTACCAACAGCTCACACTTCAAAAATTTGACAAAATACCCCAAAGGTTAACTCCTGCTGAACTCCATCCCTGCTGCCGTGACCAATTTGTATTACGACTTTGTTCTAGGCATGTATCTGCAACCACTTACATGAAAGGCTCAAATGCCTTGATTCAGCCTAGCTGCACAGGCAGCGCTGCTCATGTCCGTGTTGGGTCATGGGGGAAGAGAAGCGGCCTCAAGAAGGCTGGCTACCAGTTTAACAGGGTTTCCAGCTGAGATCCTGCAAGCAAAGCTCCCTGCAGAAACCACCAAGCAGCCTCGCCAGATGCTACTGTGGACCCGCGGAACGCCGGCCTGGGAAGCCCTCGGGCATCTGGAGCTGCCCCCAGCAAGCCCCCAGCTCTCACAACTGGCCTCTGCTGCATCCCAACCTACCTACGGCGTTCGGTGCCAATCCGTATTCTGATGTCTGCTGATTTTGAAATTTCAAATACAGCAGATCCTGTGTTCATTTAGCTTCTTCTCATCCAAAACTCCCTCTTAAATGCAATCCAGATGAGCTCCTTGGCATGGATAGCACACGCAGCGGCTGCCCTTGCTGTCTGCAGCCCCATTTAGCAGACTGTTTTCAAAAGGGAGAAGAATCATTTTAGATAAACTGCCTTTCACTGTGGCTGGAAAGGGGCTCCTTGATCACGCTCCCAAGCTCAGACCCTGGTTTCTGAGCATCTCTGGAGAGGGAGGGCAGCATAACTCACACCACCAACAATGCAGGAAAATGCTGTGCCTTTACATAGCTGCTTGTGATGCTTATCGATTCTCACAGGGAAAAGGCATGACTGACTTAGCTCTTGGCTGGCAAACAGATGAGTGTACTTTGTCATCCGGTAGCTCTAGACACAAAGGATGGTGTCATGTGAAGCACACAGGTCTGTCCACACCTACTGCCATGGCTCACACTGCTGCAGGGGGGCTCCGCTGCGCAGAAGAAGGCAGGCAGAAGGCAAACCCTCCAAAGCAATGCTCAGCCACAGGCTTCTTGTTACCACGAGCTGCAGTTACCCTAACAAGGCTACCAAGAAAGACTGCTGGAGGAAGAACCAAAAGGGATAAACCTGGCTAGCTGAGAAGGTCGTGGTAAATGGTAGTAAATGCCCCTTGAGGCATCTGCAAGTAAACCAGCAAGATTAAATCCAGGAGGAAGACATTGGGATTCTCACTCAGAACAACTCCACGGCAGAAAGCTTGTGTTCGGGTGCTGGAACTGCCTCCCCAGGCACGGGGCTGGGATCTTATTGCCTCAACCTTTTACAACTAGGCTGGATGAGACATAATAGGAGGTTGGCAGGGGAAGTGCGAGCAGATGATCAAATAAGCCTTTTCTGCCTCAAATTACTAACTCTGAAAAATCAACTTCTCATCCAACAGGCTGATGACATTGCCACTAGGAATAAAAATGATGGCTGTTTGTACCCAAGTGTAGATGTCAAGAGGAGCAGCAAAGATAAGGTAGCACAACTGGCCTAGCAAGAGAGGTGCAAACTACTTCAGCCCTGATGCACAAGAAAAGTGCTAAGCTGCAGTGACAAAAGCAGGGAGAATGAACAGGGTGTGATAACTTTTCTATGAAAGCAGAGTTTGCATAAAGGAACCAGCGTTATAAAGAACAAACAACTGAAGTGCTATTTGTACAAATGAAGAAAGGATTAAAAAAGAGTGTGGGATGTTATTTTTGTCCTCACATACTGCGAAGTGGTCTAAAACTCGGTAACCTAAACATTTTTTTACTGTAGTAACTGCCGTCATCTAAAATACCAAATGAAAAAGATGCAAAACTGTATTCAGTCAAACACGCAAGCACCCATAAATGAGGAAGGTAAGGGCTAGCATTCACCTCTGAAGACAATCTGTAGCTACAGTTACATCATCTTAGGTCAGCTTTATTTATTTAAAATAAAGCCACAAGCAACTTCTTTACTCCCACCACAGTGTGTGAAACACGTGCTTTTTCCCTATTTCCACAGCAGCTTGCTTCACCTACTAGCCCCTGCAGATGGCTGTGAAACCAGAAAACGAAGTGTACTGTCCACTGCTCCCAATTAAAATCCCATAGTCTTGTGGCCAGAGAGCTCTGGAGAACCAGCGGGGTCGCGTGATTTGCCTGAGGTCAGACAGAAAAAGCAGGCTAGACCAGAGATGACGGATCTTTTGGCTCGTGTGTGCAATGCAGCACTCTGCAGCTGGGGCCAGAAAAGCAGTCACTGGGAAGCTCCGGTTCCTCTCAGTAACCTAACCTTAAGTAGTCTAAATTCACGAAGGAGAAAACACTGCGTAAGTCCTGTCTCCCCCCCCCCCCCCCCCCCCCCCGCCCCCCAGCAAGTGAACCAAGAGTAACTTTTTCCCCCAAAGCCTTCTTGCACCCGCAGATGTTGCTCTGGAAGCCAACGCGGCTCTGCTGACGGTGCCGATCTTTAGCCGTTCTCTGCAGTTTTTCTGTATCATTGAGTGCCTGCAAGCGTTCACACTCCAAGTAATATCTGGTCTGACCATTTGCGTGTTCCTCCAGCTGCTCAAGAGCCCATCTGCTCGGACAGGCTTGCTGGCTTCACTCTCAGCACACGACTCAAGTTTTTCCATCACTTACCCTGGAGAACTTGGGGGACACACTGGTGACAAAGTGACAGATCTTTGCGTTTGTGACAAATTCACTCCGTCTGTTACCTAGTATTTTCCCCAGGTATTTACTTCTGGAGGCATGAGGCGTCTGTGCCTTTGGTGCGTTTCCAACACTCACATCCACATGTTAAAATGGAAATAACATCTGAGTGGAAGACTCCTAGTTTGGTCTTTACATTTGTATTTTCAATGACTAATTTTGTTTAAGTTGGTAAACGCAGCTGTTGCCTTGCCAGTTGGTGACATTTCCTTTTGGACTTCCCCGCTGGTTGGTGTGTTTCTGCCAAGACATGTAAATTGACTCATTCCTTGTATTCCTTTGCCTTTTTATATAATGCTTCAGTTGGGATTTGCTGAAGGTCTCCTGAGATTTGTTTTCCTAAGTAATTATTAGCCCTGCAATGCTAGACAGTCTTTACTTACATGTTTTCTGAATTGTCACTCAAGCATCCCATGCTCAGGATGCTGGATCTAACTGATGTAACACTTCACTATATTACACCTAGCTGTACTTTTTCTCATGGTGACTTGGTCATGTCAACATCAATTCAACAGCAACTGTAAAGAGGTGACATAATGTATGTCTCTTTTACACCAGCGTTATCCACAATGAACCATTCACTCAGCTCTCCACTTACTTCAATGGTTCAAGGTTGTCAAGACTTCGCAATTATTATAAATACATACTTGAACAGAGTAGATTAATCTCCTGAAAAGGGTAATAAAAATACCACCCCCCTCCCCAAGAACCCCAGACAATCAACTGCATCAGATTGCCAGGTAATCTGCCTCAAGCCAGGGAGCAGGAGAGGCTATCCAAAAATCTGGCCATTCCTTTATCTCCTGAATTGAAATGGCTGAGCTGAAGCTGTAAGAGAAAAAAATTAGAATCTCTGTTTTGTTTTTTTCATTTTTCATGACTGTACCACTGAAAGAAACAGAACTTCTCTTCAACTGTTGCAATCACTTATATCACCTTTCTAGGATACTTTAACTGGAATGCAATTTCTCCATCAGTCAGATTTTTTTTTTTTTCATATTCCTGTATTTCTTGAAGAACTCAGCAACTATTCATTCAATCATTTTTCAGCAATGCTCTCCACCTGCAGCTTCTCCAAATTTTGTTTTTAGTGAGTTTTTCACATCAACCTTTGTGCTGTGAGACAGCATCTCTAATCTGGCATTTTCAGTTCCTTTGGCAAAGTCATAGTGCTCCTCCCATCAGCATTCAGACGTCCAGCGTTGGCTTTGGTATTTCCATCCTTGGAAAGCCCACTATTTGGGCTTGCTTAGCTGAAAACCAGTTACATTTTTAGTAACCTATGCCTTGTTCACTTGGTAGTAAAACCAAAAGAAACACCTCTCTCACTAATTCTCCTGTGGAGGTTTTTTTTTTTCTTTTTGGTCCTGTCACAAAAATAACAATCACTTCTACTGCACGTGGAGATCTGCTGAAGACATTGTGTTTGCCTCCAATACACTTAGACCACAAGCCCACCAACTGCTCTGGGGACATCTTGACACTATGCCCACGCAACACCAAGAGCCCCAAGAGCATGCAGAGCTCTGCCAGGCCCTGCATTATTGCTTTGGAGACAGAACATGATGCTTGGCCATAGATTCCTCCATTCTGTCACCATCCCTAACCCTGAGAAGGAAGTCTCCCTGTTAGTAAGCAGATGTCAGGCTGAGGAATTTGGTCCAAATCTGCTGACAGCTCTTATCTCATCAGACTAGTTGTCTGTTGGTAACACTGTGTAATTGTCATTTCATGTACTGTGTTTGAAATCTAGTTCAGAGCAATCGACCGCTAATTGGTTCCCAGTCTATAAGCTATTTTTCTGCCTTGGAAGTCATAATTAATGCTACTCCCTCTGAGTTATAATCATCTTGCTTCATGAATATATTATAGCTTTGTTTTCATTCTTAGATTGCTCTTCATCAATTCCTGGTCACAGACATTTTGCTTACTCAAAGGATTTTACTTAATGTATTCGTCCATCTCTTTCACCTACACCTCTTTTGTTGTTGCAGCCTTTCTTCCAGTGTTCCAGAAACCTACTTTCAGTGGTTGGTTTGTTTTTTTCCCCAGACTTTTCCTAAGGAACTTCTCAGAGGCTTGCCTGGCTCACGGTTTTCACCAAAGCAGATCGTATCACTTCACCCGAGACAGAATCTCTTGCTTCCTTGGCACGTGCTTTGCTGGAACAGCTACCTCACCATCTTCCTGTAATTTGCCTCTTTTCCAAGGCCAGATTTTTGCCTGCAGCTGAACCCCAAACACAGACTGTCGTATTACTGCTTTTCATCTCAACCATGTCGTTTGGCCAGTTTGGTTTGGGTCATGAGACTCTACAACCTCGCCCTCAGTGGGTTAGGTCACAACCCTGTTTTGGTCGTTGGGTTAGGTGGTACCCATGCACCACCAACCGCGAAGGGAACACAGCAGTTTTCCTGTCACCTACATTCTACTTGATAAGGATGCTGCAAGATGAAAAGATTGCAGAGTACTCAGGTTTTACAGTAACAGCAGCCATTTCAATACCTGGCTTAAAAAAGAAACCACATCTTATATCTCAGAAGCAGCTGCGTTCTGCCTCCAGAGCTGCTGTGAATTGTTCATACCTTCTTCAGCGTGACATTTTGCATTGCCTCCCTCCCTCGTCCCCAGCACACTAATACGTTGGTAGTTATCACCACCCCAATCTTACGCAGGTTCATGTTAGGACTCCTGAAACACAGTGAAACACAGAAACTTAACACCTACCAGAGCTGGGAGAAAAAATTCAGAAAAATTTTTTTTGGCTACAGAACTAGCTCATATTCTTCTATACTTATGGTGCTATTTGGTTCAGCAGATGGAGAATGAAAAGGAAGGTCCCTTTTGCCAACAATTTATACCACCTCACGTGAGAGATCTTGTCTACACTCAATCCCCACGTGATAAAGTCGTTCTGGACCTGACAGTGGGTAAACTGTAAGGGAAGAGCAGACTTTGCACTTGGATGGCCAAGCCACAGACCTGAAATATTAACATTCAAAAGTCAGGGTTCAAGGGAGAGCCAAAATGGGCCAGCAGTGCTGAAAAGAGCAGTAGTTCAACATTGCAAAAAGCCCAGTCCTTCAGGGAGACAGGCTCCACAGAGGGGGGAAATTTAACCCAGATGATCAGGACCTGGAACTCGCTAACTTACTTTTTCAGAGTAAAACTGTGGGGGGTACCTATCAACCAAACAAGAGATGTAGAAGCTAGACCAAATCAGGACGGTATGAGCTGCTCTGTAAATCTGCAGGATGGTCAATGCATTAGGTCAGTGCACTATCTGCACTGGTGGTGTTATCCTGGGCACCAGCCAGGTTAGTGAATGGGGTGGGAGACGGGGTGGGGAGAGAGGAGAAGGAAAAAACAGAGTTCAGGGTTAAAAGAGAGTTTTCCAGTTAAAAAAAGAGATAAAAAATGCTATTATCCGAGATATTTGGAAATCGAGGTCAGCCTTTTAATCTTGCCAAATCAAGACAGAAGACACAAACACAGAAGACAAAGAAGAGACATTAAGAACAACATAAAAACCAGAGACAACGATATTTGCAGATAACCAGCTCTCAAGTAGTATAAATATAGACTGAGCAAGTGTAACCACTGTATAGCTTGCCTTAAAAAAGCCAAACCATCCGCATTTCACCTTTTCTTGTTAACACACCGTAACAAACAAACAGCCATGTAAAGGCTAAAGCAAACAACAAGGGACCCGGGTTGTGTTAAAAACCTTCTTGTATAACCCCGAGCAACTTCTTTGTGCCCCAGCTTACACACACGTAAAAGCTGCGTATACTGCAATAGGTGTCTGTAAGATGGGTTTAATTAAAATCTGGTGGTTAAAGTACTGTTCAGTGTAAAACTCTGAGACAAGTTAAGTAATTGTGCCATTTGTGGTTATCTGATACATCATTTCTCCATAGAAAACAGCTTTGTTCCACAGTACAAAGAGCATAAAAAGTGCCCTCTGTTTCTGAAACTAAGAGACTCTTGAATCCACTTGTTCAAATCCAGACTTTAAAATGCCATAAGCAACCCCCCTAGACTTTCTGAAACGCAGACCATCATGCTTTGGAGTTACTCTCCACTGAGAAAGAGCGATCAGCAAGCGGATACAGGACACAGCTGGTACCTGTCTGCGCTAACTCCCCACCAAGTCTGCAGGAGAGAACTTCCAATGTACTTTTTTCTAGCGAAGAGCAGGTGTCTGAGTAAATACAGGTGTCACAAAAATCTGTAGCTATTAGGTCTCGGATGAAGAAAAGAAGAAGTTGAAGGAAGATTGAAATGACTATTTCAGATTTGCAAGAGAACAGCTAGCTTCTGTTGCCCCAAGTAATTACAATACTGCTTCATTTGCTTTGATTATGAATTTCAATTTTGCGATACCTATCTTTCTTTGCTTGGCCCCATAATGGCTAGACAACAAATCTGTGCATGACTGTGCTGCAGTTTTGGTTTTACCTCTTGACAACTAGCCCTCTTTACCTTTAAAGTACATTTTAATATTACCTGCCGCCACAATGCTCCATCAAGATCAGGTTTGTGGTCAGCTTTTGATTTTATTGCTTGCAAAAAAGCAGTAAGTGCAGACATGGAAAGGCAAGACCTGAAGCATCAGCCGAAACAGGAATGGGTCCCAATCCCTGTTCCCACTTGAGGTACTTGGGAAGCCCGGAGAGCACACAGGGTCACCTCCTCCTTAGTTTAACTCCACTTCTGTAACTCTCTTGCCTTCCATTTTAGAGCCTGCTGAGCAGACAGAAGAAATACTTGGGGGATGAACGCCAAGGGAAGACTTCCTTACAGAACATTTTTGTTTCGTTCTTCATTAGCGGGTGGGTGACAGCCATACATACCGACGTGGGTGAGCACACGGGGGTTTCATGGAAGACAGAGTGCCAACGTTCATTCCCAGGAGGCTCAGTCTCACTTATGTGACGCCCACATTCACACTGCAATCACAACTGCACCAGCTACAATCTTGTTGGAGCCTCTGTTCGCAGGATGCTGGCTAAAGATATCTTAAATCCCAACCTCATCTCCCATTATCCCAAGCTGTCTGACAGCAGACTCAAACTCGGGATCCTTTATGGTAACAGAAAGCTTGACCAACAGCTTTACCACTAATATCATCTGCCAAGGAAGTACTTTTCACTACGTGTTTTAAAATATACATTAGTCTGATATATTAGCCTGATTACTTATTCCTTACCAACTTCATAAAACAACAGTACTAAAGACCAGTGATACAGGAGCTTTTGATGTTTGCAATGTGCTTAAAGGGCCCAAATCTAAGACACAGCATTGTTGCATCAAGAAATGTCACATCAAGGTTTCCAGTAGCTTCAACATTTCCCATTTCATTAAATAAAATGGGGGTGGAGAACGGAGGAAACCATGTTTCTGCTTCACTTATTTGACGAATGCAAGAAACTGCGTCTAGAAGAGATCATCTGACACAACCTCTCTGAATCTTGCTGAAACACACAAACAAAGCAAGATCAACCCGGGTAACTAGAATTCGCTTCTATGGTTTAGGCAAATGGTTTAAAAACCCAAAAGTTTCTGGATACCTTGGCTGAATGCTTCCAGAGAATGAGTACCTGCACACAAGTTTACTTGCCAGTAAATAGCAGGTTTCAGAATTCAGCGCCTATCTATCTACACCCCTTCAGTCTTTGAACAGATTAACTCCGTATGACAACTTAGCTACAAGTCTCAGCCTGGAAGCACTTCCCTCCCCCCTCCACCGAAATCAGTCAGAAATGCTCCGAAGGAGATTATGGAGACGATTTTGCAAAGCAAAAAGCACTGACCTAAATGTGTTCCTGTGTAAGTAGGTGGAGATTCTAAATTTGACTGAAACGGCAATGTTCGGTCCAGCCCCTTGTGTTTTTCAAGCTCTGTGTAAGCTTTTAAAACCTCCCATTTCATTTGAAGCAGGTTTTGCCACATCTAGAAATGTTTTCTGCTCTTAGTCTATTTTGCTATAAACATACTGACAAATTGCACGTACACATATTCTGCTGAATCTAGAGAAATGAAAGGTTTTGTGCTTCACCTGCGAGCTCTGAAACAGCAACAGTTGCACGCGATGCTCTGGCTTGTGCCAGCATTTGGTAGTGGTGCTCCACCATACAGGAGGGATGCCTGCTTCATTAAACAACGTGCTCTGTAAGCTTTTACGCTAGGCAAGGAGATCCCAAAATATAGGCCAGCTGCATTTCTTATTTTCATCCATACAACGGACAGGACAAAATTAGCCTATTTTAGTAATGGTAAAATGACATTAATATTAAAACCCATCTCACACTCCCAAGACTAATTGCTTCCCAACTCAGTGTATCGGAAGGCTCTTTCTGCCTAACAGAGTCATCAGATGAAAATAAAATAGGTTTTGGGTTTTTTTTAAATTTTCCTGTCTTTTAGACAAGTATTTTAAAACTGAAAGAATTAATCACTTCATTTTCTTTAAAGAGTGAAAAAGGAGCACAGGCTGCTATGCTGCTTGGTTAGAAAAACCAGACTCAGAGGCTGTTGCCAGCTCACTGAACCCTGAGCTATGACATCACAGCTGGCCATGACGCAATTCCTTTCGGAAGATGGAGCGCTCTCATACACCAGTGAGGTTGCTGTTCCACCCCCGACTGCTCCCGAGATTCTCACATGTGAATAACAGTGCCTGTATGGGAACATTCAGATAAAATGTCACTGAGGTTTTGAAATGATAACCAGAAAATTCACTGTGGTATTAGTTCTGCTAAACATTATAAAAGCTTGAATTTTAGTTTTTATTAGCCTCTGCCAGGCTGAATTTCCTAGAATGAAGTAATTGGTGTCTCAAAATAATCTAAAAAAGATTTTGTTGTCCTCACACTAAGGCTCTACATCCCACCAGCTGAGATACTTATAAAATAGCTAATCTGAGAGCATCTCAGTGGTTTTAAAGGGACCCAAATATAAAATGGGCTGAAGGATACCTAGGACGATGCAGAGAAACATGCTTCACACGTGTCGGGGACAAAACCGCTTCGGTATCGCGTAAGAAATCACCAGCCACCAAAGGACCTGCGGCAGCTGCCCATCTGTACGCTGCTCCTGGTGCACGGCCGCCGAAAGTCAACTCAGCCCACCTTAGCCTACAGCTAAAGCAGGTTACTCCATTTTTAGCCGCTGACAAATGAAGGGGTTATTCGCTTTTAATGCAGCAAAGATTACTAAGGGCAACAAGTTATTAACACGAAGCCCATGTGGACACTCGTTCAATGGACGCCCCTCCAAATACTTGGCCTCGAGTGCCGGTCCGGGGCCGTACCCGCAGCTGCGGCAAAGCCCGGTGCAACTCAGACTGGGGGGTCCTGGTGCGGGTCCGCACATGGCTTAGCGATGCCAGGGTAGGCAACTCTGACAGCATCCCGAGCTGAACCCCTGGCTGTCGTACATCAAGACTGAGGATTTTCATAGCGTCTTCCTCCAGAAGGCAGATTATTGTGGCCACTTTGTTTCAAGCTGCTCGCATCCGTCACTCCTCGCATCCTCGGTAAACGCAGGGCTGGTTTACAGCCTCCGTCTTAGGGACTGCATCTTAGCAGGGCTGCATGCGTGCACTACAGTTTAAGTACTTTGGGACTGCTCAGAGTGAAATGCATAAAATGCTAATGTATTACTAGACTCCTACAATATTTTTAAATAGCATCTCCAGTATATGGAACTATTTTACAAGCAAGTCAGTGTTCCATGACACCAAAGATTTTTATTTTATCTTTTAAAGTTTAAATATCACAGAAAAGTGGGTGTTGATAGGATCTGCCAGCAGCACAAACAAAATGTACAAATCCAGACTAGAAATGAAACGACCTCTCCACGATGAGGAAATTAAGGCAAAACAACAGGAAAAAACCCACAATACACAGCAGCTTAAAAGTATCGAACCAGCAAGTAGAACAAAGATTTCAAAGCGCATTTGGGCATGCCCTTCTTCAGGCAACATGTCAAAACCACTGCTTCTCCTCCCCTTCTCCTTGACAGACGGTCTGACTGGGCCCGAAGCCACACCACCAAGCTGTGATCCTGGCAAAACCCACAAGGTAAATAAGGTTGGGCACAAAGCACGACTGGATGGGAGGCATGCGAATGCTGAAGGATGAGATGCTGGCGATTTAGCAATCGCCCAGAAACAATGTTCCAGCGCAATGCCAAGAGCGCTCTGGAGGTAAATGCTACATAGCCAGGGCTGCATCCATCTTCAGTTGAGGCCCTCGTGTGTTTGAAAGGTTAAATGCCTCAAATTTCCTGAGTAAATCTCAGTTCTGTTCGTTTTTCCTCAAGCTACTAAAAAAACCCAAACAACAAACCCTCAAGTTATCAGGTTAACAGTTAGTGAATTTTGTTTTCTTCTGTGCTGCTAGCGTGGCATGAAGATGCAAGAAAGTGCTGCCATGCTCTTTTGCAAGACAGGATATATTTTGTCAGTACCAAACCACCTATAGGCGTGTTTTGTAAGAGCACCTGACTGACTCAGAGCTAAAAAACACCAAGGAGATGCCAAGTCACATTATTTGGGCATTTTCTTTCGTTTTAGCATTGTGTAGCGGGGCCATCTGCGCAAAACCCAATCAACAATCAAATCCAGCCACAGCCAGATGACAAATCTCTTTGCTTCTGCAGGTTTAAATGTCAAATTACCGGTGCCATTGGAATTTTGGTTTGCTTTTAACTTCAGATCAAAGCTAACATAGCTGGGAAGACAATGCTTTCCACCCTCCGCCTTCCCTTCCTCCTCGCTGCTCTGAAATCATCTGTCTCCAAGCCAGAAGTCTAAATGGAGTGTAGGGCGAGTTCAAAACAGAGAAGGTTGATGGGAGTCTACTGCCAATTCTGCTCTGCAGTCACAGCTTGCTCCCACAGCTCCATTAGCTGCCTGCAATCAAGGGCAGCCGACTCAGTCCTGCTTGCTGTCCAGGTTTAATAGGTTCAGCTAGTTAATGAGCAATGGCTAGATTGCATTTCAAGACTTCACATCATTCACAAAGCAATTAAGTATACACTTCTTGGTCTCCTCCAGGAGCTCAAAAGGAGTGCCTCGTTCTACTGAGAGGATAAATGCAAGCCACAATTTTCGAAACTGAATAGTGTGACACAGTGGGAAACCGTCAGAATATTCACCTTTTCTAAGTATCAAGCTGAATGCACCGTTCCTTTTCCACAAGCCTCTGAAGGGCTCCCTTACCTGTACACCCCTGGATTATAGACTGCTCTTGCCAGATGAAACCCAGAGCTGTAGGCCACTGGGAAGCATCTCAGTGAGCTGCTGATAAAGCAGGCTAGGGAGCTGTCGTGTTAATGAAACAGAAGATAATTCATTTGAAAGCTACTGCAAAGGCAGGGGTACTTTTTACGTGTATACATTTTACATGTTCCCAGCGGAGGACTGCAAGGCACCTTGCAAACAATGAAACACTTAGCCCCAGGTTTACAAAGCTCAGAACCTAAGTGACTTGAGCCCTCGGGTATCCCTCACAAAACCAGGACCATGTCCCTAGAGGACAAGGCTAACTCCAAGGGCAGAGCTGGGGGAAAAGCAAGCACTTTCTTTTCCACTTGCACGTGCCCATTCACTCCCCATGCTCTCGCACTACTTTACTGCTGTTAACATATGTACCATGACGGCTCCATTGCCCCTTCCAAGTGTTTGTGTCTTTTTAAGCTCCTACTTCCAGGGCAAAGATCCTACTGTTATGGGGAGGTGACTTCTCTGGTGGTACAAAGGATTCTCAGCCTTAACTGGTTGATTCACAGTTGGACCAAAGCTGGATCCTCAACATGCTCTGAAAGGACAAATCCTTACGCGTGCGGGATGCCTCTTCCAGGCTGTGCAGCCAAACCCAAGGGAGAAAGGAGTCCTGCTGGCAAGGACTTGTCTTTTCTCTCCGTGAAGGGACTGAAAAGACATGCTGCTTCTATCTTACACCAAACGTTAAGAGCCATGGTCACAGAGCTAGTGAGTAGATGGCAGCCAATTCTAGAGAACAAGGAAAGAGAGATGCTGGTCATACATTCTCTCCTCATCCCATGTACAGCACTCACATATGAGACTTAAAAAAGCCTGGATACTTACTGGTTTATAACATCATTACTAAAAAGAAAACAACAACAAAAAAATCCCCCAACACTCAAGATCCCTTCACAACCTATTTCTGTAAAACCAGGAATCAAATAAATCTAACTTGGACAAAGGGATCTTTCGAATTTTTAAGAATCAGATTACCCAATCACTAAACCCACATCGATTCAGTTTCTCTGAGTGAAGACACACAGAAATATTCACTATCTATCTAAACTGGAGATGAGTTTAAGGAAAAAAAAAAAACCAACCCTTCACTCATTTATCAAAAAATTCATCACCAAATTTTTAAAAGAGACTTATACAATAACACAGACTGGTTATTTTACTTTAAATGCAAAACCTTGGTATGGAAAGGAAACACAGCTGAAGAGTTATATAAGTTTTTTCTTCTATTATTCTCCATTTCCTTCGCGCATGCCAGTCAAAACTATAAAATACTTGTGGGAGAAATGCAGAAGGCACAGTTTCACATTCCAGAAGATCTATTTCCATGTGCTGCATACAAGCCAGGCGACCACCCAGGAAAGTCGGGCAAACACGATTTGGCCCACCAATGCTGCAATCGCACACTAGCAGCCCTTATCCATCAATGCTTTGCCCTGTATTTGCTACAAGAGGTAACCACCAAGCCTTACGAGCAGCCGAGCCTGTGGCAGGATCACCTCTACGCCTGCTCTGAAACAATACTAACAAACAGCCCTGCATTTTCTCCTCTTGAGAAGCTCTGCCAAGTTCAGATGCAGTGCTAAAATAGTTTGAATACACCATCCACAAGAAAAAAAGGAAAAGAAAAAGTAGATAATCTTAATACAGGAGCCTGTAACATTAACAGCTCTTTACTTCTCAAACCCTTCCATCCCCTGTCCCTTTGCCCTCCATCGCAATACTTTTGTCCCAGTTTTACTGAGGAAAGGAGAGCAAAGGTGGGTTATCCGTAGTCTTGGGAAAGGGTATAACCAGCTATTTCCTCTCCTTGGAGCCACGATTAAGTTATTTTCTTTTCATATGTTGATCACAGAAAGATTTGGTAACTGTTTCAGAGTCACTAAAAAGGAATCAGTCCCTCGGAGGCCAAGCTGGTTGAGAAACTTTGCTGGCTGGAACAACAGAAGTAGGCATGACTTGCCTTTAACAAAGCAGAAGGCATTTGTTTTTAGTTAGCTGGGTAAAGGGCAGTATAACTCGGCCAAGTATTTATTTATTGGACTGGAGTGCCTGCAGCGAGCGGAGGGCGAGATGTGTGTAAGGTTTCTGTAATCCCAATGTTGGAAGGGAGGTAAGTGAACTTTGGTTTCACTGTTGGAATAAGATAGCACAGAAAGCCTGTAGTATGTGATGTAGAAACACTGATTTATAAAAGGGATGTTCTGGGGGGGCTGTGGGGGGAAAACCAGAAAAGGTCTTCAGAGCTTTCCCAAGATGATACCTTTTGTACATCTGTTGGCCATTACTTTCTGCCAGTTCAAGATGGTCGAGAGCACAAAGAGGTAACAAACCACTAGTGAGATTTTTGCTTTGCAGAATAATGCTTTCATTTCAGCAGCGAGGAACGCTGACTGTACCCTGGGTGTCGCTGAAGTGTACCCCTTTGATCTCTCCAGCGGGAACACCCATTAAATTTAACAAAAGTAACAAGTCTTAACAGAGCCTTACCTAGCCTCGACCCAAACTGACACTCAGCAGTGTTACTACTGGACGATACTTCAGTACATGATAGCATGGGGCCCCACCAACTGTGACCGAAAGGCTTATCTGGCTCTCCGTCGTGTCCCCCCACTCAGTCCGAGGGTAACACGAGGGGTGGGCAGTGGGAGACCCCAACTCTAGATTCATATCCACTCTGGCAAACATGACTGACTTTCAGATTATGGCAGGGCAAAAACACGGGGAGGTCTTCCACCAGGGATGGTACCAGCTGGGGATGCTGCAGAGGCTCGTTGGACGTGCGGCAGGGAGCAAGAAACAAAAATAAAGAGGAAAAACTGGATGACCTTGCAGTGCTTAGCCGGAGCTGTCAGGCAACAGTTAATGCTGAGGAATCTTGCAATTCTGTTTATATTCTTTCACCACAAGCAGGTGTTGGGAAGCCCAGGATGGGAGGGGCATGCAGATAAAAAAAGAAAGAGGAACTACTTTTTTTTTGACGTGCGTGATCTATTCAGATGAATATTTTTTACCGACAGCTTCTTTTCCTGGAATCGGCACGGACGCCCAAGTGTCACTCCCGGGCCCTCCGATAAACAGACAGCGTACCTCAAATGTTTAGGCTATGTTTGTGGTGGAGGATGACATGGTTTTGATGGGAGTTCTGGGGGAATTAAGTAATTTTTAACAGACACATTATTAAAACCTCCAGGCTTTTCCAAATTTAGATTTGTTTTGCTGTTGTTTTTGTTATTTTCATACTATTATAGTCATGTGCTGTCATGTTTACCATCTGAAAAGTGAGGAAAAAAGGATGGCTCTCCATTGACATCCATTTCATTTCTTCCCTTGGTCACCTTGCACAAAACCATGCGTATGATTTTTACACCGACGGATTTTTTTACAGAGAAATGCTTTGACCTGCAGATTTCCCCCCTCCCGCTGCTGCTCCTTGTCCAGCGCCGCAGCCACCTCGCTCTCTCCTTTCTTCTGCAGCTCTTTGTTGCTGAATGTCAGGGTCATCGGTGCCACCGGCTGACATGATTAGTGTGGCTGACATTACACCACTGCTCTAAAGGAAGCAGGCAGAGGGCAAGGGGAAAAAAAAAAAAACCAAACCACCCAAAACAAAACCTGCAGCCATTTTAGGCAGAAGGAATCAGGCTCAAATAGACAGTAGAACCTCACTCTTTCCAATTAAAGAGAAGGTCCTTGCACCGCAACGCACGTATGCGGCATTTCAATGCGCTCCTGCGCTCGTAAAATCAGTACACTTCTGCCTGCCCCAACACATATCCTGAAGGTGTGCTCCAGTTCTCAGAGATCAAAGGCAAAGATTAGGGAGGGGGAAAAACAAAATGGTTAAAAAAAAAAAAAAAAACAAACAAAACACAACAAAAAACAACCAGCATCAGACAGGAGATAAAGCCTGACCTGTGATTCAGCAGATTCGAATCCTCAGAAGTACAAGAGCCTGTGCACTACTGAAAGACAGCAGCAGTCCATTACACGTATTGATTTGCAGCACTTTGTCAGCACTAATGATGTTACCTCATTAAAAGAGATAAATGCCCTACTGTTCTACCAAAAGCATCTGCTCCTTCCTCCTTCTCGCCTGTTCTCCAGCAGGGCCCTCAGCAGCAGCACAGCGAAATCGAATCAAAATCCAACACTAAACTCGCTTAGAGCTGCTTGCTAAGGTTGCTTTTTTGTTATTATTTTCTTTATTTAATTTTTTTTAAATTAGGTTATTCTGTGTTTCCTACCAGGTATCTCTTGACACCGAACGGGCACATCAAAGGAAAACAAAGCCCTGTGAACCACCCCAGCCCTCCTGCTGGCAAAGGACTTCTCAGAAAATAAACTAATGTCTACCTCAGATAATTCACTGACTGTTAGGTAAAATGATATGGGCTGCAAGTTTGATCAAAACAGGTGAAGCGATACGTGAGACAGCGATTCTGCCTGTTAACGCCCAACGATGTGTTGCCACACACAACATGCCGGTTTTGTTTCGACAGATTCCTCGTTACGTGCAAAGGTAGCAGTTTACCATAATGAATGTTTTATGCATAATTCCTTTGTGTATAGGGTCTCCAAAGTACACATTATTAAAGTCTATTAAACTGTCTATTTAGCAGAATTACCAATGTGCCTTTGGGGAAATTATTACAATGAAGCCGTACCGGTATTTAAATTCCAGTTGTTTAACAATCTTTTCCTAATCACCAATCCAGGTATCTACATTAAAGTGCAGTCAGACTTCTTCCAGCATGGCATAAACCTGTCTATGAGCTGCTTATGGAAATTCATTTAAAAAATGAGTATTTCAACTTGGTATGTTTTTCATAATTAGCCTCAGACAGCTACTGCTTTAAGATAATAGGAACTCATTCCCGATCCTCTTCACCAAGCAGAGCACTCCAGTTAAGCCTGGTTACAGAAACAATTAACTATTTGCAGCCATACAATTTATATCAACGTATCAGTACCTGCAAGATACCAGTCTATTTAAAGAAAATTTGGCCAACAAGGTCCCATTCTTTACAGATGGCTTTTCTATGAGAAAGGACTTGTCCTTGTGTGGGACTGCATGGCTTCATGGATGGAGCAGCCCAAAAGCTGCTCAAACTTGACGTATGCCCAGGTCCCTCCTCTGGTCCAGCTACTAAACTCTCTGAATTGTGTGTAAAGCAACAACAGAGCAGCTACTAACTGTTGGTTGTGCTCCTCGGACCATTTCCCCTTGGAATACTGCACACTACAGCTACAGCTAGCTACTTTCTAAATGTGCCAGGTTTTGTGGCAATGAGCCTTAAACTTAATTTCCAAGTTGTAAACGTGTGCCCACGCTTCCTGTGATCAGAACAGGTATTTTAGCAATAGCAAGAGTCTCACGTTTCTCAGGGGAGAGGAAGCAAACTTCATCATACTAGAAATCACAGGATTCAGCTTCCTGGGGTGGGGTGGAAGATACCTAGATCCTAACCTTTGATTTCCTCCATGACCTTCAATAAATCACTGTGTTCCTGCCTCCATTTCTCATCAGTACAAGGGTGATATTTCATCCTCTTTTAGATGCCCAGACGTGCTCAGGCTCTATCTGTGGGGCAGTCAGGCTTTCCAGCAAAGACAACTGAGCAAGTACCTGAAGAGATGTCTTGTCCTTGCCACTACATCACACCGACAGTTTTATAACTTCAACACCAGTTCAATTCTCAGTCAATGACAAAACCAACATTAATATATTGAAAAAATGCTGACAAAAATCTTATTAAACCAGTGGGCACAGAAGCAGAATATAAATAGTGAAGAGGAGTTGCTCAACAGGGCTTCACATCAAATGAAAATGCAGAATTTAGACCATCATACAACTTCATGTTTTGATATGCCAGAATCAAAGTTTATGTCCAAGTACAGACAAAAGGAGGACTAAAGTCATCATTGGAAGCTGGTATGTATAGTAAAGGTTCCTCTGACAAGTATGAATCAAATACTGTCCGCTCTTTTTGGCTCTAAGGCAAATTAAATGCCCCCTGGCAGGCCTACACAATGAAGCTGTTTCCATCATGACCAAAAGTCCTTCAGAGAACAATCCTTGGGAAAAAAGCACAGCAAATGGGGGGGCTGATTTTAGCCATACACTAATTCCCTATAAATCAACGGACAAAAGTGCTTCCTTTCTCCAGTTACAAACCCTGGGCCACATCACCTTCTCTGTTTTACAAACACAACCTCATTGACTCTGCTCAAGTTACGCATGCAATAGAGCAGATTTTGTCCTTGTGTGCAACAGGAGGCCAAAACTCCCACAAATAAGAAAGGAAACCATCTGCTCATCTTAACAGAAGCGTGATGAGGAACATCCCTTTCACCTTTAAAAAGGAGACATACTTCTAAGAGACAGAAAGGAAAACACCACTAATTTAACTTCTTCAGTTTGCTTCTCCATTAGGAAAGACTCTTATATGCTTAGAAAGGGCATGTTTTTCAGGTTTTTAAGGTCACCTTATCCCACTGCAGATCAGAAGGCCAAGAATATCAGATGTTGGCTTCGAAAAGTCTCCAGCATCTACTTCACTATCCATTAAAGAGGCACCTCTTCCATCCAGTTTGATAGGGTGGTAGATCAAGGGTGCAGCTCTACTGCAGCCTGAAGCCGTCAGTCCCTTTTTCCCATCACTTGCTCCTTTGCCTCAACCCTAGTTTCACGAGCACAAGGTGAGATAGTTCTGCTGAGTTACCTAAAATTCAACCACATCTTTAGTTTAGTTAGCTGTTGGCTGGATTCACCCCATCAAGCAGCTCACGGTACAGCCTCATAAGCACCAAAGCAGGTGCAAGAGGGAACGGGGGGGAAGTCCTGGCCAAGGACACTGTGGGGAGAGAAAGAAGATGAACAGCCCTAACTGGGACTGGCTTAGGCTGCCATGAAATCTTTAGTCCCTGACGCCTACCAGAAGACATCGTAGAAACACAAGACACAGTGGGCAGTGCTGCATTTAACATGGGCATTGCAACACGTGTCTACTAATGTCCCCATCTTCTTATGTCCTCGTGCTTATCATACCAGATGACAGACCTCACAAAAGCACCTGGCAATACGATGTCACTTTTTTTCCAGGGTATTGGGTGTAGATGTGGTGCGGCCTTCATTTGTTATTGCGGCACATGGACAAGCAGCTACCTCAGCCAAGCTGTCGCTTTGTCTCTCCTGCCACCTACTGTACCAAAAATCAAAATATGTGTCACCAACTCGCGTGTGTCTCCACTTCTGTTTGGAAATACCAACCTGTGGTTCTTCTAGAAGTATCACTGCATCCATGGGGGAACTCCCTGCTGTCACAACTGCTCCAGCGATGCTCTCCAACGTTTCCTGATGAAGGCTAAATGCAGCACTTTGAGCTCTACTTAACTCACTGATGCTTCAGGGTTAAAATTAGCGTTAAATACTAAAAATTCTCCAGAGTTTAGGGCACGAACTCCTCTCCCCCTTTGCCCTACGGAGAATTAATCACAGAAGATTTATTTTAAATGGTGAACAGGCGATGATGCCCCATAAACCTCCGTCCCTTTATTTGCTGTTATTTCCGATGACAACACTCACAAGGGGCAAAACCCAGCAGAAAAATAACTTCCCATTGGGCGTGTGACTGTCAGCCCGTGAGCAGGCGTGAAACTCTCGCTGCACTTGAGCTGCGTAACCAAATGAGCGTCACCCAAGAACAGACCCGCCAGATGCAAGAGTCTGCTTCAGACCGTGGTTTACCCTTGTCCTTTTAACCTCTCGCTCTCAAGAAGCACAGCTGAGCGAGGCTGGCTGTGCCACACATACCCTCGGCAGCGCGGTGCTACCCACGTGAGACGTCGTCCCCGGGAGCAGCATGTGGTCCCGCTGCCTCCGTCGTCACCGGCTGCAGAAGGGGCTTCGCTGACGCTTGTGCCCAAGTGGCGCATCCAAGGAGAAGACAATTATTTTGTCATAACCGTCTGGGTTCTGCCATCCAGACACCGTTAATCACAGTGAATGGCATCGAGAAGGGCAGCAGCAAGTCTGAGCTGGTCCGGCACAGTCCAAGCTGACCGCAGGGGCTTCAAACCCATTCATGGTACTACATGGAAGCCAATAAGCAATCCACCCGAAAACGAGTAGACAGATAGCCCATGTTAATTATTTATGTCATCCTCCCAGAAGGCATGACAACTTTATTTTTTAGTATTTTATTATTAATTTCGAGAAACTATTCAAACAGAAAACAACAAGCTGAAGTTGCTAAAAGAAATCTCATTATTTTCTACTAAGAAGCTACCTTGCGGGTGCTGGTTTATTTTCCCCATATATGGCATTCCCTTTTACCTAATCAACAGCTTGGGGCTCTATGACAGCAGGTATCTTTGATAAAAGGAGTATTCTGATGAAGGAGAAAGACATTCAACATTTGCATTATCAAGTAAGCTATCAAATGTATTTATTTATGCTGTGACAATAGTAATCAAGAGGTAGTAAATGTGGAACTGAGCATCAGTTAAATGCATTTTAAATCTGATTTTTCACTGGTTGCAGTAAGGAAATCGTTGACTAGCAGGACTCTCTAGGGTCTTTACAGGCTGCAAGTAGAGAAGTGGATACAGAAGATAAATTGCTCTACTCCTGCAAAAGCAAGTCTTACTTTTGCAAGTAATAGTGGTCCTTTCATCTCAGCACTTAGAATTCGATCAACTGAGAAAAAAACATTAATATAATTCCACTCACTCACAGATAAACATCTCTGAAAAATGAGGACATCTCTTTTCCTTAAACAAATCTGACAAGGCTATAACTAAAAATATTTGTGTAACACACACAGTTGGGTATGGACACAGGAAAACAACTGGCATGGTAACCGGAGTGTCTAATCCCAGCTATTTAGCCACCAAAATGCCTCAAGAGCCATGATACATCCACTTAAAGCCAAATATGGCCCACAAATATCTATTAAACACGAATGAATTTATCAAGGAGCAACAGTATGTTCCCATTAATTGCACAAAGGCTGCAAACAGGTAAAAAAAGATCTTTTTACAGCGTGTGATCAGAAGCGGCTTTTGCTGACACCAATTTAATTTATAACAGGATCAAGGCAAAAAACTAAAGGATCACGTTAGCGGTTAGTAACACTACTGGAACCATCAGTGAAAAGCTAATGGAGTGAACAGAGCCTTAAAACAACTTGGTATTTTTTAACACAAACTTGAAAAACCTACTACTGCAAGGGCAGTGTCAGAGGGTGCTTGCAAATCCTCTCTAGAAACTCTCAGACAACTCTCAAGGATCCCTAAGGATGCTCTAAGGGAATTAAAGAAGCCAATTTTATACACACTGTCCTGTCTGGATTGATGTCTCACTAAACCAACAGGCAAAGTTTAATCTCCAAAAGGACTTCTACCTCTGCTGCGCTCGACCAAATGGAAGGGAAGAGATTTAAGTTTGTTTGGTCTACGGCCGACGGAGACATTCTAGTAGAAATGGAAGTCAGCCGATGAGCAGGTGATAAGCTGCTCCCAGAGTTTCCCTTGCTTTGAGAGGAGGGGAGTGGCTGGGAGATTTTCAGAGCAGATTCTCCAAACAAGCTGTTAAGAGAAGCCGCTATCCGGAAGGCTCGACAGGAGGAAAAAGGAAGCAGGGAAATCACAGTTAATGGGATTTGGCCGCACCCAGAAAACAGCCAGGTTTCCAAATACGTTACAAACAGTCCCGTGCTTCACCGCTGCACCAGTTCATTGCTGGATGAGAAAAATTTACATAGATTTAATGCCTTAAAAAGCTCCATGGAAATTTAGATTAATCTGTTTAGAATAAATCTCGCCTCTCCTCTGGGATACCCTGTAGAGGCTTACATGAAGAAGAGGAAATTGCCACCACTACACCATAACTTCTGTGATTTTCTGCAAGGAGGAAGCTGTCAGGCTAGAGACTTATTTATTTTGAGGTTATTTCCTAAGTCCCATAAACGAACGTTTGCGATACGGGGAGGTCACCACCCCGCTCATCTTAGATATCACCACCGAGAATCATAAACTTTGCCCAAGTTTTCTGTGGGAGGGAATTGCTATCTGATCCTGTCAAGTAGGATAATTCGAGCTCAAAAGTAGAGGGTTACCTCCCTCCCAGAGCGTATCTCCTTGGTACAACTTCAGATCAAGGAAGGTTATAGAATTAGGGCACAGAATAAGGTCTTTGGAAGGAAACATAGTGCTATCACGCCTGGACGAAAGCAAGCAAACCCCCAGCTACGGGTTGCATCGCTTTGGGAAGACCAACCTCAGCAGGAGGTTGGTGACGGAGGCACTGAGGACCTCCTGCTCATCCTCCAACCTAGGTGGAGAGAGAGTTGGTTGCTTAAGGTGGCAACGAGAGAAAAATTACCATAGACGATGCCCTCTACCTGCGCAAACTGAAGCCAAGCGCAGCGCAGGACGTGACACAACATGTACGAACTCCAAAATCATCCTTCCTCAGATCCCAAAGGAGGCAGTGCCACAGTACGCGTGAGGAGGGAAGATGCCAGCAGCAGAGAAATTTCTGGTCTAATCGTGAGATAGAGGAAGAGGCAGTAGGAGCAGAAGAATGGAAACCATAGGCGAAGCAAGATAAAAGAATTACAGGGCTGATAGCATCTTATAGATAACACACTTTTAGAAGAAAGGGAGGAAGTTGAGCGGCCGTGAACGAGGGGGAAGGAAGAGCAAGGCTGATTTTCCCGATAGGTCGTGAACAGTTCCCAAAACCTGTCTAGTTGGGCTGGTTGTCCGACAAAGATGCAAAAAGCGACACATGCGGCATCTTTGGAGCGGAAAAACGAGATATGGCGGAGTGGGGCACTCTGCAGGGGAATTAAAAACACTACAAGTCTTCTAAGTGCCATAAATAGAGACGAAGCTATTGAGCTCTCAACTGATAACAAACGTGAATAGTTAACAGAGGTGTTATGCAAAATTGTCCACTAAAACAAAAATCTTTAAAACTTTGGCTCCTCACAAACGTCTTTTCTTTTGGAAATCCCACAGCCACTGCTGGGAGATTAGCTTTATAAAGTGAGAATTTAACTGGAATTGCAGCTCTGGGTAACTACGGGAAATGTTGCTCACAGCAACAGAAAATGTAGGATAATTAGGTATTTGGGGGAAGAGGGGAAAGAAAGTTACAGTAACTATGCAAACAGAATAAATAACAACGCTGTCTGTCTCTGGGACCTTTCCGAGGATCTCAGAGCAATCTACAGCCATTCCTTGTTAACAGATGCCGTGCTACGGCCACAGCTTATTGCGTGGTCCAGGTCCCAAGCCTGGCCATACTTCTCATCCTTATACTCTTATCCCCCTGCTGACCCTCACCCCGGACATCAGCTGTAAGCTGACGGGCAGGGACCCCGTTGTGGGTTTGTGCACTGCAGGACCCCAGCCAGGACTCGGGGTGCTGCCAAGTGCTCCTTCAACATAATTAACGAGGCAGCCCGATCAAGAGACACAGAAGAAAAAAGGTTTCCACCAAGTGAGAAAACTCTTAAGTGCGAGAAGTGAAGGCTCTCCCCATGCCAAACGTGCTCAGCGGCACAGCCCGGCAGGGCAAGCGGGCTGGGAAAGCCAACCGTCTTTCAGACAAAAGTGTAAAAAAGAAGCAGGAGGACAAAAAAGGGAAGACAAGGTCAAGCAGAGGGAGGCAGGCTCCAGACAAACCCTTCCCTCCCCAGAGGAAAGCACCTCAGCGGACACCACTGTGGAGTCTGCAGAAGATGCTGCTCAGCAGGGGAAAGGGTCAAGTTAAAATACAAACCCACATTTACAAGCTCCCACGAGTTCCTTAACTGCAGCTGAGAATTTAATTATATGCTTTGCATTGGACTTGTTTGATTGCACGTTTTCCACCAATTTCCAGTTCCGGTTTCTGCTCCTACTCTGATTTTTAATCATTGTCGGGACACTAATATTCAGATATTGCCTTGCTAAGAAATCTGGAGTAACTGGAAGTTATATTAACAATATTTAAATACAGTCCGTGTCTATTTAAAGGTTTGAACACATCTCGTTAGAACACTGCATAAATTAACCCAACCTAATTCTCCAGGATGCATCAAGATCTAAGCCGCCCTAAGTTTGATGTTCTCTCTTACCACCCACTTAAAAAGACCAAAGCCAACATGCTGGGGTTAGCTTAGGCTGCAAACAGTAACAAAATCAACATTCAACTGAATAAATGCAATTTACTCCCTGATGTAATGAAGATCATGTCATAACCAGTTCAAAACCCAAACAAGAGGCGGCTCTCCCCTGCGCCCGCTCCATGCACACACACCCCCCATTTTCGCTGTTAAGGACGCCCCAGCGCAGCCTGCCCGCTGGGGATCCTGCATCGCTCCCTCCATCCCTCCCCACCGCCTGGAACCAGCCCTGGACGGAGCGAAGCGAAGCGCAGCGCGCGCTGCCGCCGCCGCCGCCGGGCTCCGCGTCCCCACCGCCCCGCTCGCGCTGGCAGCCAGACAAAGCAAACTCCGGTTGCATCACGGAGCAAACTCATTTTCCAGCAACCTCCCAGCCTGGAGTTTACCGCTACTGTAATCCGGTGCTGTCAACAACGCCGCCTTTGTTGCGCGCCCGTGCGCGCAGCTTGCTTGTTGGTTGGTTTGTTGGGGTTTTTTTTTTTAGTTATTATTATTATTTATTTTAAGGAGAATTTTTGTTTCAAGTGAGTAATCTGTTTTCGAGTGATTTCTCCTCCGCGCTGGCTCCACCCTGCACTGTAAACGAGACATTACCTTATACAAGAATGAATCTGCTGCATTCCTCTGTCTAGCTGCCTCGCAGCACATTTCCTACGCTCGCAGCAGCCCCGGCAGCGCACGCTCTCCCACCCCTTCCCCCCCACCTTTTTTTCTTTTTTCTTTCCTTTTTTTTTTTTTTTTTTTTTTTTTCCTTTTCACTGCCTCACTGTGTTTCTGTGTAAATGATCTCACATGACTCAACAAATCCATCTGCCTGGAGCAGGCCAAGTTTGGAGCCTTCCCAGGAGGGAGGAGAAGAATTGCTTTGTGGAAAGGACCTGGAGCTTTGCCCTTTCTCTGGCTCAAATTACCCGCCTGTCAGGCCTGACGGATTTGGCTAAAAATAAAAGGAAGCGGGCCGTGAAAAGGAGATGAATGAGCTCAGCAGTTCCTTAGATAACATGGGCCTGGTGTCGCCCAAAGCTCCCAGAGCAGGAACTTCGGATGCCGGGCATGCGAGCGCGGTGCTGCAGCCTAGGTGAACTTGGCTGCTCGGGGACCCACAAAAAAAAAAAAAAAAAAAGGGCGGAAAAAAAAGGGCAAAACCAACCATACACTGTTGGAAATAAACGGATTAAAGACACGCAGAATGAGAACACTGCCTGCTGCAGGTTTTGATCTTGTAAAAGGGGAGATTTACGGCATTTCCAGTGGGGAAAGGGGGCGTGGGGGGGTGTGGCGGGGGGACGCACGTGATGTCAGCCTCCCGCCCTGCCCGGGGAGCCTCAGCATCCTCCCTGCAAACGCCTGCCCAGCGCCCGCAGCGGGTATTAAGCACTTAGTTTGGCAATGTAATGACACACTGCAACAATCTGTAATGCGAGGCAGTCAGCAAAGCCCTGGCTCGCAAAGCTCTTTCTCCTAACCATTAACCATATGTTTGGCTCCGCCACCGCCCGAGCGAGCGGGTGTTCCAGCGCACCATCTGGTTTCTATCCACACAAGCAACTGCAAAGCACAGAGTATTTCCCTGCGGAGCCGCGTCTTCCTCCCCAGCTCCCCCTCCCTGCCTGGCCCCCCACTCCTCCGCTCCCCATCTTCCTCCTTCGCCCCCTTTCAAGCGGCAGCCTCGCCTCCCCACCACGATGCTTGAAGCTCTGGGGACCGCAACCGCCCCGCCGAGGATGTGGCAGAAGAGCAGGGATGCTGAGGCGTGCCAGCCCCGTGAGCTCGCACCTCTGCACACACACAGGCGTCGCATCCCTCAACGTCGATGCTTGGGGTACCACGTTAAAAAATAGGCATGTTCTTGACCAGTCCAGGAGCCACTGCAGTGCCCATCGCATCTCACTCTCGCACACACGCGCACAGGGAGCGTTCAGTTTGGATTACATCAACTCCATCCCCACACTGCAGAAGGACTTCAAGAATGAACCTAACAACAGGAGGACAATTAGCAGTGTTAATCTCTTGCCCCCAGACAGGGCTTTCTAGGCACATCAGGTGTTGGTCTCCCATCCCACCAAATTAAGAAGATCCTGGGGGAAAAAAAAGGGAAAAATAAAAAGGAGGAGGAAAAAAAGAAAGAGGAATGGAATGAGAGCGAGCTGAAGAAAAAGGAATGAAAATATTTACTTTTCCTGTGATAACTAAACAAGCTCTTTCTGAAACTATAAAAAAAAGCTTTCAAGTGTTATATTTTAGAAGACCTTGTACCATATGTTTGCTTTATGATTTTATGAATTCTAACTACTATTTATGTTTTTAAAGCACTTCCATCCTTCTGTTTATTTCTGAAGTCACCTATGGGAGATCAGCAGTAATTTTCCTCTCAGGTTGGCCAATTTAAGATTAATCACGACCTAATGCAAGTATTCAGGGATGCAAGCAATAGGATATTCAGCAAATCCCACACTTGCTCCTTTAAAATAAGTTTATATTCTGCAATGAATCACACAGTGTTTATCCAAGTTACCAGTGCTACAAGAAAAAAAAGCCCATTACATTTGCAAATACATACAAATCGCAGCTGTAAGCATCCAACTGCTTTCACCAGGACTCGTTTCTATGACTGGATATTGATTTTTTAATAATGTGTCATTATACCAATGTTGATACAGCAACTATCTTCCCGGAGTATGCAATTAATATTAAAAAGAAGCTAGCTCTAGGAAATATCAAATCCACACCCATTCACATGCTATTTAAACGTCCTTCTTGGTCATGAATATAGCAATGCAAAGCCACAACTGCGTTTTTCCCACCTAGCACCTAACAAAGAAAACGCAAAGGACTCGCCGGTTAAAAACAGCTCAGTCTAAGGCAACTAGCTCTGCTGATCTGCTTCTTGATGAAATACTGCAGAACCTCTCCAATCAGCACTGGAAACCAAGAGGCTACATTGAAAGAGATGCATGTTTTTCGAATATCCTCACACGTGTGAGAAATTGGTGCACGAAAAAGCACGCTGTAGGCCCTTATCCTGGAATCAAATACACATGGGGAAAACCCGTATGTTTGTGAAAAGCCTGATGACTTCACTGGGATTGCCTAAGAAGTCTGAGGGTAGGATCTGGCCCCAATTATGAACGTGGAATGCAATTAGCACTGTAAACTCCCCCCTTCATCTTCCCCTCCTCCTCAGTGAGGAAAATAATTAAAATTATTAAAAACATGAGAGATGCATTTTAGCTAGCAACTTACATTTCCTACAAAACAGGATCTAAATATGTTGAAGTCCATTATTTTAAGGTAAGATTGTTGCAAACATATTAGTAGCATGCTTAAACATCACAAATTAGGTTTCCTACAGCCATGCAACAAGAAATTGTCTTCATTCACACACAGAAAACAACCACCGGTAGACCTCTAAAGCAGTAAAGGTCTAGGTCTGGGTCTTTCAGCAGATAATGATCTCTGATCCAGAAATCTTTTAAAAGGGGGAATTCAAAGGAAATATTCATAGATTCAGAGTTGTACAGTCTGAAGGGACAGCTAATCATTTGACCTTCTTCCATAAAACAGGCATGGAGCTTCCCCGCCTACATCGACGCAGCTGTAAGAGGTTGAATTAGAGAATCTCTTAGGGTAAAAAAAAAACCACAAAAAAACCCCAAAAAAAGAACAGCCTCAAGATTTAACAGCCTGACATAAGGAAGGAAGCTACCGCAGCCCCAGCAACATCGTCCTATTCAGCAATCACCCATGCTGCGGGAACACTCACACCCTCTCGCCTGGTCTGAATTAATTTAACAGCCAGCCACTGGGTCTTGTTATACCTTGTCACCTTCCTCCACTCCTCAGTCCCTGACAAAGGGCCACTGTCAGCTTGAAACCCAGCCAGTTTTTAAAGCATAATAAAAAGCAGTGTCACATTATTACCTGAATCCACTGAGTCCTCCTGCCAACAACGATGTTTTCGCAATCACATTTTTCTGTTTTTAAAAACTTCTCTCTTGCCTCATCGCTCTGTGTGAAAAACAACACAAAAGAGAAAATTGATTAACTGCATGTGATTATCTATTATTTGCATTACAGCAGTTGGCTTTCCCAGCAGATATTTAGGTCTTTTTTTTTTTTTCTGCCACGTGTCATAAAGATACTAAACAAGAAAAAGTCCTTTCCCCAAAATTGTTCATTGACCAAACAGAAGTGACAGAGAACAATTTGGAGGGGTGGCCGAGGTACCACAGCCACAGCCCATCACTTCTACCTTGCAGCTCTCCTGTGCCCAAATCCTCTGCCCTCTCCCTGGGGCAACCTGCCTGGCAGCGTCGGGACCAACGGCAAGCAGGTACTCAGTGCCACCAAAAGCAGAAATACGGGGGAAGAGAGCACTGCTTAAGTTTCTTTCAGTTTCAACAGTAAATACATGCCACTAATAACCACAGCAGGTATGTAAAAATAATACTTGCAAAATTACATCGACAGTAAATTACTTAATCATACAGTTTCCCTGAACTTTGCACCTACAACATTATTTAAGTAGTGACTCCGCCTAAAATTCTCAAAAGGGTCTTTTAGTGTCTGTGTTTACTCCTCACTTCACATATTAGTAGCTTTAAGCCTCAGTGTCAAATTCTCCTGCCAATACACCAATGAACCAAAACGTACACTTCATATAAGAAATTTCCACACTTAAATAAGGAAGAAAAAAGCCCATATGGTAGAAACCCAACTGAAGTTACAACCTCAAAAAATGCCACCAGCCTCTCTGAATGGCCAGAAGACACATCATAAGTAAAGAAAAAATACAATTGGATTTTCAGTACTGGAAATGCCATTAACGTCAGTATTTCATCGCTGTCTCTGAAAGCAAACAAAACAAAACCCTTCACTTAAGGAGATGCAACTCAACCATCTGTACGTCACCCCTTGCCTACCTCTACAAGGACACATGGAGTAAACACAGCCACATGGCACGGGGTGGGGAATATGGCTGTGATACCCTTCCCGCGATTTCAGGGCTTGGGCATTTGGCATACTCTGTCCATCGTCAACACGGATGTCTGCCAGAAAGTTTTGTTGCAAGATTTCAATTGCAATGGTCTGACTGAGCCATTCCTGAAGGAGTGGCTGGAAAGACTCAACAAATTCTGGCAACCTCTGGAACAGAGAGTTCAAACCTGGGACTAGCCAGGTGCCACACGAAGCAAAAAGCATGGTCTAGTCCAGGGCTGAGGGGGAGAGAGGTGGCTTTTGCCTCTGGCATCTGCTCCCAACTGGGCAGGGCCACCTCCCGAGCAAGGACAGGGATCAACCGTCTCCCCTGCTCCAGGTGACCTTCCCGCAGCAGCCTCGTCAGCGTGGAGCCATCCACGCTCAACGCAGAGCAGCCAAGAGCTGGGGAGGGAGGGGAAAAATATGTCAGAATGAGAAATTTCACTTAATGGGGATGGAAAACGGGAGGTAGGATGGGGAGAGAGCAACAACCTGGTGAGGCACGGAGGGCTGCACGGTGGCTGTGCAGCCGCAGCACTGCCCGTGAATTGTGTTCAAGCCTCTACGATGGCAGTGGATGCTGTCTGCCATTTGTTTGCTTCCTTCCTTTTTTCTTTGGTGCACCAAAGCTACACTGCAAGAGCGAGCACTGACGAGTCGAAGCACTGAAAAGGGAGGGAAACGTGGCGGGCGAGTGCTGCCCGCAGGGCTCCCTTCACCCTCATCCCCTGCCGCGCTCGGCACATGGGACGTACCTGAGCCATGCATCAGGGCTATAGGATAAGCGCAGGACAGCTCTGACAGTCGTTGGCAGCGAAGACGGCAGCCACCCCGCTGCTCCCTGCCACCCCTCTCAGCACTCAGGCAGATGAGCTGTGCCTTGGAGAGCTGCCACGCAGCTCCGATGCCGCGCCGCTCCGCTCGTTTAAGCCCAGTGTTTCCCAAGTGGCCATTAATGGCGAGTTCCTAACCAACCTGAAACCCTGGCTTCTCTCAAGCACAACTAATGAACACTTGCAGCAAAAGGGAACTGTATTTCCAGTACATGAAATACTACGTAGTACAGAGACATCTCAGCGGCAAGGCTGTGAGATCCTCGAGATCCTTTGTCCTCTTGTTTTAACTCTGTTCCTGTGAAGAAGCGGCAATGCTTCCCAAACCATTTGTCAAACCCTCAAGCCTGACACCGATAAACAGAAAAAGTTCGTGAGGAAATTACAAACTTCTTCAGAAAGATTTCAGCATTGTGGCATAAATAAAAGACCGGGGCCAAACACAGAACAGCAGGGAAAAACCAAGATGCTGAATCAGGTGTTTGCCCAGGGCTTGCAGCTACAGCTGTACGCCCGGCACTAGGCAGGGGACTCGCGGGAAGAGCAGGGTGCCATCACATAATCGAAAACCGTCCGTGCATTCACAAGACTTAAAATCAGGGCTGCACAAATCCTTGTTATATCTCACTGAGTCGCACTCTGACCTTAGTTATAATATTGTAATGTTTCTGTGTCTGAAAATAAAATTAACAGCAAATAACTGAAACCGCCCTAGATATTACACTGCCTTAGACATTCATAGCTTATAACAGAACATAGGTCTACAGTCAAGCAAATGCACAACGCAGGAAGACAGACCTTAAAGGTAAATAATTCAGGGCTTGAATTCTTTAAGGTAAATAATTTAGGGCTCTAATGAACTCCCTGACTGTAAACAGGGAGTTCCACTGCTAGGAACCCTCCAAACTGCCCTACATCCAATCCTCGGGAGTGTAGGGGAGAAAACTGTCAGCAAAAACACACCTCAAATGTTCCTGGCTACAGCAACAAGGACTCTGTCTAACACAAAAGGAGTCTTGGATAGGAAAAGGCAGCTCCACAGACTGGTTCCAGGGCTCCGTATTGCACCCATGAGCTGCTGAAAAGGAGGTGCAAATTCAGAAACATCACTTGGACAAGCAGTGCGGTGGCCTGTGAAGCAAGGTAGTTGACCCATATTGTGTCCCGTGGAAGCATCGGAAAAACCCTTCAAGGATAGCCAACACAGCAGTTTGGTCCAGAGGTGCTAAAAACACACGTGACTATGGGTGAGGCTGTAAGCTCTTTGCTAAATAAGACAGCCCATAGATGAAAAGGGACTAAAACCCCCGACAACTCCTCCCTTCACAATCTCTCTTCCCTATCCTTTTACAAAATTGGCTATGGTCAAGTGCTTTCATCAACACCTGGGAATTCCTGTGCATCCCTCAAAAAGCATCTCAGCCAGATAAAATCCATCAGCAAACCATGGTACCAATCCTCATCAATTCTTAAATTACCAGCAAGTCTCAGCCTTCCCAGCCTGCATCCTCTAGTTCTAAGGAGTCATTCACAAGCAGCAACTATTCCTGACCAAGCAAGGAAACTGTATTAAAATGGAGATATAGTGAACTGTCAATGTTGTTGCTGCTAAAAAAACTCCGAGGGTTTTTATGCTGTCTCACACATACATAAAGTAGTATGTAAAAACACCCTGGAGTTGCCTCACACCCTCTTACAAGACCTACACGAAACCAGACCGTGGAAGAAAACCCCGCCTTTCGCCGCCAGACATGGGCACGTCAGCAGCAATAGCCAAGGCAATGCAGGGCTGCTGACGAGCCTGGAAACACCGTATGGGAACATGCCCGCGGATCAGCAGTCAAAAACACAACTGCTGTTCTCGCTCTGTGCCCAGCAGAGATGAGATCTCACCGCCAGCAGAGATCTGGGTCACCACCAGGAAGCTGGAGTTAACCCAGCACCATCTTCGAGGTAACGCTCCTGAAAGGGGATGTATGCAAACTATTTTGCAGAAAGAGTTTGTCGTCAACGCTAGGTTCAGACTGCAGTGTCTCAAGAGCTGGCAAATGCATCTTGATTGCCAAAATCTGCCTCCTAAATGCCAGGCTAAAAAGTACTTGTTTGCCTATCCTGTACTTCAAAAATGAAAACCCAAACACAGGGAAGGAGAAAGCAAGAAAGACAGTGAAGTATCAGTTTCAAACCTATGATGTTTGTGAAAAATAAATGCGCTGAGTCTCCACGCAATCAAGTAGCTAATACCTATCCAGGCGCGGGACTGAAAACTGAACCAGCTTTCCAATCTCTGCTAACCAAAGCTTTTGCAATCTGCTCGTACGCCATTTCCTTGTTTACGTCTCATGGCATGGGAGCTCAACTTTTGGAGAAATACAAATGGCGAACCTAGAAGGTGAAATGCAAGATTATTTACAGAATAAAAGAGCATGCCGTTCGCAAGAATTCATAGCCGCGCAGATCCCAATCCTGTTCCTCAGTCCAACACCCACTCCTAAAATCCTGTACCAACCAGATCAGCCGATGTGCACATGCTTGCGCTCTTGCGGAAACAATAGCCTCTTTCAGTTCGTACAATCTTCTGAAGAACCAGGCGAAAACGTCATGGGAAAAGTTAGGAAATATCTGCAGAAAACAGTCCGCAAGATGAAAGGCAGAATGAGCCTTTTTAACTTGTACGAAGTACATAACATGGAGGAGAAATGCATAGCTTTGTTACCTAGTCCTTCTTCCAAAAGGCCTTTTTTTTTTTTTTCCCCCCAGGATGGAAAAGGAGGTTGAAACAACTTCAGAAAATAAAACACTGCAGCGGTGGAAGGGCTGCCTTATAAACAGAGCGCTGCAGGTGAAATCCAGCTCTGACGGATGCTGCTGGCGGCAGGGATCTTCGCAGGCAGGACGAGTCCTCCCGCCCCCAGCGCTCCTCCCTGCGCTCCCCTCCCAAACAACGCTCCGCTGCTGTGGAGGGCAGAGCGCTATTTTTTAATTAAACCAGCACAAGGTTTGAGCTGCCTCAGGGTTAAGCTAAATATTTTCTGTCTTTAACCAGCATGGCAGAAGTACCTATAGAGAAAAACACTCTGCCATAAGGCTGGGGAATTGAGGACAGAAAAGAAGCTGCAACAGAGCCACCCCTGACCTCTTGAAATTTTGCCTCCAGAGGACTCAAATAAAAGAAACCGAATTTTTCATCACCAGGGAAGGGGGCAGGGAGACTGGCTCTCGGTAACATTATGGTTGGGAATATCACATAAAAGTCCTTATGGAGTTATACCATCCATCTTCTTTTCCAAACTGTAGGTCTACAAAAAAGCTATCACAAAAAAAATTTCCCCCACTATCAGGACAGCACTAAGAACTCAGAGAGATTTAAAACAAATACAGTTCTACAAATCCTTGTCTCTCCTCTCGCAAGGGGCTATGTAACTGCTGCAGGAAACAAACGCTCCCGTATCAAGGCAGATTTTCTCTGCATGTACTCATGCTGCCCATTTATTTTTTAATCGTCTGGTATGCATCTTCCTACAGGATTGCTTATGTTAAGGGAAATACTGACATTCGCTCTGCAAAAAAGTACTGACTCCTGTTCTGCACAAATGCCGCAAAGGTTAATAGCGGCAATCGTGGCTTCAGCTCCGCTTCTGTCTTGCACCGAGCAGACCATATAATCACTGGCACCTTACCTCTCATGTGCGCTTCCCCTCAACTCACGCTCACTCTCTGCAGGATTTTACTAAGCAGTCCATCTAAACCCGACGGTAAGTATCTTTCAAACTGTGGGAGTGAGTCAAAGTATTAATTTGTGTCTGATTGCACAGTCACTATATGAGAATGTGAGAGCTGATCACAGAACAATACAAGTTGCTTTCTCATTTCACAGCTCCGGGCGTCAAAAAGGGTGTGTAGGACCCTGATATATACCAGATGTTTTTAAAGTAAGGTGGAAAAACTGGTGTGGACACATTTGTCTATCGTGAAAGCTTCCCGATGGCTACCAACTGGCCATGCTGTAGTGAGCAGGCTTGCTCTGCCTCCGAAAGATTAAAGCCTAATGGAACGGGGGTATTCACAGCTTTCACGCGTAAGTATAATCCTGCTCTCAATCCTGCTCACTTTTCCAGGAAACAAATTTGACAAGTCCGTTGGTATGATGTGAGAAAGCCTCAAAACAGAACTCATTTCGTTACATATATTCTTGTACCTATTTAAGAAAAATGGATTATTTAAAAAAAAAAATCTGGGGCTGGAGCACATCTGTGGTTTTACCAAGTTCCACATTCCACCCAAGAAATGAAAGAGCAAAATTTTTTCAGTTTTTTGTAGCAAGTCTTGCGGCAGTTTCATTCAGGTTTTTTCCTCAGAATTTGTGTTTGGATTAAAAAAAAAAAAATTTAAAAAAACACTTTCACCTCAGCTCCCAGGGGCCTCAGCCACTACCCTCCCCGCACTAGGCACTCTACAAATGTAGAGACTTCACATCTATGTCCTGAAAAGCCAAGTTTCATCTTGTAGTTACACAACTGGAGATTATTTGCTTTTCTTTAAAAAAAAAAAAAAAAGGGGGGGGGGGGACACGACGACACACACGAACGACACACCATTTAAAAAAAAGAAGGAAAAAAAAGCGAGCAACCCAGAAGAAAAATGCCATTTACATTGGCCTCTGGGGTGAAGCTCGTTGCAGAGAGAAGTTGTCTTTCCATGAACTTGGGATGAAGTCTGGGGAGTTCAAAATATTGCTGAGAGTGGACATCGCTGTCCCCGACGGCGTGGCGTGGGGGCGTGCGAAGGGAAGACTCCTCCATCAGCCATACGCTGCCCAGCACGAGAAGCCCGGGCACTGCTGGAGGCACCCTTGTACCACGAGAGCACACACTCGCGAGGGCTTTCAGACAGCACGGCGATACGAATCACGTAAGATAGAGACAGACTTTGATAACCTCCTTGTTGGTGACTCTGCCGCTCCCATTTCCACAACCCATGCTGGTTCAAAGAACACCACAGGACACGCACGAAAGAAAAAGGAGTATCTCAGGCCAGGGACAAGTAAACACATACTCACGTGAAGCAAGCTGAGGGCTGGGATCTCGCAAGCCTCCCGTATCCAACCCACAGCAACTTCTTCACTGAATGCTGCCTCAACTCTATTTCTATGTAATGTTTGCAGTCGTAAAAGGAGGTTTTGGAGATTTACCTAGGGCTTGTGAGGTGACAGGATATTTTGCCCGCAGTCCCACTGAATGTTTATGCCCGTTGTTTTGCTTTGACATGTGTACCTGTGCACATACTCTGCCCCCTTCTTTCAGCCTAGCTCTCTCTGAGAAGCAGAGCTGCCAAATCTCCTGGCTCTCAGAGCGCAGCGCTGCCTATGCCAGCCCCAAAAGCTCGGCACTGAAATCACTCATTCCCGCACAGGACCGTGGAGATAATCCTTTGCCCATTAAATATCCCACTTTCTTCCTTATTGCTCCAGGAGGATATGAATGAATGAACTGCACTTTTTCGAACACCACCTTTTGCTTTTATTGAGTACTTCAGTTGCTGGTTCCAGCTGCACCTCCCTGCCCTTGGAGGCATCAGTTAAGGTTGCTGGGTCTGATTTCCAAGTCCCCAGCTATAAGTCTCTTCGAGGAAAAAAGGTTGGATGCTATTAGTCCTATGAGAAAACATGCATTTAGTCCATAACCATGGGATCCTGAAACACAGCTGTTAAGTGCAAATCTCAGTTTCTGAAATTTTCTTTCTGTTGCCTCATTCTCTTTACTACATCCCAGCAGAAATCAGAGTTCCCGCAGGCGGAAGGAGGAAGTCTTTATGCTTCCAGCTGCATCTAATGCTGGCTAGTCAACCAGAAGCAAAACGTTGCATCAACCTGACGTTTCACTTCAAAGTCTCAAAATTTTTTCTCTTACTGCTGGGACTAGGTGCTTGTGGTTTGAGTTACCACTGGGGAAATGGAAACTCATAGCCAACAATTCAGATTACTTCTCAACGCTGCCAGGCTGCCCTCAAAAGAAAAACAACCAGAAGATGTCAGACACAAAATGGCTTAAATCAGATACCTAGAAAATACTCTGTAATAAACAAAAAGTTAAGTGCAATTAATTGAAATGAAGGCTAAAGCTCCCAGTAAGTCGTCATTTTAATCTTAAGAGTAGGACAGGATCCCTAAGAAGTAGCTCTGGCCAAGAGGTCCCAACCACTAAATTTAATCCTGCAGGTGCTGACTTCGTGCCATTGCTGTCTTCCAGCCAGACCGTTCCAGTTAAGCAGCCTTTAATATTTTCAGCAGAATCCATCATAGACTGAAACTCCATTTTTTAAGTATAGTCATGCACAGAAAAAAAAAAAAAATTTAACTTGCCAATGAAGAACAAAAATACCAGATCAATGAGCCGTCTTAGAAATACAACTCTAAACCCTCACTTGCTGAGAAATCTCTTTCAACGAAATGTTTATGTTAAAATTTAAAGTTATGTTCAACGTTAATCCAAGGGAATTTTACAACAGAATATACCAATTTTAAAAGGATTCTACAGTTTTAATGAATTCCTAGAACCCATAGACAGAAATTAAATGGGGGGGACCTACAGTGTTGGCTAGACATATTTCAATATTTGTTACCATAGAAACAAGCCAGCAGATTTAGGTTTTGGAGTTATCCTTGCTATAAAATATTAAACTTCTTACAGTTTTTGCATATGTATATTATGGCAAGAACACTGTCAATCCTGATAAAGCCCAAAGCATCTTAATTATTTAACAGGATTTTAGCTTCTTTTTTCTTTTTTTAACAGAGTATCTTTTTTTCCCTTAATAGACTGTATTTAAAATCTTCCAATACTTCCAGAATACCAAAGAGACACTTCTGGCTGACAGAATAATATACAGGAGATGCGCAGGAGATAAAGACTTATTTTTCCACGATGCTGTGGAGAAGTGGTAGATAAAAGGAACACAAACATATTCTGATAAAGAAGATTCAACAGTAATGATAAAAATTATACCAATTAGCAACTGTGATAATTTTACCAGCTAGAAGTACATTAAAGGTTACATTTCATTTGAAAGAGAGTTCATACTTCAAATTTGGTGGCTTTGTTTTCAACCCTAGCAATGGAGAAATGCTGAAGTACAGAATTTAAGTGATTGGGATAAGATCTCGACACTTCAGTGCTATCAAATACTTCTAGCAGATGCCCGAGAAACAAAACAAACGCATTGTCCTTTCATGCTTCAGAAGAGCATCAACAGTTGTGTTCAATCCGCAGCATACCCAGCACGCAAAAGGATCCGCAATTCAAACGAAGAGGAAGGACAGATATTTACTCCAGCAATGCTCCTTCAAAAGGGAAGGAGAAAAAGCTTGTTCAGACAACTCAAATGGCTGAGGGGACTGACAGCTCAGCCCGGAGCAGTAGGGGAGATCAACCCTTGGGCAAGCCCAAGCTCACCGCCACGGGGACTGGATGTCTGCAAATGGCTTTGACCCTGATTTCACAGCCAAAACTGGCTGCATGTCACAGGCCTCGCTTTTTGTTTGGATTCAAGAAAATCTGTTTACTGGAGGCTCAACACGAGGCTTCCCCATGATGAAAAAATGAAAAACTTGGGAGCAAAAGCCATAAACCACACAGCTGCTTCAATACTATATTCCAGAACTGAAGGGGACCAGGAAAAACACCAACAGAAGCAAAGCAAACTAGAACAAAGAAAAAAATCTGAGCGAGACTGAAACACCCTCTTCTGCCACGAATTAAACAATGCTTTTTATGAAGTGTAAAGATAAGCAGTGGGACTACCATTTCCTAATGCTTCTGAGGTCAGTCCTCTAACACAGGTTCTCAAATAGCCAATTAAATGTACAGAGTCCTCATTGATGGTATACATGAGAGTGTAACAGTTTATCTCAAAAAAGCCCAATAGCTCAAGCCTCTTAAAAAGAAAAAAAAAAAAAAAAAAAAAAAAAAAGGAAAAACTTATTCTTGAAGGTTTGCAAGACAACCCTTTAACTAATGGAAAATCTTTGACTTTAAAAGAAGAAAATGGTAAGAAGGCTTAATTTTATATGAGTAAGAATTTAAATGTCACTTCCTGCATGTGACATCGATTTGAAGAACCTTGCATTTTTTTCTTTGGTATGGTTAACGGTGGAATCTTTGTAGAGTACATTTCTATGGCATTTACTGTTTATGTTGATGTTCAGCAACTGCTTTGCATAATTCTGAACACAAGAAAAGCAGAAAGTGATTTTTCCTCAGTAAAGAAAGAGAGATATCTAAAAAGTAGCATGCTACTAGGGCTTTCAAAGAAAGAAAGACTGGAAAAAAAACTATCCCAACACTCAAGGGAAAAACACACAATTTCCTTTCACTGACAGCTGCAGCAAGGTACAGTGAATTTGTTTTATCTGAGCAGTTATGTATACACGTTAAAGGCAGAGCAACGCTATGTGCTACAGAGAATTTACCCACACGAGTCCACAAAGGGCACCACTATCAACCTGCAGTCGAGAGGTGGGAAGTTATTCAGATGTCTGAGTAAGTCCTGGAATGATAAGAGATGCAGGCAGCACATGTTGTCAAAGACACAGCATTGCATACATGCATCCAAATGCAGAGCTGTAAACCCCCTCGATGTACCCTCTTGCAGGCTCTCCGGGCCAGGCTTGTCCCTTAGGCAGCTGTACACCGCTGGGCACGGGGCTCCGGGACTCCTGTTCCCAACTGCTGCTGCAGGCGTCAAGACCTCAGCACATCCCCTCATCATTCTCGCCAAGCGTTTGTAAGTCAGGGGCTGGTCTGAAGAATCACTTAAGAAACACGATGTAGCTTTTATAAAGTTTTCTGCAGAATTCATATATACAAGTAAAATAGAGCAGACACAAGTCTACATATGCGCTCCAGGTATAGCTTGGAACAAAAGAGCTATCATTCAATCAGACCGCTCAGTTGATAGACACCTCTCCCGTGCTTTGTCAAGCCCCCCCCCCCCCCCCCCCCGAAACGCATGCACAGTGATGGCTTTTAAATAATTTGACAAACACCCCTCCAATTTAAATGACAGTCTGTGGTGCCATTGGGGACGGCTTGGGTTGCCCTCCTGGGGTGGCAGGACAGCACAGGGCCGGTGCCCGGCCACCCCATGCCTCGGCTCCTAACAGGAGCACCTCAGCACTGGGTGGCAAAAAGAAAGGGGAGACAGCAAAACCCTTGGGCTGCTGAGCAGGAGGAAGGTGCTTTCCGGTTCTGGATAACACGCTCCATTTGGTCTGCTTAAAATACATGTTTTAGAAAATAAACTGGGAAGATAAAACAGTAGATTGTGTTCCTCTATCTCATAACACAAGAAGAAAATAAATTTCAACCAAATAGAACTTCAACACATGTAAGAGAAAATACTCTCTATACAACATGCAATTTATCCAATAGTAATTCATTCCCCTTTATGCCAGGGAGGCCAAGAGTCCAGCTGGGTTAAAAAGGGACTGGACACAAGTTTCCCATCTCAGCAAAACTTTGGAAAAGAACATAAACATCTCACACTTCAGTCTTGACCCAATAATTGAAGGGTAAAGCCCAGACCACCACAGGCTGTCAGGATGCTATAGTTGCCGTTCAAGGTGGGGCAGGAGTACTGCTCTTTCCTCCGGAGCATCTTGTTGCTGGTCACCAAAATAGAGAGAGGAAATTGGGGTATACAGACAGGGATCTGAACTGGCACAGAAATGCATACAACTCCTCTATTACTGGAAGATTAACATGCAAGAGAGTTGATGAATGGGAAGGATTAAATATAGCACCAAAAAATAAGCGAAATGATTAATTGCTAGGAAAGGGAACTGATGATTTATGGAAGAGAAAATTAGTAAGATTTAGGCAACTGAAGGGAATAAGCAGCGAGCGAGCTGCGGGGTGGGACCATCTGGTGCACACGAGCCACGGCGGCACAGGGCACGTGCCCCCAGCTTCGGCTGCCCCTCTCTCCTTCTCCCAGCCTCGGCGCGCGCGGAGCAGGCACAGCCAAAATAGGTGGCGTCTAGAGGTCACTGGCTGAAAAGAACCGACTTTAAAAACAACAAGCTGCAATCGGTTTTAAATAATATCCTATAATCTGAAACAAAAGAAACTGGTCTCCTCACTCAATTAAACGCTTCCATGTGGTCTCGCAGCGGGCTGGTAGCACTGTCGCGCTCATGTCCTTGTATCCCAGTGCCTTCTAGAAATTTCTAAAAATAAATGGATACTTGTTTAACGCTGTTTTCATTTATTTTAAGAAGGGATAAGTAGGAATGGAAAATGGAAGGCACTTTTAGCAAATTTATTTTTAATTTTTTGGTTATAATGTCTCAACAGTAACCCATGCTTTTGGTCCTACGCTTCTTTGCTTTGCAACTATTAAGATAATGGAACTCTTTTGCAGTCGGCATGGAACCAACAGGCACCCCAAAGCAGCATAAACCTGAGCAATAATCCAGCACCTTAAAGTCTATCATGACCAGCCGTTTGCTCGGTGTCTTCAATACATTTGCTTTTGTGGGGAATGATAATACAGAGGGGAAAAAAAAACAGATATGCTGTGAAACCATAAAAACACTTCACATTTTAGCATAACACCTGCTTGATTTTTTTTTAACTTAAAGCCATTTTTAAGTCACTTACAAAAATACTTTTTTCAGTTAAAAAAAAAAAGATACAACCGACTACATCCTCTTTGGGTTACGCTCATGAATGAGCTACTGTCTGCATTAGAAACAAGCACCTGGACCAATTCATGGGCATCCAGCGAAGCCCGTTGGTTTCCTTTCCAAACACTAATTTACAAAAGACACCGTCAAATCCCAGCCTGCAAGCGGCCTCGCTATTAAATACCAAATCTCAGGGGTGGAAGCAATGACATGCAGGAGGCAGAGGGGTTGCTCACTGCGGTGGAGACCGAGGCTCCGGCTTGCAGCAGCCGTGCACGGGAAGGAGACTGCTCCCTCCCCCAGAGAGGTTATTAAGACACTGAGGCAAATACTTTCCATACTTTTCTGAAGGTCCATTATGAAATACCATACTGGAGACTCATTAAGAAACAATTTTGTGCTATCTTTGGGAGATCTTGCATTTCCTCACACAAGTCTTTATGTGGGCTCATCCCCTTTACAGCCAAATACCTTCTGCACGGGGTAAACAGCAGGACCTGGATTCGCACAGCCAGACAGCCAGCAAAGAAGTGGTCTGAGGCTGTGGGGAAGCATCAGCATGTTTTGGTTCGAGCACAGCCGTCTTATTAAACAAAACACCCAACATTTCAGTGGGGACCCTTCCCACCACCCTTCGTTTCACCCGGTCTGGCTCCCACACGTCCTAGGCAGAAGTTTCCCATCCTTTGCTACCCAGAAGAACGGACAAGCTCAGAAGAGCTGTCACCGTGTCACCAACACACCCTGGGGGACTTCAAGCTCTGTAAGAGGGCTGAGATAAAACTCACCACCATCTATGCAGCTTTCTGTGCCTGTCACTCCCATCTCACAGTGCCTCGCAACTTCTAAATTTTGCACCGTCCTCTCCCCCTCTCCGTCCTCCAGAAGGAGCTCTCTTTTGGACATGAGGACGCTCGGCACTGTTCCAGAAGGACTCCAACAGCAACTCCTCAGCTTCCACTGAAGAAAGATCTGCATAAACTTCAGAGTCAGGGTTTAAGGGACATGTTACCTTGGTGCATTTTTCTTGCTGAGGTCCAGTTTTACTCATTAGCCTTTGGAAGGAGCACCTTTTTCATTCAACATGAGTATGGAGAACTCTATACCCTTTCCCCTATACAAAGGCTAAGATCTAAGGGAATAATAGCACACATCATCTGCCGTGATGAAATTCTGCGTGAAGAGCGGTAATAAAATTTTTTGAGAACGTGATATATATATAAGAATCAACACATGAACCTCAAGTTTCAAGAACTGCACCATTCTCAGTTTAATGCTGTAGGCTGCAACAGAGTGTATTTTCCACTCAGTAATGCTATACAGTCTCCCTATTAACTAAACAAACTCCCATATTTGATTTAATGGGAATCTGTTGTTCTAAACAAAATATATAAGGCAAGAAGGTTTGCTTAAGCTGCCAAGTACTTAAATGAAACTGAAAAGAAAAATCAGAACAGGCGTAACACATTTCACAAAAGGGCAGCTATAACAATAATTTAAGTTGAAGTGGCCAAGAGATGAAGCAATAGAAAATTGGAAGCAATTAACATACAATATTCAAGAAATATTAAATTCATACTGAAGACTCAACACAGCATTCACACAAAAAGACGTGGTGATGAAAAGCAGATACATTGCATAATCAGCAACACGATATTTCAAACGTAGCCATCAAAACAGAGGAGACCGGTAACGCCACGCTGAGAAGAGCTGGTTGCAGAACAGCAGCGCTGGTAGCAGGCAGGGATGGGGCGCAAGTGCCTGTACGTCACCCGGCCACCAGAAGAGGAGGTAACAGCCACAGACAGCCCTTCAGCTCTGCCCAGGCGGCAACAGCATCCGCTTGCTGCCAGCCCGATGGGTACTTACAGCTTTGCGAAGTACCTTCCCCCTGAAGAAACACCTCTCGGTAAAACCAGGAGAACCTCAGCCTGTGCAACCAGCAGAATCACAGAGCCTGATCGGTGCCCACTCTCGCCGCCCTGGGGAGCCAACTTCACCCTCTCGGTTTGTCTTGAACCAAGTAGGCACCAACACCGGCCTCTCTTCGGGCACCTCCCAAGGTCACCCTCCCCACTGGCTTCCTTCAAAATGGGACATCACAGTCCAGCTCCCCTCCGTCCCCAGACCAGCACCATCCTCTCAGGCTCCCAGAAGGCTTAAGCACATGCTTAGCCAGAATTCAGACCTAACTCCAGGTCCACAAGTTTACTTCTTCCAAGGCACACAGGAATAACTCAGACATATGGACACATTTTATGTGGGTTCTAGCAACCAACTTTTACTTCAACAAGTACCAGACATGTGCGTAGCCAGACAAAACAGCAATTCCCTACATGCTCTACCCTTCCTTTCAGCTGATGCAGAGGGAGATACAGTACGTACTCTTTGGACATCACTGGCTGGTCCAGAATCGCAAGGCTCATCCTCTGTGTCAGGGACCAACACCATCTGCCCTTCATGCCCCACTTCTCGTCGCAACAAGCCCCTGGGCTGAAGCGAGCCCCTTTACTACAGAACCGCACCTCGCAGCCCCTCTCTGGACTTACACAATTGCTTACACATTCTGCCAGAGCCTCTGCGAGCTGGTCACTCCCCGGGAAAAGTAATGAGCTTGCTGACCGCATTTGAAAGAGAGAGCAAAAAGCCTGGTGATAATGAAGTGCCAGGCTTTTCTGTCTCAGCTTCAGGTAGAACTTCAAGATGCCAAATAAATCATCTGCCCCACCGCAGATGCAGATGCCAAAGAGCCTTTTCTTTCGATTTTCTCCTATGTTAATATTTCAAGAGGATGATTTTTTTTTTTTTTTTTAAATTGAATTGTCATAGGCTTTTAAGTACCACCACACTTACAGTGTGGGGCCTGGCAAACTCCGATGAAAATGGCTGATGAATTTCAGACATTGTTGTTCTGTTGTTCTTGTGTTTGATGTTCACACTTTGAGACCTGAAAATGTTGGAATGCAATTGCTATTCTTGCATGACAAAGGCTGTTTCTGTCACAGCCCTGAAATACTGCAGAGGTTACACACAACATGCGCAGCTCTATTACTTTATTGTATCAAGTCCACAAAGTTGTTACCTGCAGAAAATCAATTCCTACATGGCAGTTATTACAGAACATTAATTTGCACATGGAAAAAGTATGTTCTCCCTGGACTAACAAAATTATCTTCTAATATTACAGCCTTTTGTCTTCTTGGGAGGGATGAGGAACATCAAAAAAACCCAAACCACCTAACCAAAACCAACCAGAAATCTGAGACAATGTGAGAAACCAGCTGATTTTTAACCAACAGATGCAGAGTCCTTGGGAAGGCAGGGATGCACCTGGGCATCCCCTTGGTCTGCACAGCGCGGGAGCTCTCTGCACCCCAATTTCAGACCCTGCTTTATCTGTTGGGCATTATCTAGCCCAACTATGCAGAGTTAAATCCCAGAGGCTGCGGAGGGGAACGGGTTGGTGGATAAGCCCCTGCCAGAGACACCACCACAACCCTTAAGCAGATGATGGGGAAGCTATTAACTGGGAGGGCGGCACGGGGCTGCGTCCCCTCACTGCAGAGGCAACAGGGACTAACGGGAACAGCAGAGAGCTCACGAAGAAAGAAACATGCTCAGCTAAGTGGGAAGAGGCAGGCAAGCATTTGCACCACTGATTCTGGTATGTGAGGGTAACCTGTCCTGAACCAGGTTTTGCATTTGTCTGGAAGCAGGCACTGAGCATGGCTTTCCAGGTGAACGCCAAATTTGGGCTGGATAGCGCTAAGTGGCAAGGCTTTCCTTTCCTGGCAGGCTTTTTGGGGGAGGCCCGGGCCAGGTGGGCACAAGCCGGAGCCCGAAGGCAGCATCCCCCACCCCAGGGCGCGCACCCAGGGAAGACGCAGCGACGTGCACATGCGCACGCCCGAACCAGAGCTCGCCCTGCAAGCCCGACACGTGCAGGTCCCAGGCGCAGTGCATTTGTCATAAGCTGATTTAAGCCAACAGGTCTGTGCTCGTATTTACTGAAACGCTCTGGGTATTTTGCCTCCGCCTGTCTCGCTCTGCTTGCCTTAAAGAGCAGGCTGCAGGCGTCCCAGAAGAGCCAGCCGGCCCCATGCGGCTCTGGTCTCCCTGTGGCCGCCGGTGGCCTTCCCTCCAGCCCCACGCACCCACGCAGGGGCTCCCCGACCCCGTCCTCACCACCCAACGCTCCTCCCTCCCCAGCAGCACCCCAGAGCCTCCTCCCTCCCATCTCCATCAGAGCAGTCGTACGTCACGCCGCCCTGCTTAGTGCCTCCAAAGCCAGCCGTAAGGAGTAACTAATCCTCCCTAAGCCCCGGGAAGGCAGGTAGCCTCCATTTTACACGTACAGAAATGGAAGAAGGGGCGAAGAAGTTCAGCCTGTTTCTTTCAGTAGATCCCCGAAGATCAAGCACAGCATTGGTAAGCATTTTAACTTAAGCTCGTAGGCAACACAGGGTAACCTACCAAATAAACCTAACAAGCAAGCGCTGAATGTTTATGATATATTTATGTGACACACAAAAAATTTACTCTGGGCGATTTCTCTGGGTATGTTCATTGCTCTGTAAGCTTGTGCGTGCGCGCTTGTGGATGTATCCTCTCCTCTAATCTTCAAGCTAATTTCAGCCGAAGAATTGCCTGGAGGCAACAGGCGCCATCCATGCAGCCTTTTCCTTCAGAAATCTTTACATGGACTACACGAGCCACACTTCCCATTCTCCCAGCCTAACTGCTATACAAGAAAGACAGGAGGACAAACAAAAGCTGGAGAATGCCATCTGCAGAAACCAGGAGGTAGCCAGCCGCAGAGCCCTCCCGCCGCACCCAGACCTCTCCGGCGCAGACGCTCGCCAGCCCGCTGCCAGCATCCCCACCGGACATCCCACGGATTGCCAGCCCGCTGCCAGCATCCCCACCGGACATCCCACGGATTGCCAGCCCTCTGGGCGTCTCGCACACGTGGTTATTACGTAAGGTCATACAGCCCGACACGTGTGTTCCTAGAAGTGATGGGCTCCTTGGACTCCATCCAGAGGATCAAGGAGAGCTTTGAAGGAATGCTGCTGTTCAGTCGGTTGTATCCTGTTTGGACGCTTAACGGGGATGACCCTACTCTTCTAGGAGGTCCGAGACGTCAGTGGAATTAATTAATTAACACAGTGGAACTCCACACCCACATTACATGTTACAGGAGAATGACCTCCAGTACCAACGCTGGTAGATATTATCCAGATGGAATATAAAAGTTGCTTTAAAAAGACATAAACCTTTTAAAACCACTTCATAATGTTAAGATTTTAAAGTGACTGAAATAAATGCTATCTGCTAACAACAACATTTAAAGTGGGTGGCAATCCTGGTTCTAGCACACTCAAGCTTTGCATCAGAACAAAACTATCATAAATTGGTTAAAAACCACAGCAATATGCAGTTGACACCCACGTATGTTATACTGGTGCCCAAGAACAAATGATACATGTATAATGTATCTCAGTATGCTCCATGTATTACTGCTGTTAAGAATAATGCAAAGTACTTAAAATCTAAAAAAGTCTAATGCAGCTGAAAAAAAAAAATGTAAACCTCTCTTGCACACATACATATTCCTCTGCATTGTCTATAAAATTTGTATTGTTTACTAAAATATTTGTTGTATAGAGAGCAAAAGGCCAACAAGAGATCATCAAATAAGAGAATATAAATGAAAGCATATTTATAACTATCATGTCCTTGCAGTCCTTCTCCCTACATTCTCATTGCAATACATATGCTTAAAAAGAAAAATAAACATTTTTTTATAAATACAATACATGGACACATGAATACCACCTGAACAAAATACCACAAAATATTAAGCTGCCAGACGTGGCCTCTGAATAACAGTGATTGCTCCGGATATTCCAAGTAACTGCAGTAACAGGAAACCAACTAAAAAAATCACCTTGATCAGGAGCAACTGTGCTCAGTGGCAATAAATACTACTGGTGTGAAAAAGCAGTACATCATAAAAATCTTCCCTCTCTTTTTTGCAAAGGATGAAGTGCTATCTGACTCCTCACCTGTAGCTCTACAGTACCATTATTCTGACAAACCCATCTGATTTCCAGTCTAAAGTTTGCTTTATCTCAGTCTGCAGAACTGCACAGATGCTTCTCCCATGAAAAATTAAATCCAGCCTGCTGCTGACACTTAGCTAGTAATCCCAAAAGCAAGAACTGCGGGCCCTTTGCAGTTTAGAAAATTATGCTTTCCTGCCAAAACCCGAATATCAGTTCCGACAAAGTCCTACATGAAATCATCCACCGTGCCTGAGGAAGCAAATCTCTGCAGGCTTTACCTAGCAGGCACCCAGCAGAATGGCCAAGCAGCCCCTCCCCTGCTGAAGCAAGGAGTCTGCTAGGGGAAGGGTTCTCTGCTCTCACCTGCATGCCAAGGGTTTGCAGCGCGCCGGTTGCTTCCTTCAGGACCGATGGATGGTCTTTCAGCAGAAAGGGAAAGTAAACCAACAGCCATATCCCTCCTTCATTACCTGTTTTCCTTCTGCAAGTCATACTCCAGCAGGTGGTGATGCCACTAAATTTCTCAGCATTTTAACTACTTGCAAACGCACTAGCAAAGTAAGTGAAGGTGAAACAGCGTTGCAAATGTCGGTTTCCCTGGGGTTCTTTCTGCCACAGAGGAAAATTTCACTAGGAAAAACACCTCCACATCGGTGTTTAGTTCCAAACACTTGGACTAAACCTTGGAAATAAACTTGGAAAGGAAAAACGAAGTCTTTCGGTTTATGAAGGGAATTGATTATTAGCTTGCATAATCCCAAATTCTCCTCTGGTTAAACAAGACATTCAAGACAGAGCACAGACAAAAACCAGATACCTACTGGGACAAAAAAAGGAAAGGAAAAAGAATATTTAAAAAAGACTGTATTAAATGCACGCAAACCCCCTTTTCTGAAAGCCTAACACTTATTTTTCCTGCATTTATTTTCCCACATTTAGCAGATAATTTCCCTAACACCCTTGAAAAGACAAACACGAATTCTAGGCATTATTAGTGATCACAGCCTACATCTCCTAACTGCAATCGTTCTAGGCTGAACTTCATGTAGTAAACACTGCATTCCACGGACTGACAAGCCAGCTGTCAGATAAACATGCTTGCTTAAATATCAAGTATTAACACCCTATGGCAATCCGAGTCCATGCACAGTGACTCAGTGCAATTACTCCGAGTGTAACAATAAGTAGGCAGTCATGCGGATTTGTAACTTATTGGTCTAAGCATGAAATTAAGCAAGCAAGAAAAATTAATGAAAACTACTCAATTTTAGACCAGACTGGGTACAAAATATGAGTATTATAAACATGACATAATCTCATTTAAAGACACTGTGTAACACATAGGTTTTACAAATATTTACGGACATTAATCTTGTTAAGTTGATTTCCAGAGTTTCATTTAGTAACAGGATTGATTGGCTGGAGAAACACAGGCTCAGACAAAAAAAAAAAAAATAGCTGAAAGCTCTATTTTTGTCAGAATGATAGATTCTTTTCTTAAATAACTTGCTTTGTTATCTTTTGTTCCAAGACTATAAACATTATTAGCAGTTCTCCAACTGGCAAGAGAGGCTGAGATGTTTTGTCTTCACCATTCTGGATTGCTTTGTTTTCTTACATAGTCCAAGAGTCAGGGAAGAGGCAACAACTTCGATTTCCCTTCCCTGTAAGATCACCGTTCTGCCCACAACTGGATCTTGCCCCTGACGCAGTGCGTATACATCTGCTCCATGGGCTCACGCTTGCTCTGGTAAGAGATGGGTTGTGGATCCTGATAAGCAGAACTATTGCAACCTACATGAGTTTACTTATCTGACACAACCAACATTAACATCCAGTTCTCTGTTGTTTATTTGCTTCCCATCATCACTGCCTTCCCACAGCCAAGCCCCCATACGGTTTCATGCGGCCACAGTTATTTCTGTTTGCACCGAGAGGTCATTTTGTATGCTGCTAGCAGAAGGGATACTGCTTTCTTCTGTGACTTCAGGCTGCTTTTAGGAAACACAGATTTCCTGCCCCCTTTCCAACTAAAGGCAAAGGTCAGTGAGTCTAACAATGAAGCACAGTGTTGTAGCTCAATATTTTAGCGCTAGAAAATTTACCCACAAAAGCAAAGAGGACAATTGCTATTAAAATTCCATGCACAGTGCCCAAAACACGTCCTGTCCAAAACATGTGCTTGTAGCCCAAGCAAGGATTTCTGCCCACTAAAACAATGCTATTATGTATAGGTTTTCCCAGAAAGATGGTATGTTACTAAGCAAAGGTCCGGTACATTAAAATTGGTACATCTGTTTTTTTCTAAGAAATGAGAAGTACAATATATGCAATATGAACAAAATAGGGTACATTCCTTGCTGGACTCAACAGCTAATGGTCACGTTCATGCTTTACTTCGAAGTCATGACTTGTCCCAACCTCTCTGCCGTCCCCTTGACCTATCAAAAGCGTTACACTAAAGCGGTGATTTTTTTTACATTAACACTGCTAGTCCAATTATCCTACTCTTTTCACTAATAGGGCTACATCTGATGTACCATCCTACCTCTGTGGTATTCCTCATATTCAGGATCCAAGAGGAAACGTACTGCAACAGCTTAGCCCTAAGTTTTTCAGAGCAGTATAATACTGTCCAGAGCACCAAGACCTCACTACATATTTATGAGCAACCAATTTTTAAACAACGCCCTTCCCAGGCAAAGAAAATAATCACCAAAAAACCACATTGAAAATTGTTTCATTACTTGGGTCAGAGCTTGAAAGTATGGTCTTAGCTGTCCCATACAGAGAATGGCAGTTCAGCATAGTTCTTCTACTCCATTTGGAGGAAGAAGATGGGGTCCTAAATCTCCGCAGGTCGATGCAAGTGCATTTGTGATCTTGCCAATCAATGGCAAGCCCCTTATCTATTTCACTGGATACAGCCTAGTCGTGTGCCAGTGGTAATACACTGCATTTAGTTTTGCTAATTTTCATTTCTATAGAAGCTAAATGTTCCCCACACAGTGGTACTTTTGATTTACACACCTTTTTACAAGACTTCCAAACGTATCACTCGGAGGAAATAACTGGCAATTTTTAATATAGTAACTGTCTGATGGCAGCTTATACTGTACACAAGAAAATGCCTTCTCAGGTAACACTCGTGGTTCACCCCACCATCAGCTTCAGGCAGCACAACTACAGACGCTTCGGGGCAAGGCACAAGAAAACTAACACTGGTCAATCACAGGAAAACCTACCCCATCCTGTCTCTTCTGGTCCCCTCATCCTGCTGGATGCCAAGCTCTTAGGAGGATGCTTATGCCCCAAAGCACCAGGCTGCCAGCGAGAGGCTCACTCCTTTGGGTTACTCACCGGGATGCAGAAAAGGCTCGTGCAAACCTCTGAGGCTTCTTCCAGAAAAATGAAGCTGGGCCACTTTCTCTGCCCCAGACGTTTTAGGCACGCTTCATTCTGCAGCCTCTGTGATGAGCATCCAGCCACTCACGCACGTGACAAAACTCACCGTGTCGGGTGCTCACCACAGCACTTCCCAAACTAGTCAAGCGTGGGGTGGAATAAGGACGTATGCAGAATAGAAATCCAGCTGCTTTTCCTGAATGGCTTCAGTGAAATTAAAACCCTCCATCTAACTCCTTGACTTCCTCCATTTAAGCACAATTAATTAAATGGCACGCATCACTGTAGAAAACAGGTGTGTTGTACCCAGGGGTTAGAGAAAGACAAAAAATATTTACTACGTAGATAGACTGCCTGTGATATGAGGAAAACAGACCGGTATAGACTGAACTTGCTCAGGCAGGAACAGCCAAGAACGAAGAGTTAGGAATGAATGGGGAAACTTTTACGGTTGCCTCTTCAGCTGGGCAAAAGCAAGAAGAAGGGCCTCCGGCAGGTTGATCAGATGACTGCTCTTTTGACTACTCTCCAAGTAAGGAGACAGGCAGGAAAGCAAGCATAAGCCCTACTGCCAGAAAAGCAAAAGCATGCCCTACTCATGCTCCAGTCCCTGCAGAGCTGCCACCTGACCTGCAGCACACCACTATTTTTCAGTAGTACTCCATCTCCCTGCTCTTGCTCTAGAGACACATGGGTTCATGCTCCAGCCCTCTGTCCCCATGCTTCTTGTCCAGCCCCTCCACACCTTGGTCGAAGTTGCAGAGGAAATAACACGGACGGTGGTGTAGCAGTTGTGAAGAACCTAGGACTCCTTCAGGTGGGACCTGCTGTGAGTCCCTTCTCCAGCCCAGGTGAGCCACCACAGAGTGGTGGCACGGGTTCCCACTACCCCTGAACCGCCTGCCAAACTAAGCCTCCGTTCGAGCACGGAGTTCCTCTGCCCAAGGGAAATAATTTCCCCTACACTGATTCACTGATTTGCAGCTGGTTAAATGCTCCCCCCCGCCTCCCTGGCGAGCACGCACACATAGACAAGCACATGGTCTGCAGCTGCACAGAGAAACCCCAGGGGAGGCAGAGCTATTGATGTGCCATATATGGCCTGCCACCAGTTGAGAAAGCTCCCATCTAAAAGGATAAATTGCTTATCTTCAGTATCAGATGTTCTTCGCACTGTCCTAGATGAAGGATCAGTCCCTTGTCTAAGCCAAAACCCTCCCTATCCATAAAAATCACACAGATCCATAAAGGAAAAAAAACCTGCTTGTAACAGACTGTGCTGCTTGGTCTGTACAGCACTTTCTCCCTCCTTGCTGCCTTCCATGTGTAAGTGCCAGGAACCATGTGTTGCTAACCTGGGTTTCTCGTCTTCTGAGGAGGGAGAAAGGCGGCTGAAGAGTGCTTCTTCCGATGGCCTTTGCTTTGGCACGGGCCAGGTCTATGCTGCTGCCACAGCAGCCAGGACCACCGGAGGGCTGTGCACAGGGGCCAGCCTGGGCTGCAACCCGGACTCCCCCTGAGCTGCAGATATTGTGGCTAGACTCCGACGGTACCCAAATTAACCTGTTCTCCGTTAGGCCAGCAATTTCAGTGTAACGCTGCTCTCTGGATCTCGTTTTCAAGGTGAGGGTGATGGCTTTATGTGTTGTAGGAATTGTTTTGTGCCGAAGCAGAGAACAAAAGAAGCGATGGCAGGAATGGGACAGAAACGCTAACCTGCTTGACCGATGGAGTCCAAGGACAGCAAACTGGCCCACATCCTCACAGCCAAGAAGAGACCCACTGGCTGAGGGTGGATTCTTGCATCTCAGGAAACTACTAATGAGAGTGCCAACAAGAGAAAAATGAAATAAAAAGCTAGGTCACTGAGACTACTAAATGCCAAGAGGCACGAGAAACATATGCAGAAAGGCTCATTAATCATAAAATACCCTCATCGCTCCCTCCCGCTCCTTGCATTGGGGATCCAAGATAAACACTGGAGTTTTAATCTCTTCTCAAGAAATTACACCAAATGACATGATTTCTTCATTTCTCCATGTTTGGGTTTCTAGGCAATAAGATTTTAGTACAACTCTATTCCATGCCAGGTACTAGTTTTAAAATGGGAGTCAGACCTCCTTGACATCCGATGGTGGGAGGTCTGAGATACTGCACAACCAAATAAGTCTACTTCTCTGAAGACACTGTGGGATTCCCCCCCAATTATATGAGAAGCGGCTGCTTCTTTTTGTTGGTGGTGCTTGTGTGTTTTTAATGTAAATGCATTTCCCCTTCTCCAGAAAAAGTTCCCAGGGTATCACAGCACCCTGAGAGTAAGCCTCACGTGGCATCTTGCCTGAAGGGAAAACCGAAGTTTTTTCCTACAGAGAACTGAGGAGACTCCACAGCCAGGGTTCTCCCAGAGAAGACCAGCAACACGCTCCCAGGCGAAAACAGAGCCCAGGAGCTCAGGACTGACCTCAGGACTTTCAGTCTTCTTATCTAATAACAACTGTTACGCTAGCACAATACGTGTCTGCAAGTCCGAGATGTAAAAGTAAGGTCCCTACAATTAAATGCTAAAGTAAGCTATGGTGAACAATCCAAAAAGGAGGACTTAACTACATCAGATTTTTGGACGTTTCATAAGGCCTAATGTTAAGGTATGACTGTCATATAAGGACGTAAGAACAGTTTTCTCTCTTACTTTTGCCCTTAATGGACACTCCACGTAGAAGACCATTTTCCCTAGGGAGCAAATGGCATTGCTGCAGACTAAGAAGAGAAAACAACACTGAAGGGTGCAGCCCCACTGCGTGTATCTGCAGCAATGCCAGCTCAACACATTTCCATCTCTCCCTGTCTGCTTGATCCCATTTCTCCTCTACTACAATTCACTGACCCCTTACTTTTTCCACTTTAAATTTCTGTAGCCTTGCTTATGAGCAACACAGTGAAATGGCTGAGTTTGAAACATCTTTTAAAAAAGTTGTCTTCCCCCCCTCCCCGCCCAACCTGAATGTTTCATTAAGATGGGTTTTATTAATAGCTATTCTGGTGCAAGCAGATGCATAGTAAATGGTTGTAGAGAGGAGAGGGTGAAACAGGAGCCCTGAGATGGAAAACTTCTCAGTCCCCTGGAGAAGTCCCCTGTGAACCCACACTTTCAGCTTAAGTTACCAGCTATAGATGACTGCAGAGCCATGAGATTTTGGCTTCGCCCAGCAGGAACACGGCTGCCCTGCCCCTGGCTTTACAGCAGCAGGTACAACGGGGACACATTCCGACACAAGGCACGTTAAGGTGCCACCAGAAGAACGAGGTGTGCGATGCTCTCACCTCTGGCTGCTGCCCATAGTAAGGCACAGACCAGCTTGGTCATCCGAAGAGGTGGAAGTGCCTTTCTTTCCCTGCTGGAAACCTAGGGGAACGATAACCACCTCTCGAAGGGTACCACGGAAGCCTTGCGCGCTCACCGCTGGTGTCTGCACTGTCACGCTTCTGGCTCCTGGTGCCCTGTCCATGCGTATTTCAGACAGGACAAAGGGGATACCCTTATTTTAGTGACTAGTTCAGTTATCGATACAGGCACATTCTCCGTTCATCATAAGCCTCCTTTGTATCAGCCGAGCACAACTGGGAGGGGAGGGAGTAAAGGGAGGAAGATATTCTGCATCTATGTTTCCGTTAATTCAGCAAGAGAAATAGATCAAACGTTCATTTATTCTGCATTCCAGGACACTTCTCCTAGACACTATATATAGTTTCTCAGATACCAGAGTCTCCCTCACCTACATATTCACACTAATCCATATAAAACTATGAGTCATTACACAAAGTTCCATCCAGAAGAGTAAGCCATTCATCCTTCGGGGGAGGAGGAGGAGAAGAGGGGAAATTAAGAGCTGTTTCCAATTTAATTGGCAGACTGTACATTTTTGTTCTGCTTCCCCTGGAAAGTGTGGTGCTAATTTTTCTGCCACAGCTTGCAACCACGGTGAGATCCCAATCTGCTTCATTTATGTCTACCAGGAGGACCTCTAAAAAAAATAAAATAAATTAGAATTGTATTTCCCATGTGCCTCTAGTCAGCATGCAAGTTCTGTGTGCTGAACTAAATGCTTGTGTTGTTCTGGGGACTTGAATGTTTTAAAACTCCCTGCAACCGTTAAGTTCCTTTTTCACCTAATGGATGGTAAAATGGCAGAGTTTAAATGGCACGCTGTAACTCTCACACCAACAGCTCAAGCCTCCGTGTCGTATCTTGAGAGCACGATACCTTCTGAACTCATTTTGAAAAAGGGAGAGAAGTAACATGGATTCACTTACAGTGCTCTGCAGCATACCCTCTCCTTTTGCTTTCATACAATAAAGCACATATATGCCCCACCCTGTCTTTTTACTGTATCTTCTAGTCAAAAACATGGTTTCCTGTATGCAAGCAGCTCTTTTTTTGGGTAGAGTTCATTTTGAAGTGAGGTTGCATAAAAAGCAGCAACTTGGAACAGGTAACTGTTTTAATTTCTACATCACCTACTCCGACATGGGAGTTTTAATTATATGTTCCCCCCTTCCAACGTGATAGAGGACAGGGCTTTGACCGTCTTCTCATTTTTTACTCTTTGTGTAATTTCTGACTTTTTGCTCAGCTGCTTCTTGGCTTTGCACCACCTTCTCTCTCATTTTCTAATCCAACAATTCCAGCCTGGCAGCTGCACACAACAATTATGGCTATTTCAACTCAACCTCCCTCATCTTGTTCCTTTTTGCAAACAGCCCCTAAATCAGGGTGGCCAGTCTTTGCCTCCCAGGCATTTCAGGGGCCATTCCCACAGACTGCATCACCCCAGAGGTGCGAGGGCTCCGCTGGTGCAGGGACCGGCCATCACCTTGCTGGTGTCGAGATGGAGATGGGTGAAGACCACAGGAGCTGCTGAGCCCCCAGGACCACCAGCAAGGCAGCCTCAAGGCAGCACTGAGCAGCAAATCCTCCAGAGAAGGACTGGCACCTTCTACCTGAGCTGCTCCCAGAGCTCCTGCAGCGCTCAAGGAGGGACGCCTGGGAGACCTGATCTACACAAGGATTTTGGCCAGCAGACTGCAGGGTTACAAAGACCGGCCACCTCAAGTCCAAAGCAAATAATACACAAGAACCAACAGCTAGGCAGTCTTTCTGCAGGAGATGAACTTGAGCCAAAGTGCCATGAGACTTTCAGCACCTTTTCCCAAATTAAATCAATTTAATTCTGTATGACTTTGCTAATGATTCACATATCTTGCTACATCTTTGTGGGGCATTAGATTTCCCTGCAGTTACTCCTTTTCAAAACACGTACCAAGCCTTAACACTTCCACAATGGTTGCGTATCAACGTGTTCAAGAGTGTCAAATATACAGTCTAGGACTACAGTTGGGTCCTTTTGTTGCAGTCTCAATTAACGACGAGATACGAGGTGGCACAAACATCAGAAAGACCGCTCTACACTTCTGCTTAATATCCAATAGCTACATTTGACAGCTCAACTCACTTGAGCTCCCCTGGAGCAGAGCATTTGGAGCTCGTGTCAACCACAAGCTGATGCCAGATATTCCAGGTACCTCCTCGGGGAAAACACCCTTTTCTTCAGTAAGGAGTAGGTAAACTCTATCCTGCTCCATGGCAGAACAGGACATGAACTGAAAAAAAAAAAAGGTAATCACTAGGCACTAAAGCTGCACAATCCACTGAGAAAGAAGGGTGTTACATCAATCAGATGTACGTATAAGTATAGGTCCGCTCCCTTCCATTCCCACCTCCTCGCCGAGCCAGCACGTGCAATGTTATCTTCACCATTAGCATGATGTCAGTGTAGCTTGCTAGGCTACAGCGTTTCATCTGAAACATAAGGGAATATGAGCACACATGCAATACACTCAACAAATATCCGAGGCATTAAGCAGCACCTGAACAGTTAAAGAAAATTACAGGCCCTCAAGTAAAGATTTCAATATTACAAGGAAACAAATCTGTACTTGCAAATGTTAATACCAAATTTCTTGGGGTACGGCTGCAGAAGAAAGGCATCTCGTCTAAAGAGAAAGAATCTCCTTGCAAATTCCAGGTATTTAAGCTTTCTTTTTATTTAGTTTTAAGGCTCACCAACAGTTTGTATTAGATATTTAAACCTTAAAGGCTATGAAATTATTTAATCTCAAAAAATGATCTTTGAAAGGCAAAAAATGCATACTCGTAGCTGACGAGTAACAATCAGGGAAAACTTTTTCTATTTTAAAATAAAGTTATGCTTCTTGCCTTCTAAAAGTTGTGGAAACTTCTAAAGGTAGAAAAGGCCATGACGGGGGGGGGGGGAGGGGGGGGGAAGAAAAAACAGAAAAAAAAAAAGAAATGCAACACTAGATAATTTTAAACACTTTGCATACCTAAAAAGGGCATATTAAACCACAACCTTAGTCATAAACCTGCAAGAGCAAATCAGTAAGAGCAAAGACGAAGCACCGCAGGCGCGACCTGCAGCCGCCTGGCTGTCGGCGAGGCAGCGGGTTCGAGCGCACGACAACACGCGCCAGAGGAAGTGGGTGTCGTACCTCGCCCCAAGCATCTCCTCCTCCGCCCCCCACCCTCCTCTGACCACCTGTAGCAGCCTCAGAGGAAGCAGACGCGCTCCCACATACTTTCCAGCTACGCTGCGCCAGCCGCAAAGTACGCACGCAGCCATCGGCACACGTGTGAAAATACATACATGGAGTACCAGCGCCGAGTCTTTCTGCAATGATTAACCTACTTTGCAGGCAGACGGACTTTCTTTCTCTTTAATTTAAAAAGCAAACCAGAAAAGCAAGAGAGAGCCCTCCATCCCATTCGTGCCCTTTCCCTTTCTCCCCCCCACGCACACCTACCCACGCCTACGCAGCGCTGGAAAAAGGCTGTAAGCAGGGCATCACCACTAGTGCGCCCTGGGTATTGGGAACTGTGGTTTTGAGATTAAACATCCAGCAAAGAAATTTCACCCTTTTGAACAGAATTTTCCATAAGCTATTGAACACGGGATAGGAAAATAAAGAGAGAGAAATGTCTAAATTTCCTCTCGTGCTCAGATACGGCAGTATGGTTGAGATCGCTTCTCTGCGGTAAGCTACAATTAGGGCAAAAAGGGCACACACCAAGTGCCTGAGAGAAGGTGCCCGGCTGTGGGACCGTGCTGCTGGGGACACCGGGAGCCGGTGCCCGGGCAGCAGGACCTGGCTCCGGGGCTCTCCTCGCAGGCACAAGAAGGGCACCCTGCCTCCACCGGCTTCAAATACGTTGCTATCGGTATCTTTTCATCAGTTGTCAGCCCTTAAAAAAAATAAAAAAAACACAAAACAAAAAACCAAACAACAAACAAGTATGCAACACCCCCCCACACACACACCGCTCCCCAAAACCCAAGCAGCCACAGAAGTTTTACTCCTGTAAACCCCAAATAAGAAAGCAGCAGAAGGGAACAAGTGGGGCTCGGGGAAGGAAGAGATGGGGGATCTCTGCCATTAGGAGAGCAACTCGCTTTCCGAGGGTCCTCTGGAAACTCTTGGGGCGCTTTGCATATTCTGCAACAACGATTTTCCCTCCTTGAGCCGTTTCAGCCTTGCCAAAACGCCAGGGGAGGGGCCCATGGGTGGGGAAGCAGTTAAAAATAAAAACAAACACTGAAAAGCTATTTGTAAACTGTTTCACCCCGGCGATCATTTCAACTCGTGGTTTCTCTAACCGACTGAGCAGCGCACCTGCAGAGCGAGTCGGGGCGGGAGACACCCCTCTATAAATACCCGGGAGAACCCTCGCCCGGCTGCGCCTCCTCGGGCACCTCTCTGCGCAGGAGGACGGTACCCGTGTGCCCGTCTTCATGGGAAGTCCTAAACTTTAGAGTCAGGAAGCAAACGGAAAGTGGGCGAGGCGGGGGGGGGGGGGAGAATTCCTCAGATAAAAATGCCCTGAATATGATCTCAGCTTTGCAACAGTCAACACTGCCCTTATCTGGGTTTCAACTACTACAAGGTCTCAGGTGCCTGGTCATCTCTCCTTCACCTGCACTCTCTTAACTAGCCAAAGCAAGCAGCTGTGCCAGGCGTTAGACCAAGTACAGCTGTAAATCCTGCAGCCTCCTCTGCCCCATCCAGGTGACCTGAAACCTGAAGTGCCAAACCTGGCGATTAAGCGATCCCCCCAACGCTGCACACCCCTGTTCAAGGCAGCCGCCGGTCTCCTCCGGCCTCAGGTCAGCCCTCGAGATCTGTCGCCCGGCATTGACCGCTCGAGGTCAGGAGCAAAAGGCTTCTGGAAGCAAAGGCATTCCTTGCAGTTTTGGTTTACTCGTAATCCAATGAAACAGGACCAATTCTCACCTCTGGGCAGATTACTTCCTTACAAAAAAAACAAAACAAAACAAAACCCAAACCAACTTCACGCGGTGAATCAGCCATTGCTCGAGTCACACGCATGGAGCACACTGAACCCAACCGATACTTGCACCGCCAACCTCAGCCCTTGCTCTTCTCTCCCTCCACCCCAAACTAGCAAGGAGGCAAGCTTCTTTGTAATGCTCTGAAGGTTTAAATCGGAAACCCAAAAGCAATGCTCGTGGGGGCACAGACACCCTATGTGGGGTGGGGGAGAGTGGAGGGGGTTTGGCAGCCAATGGCTCCGCCGACCGAGCCGCCTCTGTTGGTTCAATGCCTCCTAGGAAGGTGAAAATTTTGATTTTGGAGAACAAGGGAGCAATTTCCTAATATGCTAATCTTACAGAGAGAGTTTCTCAGGCTGTTCTGGTACAGCTTTTGGGTCCCTCCATATGCAATCCAACGTGGTTTAATTTTTTTGTTGGAAATCAAGCAGGGGAGCAGCACTCATACAGGTTGGCTCCTGGATGCCTTTCAACCAAAAGCAGGTGAAAGCTCCGCTCACACTTGAGCCAACTGAGAAGCAGACATATCCAAGAAATTTTCAAATTCCAATCACTCCTGAAAAGTAAAGCTCAACACCTGAAACTAAGACCGAACCAGAAACAAGTAATTTTTGAAATATGATAGTTGCAATCAGTCTAAAGAGGTAAGCGCATTAACTAACACTGCTGATGTTGGAAAATCTGCAGGTAATCAGGATGGGCAAATCTCAAAGGCTGGTGTTCAAATAAGCATCCCCAGCATGGCTGTTTGTCCAAAGCTTAACCAAACTATTCAAACTCACTGGTGTGCAGAGCCAGACTGCAAGGAAAAACCTTTCAGAAGCCATAATTCTTCACACTGGAACAAGGCTACCAGGACATTTTGGGTATTTACACAGACTGGAACTGGATTCTAGGAATGAGGAAATTAATCTTCCCCTACCTTTTCCTCAAGACCATACCATTTTTTTCTTATTCTGACAATAGCAGAGCATGACAGACTTCTGGTTTGACCCCGTTACACCACGGGCTGCCTACAGACCCTACAACTAAAGGCTTTTCCTTCCCATCCACCGGCTTTTGCATTGCCTGTTTACAGAACTGTGGCACCGGGGACACCCTAAAACCACCTGCATCACAGGACAACTACACAGAGAAACGACGACTTCGCTGCAAGAAATGGACTCAAGTTGCAGGGGAGGATGACAGGTGCCTGTGGAAGGAACAAGGAAAGTGTCGGGCCAAGCAAACCACTTTTGGTACCCATGTTTACCACCCCCACCTCACCCTACACCCATGCACACACACCCTCCCCGTAGCACTCAAGTCTCTCCTGCACCTTGAATTCCTTTGCTGCTGAGCGCGGTAGTCAGCCCTTTCATGTTATTTTAGAGCAGACTGTAAAGACTTTGGTCCTATAAAGTTCTCCCGTGACATTACTGACCTTGTTACTCTTTACGCTACTCCAGTTTCCATAAGAAAGAAGAAAATAGTTAAAAAATTCTCAAGTGATTCAAACAAGTACTGTGTTCATCTTCAGAAATGACTGGCATCACCTTGAGATCAAAATATCTACCCGATCGCTACAGGAAGGCTTTACAGCTTCAAGTTCTATATAGATAACACTTCAACAGCACAATCATTTTTTTTTTTTCCCACCAAAAAGAATCATGAAAAGCACCAGAAATATTTGCAGCAGGCAGCTAATACCAATTCCAGCTTTCCTTGCAAGCTATTTTGACTAAATTAGTCTTGATAGCATCACAATTTGTTGAGGTAGGGAACAATACAAATTAACAAAGTCGTGGCAGTCTGGGGAGGGAGGCAAGGGAAATAAGGAGGCAATATTTATCCATTGAAAGTAGGAGTTGTGAAGAAAAACAAGAAGCATTACACTGATTAAGTAATACATGGGTTGGTGTACAACAAAACTTGTGCATTACATTTGTAACCTTGTGTTTTGCTTTAATAACTGGAGCTAGACAAAACAATTGGACTGTAGCTGTACCACACTGCATGCCAGGCCTTACTTGCTTTGATCTTACGGAATGGTAAAAATTTTGCAGAGAAAGTTTGGAGACAATTTGAATGATTCTCACAGCTTTTTAAGCTTGGAATTTAGTGGTTAGTGCATTGAGCATTACTCACTTTCTGAACAAAGTGGAAAGTTAACGCAAATTGGCAGATGACTAACTGTCCAAGAAACAGATTACTGAATGAATCACTGACTCTACTTTTAGTCTAATAATAAGACGAACGAAGAGGAACAAGAAGGGGAAAAAGACAAACAAAATTTCCTTGCCGAGTGCTTATATTTGCACTGCCCATGAACTTCCAGCTATGACAAACTAGGCGACAATTTTATAATTTACCGTGAGTTTTACATCGGGGCTAGCTCACTGACATGCCTCACAATTACTTCACACCATCAATTAATTTGGATTTCAGTAAGAAGAATTCTGCGCCACACTTCCCCTCAGTACACATTTAATAACAGTTACAGGAAGAAATGAAGGGATTGGAAATGAAGTTAAATCACTGAGTAGAGTCAGAAGCATTTGGCAGGTTACAGGTTCAACACACAGAAGTACCTCAGGCACAGCAGATACTTGAAGTTGATCTGAAGCAGAATTTAGGTTTCCCAGCTCAAGAGTGGGACCTAACCAAAAGTCTGCAGACGCTTTCATTTTTGCTAGTCAAGTTCTGGCCCAAAGTTTGCCTAATATGCATGGCCAGCATTCAGCTTTGCATAAAAACACCACCGGTGCTGCTCAGGAACACAGGAGAACGGCAGCAGCGCCGTCCCCCTCCCAAACAACAGCCGACTGGCTCCAGCAGCCACGCACGGTGAAGCTACGTGCGACGGCTCGAGGTGATCTGGGTTTGCCACTCGGCAAAGGCAAATGCCCCGCGTTCCCACTGCTCCCTCCTGCTTTAGCTCTGCTGCTCTTTGGACTTGTGATCTTACTCATGAACTTGTCTAGAAAATTAGCCAGGGCTAAGAAAATGGTAAATTGACATGTGCTAGGTTGGAAAGCTGAATCAGCTCTGCAAAGCCCAACAAGTGCACGGCCAAGCAGGACCTCCTGTTTCCACCCAGCAGCACAAGGGGTTACCAGCTCCTCATTTCACCCCCTTGTTATGAAGGATGAGGTTAGACTCCCTTCTTCACCTGAGCAAATTCAAGCCACTCTGATCATCTGCTGAACCCGTTAGTCAACATCTCTAAGTGCACATGCTTGCCATCATCCCCAGAGTGGTAAAAGGTTGCAAGGAAGACCTGAGGGTCTAGGATTGCAGCCACCTGTTTCAAAAAACTCTCCACAGTCACCAGGTCTGCTCATCTCCTCAGCTATAACTTAGGTTTAAAATCTAAATTCACAAGAGCTCATCACAGCTGGGAGATAGGTGACATGGCCCGGTCACATCAGGCCAGGAGCAACCCGAATCAGGTGGGAATAACAACAGTTATTTGAATATTTGCAGAAGATAGTACTTTTGCATTTTGTTAACGTAGAAGACTTGCTTGATTGAGTTCTGTTTTCCTCTAACGTTTCTTTCAATTGCCTGTTGCAAACACAAGCCAAAATTAAATGGCCCAAACCTCTCATGCCCTGGCAGCAAGCTCCTACTGCCAAGCTAGAGGTTTGGCTGGGCACAGGCTGCTAATGGTTTTCTGCAATACCACTGCATTGCAAAAGCAAGACGAGAGTGACCTTCAGGAGATGGGGCATGATGCCGTGATGGTCGTTGCGCTTTGGGGGCCAGGCGTCCCATGGTCAGCTCTAGGTCTTTTAACAAATTTTGGTTTCATTTGATCCCTTACCCAGGTCCTCGCCAGACCCTGCAGTAAACTCAACCAGCAGAAAACTAACCCTACACGTACAATGAATAACCTTCTGCCAATTTAGCTCTCAGGGCTGGCCCGCTGTGGGATAAGACAGGTGCCAGGGCAAGCGCAAGGAAAGGAGAGGAGATGATGCAGAGCAGAATCACAGTCTCAAAATCCAGTAGCGACAGTGTCTGTTGCCCTTCACAGGTCCAGCCCTCAGTGATTTTGGACACAAGTCCCGTTTCCGAGTCAGCAGAGCTGAGAACATGGATGAGATTTAGACGCGTTACTCATTCATCATGACCCAACCCTCACGACACTTCTGATGGCAAGATTTTCTAAAGACAAGCTGAAATCAGAGCGCTGAACCTATGTCCTCTTGAACTCTGAATAACCACTGACACCGTATTTTGCAGTCCTTACCGATTATTCTTCTGTGAACTTCAGTAAGAACTGTCCATAAATAAATCCCTTAAGTTGGAAGTTGGCCTTTTCTGCTATACCGATCTGAGAATAGTAAAATCTCTCTTATTGTTGCCATGTAACAAACAACTGGATTTTCACATGTTTCAAAGTTATATCTCCACAGGCTTCTGCGCCTCTATTTTTAGTGCGCCTCTCCCAGTAAGAATGTACAAGACAAAGATTCTCCGTCGCAGTCTGGTTATACAAGAAACTAACAAACACATCCAAGGTATTTCAGCACAGTCCAAATTAACTACATAAATATATTTAAATATTTAGTGGTAAAAGATGCCCGCTGACACTGAGGGAGCTGGGATAGGTCTAGATTTAATGAGGATCTGCCTCAGAACGGATTTTGTAAAAAGCACGCTCTCCTTTTAAAATAGAATAGTAAGAAACAAAGAACCATCACATCCTTATAAGGAATAACTTACTAGTATAAATATTGCAACAGCAGAGAAAGTAAACACAGAGGTTTCATAAGTGTTGGAATTTTCACTCTAACGGGGAAGAAAAGACTAGCTCTGCCTCATTTATAGTCTTTAAATCTTATAAAAACACAGGCAACCTGAAAGCAGGCAGCAACACTATATATTAATGAAGCAGATCAGGAGACGCTGACTGGACTACCATTAAAAGTAGAATACCTTGCATGAAAGAATTAAAATTTGATAGACTATAACAGCATGGAGGGCATGTTCTGCTTACATGAAAACAAGATAACCTCGCATTCTACAAGGTACGGTTTCAAACAAAATGCAGTATGCGCTAGGGCTTGCTTCGTTGCACTGAACATGGGGCAGTGTCTTTACAAAAAGATTTCAGCCTCATAGGTAAACAGCTAAGAGGATGCCAGCACATCTGAAAACTATTACTTGAAAAAGAGAGAGAAAGAGAAGAATTTTAAGAGATCACTTTCTGATTTGCCCTTTTTTCAGTATCACTTTCAGTACTGGAAGACATGCGTTTCCTCCTAGGTAATGACAGACACATCCTGCAGTTGTCGTTTATTCTTCAACTCCTCTTTTCTGTCTATTTTCCTCTCCGGATCCTCTGACCCCAGCCCAAACAGCAATACAGGTCACTCAGCAATCTTACTGTCCTCTCTTTACCGGAGTGGAAGAGAGGTGGAGAACAGCAGCTCGGCAAGATGAGGTAGCGTGCCAAGTCTTCCCCCACCCGACATAAATAGATTATATTTTCCAGATGCGCATCTCTGACATCGAGGCTGAGCGTCGGCAATATTCACTGCGGTGAAACGCGAAACACTGAGGAGACAGGAGAGGGGAAGATTTTAGCACTGCAAGCAGTGGTACAATTAAGGTTTTTTTGGAGGGTACGAGATCTTTCACTGTTGCACAGCAAGTCACTAAAGCTTCCATAAGTTAAAAAAAAATAAAAAAAATAAAGCTCAAAGTAATATTTTCCAACCTTTCACTAAAAGTAGGGGCCAAAACCACACGTTGTAAAGGTCTTCCACAGTTTTATTATTAGAAGTAGAAACCCCACTGATACTGATGAGTCATTTGTATTGGCGGAAACCAAGAACACCCATTTTCTTCACGTGTTACAAAGCTCTCACTGTGGTTTTCTATTCATTACTGGTCGAAGTAGTTGACTAAAAACAAAACAAGTGACAAGGACTCACCTTATTGTTATTAAAGCCCATTTTATACCAGCTGATTTTTGTTTATCACACTTTTAGAGATCACTTATTTTTCACCCCATTCCACAAAAAGAAGAAAAATACACAAAAGACGACTACGAATCTAAACTCCGTGACAGTAAACCCAGAACTGCAGATGGATAATTCACTCCGCTTCTGCAAAGGCTTTTGTGATCAACTAAGAAAGGAAAAAGAAAGGAGGGAAGAAAAAAAAACCACAACAAGAAGATCAGTTAAAAATCATCAGTCAGCAGAAGCTATCGTTTTAGTATTCTTATGAGTAATCAGAATAGAGTCTGTAAATAAAGCAGCAGTTGTACAAGAGCGTAAGTTTTCATCTTCATGCAAATGAAGGAATCCTTTCACGCCAACGGCCAGGGTTATTGCCACACAGGAGATAAAAACCAGGCTAAGAAATAGCAAAATTCTGAAAACTAAAGATAGCTAAAACCAGGTTTTTAAAGTTTAATCACAATTCCTTGCTGGCTTTAAAGAAGATTTCTGCCATAAAAAGGGGTGGAAGGTAGGAGACTGTACAGCTTGCAATTGGCAAGGGAAAATACAATTCATACGCTGGACTTGCCATATCCAAATTAGGAACAATGCTCGGGGGGGATTTTTTTTTTTGGTAACGTCCCATTCACAAAAAAAGAAACCAAATAAACCCCAGAGGTTTAGTCCTGCTGAACATCCGTAGCATCTAGATGCACTTCGAGCACAACCTCCGCAGCGGTGCAATGAATTTCTACTTTACACTATGCACCTAGCAGAACAGCAGCCTGGCAAAGTGACAGTGTATTTTGGTATTACTGGGAAAGAACACCACAGCAAAGCAGTGACCGGAGAACTGAAAATAACCTTTGAACAACGGCTCGGCACTGACGGTCTCTCTGCCTGCGCCTCCTATTGTGGATAGTTTATAGCGAGGGTAGCTCCAAGCTGCACCAGACACGTGAGTCAGCAAGAGCAGCTTGTAGGAAACTGCTGACATGTTCAATTGCTCTCACATACACGGAACACACCTACCCACTAAATAAAAAACAGGCTGCATGCAAATCGGGGTAAAGGAACACCTCCACACCTACAGTTCCTGTTTTCCTAGTTCAGGTTGAAATTTTAAAGCGATCACTAATAAAGAAAAAAAAAAAAAAACACCACCCTCAGTGGATGTCAGCTATAATAAGTAGCTATGATTAAGTCTCAAGGGTCATTTTGTTTATTTAAACAGACATAACTGCTTTTCCTCTTTTCAAAAAACAAAATTGCTGCTCCACAGCCCAGAAGCCCTGCACGGTGACAAGCAGTAAACAGTTCCTGTTTTTCTTAGTGGGGAGACTCCTTTTGAACCTATGCACCAAAACCCATCTACCCATCACAGCCCAGCTGAGTGTTTCCAAAGCTCAGGAGCAAAAAAATAAGCTTCCAGCTTCCATTTCAACTCCTACTAGGGGTAAACTGGAAATTCCCAGGTTTTTCATTCCTAACAGCTTTTCAAGCATCTGTTCCGCTGATACAATAGCGGAGAAAGTTATCGGTCAAGCTGTATGCAAATTATAGGTCTTGGGAATAAATCTGGGAGGATCTGACCCTTTTAGGTCACCTTTCACACTAAAAAGAAGAAGAAAACAGCATACCTCAGGTCCCAGTGCCTCTTGCCCCTGCAGCCACCACCACCACCACCTCCTTCTCTTCTTCCTTTGAGGCACTGAATCTAAAGTATCCCAGCTTGCTTGGAGGGCAGGTTTGCACCAAGCAGGTATAAACAGCAAAGGGGGAGCAGAGGCAGGGGAGATCGGGGAGGGATGAGGGGTTATGCACGGAGGGATTGCACGCCTGGCAGCCCCCTCCACCTTAGGAGCTTTTTGCAGGCAACCTGTTTCAAGCCAAACGGGGACATGTCTATCGATCTGCTGAGATGCCAGTGCAGCGCAGCTGGTGTTCTTCAGGTTGTTGCTGTGGCTCTTTCTGCATAAAGATCAATACAATCAAGCAGAGGAGTCTTCTGAGCCCAATTTTTGATGGATCGAAGTTCTGCTGTACATGTAAACTTTTAGCATAAAGGTTTTTCCAAACTTATTCCCTTGTTTCTTTTTATTTACCTGTTCTGAACAAGTGGTTGCTCTTTGATCAATACCATTAGTTCTAGTAACTCAGGAGCTTCGAGTCCATCAGTGGCCACAAAGGCATTTGTATGCATTCCACCGCTCGCCTGCTTTAAAATTACAATTCATAGTCCAAGAGCGGCACAGTAAGTAGTGCTCTTTTCAATGCACTACAAAGATGTTTCTGCCTAACTAACAAGCAAAACTAACACATTGCAACTCAGCTGGCTATATTCATACATTTTACATCCTCTTGATGCAAGCTTCAAATGAATGCGTAATATCCAGGCAGCTGCCAAGGTTAATGTCTTTTGGCTGAATTTAAAGGAATGATGACCGTTTTTTGTAAAAAGCCGAATAAGCATTTTGAGCACTATTCTGGAAAACCTTAGGGAGTTACTGGGGGTAGAAATCTAGTGTCCATTCAGCTGCTACAACAAAATCATTTAGGCACCTCCTCAAATATCAGTAAAGAACTGCAGTATCAGACAGACTCTCTTGACATTCTCATAAAGCATTTGTAGTCAGGAGGAACACTGAAAGCAGCAGGACTAACTCGGACTTCGAGAAAGCTTTAAGTTTAAATACAAATTTTCTTCAACACATTAATAGAATGACTGGTATATTTCCCCTAACATAGTTCAACCCACGAACCACTAAAATAAGACCATCACAACCAAAATGAGCCGAGCTGGAAATTCAGACCCAGAGGTGAAAGACGGAAGCATGCATGCCTTAAAACGTAAGTCAGATCTGCTAAACACTACAGGTATGTTCTTGCAACTTGTAAATCGAGAAGCCATTCAGAGAGCATTCCTTCGAGTAAAAAGGCACGTACATTTTGATTTGAATATATAAACCATGTTCATACTACCTAAATTAAAATCACAAGAGATTCTGTTCACGTCACACAATAAATGCTATTCAATTTACACCAACAGTTTATTACATAAAAATGTTATTACAACTGAAATTATTACTTCACATATATTAATATTACACATCTCATTTTTCAGCTTAGTGCCATAAACGTCTCTTAGCTACACTCTAAGAGGTCTCCTCTTTATCTCTGTGTATGTGAAGTCCTAACCAAGACAAGTATCACAGGCACACAATGAGAAAACACCTCTTTTTATTCTTCTTGGATTTTTAAAACAAACAAACAAAAAAAACCCCAGTGATCACTGATATTTTTTTTTTCCATGGCTAGTGATATTTTTAGAGAAAACCTTAAGGAAAATAACTAATTGGCAATCACACCGCAGCCTCGTTAAGAAAAATAGCTATTGCACTTCAGAACAGAAAAATCAAGCAATGGAAGTTTTAAAATAAGCAAAGGCAAGCAACTTCTATCACATATTCCACACTACACATCATCTATATAGGGTTTTATTTTCAGCTCTCTTTGTCATTAATTAAGTGCGCACAGAAAGAGATACGCAAGATTGCTACACAGTACGGGGATTTTATTAAACTCGTTAATTTCAATGAGTCTCTGAGGCCTTCTACAATGTCGAGGATTTACCAGAATCTCCTCATATTAGGAGCGCCATGTCAATGCCTATTTATTGGGATTTGGACCGTTATTCTCAGCTAGCAACTCGGGTGCTATCTCTAACTTTCCTTCATGCCCAGCACAGAAGAGCGAACCACCCAACGTTTTCTTGTTGCAAAATAAATGACAGAAAGCAAAGAGGGAAGGAGAGGAGGGTGTCCCACCTACACCACCAGCGCATCCTGCCAACGTGCATGACAAATACCAACACACATTCAAGATGTGCCTCCAGGTCAGAAAAGGACTAGGAATACCTGTCCTAGCACTGCTTCCCAGTGTGAGATATCTGGGCATAAACAATTGCTGATGATTAACCAGTTGGGACCTGTCAGCATGTGCATCAGTCGTGCACCTTCTGTGTGCACCTTTCCCATCCAGTCCTCACAACTGTAAAAGTTTTCAAAAAATGTAGTTGTTTAAGCATAAATTACACAGCAGAGTTGCCCAGCATTGCCCAGAAACGCACACTCTACTTCTGTGGAGCATTTCTGCACACGATCTCTAAATATCTTGACAACCACCCTACCTGCAAAATCACTAGGGACCTTTCTTGCCCACTTGACAGCTCAGCGTACCGGCGTACATCTGTTTGAATGGCTCATCCAGTGTTACAGAGCAAACTAGCAGGAAAACTAGAACTATGATCCTGATTTTTCAGTCCTCTACTTTTCCAGTTAGTCACGGCTTCCTTCCATTTCTTGCAGAGCACCTTCACGACAGCCTTTGAAGCTGGAGAGTCAAATGCGAAAAACGATGCTGAAAGCACAGGTTCAATACACCACAGGGAAGCACAACGCCGATCCATTTTGCTGCCCAAGTGCCCAGATCCCAGTGACGGGCGGCAGGCGGGTGGATACAAAAGGCAACACAGGCTTTTAAAAGAGCAAGCCCACATCTGAAGCGGAATTTTCTTTCTGTCAGATGTAAAGACCCCTAAACCACCGGTTTCAGACTGTTGCTACAACAGCCCCGTAGACAACAGCTTAACACACAACCTTATAGTTTTATTCTACCCATCTCATCAAACGCAATTATCTCAAATTTCAGTATTTACATACCTGAAGAAGGCAATTTACCCAAGCACCACCACCCTCTTCAAGCTGCAGAGCATTCCACCATCTACAGCAGAATCTCAGACAATCTGCAGCCCGAAAAATCCAACTTGTTTCTAGCTCGAGCCCCAGAATACCAAATTAAAATATGCACAAGTTTAGCGACTGTTCCAAACTCTTCGAAAATGGGCTTTCATCACGAAAACACGGACACGGCTTCAACTAGAGCAAACAGCAAGACCGTAATTTCCCAATTTTTCCAACACCCTAACGAGTAATTCTAATAAGATGTCATCCCTGCCTCGCGTTTATTACTAAAGAATGAAAAACGCGGTTTACTCCGGAGCTGCCGGGGCTTCAGCAACAAGGGCACAATGATCTCACGATAACTGAGGCGTTTTAAGCAAGACACCCGCTGCATTACAAAAATAGCCTGCTCCACAAAAGGAGAGGCATGATTTCACACTTAGCGTCTTTCATGACAGCCAGCGTCTTCGCGGCGCGCTGCCTTGCCTACACGCTACGTTTTAATGATCCAAGAAACTGTTATCGGAGTTCACATCTCCCTCCAAACCTGCAAAAACGGGGGCGGGGGACACCGAGGGGACGGCGGACGCCCGGCGCGGTGCGGTGCCCGCTTGCCCCGAGCGGCTGCAGGTGGCCGCGGCGGCGGGGCCGGGGGAGGGCGGCGGGACGGCCCTTGGCGGGGGGGGGGGGCTGCCCCAGGGGTCCCGGCCCGCCCCGGGGGTGCGGAGCGCAGGGCAGGGGAGCGCGCGCCGAGGCGCACGGGGACACTCGCACACTTCGGCGCCTGCCGCGCGCTGCCCGTTACGCAACGCGCGTGTTTCCCACTTGAAGGAATAAGCACTAAGCGCTCCGGCAGAGCCCGCGGCCGCGCCGGGGGCGGGGGTGCAGCCCCCCGCCTAACCCCGCGCAGCAGCTGCTCGGGGAGGAGGAGGGGAATAACCACGCTGCCCCCCGCTCCCGTCCAGCCTCCCCCCCAAACTTCGGCCCCCACCCCCCGTTCTTCCCCTTCCCCGGCGGGGCTGCCGAGCCGCGGAACAGGCGCACTCACCTCGCCTCCGCGCAACTTTCGGGGGTCGCCCCTCTCGCTGCAGCCGGGGGGGGGGGGGGGGGGGGGGGGAAGGCCGTGGGCCGGGGTGGAGCGGGCCCGGGGCGAGGGGGGGAAGGCTGTTACGGCTGAGGAGGTTTGGGGAGGGGGGGGGGTTGCTCTTGTTGTTGCTGCTGCTGTTGTGTCGGAAATTCTTATTAATATTTCCCTGCGGTCAGAAACCTGCACCCTCCCCCCCCCAAAGGAAAAAAAAAAATCCGACCCAGACGCTCATCACATGGCGATTGCTTTGAACCAGCTGCTTCCAGAGCCAAAGTCTTGCGGAGAAAAATAAAGGGGGAAGGGAGGGGAGGGGGGAAGGGAGGGAGGGAGAGAGAGAGAGGGAGGGGGCTGGCAGGGGGGCCGGAGGAGGAGAGAAAGCCGCAGCGGCGGGAGGGTGGGAAGGAGGGAGGGAGGGAGGGAGGGAGGCGGGAGGGGGGAGCGGCACCGCGGCGGCTGTGTCGCTGCCGGAGCGGCACCCGGGGCCGGCGGCGGTGGCAGCCCGGCGGAGGCGGAGAAGGGAAGGCGGCGCTGCGCTGCTGCCGCGGCCGCTGCTGCCCAGCTCTGCCGCCCGCCCGCCCGCGCCCGCCGCCGCCGCCGCCGCCTCGCGCGCCCCGGCCCAGCGCCGCCCCCGCCCCTCAATCGCTACATTGTTGACATTCGCAGGCTGACATCATCCTCCCCGCCCCGCCGCCCGCTCCATTCACAATAACGCTACGCCAACGGCGCAGCGCCCGCCGCCTCGCCTGCCGCGGCCCCTACGCACAGAAAGCGGCGTACGGCCGCTCCGCGAATAGCGGCGCCGCTGACATTCCACCCGCCCCGCCCCTCCGGCCGGGAGCGGCGGGCGCATGCGCGGGGCGGGCTCGCTCCCTCCCGCTCTTCCCGGGGGGAGGGGGGCGCGTGTGTGTGCGCGCGTGTGCGCGCTCGTGCCGCCGCTGGCGCCGGACCCCGCGTTTGGGCTCGCGCCGGCGGCCGCAGGGGGCTCTGGGAGCCGTAGTCCGCCGCGAGGGGCCGCTGTGGCGGCGCGCGGGGCCGCCGGCCGCCATGGCGGCGGGGGTGGCGGCGCCGGCGGCCCGGGCAGGCCCACCGGCGCGGCCCCTCCCCGCCGCCCTGGCCGTGGCGAGGTGTGGCGTGCACGCGTGGGGGAGGCCGCGGCCCGCCAGCGCCGCCGGGCTTGGCCGTGCGGAGGGCGAGGGGCGGCGCGGCGCGCAGGGGCGGCTGTGGGCAGAGTGCGATGGGCTGGGCAAAAAATACCCGCCCGGTCACCCCTCGCCGCCGGCGGAGCCGCGGTGTTGATCCGGGGGATGTTTTAGGCGCTCCACCCCCGGAGAAACCTCATCCTACTTGCGCTGCTGACCGCAGGCGTCCAACAGCCATGAGTCAGCCCTGCCGAACATCACAAGAATAGATAAGTGCTCCCGGGACTAAAAACAAAAACACAGCCCCGTCGAGGGTTCCCAGCGCGAGAGGGCTGTTTGTTCTTTGCCTCGTCTCGGCCGGCGTGAGGTGCCCGTTTCCCAGCCCGTTCCCACCCCGAGGCCTGGCGCCGTGGCTCCGTGTGCCGAGCGGGGATCCCCGCAGGCCGCGCCGGTGCCGGCAGCCAGCGCTTGGGAGCGAGACCCCAAATGTCACGAGAGACGACATGCAATTGGGAGAACCGGTAAACGAATCAGCTGCATTCTACCAGCCCGACTTACTCAGCCGGGCTAGGACAGAAAAGCATAAAGACGAAAGACGGCTGAGAAAAAGGAAAGTTAGAAAATAAATGATTCACAATAGGGGCCGTGAGTGAGATTATCTCTGGAGACATCTCTAATTAAAGGGCGCTGGATAACTAGGGGGTTACATTTTCCTGGGTCAGTGGTCTTGAAAAAGAAATTGCCGTTGCAGTAAATGTCAATAAGGAATGATGGTGACCTACTGCTAACAAAAGCACGTTCAGTAATTAACATGTGCATGTTTGTTATTTTTTCTGTGTTTATGTCAGTTTTTATTGTACATTTTCATCCTCTGTTTCCCCCTTTCACTACAGACAGATGATACATAGTGTTTACCATATCCTTTAGAGGGGAGCAATTTCTGTGAAGTTATTTCACTGATGTCTTCTCCTGGAACTGCCGCAGCTCCATTGGGCTACCTGTGTTTTCAAAGCCTACTAAACTACAGGAAGCTATGCAAATACCGTGTGCCAACACAAAATCAACTCTTTGTATGTAACAACAAATATATTGTCCCTTTTCAGAAGCATAGTTCTCCCCTGGCTTGCATTTTGCACGGTTGTCCGCTTGTGTAAAGTGAAAAGCATTTCAGTTCGGTAGCACTTTATCCCTGCTTCTCCTAGCTATGTGTGGCTGCAGAATAGCACCTCACTGGAGAGTTTGACTCATAAACTTCACTCTCCCTTTCCAAGTAATGTTCATATAAAGCCTTGCTCACAAGTGCCATTTAGGTTCTGGTTCTGCAGACATATATAGAGCTAAGGACGTGAAAAGTCCCACAGTGTGTAAGGGGACTTGTCATGTGTTTAAACGCTAGCAGGACTGAGTCTCCTTGTTGCCTTGTTTTTCCTAGAGACACAAAAATAATTTTGTATTGGCGTGAGAGATAAAAATACTATATTGAGAAGGACGGAGAGATAAAAATAAGCCATGCAGCATTTGTAATGCTTTAGTTAGCACGCTACATGCCCATTATGCCACTGCATTCAAAGTGCACATATTCTGTTATTTGCAACACGCTACAGGAGATACGGCTCCAGGTAGTCAAAGCCGGCCAAAAAGTAATCTCAACAAAGCACTCTGTGTGCACCTCTGCCCATAGCGCACATTTCTGAAAGGCACAATAATTGCCATTTATCTTAGTGGCCGACATTTTAAAATGAATGTTACTATTTGGCTCAAAGGAAGCATAAAGTGAAAACGTCCATTTTAGATTTTATTATTCTGTTTACCCTGTGATAAAATTTTCAGCATGAACCAGCTCACGCTTTTGCAGGACGGAGCTAGGCAGAGAGTGAAAGAAGATAGAGCCAAGGAGGGATTGGGCACATAAGCTTTTTGAAAGCTCAGCAAGCACCTCTATGCAGCTTTTGGTACCCAAATACTATTAATAATTTTGTGACCAACTCATCATGGAAGACAGAGTTGAGATTCCTGTATATCATTCAGGTCATGATTTTATTATGGTCGTCGTATCTCTATACAACACTAGAAAACTGGGGAAAAACTGACAGAGTTGATTTTCAAAGACAGGAGGAATATTACACTAGCCAAATGAAACCTACTGTTTAAAAATGCTATTTTTATGTCATGTATTTTACATTTTAATGCACTGGCTTCCCAATTCATTCCCAAACTGCTTATATTCCAGCAACAAATCTACTCTGATCCTGTTTCTATTGCAATCAACTATCTCCAATTTTTGTGTATGTAACTATTTCTGGACCATTTTTCTTGAACTACAGCCAAACATATATTACAGACAAATATCAATTATTTGAAGAGATGTCATGTATGGTCTCTTAAAATGATCCACAATTTGTCAAGCAACGACAACAAAATAAGGTGAAGAGGTACAATTTAGAAGAGGATAAATGTGAAGAGGTACAATTTAGAAGTTATCCCATGAATACTTGAGGGCGCTGAATGCTGCAACACTATCCTCGAGAAAAGGCTACATCCACACATTCAACAACTGGTTTTAGCTCAACCCTATGGACAAATTTCCTGGTTACACGTTTCCTTTACTAATGTCTTAATTAGGTGGTTTCTCCACGCTGCCGTGACTTCATCCCTTTAGAGAGGACCGCCTGGTTGAGCTTATGGCAGTCGACCTACTTTTCAGTGTTTTCTTTATGGATAACACAAAACTTTCCAGCATATCTGAATTATAGATACCTGTTTCAATCATATTTCATATGTAAATTTAAAAGATTTCAAATGGAATCCAATATTGTAAAACATGTCCCGACATCCCTTTCTGAGATCTCATTTGCATATCAATCTTGTAACTTGAATAGTCTTAATAGTGCCACTTGTTGGAGAGCTCTGTGTATTGCAAGGTATTTCAATCACGTATTTATAAAAACAAATTGCTTTCTCCTGGTGATAGGTAATTCCTAATTTAACATGCTACAGGAAGAGATGAAAGTACTGCAGAGAACAACTTCTGTTGCAGTCTCGGCTTCAACCACGCTGACTCGGAGACTCTATGAATGAGCAACATGTTAGTGGATCTTATGCAACTTGATCTTTACAGTGGTAATTAACGAGTGAAAAAGGAAAAACAAGGACAAATCTTGCGGTTTTTAATTGAGGAAATTGTCATTTCCTTCCGCAGTACATTTTACCCTGCAGCATTTGGGTGAAAAAGATCAGTTTTCCTGGATAAGCCCTGGTCCTGTGCACAGATCTGAGTCATTATTGATAATTATGCACATATTCTCCTGGGTTGTGCAGGTAGCATTCATGAAATTGCATCATTTTCTTTGCAGTGATTAAGAAATTCACAGTTGATTACTGATTATACTCCAGGCACCATATGTCTTGTTGCAACCAGATTCTAACACACCCCAGGTACATTGCGTTTCCAGGAGCACTGACAGTACGAACAGCACGCCCTGAGTCAGTGGCTGTGACGGCTACGAAGGACACATTGTCATGGTGCGTGGTATCAAAGATCCACAACGTAATGTCTCCGCAGCATGGCTTGACATCACATCAAAAGCTCCACAAAGGAACATTTGCCATGCACAGAGCATCAGATCTCCAGCGTGATAGTTTGAGGAGCTGGTGAGATACAATATTTGAAATATGTTGAAGTATTAACAAAGCGTTGTTGCTGGGACTAAAATTATAGTGTCAGGAAGCAAGGCAGGAAAAAATGGCAGGCACTGACCTTTAAAAAAATAGATGCCGATAACATAATAGAAAGGGAATTTAAGGAGCTGTTGACTTCGTATGTCAGGAAATCGAGGGTCAGGAATCATTAAGGTTTACGCATGATGTCCAAAACATTTTGTGGTCACTAAGTGAAAAGACAGGGTCTTCTCTGGTGTTTATCTTTTTCAAAAAAAGAGAAGTAAAATGTCCAGATCGCCTGCTTGCTGGGGTTGCTGGACTTTGGTTTTACATATAGTAATTTGGGAAAAGTAATTGCAACACCTATGCTAGACAGATAGGATGAATGGCCTACAGGTTATTCTTCCCATTGGTTCTACAGGAGGTCAGACTTTGTCAGCCCCAGAGCAATCACAATCCTAACTGCCTTCTGGTGTCTTGAAGTTCAGTGCCGTGAGAGGCAGTCCAAACACAGCCCACAGCAAGTCCTGGAGATAGCCAGCAAGGTTAAGGCTTTGTCCTTGCCCATTTTGTCTTTGAATCGGTGTCGCCTTCTGAGATCTTCATCAGCTCTTTTACTGCTTTCAATTTTTTTTTTTTACTTGGTATGTTCATTCTTATTTACAATTTGTGAGTAACATTTTCGAATTTGCATTTAGAATTGTATTTTAAAATATAATGTAAAACTATATTAATTTTTTACCATTCTAAAGGTCAAATCTGGCAAATTCCCTGATTCTGCAGTTCAGGATGATCCCATAGTCTGCTTCCAAAAGCAAGGACATCCGTAATGATATACTTAAACCTCAGTTCATATTCCCCTATCACTAAGAATCAGTGTGGGCAAATCAGCTCCAAAAGTCGTTTGAGGGCAATTGTGGACAAAGCTCAACCTTGTTTTAGCTCAGCTTGCTCAAAAGCCTTCTAATCCACTTTTTCAACAGTGCTCTGTCTTTACAGTTATCCAGAAAAGTGAAAATGTCTGCAGCAAACTGTGAAAGCGCGGACGAAGCATCTGCCTTGGCAAGGCTGTCCTCCTGCAAATCAAGAGATGCACAAGAGGGTTAGAAAAAAGCTCCTTTCTCTTGAGCACTGCTGAGGGAGGGAAAACATCTGGGACTGGAGAACAAGGAGGGCATGTGGAGGTTAATCCAGATGTGACAGAGCGGTGTTTGTGCTCTAGACAGTAAATGTCAGGTGGGAGACTTTTTCCATTCAAGAGCACAGAGATATTTCTGAGCAGTCTAGGTCCCAGTTCTGACATGTCACAGGACACCAGTAATCTGGCAAGATTTAATTCAAAGTTGTGATTTTGGGAAGGAACAGAAGATGGGTAAGGAAAAAAAACTATTCCCTGGGGAGAAATTACTATTTCTAAGGAGTCTTCTACTCCACATAGTCTTTAACATCAATGAGAATTTATGCACATGCACCAGTGGCTGACTAGACCCAAATCCACTAATTAAGAGTAAAAGCCTTGAGGTAATTATTACTCACAAAGATACTGAGTTGGTAACAGCTCTGACTTTCTAGCACCCATGATTCTGCTTTCAGTGGATAACTGTAACAGGGACTTCATGCAAATAAATTTCTTTCCTTCCAGGCTGGACTGTGCAAGCCACAGCAGAGGACATCTTGCTGTTGTCACAAGGAAGTCACGAGGAGCTTCTTCAGAACTGGCAGTGGTGGTGGGATGTCTGACTGCATGCCCAGCTGCCACTTGTGCCTCTGGCGACCTCTCCCTTGGTCCTCGGTGCCGGGCTGCTGTCACGGCGGCTGCACACTCTCTTTGCCTCTGCAGGAGGAGGCATACTTTGCCGAGCATGCTGCTGTTTCAGCTGAGGAGGTATTTCTGGTGATGAGTCACGCAGGATGTAGCAGATGGTGGGAAACATGAAGCCGTGAAGACAATGCAATGCTGGTGGGACTGGGAGAGGAGACTGGGGCACTGAGGGTGGGCAGTGGAGATGGAGGGGAGGAGGAAGCAGACTGCAAAGCCACCAGCTTCGGCAGAGCCCGGTGGTGGTAGACGCTGCTGTGTTATGGGGCATGGCCAAGGTGCCCATCAGTGTGCCTTCAGAGGGAGGGCTGGGAAGTGGCACGCAGCAACATGTGGGAATGTAAAATTTAAGAGGCAAGTCTAATCATTGTGTAGTTTAATAATAACGTGTGTTTCATGTAGCTGAAACATGACTGGAGCGTAAGAAGGCTTGTGGCGGTCAGGGATGGCTTCTGGCTGAACAGAAGCTGGAGAAGGACTGGTGGGAGGGCAGGTGGGGAACACGGAGGATGCAGATGTACTGGCACTCAGCAGGGACACAGTGGCTGTACTGGCATGGTGGCTCCCACTGCCTCTGATGGCCTTGGAGTAGATGGTGGAGTATTTTGGACTTCTTGTTCTGGGCTAAATCCCTGACACTGTGCAGTTCTGAGGGGAGTTTGGAGTGCTTCAGTACTATACTGAAGGCTTTGGCTTTCGCAGGGGCAGTTTATTTTGCTTTTAGTTGTAATACTAACCAAAGAACTTGGGACCCCAATGAATCTGTGGGTTTCCACTCACATAACTAACAACCGTTTGAGTCATTTACTTCTCACATCCATTGCTTTTGCTTTTTTCAAAAAGGCTGCAGGATGTTTTTGCACTTTAAGCAAGGACCGGGACAGAAAATACATTTCTGTAAGGGTGAAGATGGCTCTTTCCATGCAGAGGGATTTATAAGCGGCATTCATATATTTTTTGATTAATAGATAGTGTTGCTGAAGTGTTAGCACTTAAGGCAGAGGTCAAGTCTCTGTTATTTTTCTGTCTTAGAGGTGAAAGCGGAGTGCATTGGCTTGCAGCGTGTGTGTGATTTTTTTTTGTGTAGCTGTGGCAAATAATTATGACCCCTGATTACTGGAGTGATTTAAAACTGCTCTTTGCTATGTTAACTTGAAGTTGTGAGCTACAAAGGTCTGCTGTGAATAGCATATGAATAGAAAAGGGACTCTGTTGGAACTCGCTATTATGTTTGAAGTTGGTAGAAACTAGAGATTGAAAAGACCCACTAGTTCACTGAATGAATTCATTGCACATGCAAGACAGAAACTCCTTGCACAGTGATATCCTTCCTACATTTCTCAGGAAAAAGAAAACATGTTGAGATGTTTCTGGAGAAAATGCTTTGACACAATGCAATCCATTAGGACGTCTACATTTTGACCTGGTCTACCAGCTAGGTAATTTTTGCATCAAATTTGCAGTGTCAGTTGCAGAATGACTAAGAAGTTAAAGCTTCATGTAGAACAAAGATGATTTATTATGTATTTCTCTTTCTCACACTGAAAGGAAATGCTGTTCCATAGCTGTTGCAGTTCTGGTTTTCTCTGAAGAATTGTTTAGTCTAAACATAAATGTTATGAAAACATAGGTGAAACACAAGGTTGATAATTTTTTTTACTTTTAAATATAAGTCCAACAAAACATTTTTAAACAACTGGCAACCTGCAATGTCTGAAATTCAATAATGATAGGAGTAAAAACTTGAAAGCGGTCAGTAAGGAAACAAAAAATTGGTGACATTTGGTGATTATCCCAAGCAAAAAGAAACAAAATAAACAAAGGCTGTAAAGAGTGACAAGCAAATTCCATGAGAAGAAATTTCAGTCGTCTAGTAATTGAACTTAATTTAATTTAACTAGACGCGTAGGCCAAGAAACCCTTTTCTTTTTTTTTTTTTAATGGACTTTCATGGGAAGTTGATAGAGTTCCTCAAAGGAATAGACTTGCTAGCTGCAATTTATGTATGGTACAGCCTACTTTTGTCTTTAGCTTATGAAATTTGGTCTAGTTTGTCATGACTACTTTCTTTGTTAAAAGGTAAAATGCACACTGGGCAAATGTTCTATGGCAATTTGCATAAAAAGTGATGACAAAGAGCAATTAATTCCTCATTATTATGCAGTGAAATGCTACTTTGCTCCTAAGTGACTGTAGAGGAGGGTTTTTTCTCTGTGTGTAAATCTGTTGCGGCATTGTTCTAAAAATAGTACTTAAGAGCCCTCTGCACTCTTTATAAATCAGGGTCTTTGACACTCCATTCGATTCTCCACAGAGAGATTTTTCTCACACATGCTGAACACTACAAGTATTGCCCCAAATGTTCATCACAATAATAAGCATCAGAATTTTGTTAGATAAAGCAAGATAGAGGAACTTAATATTTTGTCAAATTAGATCTCTATCCTTTTTATCTGGAGATCAGTATTCAAAGTACACTCAGATCACACACAAATAGAAACATATTCCTACCACACACAGCTAGTCTGTACAGAACAAAGAGTCAAGATACCGTTTTCTATGAAGGCTTGATTCTGAGTACAGATTTCATTACCGGCTCACCATAGGATAATGAAATTCCTTCAGGGCAAAGATGAGGTACATCAAAGAGGCAGCATGGAGAGGCAGACTTTGTTAGTGCAAGCTCTGTCACCTGCATTACTGGTCCTTGCCTGCCTTTAATTTGTAAGGAAATGCTAGTAATTCAAACCCTTTTATTGGACCAACTTATATTTATATATATACATGCATACATGTATGTGTATACGCACACGCACACAGAAATACATGTTTTTCAAAATACAAAACCTTCTGGAAGTTGTGTGACTTCTTCGCAGCTGAAATGGAATGCAGAAAATAATTAATTTCTTGCTAGCAAAAATGACCCATGCAGGTCCTAAAAGCATCTTTGCATTTAGTAAATAAATGCTGTCTGCACCGTATAGATGAATAACCCTCCGTGCAACTTTGCTATTTTATTTCTATAGCAATTCAAAGTGACTTTAGTGCTTATGGAAATGAGAGGCCGATGTTTGGTAAGACCAGGAGCTGCTGAAGACGTGAATCACCAAAGCTTTCCCACAAAGCTTTGCCAATATGGGAACAAAAGGGTTGCCCTACAGAAACACATCACGGGTCTATCTAGTCCAGCATCGCGCCTCTGGCAGCGGCCAGTAACTGATGCTTCAGAGCAAATCAAAACCACAGCAAGCACCTAGCTAATTATGAGATGGTATGTGTAGAGGAAAAAAAGGTTGATCCTGACTCACAAGAGAGCAGTTTATGCCCTGAAGCGTGAGGTTTGATTTCCCTTGTATCCGTTTGCCTAACTCACACAGTTGCAAATACTATTTATGCTTAAAAGAGTTTCTAATCCTCTCTTGGATCCTAATCAACAATCTGCCTCAATAACCTGAGTTACCAGGAAGTTCTTGGGGCTGAGCACACACTGCGTGGAAGCTTTGTGCTTTGCGAGTTTAGGGAAAGTTTTCCAGCCTTGGCCTAACACCCACTGCCCTGAGGATCAGACCTAATTGTCTAGATGAAAAATACCCAAGCTACCACTCCCTTCCCCTTGAGTCCTCCCTAACTGAAGCAGTTAATTCTTTCCTACTCCCCACTTGCAAAACTATTGCTTTGGGTAGATTTCTTTCACTGGCACAGGGCAGTGGCTCCCACTTTCTATCCTTCTAGGAGGTTTGGACAGATTCCTCTGTGCGTCTCACCTCAGTACAAGAGAGGTCTGCCTGCAGGCAGAGGATGCTGCCTGGCCATGCTGCCTCCCACTGTTGCGAAGGAGAGGGCAGTGACAGCAGAGGAACAGGGCAGAGGAGAGGGCCACGGAAGGCAGCAGTGGTGCCAGCTCCTTTCTGCTCTTCCAGCATTTCCTCATGATGTAGCAGGAGCTCTGCTTGGGCTACTCTGTGGAAACATGCAATGCCTGTGAGACTCCCTCTCCTTTCCCAACTTACTCCAGATTTTCTGCTCTCCCAGGCAAGAATGCAAGCAACATTTTCAAATCATCCTTTGATGACCTTGAATGACCTTGACCATCATTGCAGAGTGATCCTGTCTCCATTACAGCAGAACGATAATCCTCTCTGCACTCTCCCCACTGAGTGTGGGTTTCTTCTATGTACATCACAAAATGGTTATTTAAATCCAGCACATGGACCTTAACAGCAATACCAGAAGGTAAAGGAGATCCAAAAAAGACTTCACTACTCCCCATAGGGCCCAAGTGCTTAAGCCTCAAGGTGTGACCCTGAGCTCCTAAACAGAGAGGTGCCTCCTAAATAAAGAGGTGCCCAAACTCTGTAGGTTTTCATCTCAAAGCTTCGCCTTCACGACCTGAGGCTGTCATTGCTGCACAGCCGCAAACAAGCCTCAGTTTTGATGGTGGCAAGCAGGCCTGGTGCCTAAGGGTATGCTTCTGAGACAGCTCCAAACAGCCCTCATGGGCACTGCTGCCGTCCCATCCTTACCTCTGGCTGTATTTTACCATCTCTCCCCTGCCACTTGCCCCTCGGGCAAGCACTGGTGTTTGTTTGACCACACAGTAAGCCAGTTGCGGAGCTGAAGTGGCTGCACATTTCTTTGCAGGATTAGTTTTCTGCCGACTTAACTTCCTGAACCAGCTGACCAGGAGATCAGACAAGACCAGGACTGACGCAAAGAGAGGAGTGGGAATGGGAGGCTGGGGACAGGGCAGAGCACCCCGGACTTGCGTGGACCCGCAGCCTCAAGAGTCTGGCTATGAGGCACCTCTGCCCCAGCCTGGCACCCCACAAGAAGGTGCTCTGCCTGCTCGATGCTCCTCAGCATGGAGGCTCACCAACATCTGCCATGGGGCAGGGCCGGCAGCACCTCTGTGTTTTAGCGAGGGGCAATGCCGTAAGTCCAGGGAAGAGCGGCAGGTCGGTGGGGCGGGGAAGGGAGGAGCGGGGGGACAAGGTGGTCAGGTAGCAAGCTCAGACTGCAAAGAAAAAGTGATGAGTCTGGTGGCTCATGGCAGGCTGAGAGCCGGGAAGCTCTCGAGCCCTGTGAGCCTCTTTTGTGCAAGGCAGAGGCACCGGGCAGGTTGGGAACACAGCGAGGGCTGGGAGCAAGCAGCCTGTACAAGCAGTGAGGATGGGCATATGCATGTTTTGCTGGATAAGGCCCATTTCCCTTCATGCTTTCGCCATACCTAATGTCACCCATGCCTCTGTTTCCATCAGCTTTCCCAGGATCTCTTCAGCTGTCACTCCAGCTATGGCAAACGAGAACAAAACCTGAATCAGAGCCCTTGTTTAGCAATGATCTCCACACAGGGGATACAGCCTGCCAAATACAGAGGTCTGAAACTGCCTGCGGTGTGTTGGTCTGTTTATCTAGCATGGCTCATGCTATTTTATTTGCTTAAGTGTCATTACCTGCGTCCTGGGAGAGGTGGGAGGGAGGCCTTTTGTGAGCTATACTGAATTTTCCTGAAACCACCAAGCGACGAGAATGCCATTTCATGTCAAGAAACTGTTATTTCACCTACGCGCATGTTATGTTGTATTCTGCAGACTACATTTTACATGCCTGGGGTGTATACGTGTGATCTATTGAAATCGCTCGCCATCTTCCATAATTTATGCTGCCCTTCAGTCTTAGCAGCGTGCATAAACTTCAGCGACATGTTGTCACTCCTCTCTAAATCATTGTGAAAAATCATCCGAGGAACAGCACCGGACCTGGGGCATTCTGTGTTTCGCCTCCTCTGCTTCCCAGACCAGGCTTCGAGGTGGCAGGATGACACAGCAGAAGAAAAATCACAGCCAGCAAGGTGTGAAATAACGTCCCCGATAGTAAGAAATTAGAATGGATAATGTGTTAGCATGAACCTTGGCATGGCTGTTCAGCCTAGCAGTGTTGTCCTGGGAGTGGCAGAGCCAAGGAGAACCCAGCTTTCCTGAAGGCAAATGTTCCCCCTTTTCTTCAGGCAGCCTTTTAATAAAACCTCACGATGAGCAAATAGATGTAATGGAAATGGGAAGACGTGAGGGTTAACCTTTAAGTCACCAGGGGTTTAGCATTTACCATTGTCATACAGGACTGTACCAAGATTATTTGTTTCCTATCGCTTAATCCATTTATAATGCAGCGTACTAATCCACAATTTGTCATTTGACCCATCACTCTGCTATGAGGAGCTTTGTCAAAAGCATTTTGAAAACCTGCTGACAATTCCCGCTTCCTTAATTAGCTGGGACTTTTTTGCAGATTTGAGGGGAGAGAGCTGCAGCCCAGCTGGCCTGATCCTGCATGCCCAAATTAACCTCGTTCATGGTTGCACACAGTGGGCATCCTCAGCCCTGGGGTCGGCATTACCTGTGTTCATTTCTGACTCATATTTTGGAACAGGGAAATTCTTTCGTCTCGGGAAACACCCTTGTTTTTCAAAGCCGCATTACAGGCTCTTGCCAGTTGCTCTGTTCTGAAGTTTAGCTTCTTTTAACTTCTTCAGCTCCGGTTTTCTCAACTTGCTCCAGTACCTCTTCTTCGGAAATGTTTATAATATCACACTCATCATTTCCATAAATTTCCAAATCCCCTACTACAGTGAAGACAAATGTAAATAATAAATTCAGCTTCTTGAAAATGTCTTAATCCTTGTTACTTGCATCCTTAATTCCTTAATGACCCGCAGGGCCTACAGAGACACACATGCAGCTTTATTTATCTTTAGTCTATTTGAATAATTATGTATTGTTTATCTTAATATCTTTGGCTATTTGCTCCCTCTCCTCCCTCTGAATTACTGTCTATTTACAGTTTACTTGTGACTTGTGCTGAGCTGGTTTGGGCAGAATTTCCAACACGTCTGTGTGAAAGCTACCCCGGTGTTGTCCTGGAGGCAATGTCTCTGAAATTCACAGCACTACGCTCTTCTTTCCACTACAGCAACTCCCGCTTTGAAAAAGCCTTTAAGGCTCCCGAATTTCTTATAAAGGTTTCGCTTGCCTCGGTTCAGTATGAAAAGGTAGTATGATGTGATAATTCAGTGAGGTGTTTGATTTTTTAAATATTATTATCATTAGCAATGATATTAGCCAGGGGAGCAACTTTAACTTAAGGTTGTCAGATACTTTCCTCCTGTCAGCTGCTCATAAACTGCCCCATTTTAACCATTGCAGATGGTTTCTTCTATGGTCTGTGTCAAGCTCATCTACTAAAAATGTGGGGTTTTTAAGGAGTGGGGATTTTTGGAAGGGAGATGGGCTGGGAGGTGAGGGAGGAGGTGAGAGTGGGGCTGAATGAGGAGCTGGTGGGAAATACTGAGACTGCCTGACCCAAGGACCACAGCTGAAATAAGGCATCTGCACCCACCAGCCTCTCTTGGCTGCCTGCGTGGGTGACTTACAGCATGCCCTCTTGGAGCTTGTGATTTGAACAAATGAGGCTCAGGACAAGACCACAAACTTAATTTATACGTCTGATGTGAACTAGCATTGAGCCAAACCTGTAACGATGCATGGCTAGTTCACTACCTTACCCAGCCTCCGATTCCAAGCAGTTTTCATTTTAACTTGTCACTGAGAAGGTCATGAGAGAAAAAACCTTTTGACTAAGTTATCTTTGCCTTCTTGTGGCTTTGGTACAAAACGGATTAATTAAAAAAGAGAGAAAAATAATCTCGTTTTTTCGCTCGTCATGAGAACCACCTGTGCTGTGTAAAGTAGAGAGAGAAAAGAAGTGACTGCTCTAAGTAGTGGATTATTTTATGTACTTAATGGGAAAAAAATGGCCAGCTCATTTCAAAGCAAACTATGCCTACAGTACTTTAAAGGGAACTAGGAAGAAATAATAATAATTATATATGAATTGGCTTACGGCTAAATTCTATAGATGAATATGGGTGTGACTGGGCAAAATGTTGTCTTGATGTTAACCCAAAGGAAAAATGAACCTATCAAACCCAGATTCAGTTGCAAAAGGTGTTATGTGTGTTATTGTGTATCCATGCAAGGATATTTGATTTTTTAAATTTTCTTAGCTGAGTATGCAAATTAGCCTACTCCTTATTAGCCTTTGTAGGAGCATATTCATATGAAAAAATATGACAATTTAATTTCAGTATTTCAGTCTTAAAGATCCAAAATGGCCAATGTAAATCTTAGCAGAGAAAAGAAAAAAAAAAAAAATTAATGACTTGGGTATTTGTGGATTTTGCTCTTAAGTAGATGGGAAAGTGAGTAAAGACCAAGGAAGGGAAAGACCAGTAAGCTTATCTTTATCTATGGAGTTAGTGATATCTTTAGGGCAGACGGGATTATGTTACTGATCAAGGCCAATAGCCACAGTCATAAAGAGTAATAAATAAGAAAGTTATTAAAGGGAGCTTATCATAGGAAAACTTTGATAAGTAGGGCATTATAGACAAATCAAGAAAGGACTAAAGGATAAAGAGAGTCCAGTCCTATATGGTGGAAAAGAGAGCTCTGCTGCAGCTTTTAACTGGAGCAGTCCTGGTGTAACTGAAAAGCAATTTTTTTCAGCATCCAGAAATGTATGAGTTAAAAATTTTTTCTCAACTGACAAGGGCTCAGCTAAACAGATCAAAAGGAGAAGGAAAACCAAAACACAAGCTCAGAAGTTGCCTTTGCCTTGTACCGGGAGTCAGAAAGTGTCAAAAGATGTGTCATATCTTAAAAGGCTAAATGAAAAGTTATAGTTCTTCAGTATATGAAGAAAGAAAAGCTTTATTGAAATAGTTTCTTTGTCGCATCCTATAAAAATATTATGAGGACAGCGTGTATAAAAGAGGAAGAAAAACAGAGGTTACTGGAAATTCATGTAAAGGTGAGTTTCTCTGTTTTATAGCATAACGAGAGAAAGCCATCACTCCCAATACTAGTGTTTCTAATTATCTGAGATTTTTCTTTTTTGTTATAGTTCCTAGACTTTTCTGCTAAAAACCTACGGCACTTCCTGAAAACACACTGTTTTGGACGTTACCAGAGTAGTTGGATAACCCATCCATCTTTCCTAACTCTGATTAACAAAAAAGAATATTCATATTTTCCAGAAATGTGGTTTTTGAAGTCGAGGGCCAAGGTTTTCTTTGATGGATTTTGACATGGCGTCCACGAGTGGTGATGTACCAGCAGCTGCTCCTTTGCACGGTGCTCAGTGGCACCGTGCAAAGCGCCCTCCCCTGCCACGGGGTGTGGTTGTGGCTGCAGAGTTGCCTGGATGCTCATCCACACTCGGGCTGCCACTGCTGATTCTGGACCGGTTTTCTGTCAAGCCAGACCTTGAAAAAGGCTGGAGAAAAAGGCTGGAGAAAAAGGCTGGAGAAAAGGGGTTGGCACGTGGTGGTCCCAGAGAATCTTCCTGCCAGCTGCAGAAAGCTGAAGTTTCAGTAGTTCGAGCAGTTCGTGTTTCTGTCCCACTCGCTGAGCTGATTCCTGCTGGGTGCCAGGTCTGGATGAAAGTGGTTGACGGAGTTGGCCTGTACATCACTTTTGTAAATCCTGGAGATTTTCTTACTCCACTCCTTGCCCCACTGGAAGTGCATGAGTAGGGTTGAGGGAGCTGAATGAAACTACTTTCAGTGCTTTTTCAGGGGCAAGCACTGAAATATTTTCCACTGAGGCACAAGTTACAGGTGTGGGCTAGAACGTCAACACACAAAATTACCCTCAATTGATTGGAAACTTGGTGAAACTTTGAATGTGTGGCAAACAAGGGAAGTGGGAACAATTTAATCCTAAATATCCCACTTGAGTCTAACCCTTACTTCAAGAGGGTTTTGGATGCTACCGTTGAGGCCAAATTTCCTGAAGAACTGTCGTATTCAGCCTGCAAGTTGTGGTGAGATGAAAACTGACCAAAGCGAGGGGGTACTCGGGTGCGTTTCTGAGCCTGTTCAGGGCTGCACTAACGCTGGTGAGGAGAACGGCCCTCGTCTTTGTGCATGGTGTGGCAGCTTCTCCCCTGCCAGCAGCCTCAGCAGCCACGTTGCATGATCAGAGCTGGGTGGATGAGAAGACTTACGGTGTTTCTTAGAAAGAGCCCAGGATTGCTACTAGAAGGACATGCAGAATTTGTAAGCTGCAGCAGCTTAAATTTGGATTGAATGCAAGCACAGTAAGGATTTGGGGGAGTTAGGACATAGGCATCCTCAAGAATCCCAGGTCAGATACAGAATAGACCCTTTTCCTGACCTATGACCGGGTTGAAAATTTCTCAGTTCAGTTAAACAGGGAGAAATTCTGCCTTCACTTATATAAATTCTGCTTTCAAATTATTCATGGCTTTTTGCATTGCTTACTCACAGATACCAGTGCAAACTGGTCATAAGTCACTTCTGAAATGGGAATGATTTGTACCAGCCATGCACCAGAGAAATGAATTTGCAGCCCACTGGAGATGCTGTCCCATCAGCTTCACTAGGAGTTATGTGACTGTAACTGAGACTGTTGCTGACCCCAGATACCCTGATGGAGACCATCAATTTACCCCATTGGCTGCTACGCTTTATTCGTTTTTGCAGTGAAACTAGAAAATGGGATAGGCGTCTATAAAGCCATATCCAAAATATTGTGTTTCTCCTCTTTGTCTAAGCGCTGCAAGCTCTCCTTCTCTTCTTCCTCCCAGCAAGGAAATACTGCTACAGTGCATAACCGAAATCAGGTATTTCTGCTATTTTTATGCTACAGATATGTACTCTGGGAATAATTGCTACATGTCCTTCTCTCAGCTGAAAACCAAGTAAAAGCAAACCTTAACCATAAGACTGGTAAATAACTAGCTATGATTTCTGTTAACAAAGCTTTTTTTCCCACACAGTGGAGAAGCAGCAGACTGGGAGTGTTGTTAGCAATATATTGTCTTCTCACTATTGTTAGAGTGGCATATCATCACCTCATTTTATTTCTTCCATCTGTTTCATGCCGGGTTTGCTATAATGCTACTTTGAGAATACTGCGATCGTTTGTTTGTATTGATATCAGAAATAAATATAAAATGTTTTTGAAGGCACCATAAGGATGGAGAGTTTGATGGGATTACAGTAAAAGAAAGCAAGCAAGCTGTGAACAGAGACACAGACTGCTGCAAGATACAGAATCCGTGGAAGAAATGAGGTAGAGGTTATTAGGGGAGAAGGAGAAGAAAGATGTTCTTGTGACTAGGGCACTGGACTGATACTAAAGAGGTCTGGTCTTTGTTCCTGGATGCATTATTGGATTCCTTTGCGACCTGTGACAAGTCACTTAATCTCTCATTGCCTCAGTTCTTCGCCAGTAAAATGGAAGTAAGTAACATTTCTTTACCTCACCGATCTACTTCAGAGATAAATCCATTCAAAAGTTATGAAATACTCAGCTGTTAAAGTGATGAGCACAGGGGAAAATGAGTACTTCAATGAATTCTATCTCTCTGCTTGTGATGAGTTTAGTGAGTCATTTCTCTGGCCAGTGAACCTGGTATGAAGACAAACACTGGCTTTCTCCTAGTCAGAGAAACATCAATGACCAGTGTTTTGTGTGAAGTCATAACAAGGTCTGAGATACTTTTAATGACAATATGTCAGTAAAGAAAGAAAGAAAAAAAAGATTAAAACCCCTTTTTTCTTATTACATCAAGGAAGAAAAGACCCAAGAGAGGGAATGACAGATGTCCTAACTGCATAAAATGAAAGCTTTAATAGAGGAAATGTACAACTTTTCTATCACTGGGAAACTTTTAAAGATTAAAACATACATGAGCTTGACTTTTCACCGCCAGGTACCTTGCACAGTCAATTACATCCACTAATAGTGAGAATAAAATGCTTCACATGTAGCTGGTTGCATTTTGTATTCCCCTTGCACCTGTATAAATGACCACACAAGGCTCTAGGCATGGAGAATCCATTTCCCATAGATTTCCAGCATATCACAACCTGAGGATGTTGCTTTATTCTTCAGTACCATGTTTGTCACCAAAGCTATAGAGATATGATGTAAATGCTATCAGTGAATCACACCCAGAAAACTAGATAACTACTACATGATGCTGTATGTGTTTGGAACTGATAAGGAAATCTTTTAAATTTCCTATTATCTTTGATTAGATATGGGTTTCGGTTTTGATTTAGTGTTAGGCACCTACTGTGAGGAACAAAGGAGGTGTCACAGATAACGGAGAGATAATTGTTTTAAAAAGTGAGATCCCTAAGAGAATAAAAAGCAGGTTGTTGAATTTCTTTTCATTTTATTGATTATCCTTTCACTATGATTATCCATCTGTGGAAACATATGCTTTCAAAGGAGGTAATCTTATCTGTGAGATGACTAACATGCATCTAAATTTTCCATTGTTACATACCAGTGACATGTCTTTAAACCAGACCCTTCCCCTGAATGTGTCAAACAGTGACTGGTTTTCCTTTAGGATGAGGACAAGCAGTTTTCTTTGAATCACTGTGTTCTTCCTTCATGGCTCACGTGTTTGAAAATTATTTGCAGGCAGATGCTGACAATTTCCTGAAGAAACTTCATGGTTCATTACCTCCCTTTATGATAGCAGCAAAATAAATTGCTGTAAAGTCAGTTAATGTGATAGAAAATGTTCAAATTTCCAATAATAATAATAATAAAATCTCAATCCTGCTCTCTAAAGTCTTCCAAAATACTTCCCAAATCACCTCCCCTTCTGCATTTGCACGCAGATACTGAGTATTACTTTGTGCTAAGTAGAACAAAGGTTGCCTCTGAGATGCAAATACTGCTGGTTTATGATGCTGCTTAAAGAGATTCTTCAGGAAAAACAACGTGCATAATTTAGTGCGACTGCTGGATGAGCGGAGGAGAAACAAGGAATGGGGCTTGTTGCTTCTGCTATGTGTTGCTTGCTAGGTCCCTAACATGAGTTGGAATTGCAGCATTCAACGGAATATTGGTTAAATACATGCTCACATTTTCCCTAGAGAGGGATGGAAATATATCATATAATAAGCATATAGCTACTGTGTATATTCTGGTGATCATAAAATGAGTACAGGTGGTACAGTAAGCAAGAAAGAGCAGACTATCAGGCTTTCCTAAATTCCAGTGTCTTTGCCATACTTGATATTAGCACTATTTGGAAGTAGCTGTGCTGGTTTACGTTTTGCTGAATGGCCTGGTGGCCGGCTTTCCAAAGAGGCTTTAACTGAGCTGACTCTCATGTTCAGAGGGAAATAATAACAGAGGTGCTTTGGGGCTCACCCCTGCCAGTCAGGAGGGCGATTTTCTCCAGCTTGGATCCTGGACGGTGTTGGCACAGCCCTTGTGTATTATCACGGCTCATGGCTCTCAAAAGGGCAAAATGCGAGAAGGTGAACAAAAATAGGAAGCTGCAAATGGCGGGGGAGGGCATTAACTAAAGTGGATTCTCTTAATCAGCACGGGAGATGCTGTACAAATGAAAGGGGGAAGGTGATGTAGCCAAATGTGACCTGACCTAAGACAGGAAAATGCTTTTGAAAAATCAGTGCTAAAGAGCTTGCATGGGAGTCAAACAGATGATAACCCTCTATTTTGAATGATAAAGCAACAGATTCTGTAAGTAACCATGGCTGCACCTAGGGCAGGTGGGTGGTTACGATCTCCGTAATGTATGTTTGTGTCGATAAAGTACGCAGGTAGCAAATCATAATGTCATAGCAAGCAAATAATTCTAAAGGAAAGATTTGCATCCTAAAAGCGTGCCCTAAGCCAGAAGATAAGTCTTCCAAAGCCTGTATTTACCCCATGTAGCACATGTTTAACTCTGGGCGATGTGATTTCACTTACAGTTGAAGCTACTGCCACAGCTCAAGGTACGCAGAGATGAGCAGTGTTTCAAAGTGTGTACCACTGGACAGACTAACCATTTCAGATGGAAGAAAGAAGGGGTTTCTGGGGATTGGATGAAACCAGGGCTTGTATCCTGTTTCTTATTTTTCCATTAAGTCTGATCAGTAAGTAAAGGAATAGAATCGAAATGCAGACCTGTAAGTTCATCGCTGAGATGAAAGAAGACACTCAGCACGAAGGCACAAAGGCACGAGAAAGAAAGACAGGGAAGTAAAAGAGGAAGCAAAAGGCAAAACTTCAGTAGAAAAATCCAGAGCATCAGAATGGCTGATTTCAGCTTCAGAGAGTCGCCCTGAGCATACATTAAACTGGGTTCAGCTGCTCTATGTACCATCAAATATTTCATATTAATAATTAACAAGTCACTGGCTGTCAGAGCAAGATTCAAATGGATGGAAGGGGAGTTTGGGTCACCTTCCCTAGGACTGAGAGTCTTAATGAAGGGATAGCTTTACTGCACTGTTGAGGAATGATGATATACTAGGTAGAAGGATTAAGGAATATACATCTTGAAGGCTCCCTCCATGCTCGCTCCCCCATAGGAGAGTATTTCATTTCCTCTTTTTATTTTTTTCCTTGATACACTGCCAATGTGTACAAATAAAGGGCTTGATCTTGCCTGCCAATGTGTGATGTACCCCAATGTACATCTCTGGAAAATTAGCTTGCATATATGCAAACTCAACAGGAAAGGTGTTGTGTATCAGGGACATGACTGCATTCAATGACTGTTATAAATCAGAGTGCTTGGTGTGTCTTTGCTGGACACATTCTCATTTATCAAGGTGATTTTTAAACCTGTGCCTAATTCCCATGCGTGAGAAATGGGAATTCATTGAAATCTCTTGCAATGCCTTGTTCTGGCTTTAGATTTTCTTTCCAACACTCCTGTTCACCTTCAAACCTACTTGAACATGAACATAAATGATAGACTACAAGGCACTGGGTTTATTGCCTTCCCATTGATCACTGATGGGCTGTTACAACTCCTGCCATCACATGAACAGCTCAAAATGGCACAGTCAGACCCCAAGTTTTCCTTGTTGCTCTCATGAAGTGGAGAAAGAGTTCAAAGAGACACCAGAAGGCCTTCACAGCCTTGGCTGAAGGACCACTAGTGACCACAGCTAAACAGAACAGCCCCATGCGAAGCGGCAAGCAGGATTTAAGAGAGAAACTGAGGAAACAACAGTCTCTTCAAGATCAGCTGGAAATGTTTATGAAGTCAGGCTGCCATTTGCACCTCTGGCTCAGGATGAAAAACGAGCATAAAAGCTGTGCAGAATTACCTTTTTCCTAGTCCTACAGAAGGACAGACAGACACACTGGCAAACTCCGAAAGCCAAGAAGAAAAAGTGGCATATTTCAAAGAGCTAATTACAATTTCTTTCCCTTGGAGATTAATCCACTGACTGTAATTAAGCTCCCTCTATTTTTGAGATCTTGGCAAGATCTAAGAAAAGCGCGAGCGAGAGAGAGAGTGCCCTTGCTAGCCAAGCAGATTTTTTACTAAGTTCTATCAACCCTAATTAATAGACCTTTGTGTAAGACCAACGAGAAATCAGATTTCCAATAGAGCTGAATCAAATGGCCTTGGCTACCTCTGCACACACAGTTTGTTAGGAGCCAGGCCACAGCCGGGATTTACACATTCAGAGGATGAAAAGGAGGCGTAGGGGGGAGGCAGGATGAACAAGCTCCCCCCACCCCAACTCCTTCTTCTCCTTTGCTGCTGCTTTGTTCTGTTTGTAATCTTACCAGATGGCTAAGGCAGCCTAGAGAAGAGATTGCCTGAAACAGGCAGGTGATGAGGCCAGCAGCGGGGACTCCGGCAGCGACTGAAGAAACTGATACAGCTCTCTAACCCTTGCTGCTAGCAAAGTGCTGTGTTATTCTTCTTTTGCTTGTGGCTACGTTGCATTTTGTGCCTTTCTGATGGCCAGGAAGGATGCTAGAAGCCAGATCCTCATCTGGCACAAGTGAGGACAGCATCACTAACGTCTGTAGAGTGTGACTGATCTACACTAGCTGCAGATTTCTAGCTAGCCCTTAATTTCTACAGACCCCAGCTCTGCTCTTCTCCTTATGGCTTCTCCTATGAGTATGCAGGCATGCTCCTCTCAGAACAGGGAGGACCTAGCCCTTTCCCACAGCTGTACCTGGCAGACAACGTGTTTTTCTTTCCAACCACACCAGGGTAATGCTACGGGCAAACAGTGGTGCAACAGAGACCGAACTGGGTCACAGAGAGCATTCAGAGATCCCCAGAAATCTCGAGAGAGAATATTGACTGTGCCAACACCACCCTCAAGAGCAGACTTGACTGTTTTCCATATTGCAAGTCTATAAGCGCAGCCCCTGCCTGGGTTCAAGGTGTGCTCCCCGCAGCAGCTGCAGGGACCACGCTTGCCTCAGCTTGCTCCGTGGGCTAGGATGCTCCCAGGTGCATGCAAACAGGCCAAGGGCAAGCTATTTGCAAGGCAGCTGTATGGACTGAAAGTGGGTGGGATGCGGGGCAAATTATGTTCACTCTGGAGCTGGTTTTCAAAGCCACCAGGTCTGTTCATGTTCAGTGATCCTTTGTAATATAGATCAAAAACATGGCACTGCCAGGAAAGGTTGAAGCAGCTCATTCTCCATTTCCATTGCAGCTCCCAGCAATTTGGTGTGAAGAATTAGCCCTTTAAGAAAAAAAAAACCTGTCAGGTATTTAATTCACTGCAATATATATTCTGACCTTATTCTCCTGAGAGGTAATAGTGAAAATCCTGTTGACTTGAATGGGAGCAGAATTGGGTCCTATTACTGCACTGATTAAGCTGTAAGAGCAGAACAAGGCTGACAATGGTTTCCAGCTATTGTACAGTCAAAGACCCAACTTTGTCAGTTCTTTGGTTTGTGGATCGTAATGACATAAATTAAAGTACATTTAAAGTTCTAGTACTCACCCACAATGAATTAAACAACAATAGAAAGCTTGTCTTTGTAGTTAAAAAAATAAACTGAAAGCCACAGAACAAAAGCTGAAATACCATAAAAATAAGGTAAGCATATTTTTTCATAGCTAAGCTTATATGCAGTATAAATATCTTTTGTCTGATTTTTTCTTTCTGAAGAATTAAGCATTGAATAAAAAAATGAAAGCAAAAATATTCTATTTCTTTTCTTAATCCTTATTATAATTATCTTTTAATCCTTTTAAAAACTTTTTTTGGAATAGGATCTTACTAGTATCAATTTCTCGCTCTATATCATCATCAAATACTGCTAGGACTTTTTGTATATCTTTTAAAAGTGGGAGCACTTCTACTAGAAAAGTAGGAGTGTTTATTGGAACCAATAACTCTTGAAAAAAGATAAAGTTTGAACACAGACATCTCATATAGGAGGTTTTTCTCTGGGAGTTTGAGAGCTTTCTTCTACAAATGCAGTGAGCAGGATGGGAAGAGCATTACCAGTTCTTTTGACCTCTACCACATGTCATATTTGCTTCTTACCTGTGGTCTCCTTGAAGTGGGAGCTACCAGACCTTCTACAAAGGGAAGTTAAAGGTCTTAAGAAAAAGCTGACCATCTTCCAAAAGGCCAGAAATAAGAAAGCTTTTCTGAAAAGTTTCCTCGGTCTGGCCAGTATTATGGCAAATCTTTCAAGCTTTGGCAGTGCAGTTAAGTTACCCAGGGAACATGAGAAAAAAGAAAGACTGGCAATTTGTCATGACCAGAAGCAGAAGAACCGGAACGTTATCGTCACATCTGGAGGTATCGAATCACCACCAGGTGCTGAATCAGACATCTGAATGAAGAACCGGCAAGAACCAACTGGAAGAGAGGACATGCAGGTGGTGGAGTAGGAAACTGAGAAATGCTGCTCGTCTCTAGCTGGGCAAACCTCAGAAAAGCCCATAAGGGCCTCCCGGCTGTTCCCAGTCAGGTCAGATGATGCAGACGGTCGTCTCTGCAATGCCAACCCGGTGGGGCTGGCAGTGCATATGGCTCTTGGAGGCACAGGAGGATCCCACAGCAGTTTTCTGCTTTCCAGAAGTGAAGGGCATCATCACAATAATAAAGGACACTCACGTGGGGCATCCCAGACTGGTGTATTTGGTGGGGATCTACACTGGTGACATAAGTTTCACCTAAGGCACTGTCCATTAAGGGCATTGCTACTTTTTAGACTGTTACAGATCATGACCAGGCTCTCTGAAAGGTTATAGGCTACACTTTCAAGTGGTGAATTAAAGAGATGTTGGTGTTGGCGAGCATCTATTAAAGTGCATCTAATCTTACGTGCTCTTAATCTTTCTATATAATGTGCAGTAAAACTGCATTATCACGTGCACCCTTCCCTTGGGACACACCGACTAGACTCCTCTGGCCAGTAGCAACATTTCCTGTGTTGCCAGAAATGACGAATGATTTCTTAATGCAGAAGTGCCGTGGCTTCACTGCAGTCACAAAAGCAGATTAAATTAGTATTGACCTCCGTGCTGCAGTAGCTGCGTGGGTATCAGTAGAATGTATGACAGCTCTGCATACCGGTTCTCATTCTGCTTGAAGAAGATGAGATCATCACTGACCTAAAAATTGGCAGCTGCCCCTGCACCAGTGAAAGCAGCCTGGTTTCATTGACCTTGTAAAGAAAGTACCAACATCTATCACGTATATTTGGAACTTCAAAAGGGAGAGTTTTCCAAAAACTCAAACCTTTTGCTGGCATAACTGATTTGCAATGTGGGAAGCATTACCTCAAACTGAGGATTGTTTCGTGCTATCCTACTGGTATCCCTCAGCCTTGATTCTGCAGTAAGTCGGGGAAGTTGTGCTGCTGGAAAGATTTCCAGGCTGAAAGGATGGATGGACAATGAAGCTAACAACTGTAAATAATGCACAGTGATGTGGAGAGCTAAAGGAATCACTCACATAGCTTGGGACTAAATAGCTAAAGGCAATAAGATGGTATTTTTGTCATATTAGGAATAAAAAATTTGTAGGTCAGGTAAGGGTCCACTGCTGCTTGCAAATGGCGGATGTGTAAATCAGATCTCGAAAAGGCAAATATTTTCAAAGAGATTTTTGTGCTGTAGGTGGGGTGGAGCACGAGGATATGCCCGGTTCAGATGAAGTTATAGCCAGAAGTGGAAACCTTTCATGTACAGAAAAAAGTGCATGAAGCAGCATCTGCTAAAGATCAAAATTTTCAAATCAGCCTGTTCAGATTACGCATAGCTAAGAGGCTGAAAGGAGTGAGTCAGGGTGCTCAGAGCCTGAAAAAACTTGGATGCTTAGGCGAGGAGTGAGCAGTGTGATTGAGGGAAGTATAAGACCCTGACGAAGACCTTGGTCAAAATAATAGAACAGTGAATTCAGGACTCTACAAACAATAAACTAAGCTCTAGTTACATCTAAAATTATAGTAAATGCCAGTCAGTATGGTTTCAGGGATGGTATGTCTCATCACACAAACCTGTTACCCTTTTTTGAGAGGATTACTGGCCCGCAGATCTGCGTCGATATGTACGCTTATACTTCTCAAAGCCATTTGACTTAATACTGCATTATCTTTTGATTGAAAAACTTGCACAGAATGAGGAGCACTTTCTTGGAAAGTGGTACTGAACAGAAGGACACAGGGGTCATTGCAAATAATTACCCAGCCACAAGCACTTAACGCAAAAATTGGCCAATGCAACCCATAGATGTATAATAAGGGAGTATGAAGTAAAAGAAGGAAAGTGATTTTGAATTAATGACTGCTATTACAATACTTTGTCCACTTCTCATTTTCATGCTTCAAGAAAGATGTGAAATACTGCAGAGAATTCAAAGGACAGCTACAAAAATGACCCAAGGGCTGGAAGACAAGCCCCAAAAATAAGGCTTATGCAGGCTGAGAGGTGACTTGATCTGTGTTTATAGATATTTACACAGAGAAATGAGATCTAGGGCAATGTTTTAATGTCATATATAAAAACGTAACAAGATCCAATATCTGTAAGCTGAAGTTAAATGAATTCAACCTTGAAATAAAACCAGCTTCCTAGCAGTGGTGGTAAATGAATATTGAAATAGCTTACCACAATGGTGGTGGGCCTGACATTGCTTCATGTCTTTAGGATGAGATCAGTTGCCTTTCTGAATGATGTGTCTTTATCGCGCTACTGACAGAAACTCTATAGTGATACAGCCATTTCTGGCTTTGGGAAGGAGGAGGCTGAGCCCCACACCTGAGATCGACCGGAGCTGTGATGGAGGCAGGGTGAGGAGGGATGAGGCTCTTGGGTGACACGAAGGGTTGAGAGTCAGGTCAGTAACTCAGGGCTGTGCAGCAGGGGCAGAAGTTTGCTGCTGGGCACATCTGGGCATTACCCTCGATTACTTCCTTTCCACAGTGTTGGCCACAGGCATTGGGGGAAATCGGTATTTTTCCTGCATTGGGCCTGTGGCTGAGAGTCTGAAGGCTTAATTTAAGTTTTTAGGCCTTATCTTGCTCCCATTATTTAGGCTACATAAGGTTTATATACAGGACAAAATTATTCTTATTATAAGGAATGTTAAGGAGCTAAACCAAGATAACTTCTAAGTGATGATAAACTTCCTGAGTGGAAGTTAAAAAAAAAAAAAAAGTTTTGACAACCATCTGTAAAGCATGGACCTGCCTGATTCGGACCAGGGAGCACAGTGGTTTTCACAGGCTGGCCTGAGGGCCATCCATGCAAGCAAGCCAAGGCTCAGTTTTATGCTGCAACTAAGCTGATGCAGCCAATGCCTTGAAAATGCCCTGCTACCTCTGGCCCTTTGTGGTCCCACAGCTCCCCGCACCGCTACCAAGTGCGGTTTGCTGACCTGGCCCTGCAGTGACCTGGCTGGGGCAGAAAGCCAGCAGGAAACTAACCCCAGAAGACAAGGTGAGCTGCTGCCTGCTGGTTCAGCTCCTGTGCTGGAGGACCCTGGCCTCGTATGAACGCCAGCGCCCTAGAGGAAAGAGGACACAAGTAACTGATGGGGATGATGATGAGGTGGAGGACCACTCATTTTGGCGATGATTTGCTTTAGGTGTGATGTCAGGTTATGCTCAAAAGCCACCTGAGTTCCCCCATGCCACCTACTAACCTCAGAAGAAGACCTTGCTGTCACAGGGAAGATGTTCAAGGCCCACAGTTCAAGGAAGGTTGAGAACAACTGGAGTAGGTGATATCATCCTGTCCTTTCCAGTCCGACTTGGCGTGTTTCTGCAGTAAGACGGAAAAACATCAGGCGACAGAAGGACGATGAGAGCAGAGGCAACAGTACGTTATGTCACATCAAATATGGAAACGTTTAGCCTCAGCTGTTGGAAATGGTACCAAATAGCACTTGTTCCAGTCTCCACTGACTGGTGTGTTGTGGACAGAACTGGCTCAGCTAACTGGGCTCTTCAGGGGTGTCTCCGAACAGCTCTGCTTTCTTCTATTATTTCTGTGTTTCGATGGTGTTTGTGTTCCATATGTAATGAAAAAATACCCTTTCTAAATCAAAATCACTGTTAAACAGTTTATTATGCAAATGGCCTGTGTTTTTACAGACAGCATTCTCTAGTCCTGAGATGGCCAGATTATTGATACCAAGATTTAAAAAAGAAAAGAGAAATATCAAAACCTCAGATTAATACCTACAAGCAACGTGGTGTAATTATTTAAAAGGCATTAAGACAGGTGTTAAAATTGAGAATAACCATCTTTTTGCTCAGTCACCACGTTCAGGATCGATCATGTCTTTGGACAATTCACGTAAAACACTTTTTCTTCCCCTGTTCAAGGAGTGTGTGTGTGTTTTGAGGATAGGTATGCATATAGATTAGGTCAGGAGAGGACCTAATGGTCCTAGCAGACATATAGGCTATCAGACATAGCCACAGTTGGATCTGCTCTGTTTGTCAGCAGTACTCATATATACATAAATGCACAAAGACACCTTACTCTGGGACAGTTTTCTACCAGGATCATAAATTTATATTAGAGTACTTTTATTATAGTCTTCTTTTCTTGGCTTGAAAATATCAGAGTATAATTTAATCCTCCCTTCTCGCTGCCTCTCTTCGCTGTTGCTGCCCTGAAGAGAAGGAGCTTGCAGTAAGTAGTGGCCAGAAGATGCCCCGAGGACAGCACAGTCCCCCATAAATAGGAAATGAAACAGAAAGCTGCAATCATGAAAGAAGGGGCTAGGAAAGATTTTAATAACGTTCTTCAAAAGGTGGCTTGCGAACACTCACCACAATTTAATCCTTGAGCGTTTAAGTGCTCCTGAAACATTACATCTTTTAAAGGGGAAAAAAATACCTTTTTTCTCTAGTGTTTCTAAACCCCATGATTTTTTAGCAGTACATTTTCTTGTAAAGCCAGTACATGAGAAAGGGAAAACAGTCCACACCCCTTGCAAAAGATTTGCACCAACACCATCCCATGTGGTTTGTACTGACAGCGTCCCGTGCTGCTTGCGGTTGTTATTAGTGTTCCCTTCCTCGAGTCAGTCCGAGCAGCCCGTGGGCATGGACTGCTCTTGTCCAAAGGGCTGACCGGGAGACTGGTACAAGGCAAACGTTGCAGGTTTGGCTGTTTTACAATTTGCTGGTAAATCTGCATAGCCACATTATGCCTCCCGATATGACCAGACTTGCTGAGTAAAGGCTTGCTGTCTGAAAAATTACCTTCTAACCTTGAGCTTGCTGCTCTCCCAAGGACAGCACACGCTGCCTTTGAGGCAAGGGAGGCCAGTGGGCTATGGTGCCTTTCCCAGCCCTGAGGCAGACAGGGATCTGCAGCGGGAATTGCCCTGGAAGCTGGGCTCTGGACTCCTCTGGACTCCCAGCCCTGCAACACTGGGCACTGCAGGAAAGAAGAACCCTGCAGGAAAGGCACACGTTAAAATATCTGAGTGAAGAAAGACACTCTGCAGCGCAGGAAGCAAGCATGTACTGGTCAAGGAATTAGATTACTCAAGGTGGTGACTCACCCAGTAACTATTCAGTGTTTGTGGTTAAAAGAGAAACCTTTGCCAGAGAATGACTAAAATCCATTGGCACGGGCTCTAAAGGAATCATGACTGGGCCTAAATGACTGTGTACGCAAGTGAGTTATTTTTCCGCCCCTTTCCACTGAAGCAAGGCGGAGGATAAAAAAAATACACCATCCCTGTTTACGTAGGTTATTACAGCGCTGGAGTCGCCTCAGGGGGCCTTTCCAGCAGCCGCTGTCGCTGGGGCCAGGTTCAGGCTTACATTTCCCTGTTCAGGCTGGGCTGTGATTTTTGTGTTCATTTTAAAGGCTTGAGTTGGCAGTGTGCGGCTAGCTCCAGGGCATTCATTCTTGCTTCGTTGAATTGTATATAGGAGGAGAAAGAACAAATTCCAGGATCTTGCAGTTTTGCCACAGAAATGAAAAACAGAATGACTGGCTTTCGCAGGCTGCACCGGGGTAATCTGGGACTAATCTCAGCTCGATTGCTGCAAGCTGCTGAGGCTGGCAGTGGCTTGTCGCTCAGCATCTGGCAGGATCAAACCAAAGCCATCTCAAGTAACTCAGAGAAAGTACCACTAATGTATGCAAAAAGCAAGAAGGACATGGAGTGATCGAGAGATAGACGAGATGCCTATTTTTCTTCCCACTGGTCTCCAAAGTTGTTTTCATGTTACCATTTTCTTTGTTTAATTCTGAGATCCCCAATGCCCTGATTTTTGTCCTCCCTACAGCCTAGCAAACCATATTTACTGTCTTTGTCAAAGGTCAGTGAAATATTTCAGTGGCACAGGCTGTCAGCAAAGATGCTTAGAAGAACTTGAGAGTATTTGGTTGCTTTTGTCAGATTTTTGTGGCTGTAAGGGAACTATGCAATAAGGCAATAGCCTGGCATGCACAGATACGTATTTCCCTCCAGTAAAGGTTAAAGCACAGCCCTGGCATCATTCAGAAAAGCCTTCCCACACCTGCTTTTCATTTCCTTTTGCTATTTCTGGTAAAGAAAATTGGAAGTGTTGCTATAGATTTGGGGTGTAGAAGGCCTTCTACACATTTTCTTTTTTCTTAAAGGCAAGCCTGGGATTAAATGAATGTTTAAGACTCAAAAAGATGAAACCAGAGAATTTCTGGAAGGAGGAGAAGAAAAGGGAAAAAAGCTTGCTCTCAGTTATTATTTTTTACTACCGATCCAGCTGGGAAGCTCAAGTTGCCTTTAGTCCTTTTCAAACCTCTACTGTTTTTGCACCAGAAAATCCGCTGCTTGCTGGAGCTGCCCCTTTCTAGGGTTTAACATGGAAACAACAGAACAGCAGTCTGTTTTACAACAAGCCATTGAGCTTCCTGTAGAAACAAATTCCTTTCCAGCACTTTCTTCCCCTGCTAGCCAGTCAGCCTTTTGTTCTCTGTCTTTTCAAAGCTTGGCTGTGCTGCCTGAAGGAAAGGGGCTAGCCTAGCCAAATGCAGTTTTTCCCTGCTCCCCCCCACCCCGACTGCTACTCAGACACCCCCAGTAGATGCTGGCAGGAATGAGGGTGGTCTAAGTCCTCAGGGAGATCCTTGTTCATGTCTCCCCTTCTGCTGTTGCCACTTGGCTTCAGCAGGACCTTTGGGTGTGTTCTGTTTTTCTGGGTGGGATTTCTCAACCCCCCTGAGGGAGAGCAGCACCAAATTCCCAGAGGCCCTGGCAAAAGAAACTGCTGCCTCGATGGCTTTGTAAACAGTGCTGACGAAACCCTCAGAGCAACACTGCTTCTAAGTTCATATCTCACCCGAGTGTTCGGAGTATTTCCCCGGAACACGCAAAGCCCAGGCTTCACTCTTGTGGTGCCTCTTTTGGAGAAACATCTTTGAATGCTTGCTTCCCATGGGATCCCACCTCCCACAACAGGGTATGGGCCATAACAACTGGAATGTCCTTAATGAAGGAGGTTGAGACTCATCCAAAGTGGTCATAGTTTGGCAGCGAGGGCAGCCTGTGAACATGGTGGGTGTCCTGGATTCATAACCCGCTCCCATCAGATGTGCGGGGCTGCGAGCACAGCTGCTCTCCCCAGCCAGTGCTCTGTTTGTGGGCGAATGGGCATACACAGCTGGGACGGAGCAGGAAAGCTGTTTGCCTCCTGTAAGAAATGCCTGGGCAAGTTTTGGCAGCTAGCTCCAGACGAGAATCCCAAACGGAGCAAAGGACGTAGCTGTCTTGGAGGGTCTTTGCCTCGTCTGCTCTCACCGCTAATGGCCACCCATTTTCCCACAGCTGGTTGCTCACTCCCCACTCACCTTGCCAGCTTTTCAAGAACCCACTCTTGGGCTTTTCATCCTCTGCGTGCAGCCTGTGGGGAACGCGGGTTTCTGCCCTGGGGCTACGTTTCCTACTGATCTGAACCGCTAAGTCACGCAGCACTGAGTCACGAGGAGATTTTGCCTCGGGTGCGCCGGTGCCCTCAGGCATGTTTGTAGATCTCATCCTGTGACTCCAACCTCCTCTTTTCCTGACAATGCTTTTGCTCCTCCAGGGTTTTTGGTCAAACGATAATGTTGTGATGTTTGTGCCCGTAAGTGCCATTTTGAATACATGTGAACGTGCAGATTTGAGTGTTTCGTTTTGAGATATGGATGAGACGATCTCGATCTCCAGAGGTCTCTGCCTACTTCAGCATCTCTGTGTGATTCGGGGTGTGGGATTTTATACACAGAGTGACATTCCTGCCCTTCCTGCTCTCCCCACTCTTAAATCCCTTTTGGTGCCTCTCCGTGCTTTTGCACTCCATTAAGGTTATTAGCAGATACTTAGGAAGAGTGTAGTTTGGCCTACCCACTCTGAAAGCATCTCATCTAAATGGGAACTTTATAGGCAGGTCTCAAACCTCACAGGTCAGTTTAGTGTTTTCCAGACACTGCACGTTCTCTTTTAGCATTCATAAAGCAGACCGACTCCATCACTTTATCTCACGGCTCGGGAAGGCAATCTCTCTGCTTGCTAATATCCTTATTTTAACATGTAGGACAGAATCACAATTGCTGTATACAAAGAGTGAAACCGAAGATGACGGGCCTTGAAAAAATGAGCAGGATCTGGTCCTGCGCAGCACTGCGCTTAGCTCCAGGGAAAGCAGGAAGGATGCAGAAAAGCAATCTCCACTGAGGCATTCCTTTACTACACGTTTTTGTATCTCATCTTTATTCTCTGTCAGGGTTTTTTCCACCTTCTTTAAACCACAGTGAATCGAGTGTGCTCCTTTGAAAGAAACATGCAATTGTTAATCGGTATATGTTATGCATAAAGAAATGTAACAGCCAAAGCTTTTCACTTTGGCAGTATCAAATTCTCCTGATTTACCCATGGTCTCTCTTTTTTTTTTGGTAATACATGCAGAAAGTGCTCTAACATCCTCATCACCGTAAGGATTCAGACTTAAAACAACAACCCCATCCTTTCTGCCTTTGGCACTATTTGCTGATTAACCATCTGCTGTCATCAAAGTCCTGGTGAAGAAATGTGTACTCCGCAGTGCCGACTGAGCGGGCGGTGTTTGGCAATACCAAAGCGTGGAAATACCCAAAGCAGCGTCCGTGCAAAGACTGGAGCCCCAGGCAGCTTTTTCCCAGAAAGCCGAGGCAAGTGCCCAGAACTCCAGGTGCCGCAAAGGTGATGGGCACCACCACTGTTCGCCTTGGCTGCGCTTCCCAGACGCAATGCTTTCCTCATGGGGTGCCCCACGCAATTAATCTTGCTTTGGTTCAAACCTCCTTGCATATTACTGGGGTATCACATCAGTTTCTGTGTTCAGCCTTTCAATAAATAACCTTTGCAGGAAATAATTGCTGTGAATATAAATGATGTGCTGTCTATCTGCCCTAAATTTTTAGGAGGAAAGATTACTAAACAATCAGGAATGGCACCTGGTCAAGAACACTCCTTTGTGCTGATGAAGAAGCAAAAGTGCCGTGTTTGAAAGAGAGCCGACCTCCTGCAGCAGAGTGTTGCTGCTCCTTTGCTTCAGGTGCTTGTTGGTTTTAATTTGCTGTGGTGCTCTTAACTCATTATTTTCTATAAGAACATAACTGCCATTTGACCTAGTGATGCTAGTCTAGGCAGAATAATAATAACAACATCACATCCAGCGTACCATGATAATACTTTACATAAAGACTCTGTATCAAGAGAGACCCCAAAAAACAACCTTTACTTGCTCATTTTTCTGATTATTTACCACACACTCAACTTTGAAGGGTGGATCTGTGGGTGTGACATACAGATGTTTCCCTTGGGCATCTGCGTTGGCCCATAGATAAGGAGGGGGGACATTGGTCTGTGCCCCTGTGGCAGGCTGCAGAAGACACCAACTCCTCCTGACTCTGGGTGGGCAATGACTTTTTTTGGTCCTAAATGCAGGGCAAGAACATGGCCCGCACCTGGGTAGGGCTCCATTTCGTGGATCCCCTCTGACGCCAGAGGCTTTCCTGCTGCAGGATTAAACAGGGTTCAGGACAGCCTGCTTAAACACCTACGTTTCAAGACCAAAGACCCTAAGCCACTTTCTGCCTGAGGCTGACCATGGATGCAACTGGCTTTGGATTGAACACTGGCAGCAATGTAATGATGTGCAGAAAAATAATGTAATAAATTGAGACAGGAAAGGGATGCTTTCCCCACACCTGAAATTACTGGGAGAACTCTGGGAAAAAGAGTATCACCTTGTGCTTGGAAATCTGGCTCAAGAGCAGCATTTAACCCCCCTACTGAAAGTGTATCTGATGTCCCTTTTTCAGTTTCTGGTTAGCTCTTAACAAAATGTCAGTTGCATTTGGATCTCTACCTAATTGATATAGATCTTCTCCCCAAACCAAGAAAACAGAAAGCAAAAGAAACCAACAACGCAGTCCCTATAGGTGGAGAACAGCAAAAAATCTCCACAAAGCTGTTAGCTAGAGACAGAGCCCCAGAGCACATGATGGGATGAACAAATGCATGGTAAAAACTTAACACACTCCTTGAAGCTATAGAAACAGGCTCACAAATTTTAAACAATTCTCCAGTGTCCCCAGTGCTCCTGTTTGGGACCAGTGCTTTATTTTGCAATCTGGTTAAAAAAACATGTTTTGGGACACGGCTGGGTGACAGAAGGGAACCCAAGCAGCAGTGACAGCTCCTGCATTACTATACAGAATAGTTATTGCTGTTAGGGGATAAAGGGATGCAGCAATTGCCCTTAATTTGGAAACAAATAGCAGAGGGATGACTAGCAGCTGGGGGAGTCTGCGTGCACGTGCACTAACAGAGAATCTATAGCACGGGAGCAAGAGGATGCGTTTTCAAGATGACATGGAAAGAACCCACTTTGAAGTTCCCAGGCTGAGTAAAATCAATATCTAAATGCTTCAGTGAAACGTGTTTGATGTTGTCTACATGTAGAAACCCAATAGAGGCCACTTATTATTGAATAGTACTAGACTGAGCAAAGTAGGTCATATTACAGCTTTGTTTGGGAAGCAGCATTGTACCTGCCAGAACAGCATCCTTAACGCATCGTATCTGGCACTGGAGAATAGGGAGGATACGCACCCAAACCACCTGCAAGAGTGAGTATGCAGACAAACAGATCTCATCTACCATTGTTTTCTGAAATAATCATTGGTCAAATTGCCAGTTTCTGTCAAGTGGCTACTGGAACCCATCTCACATGCCAGGCATTTGCAAAGGCTATTTATAGAGCGACTGCGACTGCAGTGGTGCTGAAGGTCTGTCAGCATTTGCATTACAGGCTCCTCTAACTTGGCAGTACGATACCCGCTCTGGGCTACAGCCTGACGTGAAGGGTGGGATTTTGTTTTGAAACAAACCATACTTCTCCTTACCTCTGGGTTCCTTTCCCTAAATGCATTAAAATTTGTTGGTATCTATTAGACTTTTGTGTTCCTGTTGCTTTAAAAAAAATAGCGTAAATCTTCTTGACTTTTTAAACAATTTTTTGTTTCATGCCCAAAGATCAAGCTATATTTTCCTGTAGGGAAAACAGAGATGTCTACAGAATTGGAAATGGCAAGTGGCTGCCCCTGTGCATTATTAACACCGTCTCTGGCTGATGGCTGTATGTGACACGAGGATGTTGTGTGCCTGGGGAATGTGTGTGACACGCTCCTCTAGCCACGCCGAGGACTATCAGGTGTTCCTCACCAGACATAGAGGGCTGCTCCACTGTTGTGCTTGGCACCCTCTGACACCGTCACATGTTTTGGGGCACAGTTGTTCGAGCACACGTGGGTCTGCCAACACCCGTGGCTGGGCACGGCCCCTGCCCGCATGGACACTTCTCTTTCTGGGGTCAAGGGAAGAGCTTGCCATTGCTTCTCTCGTTGCTCAAGGCCCCTTGGATCTCACGTCAGGGAGAGCCCGGGAAGAAGACGACCCAGCTCGCCCGGTCGCTTTGCGCTGGGGTAACTCCACCCACGTGCTGCCCGAATTGTGGGTGACCCCAGTTGCGGCATGAGTGCTGCACTCACAGCTGGATGGAAACGTCCTATGCCCATGCGTTTGGCAGCCACCCTGTGTACGTGTCTGTACATCAAGTGCGGCTGGAGCCACCTTCTTTACAAACGGGAGGTGGGCTGGTGGGGCAGAGGGTGCACGACTCCCGAGGCACTGCCTCCCTCTGATGCTCCCTGCTGTCCACGGGCACCGAAGAAGATGTTTTGCCGATGTGCCCTTCCTCGCTCACCTCCTCGCTCTCGTTGTCCAGCCCAAGAGGAATTGCCGCGCCTGGCAGCCCCAGCTCCTCGCCCACTCTCATATGGAGTCTGGACGCGCATTGATTTTTCCGCTTTTCTCAGACTGCACTCATCTGTCATTTTATATTACTGGAGATACCATTAGCAATAAAATGAAGGGTGAAAGGTACAGAACCCATCAGAGTGCTTACTTCATGTGTATGAGAGAGTGAGTGAAACAATTAAAAGCACATCAGCTTATAAACACACTGATACAGTTATTAGCACAGTGAAAAACATTCAGAGCATGATACCAGGGGATAGAGATGAAATCTCCCCTTTCCTTTCTCCTTTCCTTCCCAGGAAGCAGAGGGAGGGATCTGATATTTCATAACCGCGCTGAATGTATGTAGCTGTAGATATTGTACATGAGCAAGATGAAAAGAAGATTAAATAATAAAATCAAGGGACATTACAGAACAACCAGTCCACAGGTGGCTTCTACGTGAATGAATTTCAGATCCACAATGATAAAACTAGAGTGACAGGAAGGTTAAATGTAAAAGGAAGAGGTAGCAATACTGTCCTGGAACTAGTTTATAGTAAGCTGGGAAAAGCTTCAGCAAAGAAAAGAACAAGTTTGATTATTCCCATTCAAGGAATGATTTAACCAAAATCCTTCTGAGAGCTTGATGCCCTGCGAGGATGATATGAATAAGAATAAAATATGTATAAATATTAGATGATAAGCAGGCACTCACCCACCTTCCTGAACACTCCAGTGTCATTTGCAAGGGAAAACATCTGCTGTGTATGTTTGCAACTTTTGTTTTTATTATTTTCCTTTTTCTCTCAGCAACCTCGGGTGACGTGCCTGGCATCTGGAGCCCCAGGTAACTTCGCTCCAATCAGCAGGAGTGAATGCTCCTCTTTGGTGGCGTCAGGTCTCTCCCTCCGGGTTTTAGACCCACTTACTCCAAAGGTTGTGTGTTTGGTGCCTCTGTGGGTTAGTGGTCCCCATTGCAGATAGCCTTCTGGCACTTCCAGACAGTGTCCCAGATAGTGTCCCAGGAGGTCGGGCCAGGTTAGGACCAAGGCATTTTGGAGGCTGACGTTGCTTGAGAACTTGCACAGAACAGAAAGTTATTGCGGAGCTGCACTGCTATTTGGGGCAGGAGTTTTTGTGAATGGTCTTTTTGATGAGGTCAGTGTTGAAAAAGCATGGACTTCCTCTATTTTTGTGTTTCTCTTCCCTTTTCACTCTGTGACGCTGTGTAGAAAAGAGCTCCTACTGTGATAATGTACTGGACGATAATGTACCGAAGTCGGGGGGGGGTGTGAGTCAAGCAGGACAGGGGTGCGGAGGTGACACGGTTAGCCCAGCTGACAGCACCATGCGGTGGCTGGACCAGTCTGCAGCTGCTGATGCACCCTTGCCCTTGCACACTTTCCCTGCCCTGGGGCACGATCTCCTTGGTCAGAGTCTACACGGTCCTTGGTCCTGTTGGTTGCTGTTGCTACGTGCTTGTGGCTAAGAGCTCAAAAGAGCCAGTGAGCCAGCTGAACTCAATGAAGCATAACCCAATGGTGTCCACAAAGTGCTCTCTGGGGCAACCACCCTCCTTCTTTCTAGAAAATGGTATGTATGAATACGGATCTTAACTCTTCCAGAAAGGTGGTTGCTAGAAGTTAGGGAGTTTGTCCACACCCACAGCTCCACGAGTTTAATTGTATCAGTGCGAATCTCTCTGGACTGATTTAGGATGTGGTTGTACTCATTTACCCTGCTATATGTGGAGAAGCTTGAGTTAAGTCCTATAAAAGATACCCATGTACAGAAATCTACCCCAGGTTCAGTGACCAGATGTATTCACACTGATCAAAAACTGCTTAATATCTCACCTATCAGCTAAATGAAAACAAGTGTGTTTACATCGGGCTTAATAACTCCCTGTGGAGTAAAACCGTGGTGCTCCGATGCATGAGTTCTGTCATGTTTGTGCTTGACAAGGATACAGATGGCAGAAGTTGAAGGTGAAATGAAAGAGAACAAAAAAATGCCCTCAAAGTTATTAGTTTGGTAAAGGGGGGTCACCGTAAAAAGAAAAAAGAGGCAAGGGAAACGATCTTCTCATTTTGACCTATGTAGTGTTTTAATCTTGCTTTGAACAACACGCACTGCAATCCTTCAGCCTCTGATTCACCACAAAGTTTAGAGTGGAGGTAGAAAAGACAAGATGGATCCTGCAAGCCTGAGCACATTTTGAGAAGAGGTAGAGTGTCAGGACATTTCCATGGCCCCGGGGCAGATGGCAGGGTTGCAGCACACCTACGAGTGGCATGAAGGCTCTCTCCCTGGTGAGCAGGAGGCAAGCGTGCATGGGGAGGGCGAAGCACAGCGCTGGTACACACATACCTCGGTTCCTGTCGTGGGATCAGGAAGGAAATGCTGACTAACAGAAGAGCTCTGAACTGTTGGTTTTTTTTTGTCACCGATCCCCTAGCATTAAGCAACAGTGACTTTGCATGGACTGACTCATTTCAGATATCCCAAGTACGGAAAAATAACTGAAAGATCCCGAATCTGTCACAAAGCTCGTTTTGATTCAGGTATTTGCCTACCCAAATATTTAACCAGATCACACCAGTACAGCTGCATACCCCTTCTGGATGCCTCGGTTTGTGTTCTCAGGGAAACTGCCAAACGCGATTATAATTTCCCTTTCTTGTGTGAAGCAGCAGTGCCCAAACTTTCTGGGTCACTAGGCCACGTGGCTTATTGTGGCAGGCAAAGGTGGCAGGCAAAGCTGTGCCATGCGATGCCTCCGGTCGAGTACGGCCCCAGCGAGCTCCTGGCAGTGCTGAGCACTCTCTGCGCATCCCGCTCGGACCGTGTGTCCCGGGGGAAGGGGCTTCGGGAGCCAGCGGAGCTTGCCCAGAGCAGCTCATACAGCTAGACCTGAACCAGCTGCTTCCCTGGGCGAGCAACCGGGCAATGGGGTGAGTCAGATAATTTGGGGTGGGAAGGACCTGCCTTGTCTCCCTGGGATGTTGGGACCCCTTTCTGCTTCCCTGCCGTGCAGTGATACCATGTGGCCGTGCCAGGGCTGTGCACCCATGGGAAAGGGGGGGCTCAGAAGCTGGCTGCTGTTGTTGCCACCGGATTTAGCCCCCTCCTTTGGGTTTCTGGGAAAGGGGGTGACTAGGCCATGGGATGCACGGTGAGGCTGTGGCCAGTCGTCTGGGCGCTACTGATAAATGGGCTGTGCCGTGAGCAACCCACAGGTCCTGTTAAAATGAACTGTCAGATGCAGATTGGCAGAGAGGATTTTTATGGTCCCTAACTCCCAAGGGCTGGAAGACCTTTTCTAACTGAACAGATCCTTTATTTACATTATTTTCTTCTTCTTCAGAACAAATAAGATCACTGGAAATAGAAAACTACCAAAGGGAAAACCTTGTGGGTGGGAAAAGACAGAATAAGAGACAATGAGAAGAAAAGTATAAGAATAAGCCAAAGCCACTCAGCTCTTTGCTTTGCAACTATTTCCTGACCTGTTTACTGCAGTAAGTGCCTATTAACGGGCTGACTCGAGCTCTCAGATGTGTGAGCTCCTACCCCAATAGTTATGTCGTGGCAAAAACAAAGCGCGAGCAACAACAACCCCGAACCCTCCACAACCAGTTCTTGGCATTGAAAGTGTTAGCAAGTGCTAATGTAGTAATTAAATGTACCCAGTGCTTTCTGACTTCACAGATGACAGTCTGTGGTTTGCCTGCCCACCCAAAATGCGTGGGAGGGCAAACCCAAGTCTTAGAGCCGAGTGTCTCATCACTTTTCTTATCAAGATCTTCACAGTCACTGGGAAAGGGTTGCACCCATCAGCAGCAGACATTCCAGCGCAGGAGACGAGATGACTTTCCTACAATTCAAGTTGCACAGGATTCCTGCATAATCAGACTCCATATCTCATCCCTTTCTGCTGTGCGCCTTTTGCCTCCTGTGAATTTTGCATCACTTCTTCATCTGAATATAAAGGAAAGTCACAGGAGAAAGCAGAAATTTAAAGCAAAAAGAAAACATGACAGCTCAACAAAGACCTTAGAGGCATGGCCAAGGTTGTTCTACAGTGACCCTGAGTACCTGCACTTTCAGGAAGCCTTTGACAAAGTCCCGGACAAAAAGTGGTAGGCCAGTCTTTCTAGAGAGCGTTCAGAAACCTGGTGATGGGAGACTTCTCGATGGAAAGTTAACAAAAAGGCTGGGCTTGCTCAGTTAGACAGGAGGTGCATAAAAGGGGACAGAGAGGAGCATGCTGTGGCACACCAACAATGGCTATAGCACTGAGTTAAAAATGAAGTGAAACTGAAAGGTAACCATTTCCAGTAAATGGTAAATACTTTTTCAACAATCTGTCAAGTTCATTGCCACAAAATATGAAGAAAGTAAAGGCACTATTAGGCATTTAGACATTTACATCAATAAAAGAATATGTATTGTTATTCTGTGTAGGATAACTGGAAAATCTAAGGAGGCAAATACTTACATTGCAGGTGATAACCCACTTTCTTTTCCTGGTGCAGGTAAATTGGAAACTGTTTGGGAGATCACACGACTCCACAACTACTTAATAAGATCCTGGCACCTTTCTCAGAAACATCTAGAATTGGCCAGTCTCACGCGGGACACAAAATGCTTTAACCTTCTATGGAAATCCTCCTATTCCTAGCACAATAAAGAAATCCCATGTGAACATGAGTGCAATGGATGTCGGGAGCTCATTTTTCTGACACTAAGAACCAGGAATGTTTGAAGGAATGGGTAATGGTGTGACCCCGTATGCCCATGTCTGTCTCCAAAAATGGCTATTACGGGGTGCAGTGACAGCCTCTGAGCAGCCATATAAAGGCATTCAGGGCAGAGTGCAAGACCCATCCCCTCTTCTTCTCAGCTTTAACCCAAGAAATATTCAGCAAATCATGTAACCCAGGATTATAACATATTCTCTCAACAAATGACACCACAGGCCAGCGTGATGCGAGGATCTTCTGGTGCGTATCACCATAGAGGCTAAGAGAAGAACAGCATCCACCCGTGAACAGCATGAGCCAGGAAACTGAGATTAAGAAGCCCGTTTCATGTTAGATTAACAGCTCTTAATGGCTTTTTGATCTGCCATTCTGTATGAATTTATAGTAAAGAACTGACTTGTTTTGGATCCATAAATAATCATAAACAAATGTTGGACCAGATAATCTTGCTCCTCCACACAGAGGAGGATTTTGCAAACCTTTCAGAAACACCACGTCTTGTTGCATTTGGGTACAGAAATTAAAGTTGCCTTGAGGCAGCTTTAACTTGTGTGACCGACACTTACAAAGTGAATCACAGTAGGTTTTACTGACCTTGACAAAATCAGAGGTCATATTTTCACAGAGATAAGCCCTTTTAGACATATTCCCCTGACGTATTCACTGCAAAAAGGTTTCTTTCTGTATCTCTACAGAATGTAATGCATGTCCTCACCTTCATTCTTCTCTCTTCAAAGTATTACTGAGGCTATCGAGAAGGAAATTAAGTTCCTTTTAGAACATTTCAGTACAATTATTCAGGGCAGGATTCTCTGCCACGCTCTTGGGTATTTTCATATTTATGAGTTCTCTTTAAGGCTTTAATGGGGCAGCAGTCAGGGTAAGATGAACCAAATAGGACTCTTAAAGAGGGACTTGGTACATTAGGGGCAGATTCTCATTCTCATTAGCCTTATAATTTTTAATCCTCTAAGCAGTGGCAGTGATTGCAATGTGACTTGTATTTGAGTGAGGTACAACGTAGGGCGAATCCAGTTTTCAGAGTCTGACCCTTCCTTACTCTACCAGAAAAGCTCAAACCAAATGGCAGTCATTTCCTGCTGAAGAACAGCTGATGGACGAGGGAGGTTACAGGATCAGCGTATCTTCATTTTCTCTATAAAGGAAGCATCACTGCTGACATTTCAGGTAAAATAAGGAAGAAGACAAAACATGGAAAAAGAATAAGGTCCAGAGGGTTTGCAAAAGCCTAATACCAAGTATCCTGCTTCCCTTCATGTGCTCTGTGAGTTGCCTCTTTTAGTTCGAAGTAAAAGAGCAAGCAGTGCCAAGGCGGGATGGAGCTGTACCATAACTGTGTGTGGGCTCTTACAAATTTATGGTAAATCTGAAGCAGCTGATGGACATTAGCCTTCAGTGAAAAACACGGAGTTACCTCACATTTAGCACAGCCTGAGATCAGTTCCTATGGCTCAAATGATGCAGCATGAGCAGACTTTGACCGCCCAGGCCGAAGCCCCAGCTAGCTCAGTACCCTGTCTCTAACAGTGACTGACAGTGGACAGGAAAATGGTTTTGGGGTGACAGTGATACAGGTGTATTCCCAGCTTCTGGCAACCTCTACCCTAGAAACTTCCTGAGCATCTTTGTGCATAATAGCTTAGGATGAGCTTTTCCTATGCCTTTGTCTAATTGCTTTTTGGAACCCATGCAAACTTTTGGGATTTGCAGCATCCTGTGGCAATTAATTCCCCAGTATAACTTTTTCTTTGTGAAAAAGTGCCACCTTTGTTTTGAAACTACCACCTGGTAGGTTCAAAATTTGATGCTGTGTACTTCCCGTCTTATAGGAAGAGTGAATAATCATTCCCTGTCCAACTTTTCCATGCCATTCAAGGTTTCCTAGATGCCTGTCATCTCCCTGCTCAGTATCTCTCTCTAGGTGAAAGTCTCCTAGGTTGTTTGCTTGCTTCTTGAATCTTTTTTTCCATACTTTTAATCACTTGTGTTGCGTGTCTGTCCTTTTTGTGATTTTTTTTTTAGATGGAAGGACTGGAACTCCACAGAGGGTTCAAGATATGGGACTACCAAGGATTTTTGGTCTCTGTTCCTTTCCTAATAGTTCCTGAGATGCCATTTGTTCTTTTGCTGCTGCTAAACCCTGAGCTAACATGTTCATAGAAAAGGCTGTTGTAATGCCAGGATTACTTTTCTGAGGGGGGTAGCTCAAAATCCACTACTGTGTCTCTGAAGTTAGGGTTGCTTTTCCCTATACGCCTAGATGTTGTGTTCATAGACACCAAATTTCATCTGACGTCTTCTTGCCCTGTCGCTTTGTACCATAGCACTGAATTGTGATTCTGCAGTCATCACTCCTTTGTACATCTTCAGTGGCTTAGTATCATCAATAAACCTCATTGGCTTACTCTCCATTGCCTTTTCTAGGTGGTTAGTGAATATGCTTAATGACACAGAAGCAGAACAGATCTCCACAGAACCTTAAAGTTCATTCCTCTTCTTCGCTTCCTTTAACTTTAATCCATGAGAGAACTTTCCCCCTAGTCTAGCATCTTTAAGAGCCTTTGGTAAGGGATATTGTGCAACCTTGCAGAAAATCCACTCCTACTTTTTCAACCAAATGAGCTATGTCTACATGCTCGTTACCTCCTTTGGAAAACTCTGGTAATTTTGTGAGATACGGCTTCCCTGTATGGAAGCATTATGACTCTTCTCCATTATATCCTATTTTTCCATGTGTCTACGTGTTCTATGCTTTTAAAAAGGTTTCTATTGATTTGTCCAGTACAGCTGGTGGTCTTACTGATAGGGCAGCTCCCTGTTTGCCCTGTCTTTACTTCATGAAGACATCTGCCAACCAGTGATGTCTGAAACATCAGGAAGAGAAACCTGGAAGATAGAGTCTTTCTGAAATGTCCAAGGGATGCGAAGATTGCTACACAGACATTTTCAGGCCTCCTTCCTGGAACTGCCATCTGCTAGCAGATATGTGAGCATCAGTTGCTATGGTAGCACACAAAATACTATGTCCAAACCCTGGAAACACAGAGTATAGGTCTAGAGCTGGGCTGTGGACCAAGAATCTCTGTAAGGTCTGGAGAATGAGAGTTTTATCCCCTTCCTGGCCTATGCAAAGAAATCTTTTTACTGTTGTATAGTCTCACGGCTGACATGGGTTCGGTGGCAGATATTGTAATCCTGGTTGGGGATGACAATACGTAGAGCTTCTTGTAAAACAAGCCTTACTTTTGTTTTGCAAATCTCCCAGTGGAGAGGCCTACATGGAGCAGCAATGGGCTGCAGTGAGACATTTCGGTGACTGTTTCCCAGTAAACTTATGCAACATCCATTGTGCTTGTGCAGCCTGTTGCAAAAAATGGATGCCATCCCCAGAATGTCAGCTGAATATTGATTTAGCAAATGGGGAGAAAAAAGGAATGAAATAAAAGGCCATTGTAGCTGGTACTGCATATGAATAGCTGGGAGGTTAATTTATGTTATTTATGGAAATCTGGAATACTGGGAATGCTCTAATGCGAATCCCAGCTAGACTGGTCAAGTTCTTATATGCATGTATCACCATGTTATCTAAATGTTGCTAAGCCCTCTTTACAAGCGGTCAGGCGAGGCTTTAAAACAGACTAGAAAGGGGACTGTGAAAAAAAGTATCATTTTCTGTAACTATTTATAAACTTAAAAGGATGTATGTCATACAAAGGTACCTAAGAAATGTTTTTATTTACCAAACAGTAGAGGAAAGCTGCAATAAAAGAAGAAAAAAAGAATCTCCCCCCCTCAAAGAACAACAGTTCAGGGTGATTTTTTAAAAAACATATATACAGTTCTTTCCTTTATTTTTGCTGCTGGAAGGGTGCACGTATGACTAATGGAATCTCTCTGAACCAAAGAAAACACTTCAGACCAATTTATGTTCAACATGAATTTACCTTCTACAGAGCACACACTCCTCACTCATTTGACTATGCAAATAACATAAATTAAGAAAAGATAAAAAGCAAATGGAATATGTATCTCATCTCTTACGGGGATGATAGCCGCACCACTTCTACGAGGGGCATCGTGATTTGCTTTCAAGCCTTCTCTTTTAACAGCTTGTGGAAGAGGTGTGACAAGGAGATCCAATGGTGAAATGACTGTGCTACATCAGCTAAAAATACTCCCTGGTCAAAGCAAAGAGCGGATGAGAATGTGCCAGGGGTGGGGAGGGAGGCAAGCCTGCAATGTGTATAAACAAATGCCCCAGCGACAACTGGAATGTATACAAAGCCATTGTCGGAGATTTCCTACACCTTCCGGGGCTCATTCTTCTGCTGAGATGCACAAACATAGATGCTTTTCTGACAGGGTATCTCAAAGAGTGTAAAAGCAAAAACCAGCGCTAAATATAGACGGCTGTCACATGCTGCCTTTAGTCACATTTCAATTCATTGTAAACTGCAGCATGCCTCGCCCCACGGTTCTTTTAACCTTGGTGACGTGTTTGAGGCAGTTTTTGTTTGTGCACATCCCTTTCCTCCATCTAATTCGGAAGTGCAAATGTAGATGTGCAGTCAATAAACAGGCAGTTTTGATGGTCCTGTTGAGCTTTAAAATGTACAGGCATGTCTGAAACAACATGGAAAATGCTGGTGAAAGGGGGAGTGAGTGGATGAGTCACTTTTAAAGTAAAGCAGGCAAACTGGGAAAAAAAAAAAGAAAAGAAAAAGATCTGTGTCTTGACTCAGTGCCCAAACTCTTAAGCTGATGCTTCACTGCAGACTCTGAAGTTCAGCTTATTTTTCCTCTCATTTGTTCTCTTATTTTTATGTCTTACATAATGGAGCTTTGATTCATAGAAATCTATTTATATAGTCTAGGATTTGGGCCAAACTCTGAAGTCCTAACTCTGTCTTTCCTCAGGCAAAATGGCCATTGTGGTTAACGATATGAATGAGGTTTGCTAGGACTGTGTGTTCAGGGCTGGATTCCTGCGGGGCTACGCTTGATCACCCCACAATTTCTTGTATTCTTGCTTGAGTACTGATTTAATGTGAGGACCTCTAGGCTGTACTTCAGCTGGAGGACAAATTGCCTGGGACTGACAAGATATCCCAGCTTTTACTGGTGAGGCCAACACGAGCCTGTGCTCCCTCCACATGCCCAAGGGCCACCAGTCAGTACTTTGGGTCCCAGCTTTTTGCCTTATTCCCCTCCCTCCATGTCAGCCCTGCAGCAGGGTAGACGCGGAAGCCACCTGCAAGCTGCTTGCTGGGAAAGCCCTGACGTGAGGATGGGGGATGCACCCCCCTTCCCACAGCCCCAGCTTGGGATGTTTGCTGTGGAGGAGGAACGGCTGGACAGCAAGGCACCAGCACCACCCCAGCTGCCATGTGTATTTTTGAGGGCTGCAGCTGGTATAATTGAGGGCAGGATCACAACTGAATGGGATCTTGGAAGCGGGGAGCGGGAGCTGGCTTCTCCCGGGGCTGCTTTGCTTGGGGCGGTTGGGTGTGAGCGGAGCACCACATGCACCAGGTCCGTCTGAGTAGCCGGCAGAGCCAGCCGACCTTTTATCTGACAAGCTGGCAGCGAGGAGGTGGCTGCCAGAGAGAGAGCTCCCCGCTGACATCAGAGTTATTCTTGGGGCTAGATGGAAAACAGCAAGAGATAATGCTCTTTGCTGTAATGATGAGGCTGATTTCAAAGATTTCGCATGAAAACAGCAACCCAAACCCAACTAAGTAGGTCAGAGAAGCAGAACTGAGGGAGGTTGCTTCTCTGTGGCACCGTGACCAGGGGCTGGAGTTTCTGCTCTCTAATAAAGTGTGAACCCCAGAACAAGCTCCTCCGGGGGCCAGACATGCCCAGATATATTCTTAGCAGTCTGCTAATACCTCAGCTCACCGTCCAGCATTTCTTCCAGTGCAAATGCTCTTACAATTCTGGGGTTTTTATGTCTGCTTGTGAGAATGCAGCGTCTTTGATACTGCTGCCTCTTGGTCATATTTGATGACACCATGTTCATACTTTTAGCCAGACTAAAAGAGATCACTGTAATGATTCAGGGGGAAACAGGGAAAATGCTTCCAGTTTATACTAGAATACATACACACAAATATTTATATATACCTGCTCTCTCTGTATATATATTTATATTTGTCTTTTCATTAATTTGTCACAGTTCAGGATGCAAAAGCCATAGATAAAGTACTCCATTCTTTGGCAATGCCAGAGTAACGAAATAGCCAAACAAGCACTCCTTAGCCCTTCACTCCCTCAGCTATTATTCTTTGAATGTTGAAGATAAATGTCATTTGTAAATCCCACTCATTGCTAACATTAGTACTATGCATATGTACTTCCTTTGACAAGTAACCCTACCAGTGAAATCTGTAAGGCAGCAAACTTTAAACGGTTTTCTTTTAAGCATGGATAATTAGTAATTGGGGGCATCTGTCTCTGCTGAACACCCACACTCACTCTTTAAGGTGTTGCAGGTTGGTGACTTACAGTCAAAGAGCCTTGAAACGTTTGACATCCTCTCCTAATTATGAACTCCATTATCAACTTTCTCTCTGCTGGAGTGGCTTTTCCTTTCTCTCCCTTTCTCTTTCATTTTCCAGTGCAAACTCTGCCTATGGGGCTCGGGCTATGCTCCTTTGCACGTACAGCCCAGCAAACTGAGCTGAGCCACGGGGTCCAGGACAACCCTGAAAGATTTGAGCCCGTTGGCTCAGCCGCTGCTTGGCCTCCCACCAGCTCTCCGGGAGCGTCATGCAGTGGAGAGCAGAGCCGCTCTTGTACAATGCCATCCTATGCCAGGAAATCTGAGGACCTCGCTTGTGTGGGAGAAATAATCTCTTTTTCACAAGAAAGATGCTGTTCTTCAGGAGCCTGTTTCCTCCAGACTGAAGTTTGTGTCTGGTTACATTGCCACAGGAGGCACCGTGAGGGGTACAGCCCGTGGAAATAAATCATCCAGCCCAGGGGGCAGAGCTACTCTTTCCCTCAGCCCAGGGAGAAGAGCACATTTTTCTCCCTCTGCTTTTCTCCCAGGCTTTACCATTCCAAGAGGGAGGGCGATAAGATTAAAGGTATCTCAATTAGAAAGCCACTGTCCCTTGGCTCCAGAAGACACTCCAGATCTGAAGTCCGTTAAGGTCCCCCAAATTGCCCTCTGGAGTTGCCTTTCTTTCCCCACTGACTCCAGACAGGCCCTTGGGAAACTGGCCTCCGAAGTCAGCCTAGGGAGGAGGCGAAATCTGGCATTTGTGAATACCTCTGTCCCTTGTCCTTCCCTTCCCATTTCATCCAGGTATCTTGAAACCTTGAAGCCATTGATGGTGATGAAAGGATGGAACAGAAATCCTAGAAGGTAAAAAACATCTTTGCTTAAATTAAGCCACTTTGTGAAATTATTTTTCAAAGTACAATGAAGGCAATGCTAAAACACAAAATTTAGGAAATAGATATGTTTCCAGGCTGAGATTTTTATGTCAACCTTAACACCCTTGCAAATACTACCACAGTTGCCAAGCCATAAAATTCTAAAACCAGAAGTTAATAACAGACATTGTCACTAATAGACATTTAACGGTAACAACTCTAGCAGGTGATACAGCAATAATGAAAATAATGGCCCCTTGCAAATAAAGGATGGGTAATGTCTTTCCATCATAGCCCTGCACCACACTGAGCACGCAGTGCAATCACGGCATCTGCACTTCCAGTGGTTTTATGAAGAGCAGATTGCAATTCACTGACTACATTACATTTTGATTTCTGTATGGATGTTGCAAGGGATTCAGGTACATCTAAACTGAGATAACCCGTGAGAAAATTAGGTTTCCTTTAAGTTTACTTGACTCCCTCTCACTGTAATAATTTTTCTTCTTAACAAGCATCACCCTACGCGAGAAATGAGGAATGCACATAGCAGCTCAGCATCATGGACTGGTTCATCAGCCAGGCAGTTATTCTGCCCTGCCCTGGCCAGCGAGCTCCCTGCAGCCCTGACAGCCCCTGCCATGGGGCACGAGGAGGTACCATGGTGGCCTGAAAGGGATCCCCATGCCACAAGGACCTGCATGCCCCGAGTCGGCCATTTCCCAGCTCTTTCTGAAACTCCTAGTGCAAGTGATGCACCACTGGAACAACCCAAAATTACTTCATCTGATCCTGGAGATGGACGGAAGATCTGATAACATGGATTTTCTAGAGTTAAGTCAGGAGGAGAAAGCAGGTAAGCTGCAATGGGCTCACCGATGCTGCCGTGTCCTGCAAGAGCGTGCCTGGCAGGATACCCCATAGACTATGTCCACCTGCCCCAAGTGGTGACCCAAATGCATATTCAACACATATTCATGAGGTGTATATAATTTGTTATCAAAAAAAAAAAAAAAATTTTCTTCCTTTCAGCCCTGGCACTTCAGTGCTTGAGTAAAATTGCCTCCTGCCCTGTAATTTGCCAGTCTTTTAAATACAAAACATACTCGTGAGATGGGCAAAGCAATACTTGCAAAACAGTTGTGCTGTGCAAAGGAGGAGATGGCTTTTAGTGGTGGCGGAGGGCTGCAAAAAGACCTGCTTCTTTCAAACTCGGCGGTATGCGAGAGCAACCCCAAATCTCTGCAGTGGCTGCCTCCTTCACTCCAAACCATGACAGTAGTTCCAGGCAATTTTACTTTTGCTATTAGCAAATCTGGTTGGTCCTATGGGTCACTGCAACTGGATGCTTATGTGAGAGCTCTTAGTGTGAGCACAAGCTTGTGAAGAAATAGCGTGTCTGAACTGGAGATGTTTTTATGAAGCTGTGACTTAAGTTTTCTTTCTCTATATGCTTTCCTCTTTATCCTCCACTGCTGTTGCATTTTTGTTTTACTCCATAGTAATTGCTGCAAGCTCATCTGTGGTCCTAGTAATTTTTTTCCTAACAAGGAGGAGTCTGTTGGTGCTTCTAGGAGGAGAGAAAGTGTTAAGTAGCTTTTGGAGTAGGTAGAGAAATCCCTGCTGGGTATTTAACCTACATTTGTTTTCAATTTACAGGAGTGTTCAGGTCTAAGTCTGCTGTTAAAGATGAAAATGAAGTAACTCAAGTAATTCAATAGGATTTAGCTGAATTACTGAAAGGGCTATAGTAACAAATTTTGTAGTGTCCTTTCATGGAGGTCACAAAGTCTTGAAACAGGGAGGGGATTGCTGGACAAAAATTTCCTTGGAGCTGACAGCCTTACCTTTCCCCAGTTAGCAGCTCATTTTAATTGTAAAGGAAGATGTTCTCTGTCCTAAGCTCAGCATTTGACTGACAAATTCAACACCACGCGGGCAATATTAGTCCCTGGCAGCCCTAGGCAGGTTGATGAGAGAAGCAAATTCTGCAAAACAGGGAAACAAAGGCAAGTGGCAAGCCACACAATGCATTTTTTGTCCGCACGTATGTGAAGTTCATTGTCAGAAGCCATCCTTTCCTCCAACTGTAGGAGAAGGCTGCAATTGTGGAAATCCCCAACAATGGTTTTGAAGTAACAGGGGCTTTAGCGCATCTAGGCAGAAGTACTGGGTGTTCAAAGGGACAAAGGGGAAGGCCCTCTAAAGCCCAAGGAACTGGAGCAAGGAAGGCTAAACATGTGGTTTCTCTTTATAAAGCCAGCTACTGAGCAGCTATGCTTCCCTTGTAACTCCTAGCACTTTAAACTCTGTTGCCAGATCTGCTGTGTTTTAAATTCAATATTTGGTGCTGCATCTCGTAACAAGGAACTGGTTAAAGGCACGGCAATCTTTTAAAATTCTGCTAAGGGATTTTGCCTAGAAATTGTCTGCTTAGGAACATTTTTGAATGCTACAGTCCTGTCTGTGCTTTCGATGTGAGTCTGTAGTTTCACATCTAGACTGTAAGTACAGAACATCTGTAGGGCCATGTATAAATAGTTACATAAATAGCTGACAGTGGACAAAGCAATCGCTTTGGTGAATCAGGTAATTGCTGGGCAAGTTACCCAAAAGAAAAGCTGACTCCTCTTTTCTGAGAAAGGCATTACAGTCCTTCTGGCATAAGGATTTTCAGATAGTAGTGGAAGCACTTTTTTTTCCTGATGACCTAAGAAATTAGTATTTTCTCTTTAAATAAACATGCCAAGTTTATGCCTTGCAGATTTCTTGTGCATACTTCATCTACATATAACCTTTCCTGGCTGTCTGCATAGCTTCTTAGCATCCAGCATCTTAACATTTTTATTGCAGCAGGAGCTTTGCTGCAATGGTCATTTCCTTAGCCCATCACTTGGACTACTCCATCGTCACTTCTTCTTTGCCAGCTCCTTTCTCTCTGTGGTGATCACATCTCTGTGCTGGCTCTCGTCTCTTTGTGATATCAGGCAGAAATAATTTCTCTTCACTTGCAAGCTCTGTTAGAGCCTATCCCCACCCTGCTCATAAACCTTCATTCACTGTCAGGAGGCTGACTTCCACCTTCATCAACCACAAGCAAGCACCTCTGCTATTTTCTCCTCAGGCTTGGGAGGAACTCCTCATTAAAAATGTGCAACGCTGTCTCCTTTTCTTCCAGTCCCCGTTTTCAGAAAGACTCTCCTTTGAACACTGCAGGCCAAAATCTTGTCAATAGTTTGCTGGACGGCTAAAATTGTCCTATGCTCTCTTGTGTCTCTGTCTCTGGGTCTAGATTTTCGTGTTTGTGTTGTAAGCAAGGACTGTGTTCTTGTGCACTGAATAGTACAGTGGGGATCCCACGTCTGTGACAGCCACCAGTGACTCATTGTATGGGAGCATGCTTGGGCAGAAGGAGAGGAAGGGAGGGAAAGGTACACAGAGATTTTAAGAAGCTCCTTTCCCTCCCTTTAAACACTCTCTTTGATACACCTCAGCACCATCCCTCCAGGGGAGTGCTGTGTAAACCTCGCAGACCTTTACTTCAACCTCCAGCTCTGGCCTGGCTTTCTCCAGTAATGCGGGGAACTACACAGGATGCTTTCAGATATTGCATTACAGTCTGAAACCAAGGCAGTGCTTTCGAGTGGAAAACCCAAGTCAGCCTCAAAGAATTGGGAATTTGGTTGGTAGCCAACTCCTTCTGTGCAGCTCTGCTTTTCACATCGCCCAGCCCTCCCTTTTCCTCTAGGCTTAGTCCTCAGCAGAGTTAGGTTCTTGCTTTCTCCAAGAGTTTACTATTCTGAACAGTGCAGTGTTTTACCGTCAGGTGCATCCTCCCTCTGCGACTATCCCTGAGAGGAGAAGCAGCGCACGCAGGAGAGAAAGAGAGTGTTGTGAAGGACAGTTTATAAATGACTTCAGTGAGGCAGAGTGATGTGTCATTCTGGCAGAGAGCCCATTAAAGAGGAAGTGCTGCTCTTGAATGCGTTCAGCTGGGGTTTCTGAGAACTCCTTTATACCCACTCATTATCCATTTCACATTCTGGAAGTGGATGGTTATGTTTGCCTATGTGACGCAGATCTTAATAGTTTTCTGCAGTACTACATCATTTAGCTCTCAGCTAATATAAAACCAAGCTAGTAATTAACATTAAATGCTGAGAAATGGATCTGATGTGATGAACACTCAGCACATAATGAGAACGCTGTGATTTCTTACTTGGAAGCCATCGTGGTCTTACAACATAACCAGTTGTTACAGATGCCCAAACAGAGCTGGGATTAACAATAGGATCTGGTTACACTTGCAAACCTAATTGTTGCTAGTCTGGTAGAAGTTGCACTCTCAGGCTCCACTTCAACGGATAACAGCTCTGGCATCTATTGTCATTTCATAATGGTGTAATGCTATTTATGCCACAGAAATCCCAGCTGAGCCATGAATTACACGCAGATCAGGCACACCACAGAAAATGCAGCTGTGTAGGAGGACGAGGCTTGCAAGCGACTGCTCTGCAAGGCCAACTCGTACACTGTGGAGTGGGACAATGTAAGTCAACCGTAGTAATTATTAATGAAACGATTTGTTAGAACAGCCATTAAAGGGCCAGCAGAACTGGAACCCAAGTGTGCCAGACACTGCAAAACCAGAAGCTGGTTCCTGCTGGACAAACAGACACACAGACAAAGCTAGGCCTTAAGCAAGGGGTAGGCTGGAGACCTTGCCTTTGATGCCACTAAGAAGAGGGATGCCAGGAGGAGGTGAATATGCTGCAGCCCTTCTGGCTCCTGATGCTGCCCGGGAGCTGGCAGTGACTGAGGGCTCCTGTGGGACCGTAGCCTCCTCGGGGTCGAGGATGAGGGGACCAAATGTCCTGGGATGAGCCCTGAATGCAAGGGCACGATCCTGGCATCCCGGTTTTTCAGAATGAGCTGAGCAGGGATAAAGCACCAGTTTCTAGCCCCATGTAACACCATTGCAGAGCCCCAGCCTCTCCATGCTGGGGGGTCCAGGCCCCTTAAAAGGCACCCAGGGAAGACCTGTGATAGGGAAATGCAGGAAGAAGCAGTCCCGCTGTGGGACAGTGACCTTCCTCTCCCTACAGAGCCTTCGCCTTCCCTGATTTAGCTGCTGTTGCTGCATTTCTGTATCGGGAGGGGAGAAACTCGCTGGGGCAGTGGCAATGCCCGAGAGCCGTAGGGAGGAGAAGACCTGCCCCCCAGCCCATGGGGTGCCCCATCGCCCTGCGTCTCTCCAGCCTGGGTGCTCGGTGTTTGTGGCAGGGGAGGAGAGGGGACACAAAACAATTTTTAAAAAAAAAGGAGAGTAGGGTGGTGTCAGTTGCCAAAATATCTTAATCTAGCTCTGGACCTAAGCAGAATAGGATGTAATGTTCAAGCACAACAAATAATGTGATGGCAGCAAATATGAGACTATTTGCATGCATCTTGTGTGATTTGTGTTTTGTTTTGGCTTTTGGGGCGGTTCTTTTGTAGGGTTGTATCTCTACTTAGGAAGGCACAATCCAAGTGGAAATAAAAGACGAGCAGGAGGAGGGGGTAAGGAGCAAGAATAGGGGGGAAACAGGTGAGGAGAAAAGCAGAGAGTGATCCCAACATGAAGAGATCGCAAGCAATTTACATAGATTTGAAACAAAGAGATGATCAATCCAGGGCAGAGAAAATCCAGCCTGTACTGTGGAAAATTTCGAGTGCACCATATCAGACTTTAGCCTCACCCTGACCAAAAAGTTCCACATCCGTATCAGGCAGATAATAATGAAAGTTCCTATAAAAGTTCACACACAGTAGCGGCTTGGAACATACAGTGATGTGAATCCTAAGAGTGTAAAAAGAGATAGAGCACTGATGGGTATTCACTCGGTTTACCTTGGAAAAATAAGTGTTGCATTGATTCTACTAAAATTTGAACTTGTCTCAAACCCAAAGGCTGGACCACAAAACTTGTCTCCCTGGCGAGTACGCAGCTCTTCCTTGCAAATGGTCATTTGCCTGAATGTTGGACATACTACTTCATGGCCATCTCTCTTGGGCTTATGCCTTTGTTTTGTGTATTTTTAAGATTTTGTGTATTTTAAAGATTTTCTGTTGCTTAGAATAGCCTGCAGTTGAAACAGCAGGCATTTATAATATATCCACAGTCCCCTCCTCATCTAAAATAATCCCAAAAGACACAGAAACAGGTTCTCAAGGGGGAATTCTTCATGTACCTCTTCAGCCAGTCCTTCTTTTCTCTATGCTTTTGTTTTTCAGTTTTTAGCATAAAAATGATCTGTCTTGTTTGTATGCTGGTAATTTCATTTCCCAGCTTTGTTCAGCTCCCCTTGAGCTATTGGATCAAAAATGCACAAAGGAAAAATAAAAATATTTGAGTCTAGTGGGGTAGGGTCAGCTTTGGGCCTGCAGTATGGATGGGGAAAAGATGCATTCTGCAATGGCATATATTAATTTTTAATCTATTAATTTTCTAAATTATTCATGTCAGAGAAATAGAATAACGAGAGGAAAAGCAATGGGAGTTAGCACCTAAAAACGGTGTTCTTGTGCAGCTAATGGTCTTTTTCCGCTCTTTGTATGCTCCAGTTCTCCTTCTCTCCACCCTGGTACTCTTGCGCGCACAGCTGTGAATGGGCATACGTTACCTGGCAGCAGCGAAGGTGCCCATACCCGATGCTGTTGAAGCTCAGCTTTGCTGACATCCCAGTGCTGACATCAATGCCAACTTCAGGACTCTCCACCCCACCTTCACCCACTCTTTTCCCCTGACAGAACAGCTTGTGGATCCATGCTGTAAATTAGATCAGGCATCTCTTCTGTTTGAAAGAAAGAAGCAGATGTATATTTTGGGGGTTCCTAGGTCTAGAAGCAGACACGCTCCACAAACAGTTGCATTGATACAGATGAGGAGAGGGCTTTCTGTGGTGTGAGGGTGGGAGATGGGGTAGGGTTGCCTTGTGCCAGTATTGCTACACCATAGCTGAAGTCCATTCCTGCATGACAAGTGTAGAGCACTCAGACTCGGGGGAAACAGGCTTCAAGATGTGCAGCTTTCCTGAATATTCCTCGGTATCTGGCTCATGGCTCAGATGCCTCCACAGCATAAATGGCTGTGGTGACCATGTGCCCACTTGTTAGGTGTACATATGTGCAAAGAGTGGACCGATGATTTTGAGAAGCAGCTCGGGAAAACAGCCCAAATTCAGCTAAAAGTACTCCCAGAATGGATGCAGTGCATGGAGAGAGCTACGATTTGGTGAATCAGATGAAGTTTTTCTTTGACAACACCTTGTTTTAATAGTGTCAGTAGTGCACATGTGTGCAGATAACACTGTGCAGACCTGGCCTCTGGCTTCTTCAGCCTCTGCTCTATCTGTCAAGTGAGAGTTGCTGTTACCTTAAGATGCTATACAGATCAAAAGCAGCTAGTTACATATGCCTACAGATTTTTAGACCCGCAACTGTATCTCTCTGTGTATTTGGGCGACGCAGAGCACAACTGATGCTGATCTTGATTGTGCCTTTTTTGCATTACTGTCAAACAAACAATGAAAGAGCCGTGAGTGGCATCCTCTAAGGTATTGCTGTCTGCATGCCGTCTCCCCGCTTGATTTCTTCAGGTCGGTAAGACTGTAAGAGCAGTCCTCTGCAGGAGCTTTTGTTTTAAATTAAAGATGCTACAAGACTATTATGTCATGAGGCATCATGAAAAATACCCTTTCAGGAGATCAGATTGACACTTCCACCCTGTAAGTGCACAGTGCAACAGCTACACATATTGCTAATGTTTGTGTAGGCACCGCGTAAGTCCTTGAGGGCAGGCAGGGAAGCTCCGCTTTGTTCTCTCACCTGCACTGAATAAAGAGTGTTACTGGTGTGCCAGTAAATCCTGCCACAGAGTTTTGTTACTCTTGGAAGGAAAATAATATGGTGTGTTACAAAGCCTGGTAGGTGATAAAAAAAGAAAAACGTTGCTTTGCTTTGTTTTAAATATGGGTTGTTTTGTGCGTAAGCATCTGCATAAGGGGATACAGCAGTGATAAAGACGGCCTGTTGAGGAGATTGATGGCCTGCGTTTAGAAATCTGAATTCCAACGCCCTACTCTGCTGCTTGTTTCCTGAGCTATCTTCAACATGGTCTTCAGGTAAAACGCTGTCTAACAAACTGCCCCTGCTGAGAAATTCAAGGCCGGTTTTCTTCATTGCCCAGGTGCCCAGCTGTCAAAGCAGCGTGCACTTCAGCTAGGATCTCTGGGGGTGAAACCTATAAGAAACCTGGCCTTGTGTTGCTCTCCACAGCATCCACTCTGGGAAAGATGGAGAGTGCTCTGCAATACCCTCTCTGGAGTTTGCTCTGAGTCCTCCTGCATGCAGCCATGAAGCCATAGCCATGAGAAAACAGTGTGACAAGATCAATCACATCCTCATGCACCTTTTTGCAGTTTGCCTCCACAAAACCACCAAGGCATGAACAGCAGATGTATCCTGGTGTATGGCCTGGCTGGAGTCCTACGTCCTCTTTTCCATACTGAAAGAGCAAGTATAGGATTGCTGCTTTGGAAAAGCCATCTGCAACAGCCACCACTGCATGGAGATTGCTGCTGAATGGCAAATGAAGTTACGGGTAAATTCATGCCACAACCAGTACCACAGAAAACGGGAAGAACTGAAGAAAGCCTGCTACCAAACTAGGGATGGGATCAGCCCTGGGAATGAGGTAAGGATGTGGGGAGGCAATTCTGCCTCAGGTGTGAGGCGTTCCACACAGCACCTAGGTCTGACTCTGCAGATAGCCCTGGGATGGGTGAGTGGCCCAGCTGGCACATCTGCAGGGTTGTAGCCCTTCTTCTGACACAGCCACACCAATACCCCAGTAGAGGCCTCCAGCAGCCGAAGCCAAGTGTCCACCTTGGCTCAGTTGCCCACTCGTCAGGAGCAAGAGGGCTTCTGACTGTCTTGCAAAAGTCATGTAGACTGCACAGACTAAATGACATCCTGGTTGTTACTGAGAAGGTCTGGAAGGAGTTTCATTTGGAGAAGATCTCCTGAAAGTCAAATGCTTAAGCAACGGGCTGTATCTGGACCGTTAATGTGCTCAGGAAGTCCCTGAGGAGTAGCAACCCAGGCAATCCTGATGACGCTTGGCAGCAAGAACTTGACTGCACCATGTTGTGCATCTTCGCTCTGCACCACCTTGTGCAAGACCGTGAATGCGTAGCCACAGTTGCCCCCCACACTTCCTCAGCACATCAGAGAGGGGTTACACAGGCTGGTCTCACCACTGTGAGCCTGAGGGCCCTGTCTAGGTAGCACCATCTGCGGGACATTGGCCTCAGAGCCAGGCAAGTGAGCTGGCAGTGGTTTGCCAGGTTGGTAAAGACAGCATGAAAAATAAGAACAGGACCCAAGGGAAGACCATCAGGCTATTTTCTGGATTTTCCACCCCTTTGATTTTCTTTTGGTAGGGTAAACTGTCCTGTCTCTGTTCTTTTATAGATGATGGTAACAGATCCACTTTACCAAGAAGATGGATGGATAGCTCATAATCTGGATTTGAGACCTGACACAGTAAGTCAGAAAGTGGCTCTAATTTTTTATTTATTGCACTTCTGCAGATGACAAGTAAGTGCTAAAAGGTCAGACTATATTTCTTACTTATTTTTAAGGTTTTGGCCACATTACATTTTTATGCTTTCTGTTTTTCTGCAGTAAACTATTCCAGCCATAAACCAGCGACGGTCTGGGCACATTCAATTTGAGGGGATTCCAGATGGCTGTTGTAATAGGGAGTGACAAGTCTTTCAGTGTGTGGTCTGTGCTTAATCTGAGCTGGCCCAAATAAAAAAGCGATATGAAAATACCTCTATATCTGTGGATTCCCCAGTGAGGAAGTCTGGAACTTTTGTAAAAGTTTTATTTTATTTTTAGTCATTAATGGCACAAAGCTATTAAATGTGGGCTGATTTTCAGGTTTACCCCTTGCCAGTAGCTTCTCTGCAGGAAACCATTACAATTTTCTTGCATTTGAGAACAGAAGTTTTTGCATTTGCAATTGCAAAATATTTTTGCACTTTACAACATCTGCTTGTTATTTTGATTTAAGGCCTTGGGCAACCTCTTAGTTCACTCACTGTCTTACATCTCATCTGTAAAGAAAGCAAGTGAGGTTCAATGATAGGTGCCCTGAATTTAACAGGTCTGAGCTTGGTGGAAGCAGCCTCTAGAGATTTTCAGAGCTCCTGGTACAGGGGAGAGCAGTCTGCCTGTGGCCCTCTGTGTTTGATCACAACATGGGTGGTGTTATCACCCCCTTTTCTAAAAGGTCCCTTTTCACTCACCCATATCAGTCTCCCATAGCACCATGATCAGTGGGAAGCTGAAGGCTGCAGGGGGGTGGACACCTGACATGTCTGCACTTCCAGGGGTTGGGATCAGAGTGTGTAAGAAGGGCAGGCATGTCAGATGTGGGGCAACTGTGAGAACAACCCTTTGAGGTGGGTTGTTTGGTCAACCATATCCCTGGTCTGATGGCAGCTGGGGTGCCCTAAGGGTTTGCACCGTGGTGGTGGCTGTCAGGAGTGATGTCTCCAAACCATGTAGGCACTACTTCAATCTCCTCTGCTGTGAGCATAATGGAAAATAACAGTGCTTCCCTACCTTACAGAGACATTGCATTTGTGTTTGTAAGGTTTTCTACAATGGCAGATAAGTAATTTTCTAAGTAAGGGAAACTAAGTACCTAACATAAGCAGATGAATCTTCTCATTTGCTTTGCCTCATCCCTAGCTGGACTAACTCCAATCACCAATCACAATTCTCCCCCTCCTTAAAAAATCAATACTGCACTAAATCATTGTCTTTTTCAACTCCAAACACGAACATTTTATTGCACAATGACATCTACCTCAAATCCAGGCAATCTTTCACCCCGAATGCCTATGAATTTTAGGCACTAATATTTGATGATGTTGAGAGGAGCGTAAATGAGTTATGTTAGGTATTTTAGTCTACATGTTCTGAAAAACACTGATAAACTTGAAAGAAATATTCTCTCAAATGCAGCACAGAATGTACACTGATATGGCATAAACACACCATCTACTCTCCCTGGAAATATGATGTGACAATTTACTAGTCTAGCATAAGGTCTCTTCACATAACCGGTCAGCCCACACCATATGGGAGTCACCTGCCCATATCTTAATTACATCTTATAGTCTGGCACCAGAGCCACCCTCACCATGCGTCAGTAAGCAGCCCATTTTCTAGTGCTGTCAGACCTTATCTATAGAAAGGAGAGGAAGTGGTGGAAAATGATTGTTATGTTCTGGCAGAAAGGCCAGAAAACAGTGATGGGAACTTGTGGGATTGTTGCTGGCAGGTTTCCAGTGCTCAGGGCAGACATATCTAGGTATGCTCCCACCACGCCATGAGATGGGGCAGGGTGGGAGACGGGGGCATCAGTGTGAGGCCAGAAATGCATCAGGACTTGAAGCTGGAGCTGGGTTGTCATCTGCCCCTGCATGGCTCCCACAGATGGTTAAGGCAGAGCGATCTGAGGATCACTGTAGGACTGCCATGACTAAAGGTTTAAATTTAGCAGCACTGATCACTGCCAGCGTTGGTCCGGCAGCCCACTTAAAGGCTGAATGAAGCATCCTTCCTATAAGCTACGTGACACATCAGGACAATGGCTTGTTTGCATTTTTATCCATTTCTTTATGCGAAGATGACAAGTTTATTGAGTCAAACTGTGAAGGTTTTGTTCAGAGTGGTGGCGTCTCTACTTGACTTGAGGGGAGCTTTGCCAGAATAAATCCTGAATGAAAAAGGAGGCAGGGCTTCAGGTTTTGATGGAGTGTTTTAACCAACTTTTTAAGTTGAAGCACATTTGCAAGGGGACTCTGACTGAAAGAAAGTTTTTGTGGTAAATATGGCAATTTGGGATTCAAAAGAAGTTGCAGAATTGTTGCCTTGTGTGCTGAATCTTATCCCATGCCGGAATCCTTCAGATAGACTTTGACTAGTAGAGTGGGTGAGATTAATAATGATTTGAATAATTTATATAACTGAAATATTTTTGTGGGGGTTTTGCACTTCCTACAGACGTCTCAGTTGGACTTTTAGCCACTATGTCTAACAATTTTGAATACATGATTACAAATGCTTAAACTTATAACAAGTATGTAATACTTTTTTATGCTATTCACCCATTACTAGACATCCAGAATAATAAAAGCCGATCAGGGCATAAGGTCTCCTTTCACAAGATCTCCTGAGCAAATATCTTATGAAAACAAAGGCATAATGAAGGTACTATTATTTTCTCTTCACATCACTTGCACATGCTAAAGAGACGGAAAGGAGGAAAATTTTACCAAATAAGGAGAAAAGGAAAGCTTTTAAGTGGGTCCCGAGTGGGTTTCTTTTCGAAATGGAGCTTATTTGTCACTGCATTAACACAGAAAAAGAGAGCAAAGGTGGGATCTCGGGGCAGCCCTGCCTCTAGGCACATCTCAAATTAGAACTGCCACATTACAGCTTCACAGCTATGCGTACAGTGGCAGGGGTGGAAGACATGGCACCTGCAAAGACTTGGCCTGGAGAGGTGAGGAGAAAGCCTGAGCCAACTGCTGACGCTGTGCAATGCCCACCGATAACCCACTTGGTAGCATCACATCAGTGCTCCGGGTCCTGCATTCTTGCTCGGGGCCTCCCGCTCATAGAGACTGCCACTGCCTGTGTCCTCACATGTGTGTTACATTCACATCTTATTGCCCATCACATCTTTGAAAGAGGGATGGGGTTTTTTTTCTGTTACAGAGGTGTAGTGTCTCATCATGTTATGCCGTGGTTCTTATTAGTGCTTACAAATCCAGTAAATCTTCCTGCTGCTATTGATGAGAGCGCTAGCACTGAATCTGGGGTTGAAAAGGTAAAGGTGAGATGTGGGCTGTGTAAATGATCTTTCAGACATCAGAAGAGACCTAGATGTATGAAGCCTTCTGCATCCCTGTAAGAGAGCCCTTGTCCCTTGCTGTCTTCCCCATGTCTTGAAGGGGAGTGGGACGTGGTAAGACCTCATGAAAGAGCTGAGTGAAAATGAGCAAACGTCATTAAAATTATCCAGTGGACCTCAGTAAAAATGTACTGAGCAGTCCTGGCTGAGAGAGAGAGACATTTTTCACACTGTAATGGCCACATGGCTCCCTAAGTGGAAGAAGGAAGGTCATTTACTTCACAGGAAAAAAAAGAAGTCTATGAGATCATTTATAACATTACTCACAACCATTATCTATCCGAAATCATTCTTATGCCTTGTCTGTGATATTGGCTGCCTTGCAGTGCTCCGAGTCTCTCTTAACATAAAACCCTTTCTTATTCCTTAATGGCATACCAGCTGAAATATTTAAAGCATTTGCAGACAAATGTATCTAATTGTATCCTCGATGCAGGAAGGCCCCGGGGAACGCTAACTGCTGCCACAGTCACATTTACCTGCCCTGGGGGAGGCTGTTGTTTCAGTAAAAACCCTGTCAAATACAGGTTGGTTAATAAGAAAATGCTTTCCCACAAATAGAGCATGTTTAGGCTCACATCCTGCACCGACACACTCCTCCGAGCGAGGAAAGCTTCCTGACCTCTCCCACAGCCCGCCGGCTCACCGCGCCCTGGTGAAAGGGCTTCACCGGCTGAAGGACGAGCAGCACCCGGCTGGCCTCGGACCAGCCACCGAGGTCCCCCTTCGTCGGAAGAAGGGGGGGGCTGCGGACTGGGTTGTGCTGGAGGATGGCTTCCATGTTCAAAACTGGCCCTGAGTGCGTGATTAAATACAGGTGAAGAAAGACCTAAAAACTCGCTCAGGAAGGTCAGGCAATGACAGAAGACTAGATCCTTGTCGCCCTTGAGCCATGCAGTTTCTTGCTTGATTTGTACTCGAGTCCTGTATCCCATTCCCACATGAGACCAGCCTCAACCCTGACGTGTGTGGCAATGGCTTTTCATGCGTGACGCTAGCAGAAATCTCCGGGCTCCAGCCCACTGTGATGGCTGATCTTGTGAACGTCTTGAATAGCTTCTTGTCTGCACGTGGTTTCTAGTGGTTCGACTAGCAATTACAGAATGGCACCCAGTGCAGTATGTGAGGGGCTGGTAAGGATCATTCACGATCTCCTGAATATTTTTTTCTCACTCACTGCCTTTATTTGTCTGTGAGTCCTACCTTGAACTTTCCAAAAACGTTTGTTTTGACTCTGAGTCCATGCCGCAAAGCAGGACTGATACATTGCAGGGCCCTGGGGGAGTATCTGAGGCTTCCCAGAGAATCACCATCATGTTTTCTTCAAGGATCTGGCGCAGTTGCTTCCTCTGACTGAGGCTAGCAAGTGCGTCCTATTTACCATTGCCAAGAATGTGAGAAATGGTGATGTGCCTGTGAGAGGTAGGGCATCCAAAAAGAAAAACCCTCTTTGGTGTGTCCCAATGCTGAAGAAATTACAGCTATTGCTCAGGATCTCTGCAAACAGCCCCTGAACCCTGCTCGTTCCCCAGCACATTCAAAATGACCACTGCATTAGTAAGACATTATTTGAATAGCAGACAACTGTGGAAACATTTGGCAAGAAAACATGTGGAAGATAACAAAGCAATTGCAACCTTTGGCTGCCACAAAGTGGAGCATTTGAAAATCCTGCCCAGAAAGTCCTGAAGGGAAAATGTTATGTGTGGTGCCCCAGATTATTTCATATGAGACATTAACATTTTTGCTGGTAATGACTATTGCTTTTCCCATGCTACTGACAGTGCCCTAAACCAATACAAGGGCAAAAATAAATTGTCTTGCCCAGGTCTTATAACTGTGAAAAAGCACGCCCTGTTCCCCAGAGTAAAAGTGGTTGAATGATTTACTCTAAGAAACATGACTCCAAGTATTTAGTGGCAGCCACCTCAGATCACTGCGGTGCAGCCTCAAAAAAAAAAAAAAAAATAGAGAGGTGGGTGGAGAGCAGTTGAGAACACTGTGAATGAGCACGGGTTAGTCCTAAACCTGCGTTAAGACTCAGCCAAAGAATAAAGGAGTTGGTGAGGCGGAGACCACGTTGTTCTCATTATCTGCCAGTGGTTGCACATCTGCACTAAAAGTCAACAAAAGGGCATTTTTTTGTACAATTGTACATTGTGTAATAAGATAAGAATAAAACTAATTCACATTTATCTAGAATTTCTCAGAATGGTTGTAGTCCCTGTAGACATAGCTGACTTTATAAAATGTGAAAGTCTGAGTCACACCAGCAGATTGTACATGGCAGGGAAACTAATCTGATGTAATAGAAATGTTTACAAGCCCAGTAACGCTCTCCCTCCACCCTCCCCCGCTTTAAAAAGCCACGTAAGGCCATGGATCAAAGCGATGCAGCGGCAGTATGCTGAACACTGAAACAATAACAGCCCTGACTTCCTCAGACGTCAATAGTACAAGTTACCAGAGGATTTTTGCATTCACTGAAGAAGGAGGTAATATAATCATATGCATCAAAGACTGGAAGTGGAGCTATAATACCACCAACTCTTATCACTAAAATATTGCTAAACATGATTAAACACAGTTCAGTGGAAATATCAGAAGCTGACTACCCAGTGGGATCAAAAAAGCAGCAAACAGTTCAGAAATGTGTACTCAGTTAATGCTTACCAGATGCAATCAATTTAGAGTAATAGTCAGTTCCAGTCCTTAATTCATATCTTTATGAAATGAGTACAGATACACTCCTCTTATGTCTAACAGATTTCCTGCCTCTATTTTTTTCTTTCTTTTCCAAGCAACACACCACCTTCGGTTTCTTGAACTCTTCATCACTCCCTACAAAAGCTGGAGGTTCCTTCCACAGAGCAAATTTGCTATTGCTTCCTGAGCAGATCTCAGGTTTGGTAAGGGTACATGTGATGACACAACACATTTAGGGTTTTGCAAGACATGTGACTTCACTGCACATGAGACTGTGAAAATAAATGAGAAGTGCAAAGTCAAAAGAGCCCATACTGAACAGATTAAATGTTGCCTGTAAATGAGAATTTGTGGCCCTGGGGGATGCTCCTCGCAGGGTCCCATGGGCTGCTTTTCTGTCCTGGTGGAAGATCTGGAGATAACAAAAAACTGGGGAAGAAGCATTAGGGATAGGTCAGCTAGAAAAATTGATCTGGATTACTTGTTAAAGGAAGGTCAGTTAAACACCACACATTTTGACAGCCAAATGAAAGACCATGAAGCTAGGGATAAATAAAGGCAGCTGGCCTACAGGAATGGGGGCTTTATTCCAGAAAGTGGTGGTTTAGCAGAGGATTTAGGTGAATAGGCTGGTAACCAAGCCTGTGGGAGCTCTCGGGATAATTCATAGCATAAAGGCCATTTTGAATCTCAAAGACGAGCAGCGACATATTTAGCTGCCGTACTAACATGCTGGAGAAAGCTCAGACAAAAGCGATGAGAGTCATCAGAGGTCTAGTAAATGTGAACTTGGGGGAAGAATTGAAAGATGAGACCGTGTCTGGTCTGGAAAAGAGAAGGCAAGACAACAGCCTTCAAATACGTAAAAGGTAGCTGCAACGGAGACTGTAATAAAGCGTTGTCCACGTCTGCTGGCAATAGCACAAGTAACAAGCTTAACTTGCAGCAAGGAAGATTTATGTTAGCCATCAGAAACATTTTCTAATGATAAGGATGACTGAGCACTGGAACATATTGCAGGTTACCATAGCATTAAGAACTGGTTAGGCCGGTGGTTTCCAATCTTTATTTTGCACCAAACCTCAACCTGAGAAAACTGGCAGGGTTCTGCCTCCCATTGTTAAATGGCAAAATTGTTTTGTCTTAAAACAAAGAGCCTTAAAGTCTTTTGAATACTGGAAATAATGATGGTGATGATGATGACGCACACAAAAGACGTCGCACAGGGAATGCACCAGCTCTATTAAAACCAAATGAAAAGTCAGCTTGGGAGTTAGCCACCTTTTGTAACGGTCTTTAAGAGTGGGAGGGTGCTGGAAAACTGGCTGGGACATGACTGGGATGCGCAGGAGCCGATACAGTGGTAGAGGCTGGGAGGCTATGCAAGAGGAGTCACTGCAGACAGCTACGATGAATCAGTCTTAAAGCAAGCAAGAAATAACTGGGTTTGGGGATGACTGGAGATGAAGGGGAACTAAGGACTCTTGTGGGTGGTCATGGGGTTACTGGCATGACACAGGGCTGGGAGCAGAGAGGACTGACGCGAAGGACGTGAGATGATAGTAAGGTGGAGGGCACGGCCGGGGGCGTTTGCTGCTGGGTTGCACTGGCTTTTCCTTCTCCCTTCCTCCACAGCTGCTGTGACCCCACGGTGCTACACCTCGCTGGGGGGACCCCTAAAGAAAGCGGCAGTGCACCTCCAAGGGAGGCTCAGACCCAGTCTCGAGGCGATGGTACTCGAGCAGGCCTTTTTATGACTGCAAATACCTACTGAGCAGCCTTTGTCAGATATATTGCCCTTGCCAGGCAAAAAGTGATGCAGAGCTACTGACAAAGGAAAGGGGGGTATCTTTCTGTTTTCTGTGCTTCTTGTGCTGTTTAAACTGTACCTGTCTGAAGCCTAAGGAAATGGGCACTGATGTAAATATGCACATGAAACTGGGGGGGTCCTGCTCTGCTGACCATTGAGGGGCTATGTGGATGGTGCCCTCAGTTATCCCTTTCCCAAGAGCCTGAGGACGTGCCCTTACGTTGTGTCACTCCTACAGCCCTGACCGAAATCCCTTATTGCTCATGTTTGGGAACTAGAGTCACGATCTCAGACGTTGTCACATTAGCTGAGTAGAGAAATGCCAGGCCTCCCACTATCTACGTGTGGGTAGCACCTTTTCTTTGATTAGCTCAGAATACTTTCTAATAGGAGTTAACCTTTGTGACATCCTTGAGGGACTGGCCTGCTGTGATTAATCTTAATATCTCTATCTTACAAATAGGAAAATCAGTACCAAAACTTGCTCAACATCACCCTCTGAATCATTGCTTGAGCCTGGAAAAGAGTATGCTATTTTTCTTTTTTTTTTTCCCCCCCCAATGAGTTGCTCTAGCTATTAAAATGCACTGCTAGATATAGGGAAGAAGCCAATCTGGAAATGCAATTCCTTAACAGTGTCTGTACATTAAAGAACACCTTACTGCTATCGTAAGCCCTGCCCGGATGGATACCTACATCCTCTTAGATCCTGGCCCAACGAGGACTTGAAATGTGTCTGGCTGATGTCACAAGGCTCCAGCGCTGCCCCAGGACTGTATATACCGTAATTCCTCTTGGAGGGAGTCCCGGTCCACGCTCAGCACCCCACGATTAAGAAATGCTCAGAACTGTAAAAATACAAATCACAAAACAAGCTCAGTGAAGTTTGAAGAGCAGTTTTTGAACACCCCAATGTGGACGGTAAACCACAACAACAGTAACAGGAAAAGCAGCACCACAAACGAAAACCCAGTACTCCATTTGAAACTAAATTAATTTAATAAACTAGAAGAAATTGCTCAGCAATGAAAAACTCCAGCACCACCACCCTGACCACATAAGATACATGAGAATAAACAGACTTGTGGGCACACCTCAAGCAAGTTTAAAACAGTAGCCTCCTCCAAAACAGTCTCCACACTAGCAAGGTGATCTCACTGTCTGGTAGAAATAACGCTCATCAGCCAACTGTAATCAATCAATTTCACAGGAGTGCTTGCTATATATAAAAACTGAGGTTGGTAAAATGTACGGGACGTTTGTGCCAGACCACTATCTTCTGACCTCGATGAGCAAACAAACTGAAAATATTTCTCACGGAAACCGGTTTTAGGTTACAGATCAGGTAATACCTTGGGAACTTCAGCAAAGGACAAATCATAGCTCAGCAAAGCCTCCAGAAAACATTTGCAGTGATGCTTTTGATTTGGTAGCGAAACCCCACTTGGGGTCTGCTTTTCCAGAGGGGTCCAGGAAACGAGTTTTATTCTTGCTGATGCCCTGGCAAAACAACTTTGGAAGGTGGGTGATCCGTGTTGGGGAGGCAGGTCATAAAGGCATGAAGGCCTGCTTGCTGCAGTGGGTGGCAGGTAACCAGAGGCCCCTTTCTGATGTTCGGGTACAGGACCAGCTGAGTGAGCAGGGGAAACATCTAACTTCTCTGATCACAAGCAAGACTGTACATATAGATGCACAAGTGTCGTATCAGCAAAGGGTAAATTACAACATTTCTTACTCATCGTGTGAGAACTAATTTTTCTGTGATTTGTGTCAAGCAGTTAATGGGTGGAAGTGGAAAGTCAACTAAAAGTACACAAATCAGATATTTTACCATCATTTGCTATTAATAAGAAAAAACCCAACTGCTTCAAATGTGCTCGGTGTTTTGTGGGGAAGGTTGAATAGATGAGGCATCAAAACAAGTTTTGTAATTACATCTAACGGATGTATTAAATAAGGGAAGTAGTAACTGCAGCTAATGAACGGACAGGCTGTTTCTGGTCACTGTGAACTAGATACTCAAAGACATATAAGTTCTTAAAAATACAGATGAGTGCTCTGGGGCGTTTCCCAAAGCATCTCACTGGAAATCAGTGACAGTTGTGTGAAGAGGGAACGCTACCTGCTTGAGTTGCAGTTTGGAAAATCTCACTCACATCCTTCATATTTCTCAAATGAGGGTGTCTTGACCTTGCCCACCTGTTTCTAGTCACAGGCTGGAAGAGGAAATGAGCTTTGCTGCTTCTTCCACTCCCGACTGATTTCTTAACTGTGAATGAATGAGTCCAAATGAAGAAAGTGCTCTTTTCACACCCGTTAGCTAAACTGAAACCAAAAGTCACTACATGAAACACTTTTCTGCATAACAGAAACCAAAAGTCTTTGCATTTAAAAAGGGTAAATACCCAACAGAAAAAATATTGATAATGCGATACATGATGTTTCAAACCAATCTTAAGAGTTAAGATGGTTTCCTCTTTTTTCCTGTGACTTTGCAGCTTGACTTGAAAGTCACCATTATCAAACTGGCAAATCAAGGGCAGCAATTGCTGGAGCTGCAGAGAAAGGTTTGTCTGAAGTCTCTTACTTCTCTGCATGACCTCTTCTGCTGGGCAGAGTGGCTAGTCTCCACCCAAAAGCAGGGCCTGATGGCACTAGGTCTTCTCCCTATGTACAAGATGTAGTGGAGAGTGCAGACAGAAAGGATAAAAAGGACCAGGAGAAAAGGAAGGGTTAATGGGAGGCTGCGTGCATTGTCCGAGGCCACACAAGAAATCTGTGGCAGGCAGGTGAACCAGCCGCTGACACCTGTGGAGGGTGAGTGCTGATTTCAGTGCCTCTTCCCCAAGCAGCTGCCAAGGCAATGATATGTGGATTATCAACTGTCACCCAAGTGTCCCTTCACAGTGACATTATTATTAATCAACTCATAGTACAGTGTGTCCATAAGTGACTCGGCAGGGAAAAAATGGTCTTTTGTGCTAAATGACATTCTGCTGTATTTTGTGCAAAGCCGGAGTTACCAGAACATCTAACAAAAAGTGAAGCAATGAGAAGTCACCTAGTATTACCATCAGGCTACATCTGAGACCTAACCAAACCCATTCCTCTCAGATTATTGACCAATTCGGCCCAAACCACAGAATCACAGAATCACAGAATCACAGAATCGTATAGGTTGGAAAAGACCTTTAAGATCATCGAGTCCCACTGTAAACCTAACACCACCAAGACCACCACTATACCATGTCCCTAAGCACCTCATCCAAATGTCTTTTAAATACTTCCAGGGATGGCAACTCAACCACTTCCCTGGGCAGCCTGTTCCAATGCTTGATAACCCTTTCAGTGAAGTAAAATTTCCTAATATCCAGTCTAAACCTCCCCTGGCGCAACTTGAAGCCATTTCCTCTTGTCCTATCAGTTGTTACCTGGGAGAAGAGACCAAGACCCACCTCTCTACAACCTCCTTTCAGGTAGGTTGTAGAGAGCGATAAGGTCTCCCCTCAGCCTCCTTGTCTCCAGGCTAAACAACCCCAGTTCCCTCAGCCGCTCCTCATAAGACTTGTTCTCCAGACCCTTCACCAGCTTTGTTGCCCTTCTCTGGACACGCTCCAGCACCTCAATGTCTCTCTTGTAGTGAGAGTGTGTGTAGGCACACACAAGCTGCTGGACTGCATCAGCATGTGCAAGATTGGCGCTTAACATGGTAGACAGTCTTCATGGTGGCAGTCATTTGGCAGAAGATACTGTAAATTACTGTATCTCGTGGTAGTTGATTAGGAAGGCTTCTCTATTTTGACAACAGCTAGGCTACCAAGAGGGGACACTATGAATCTTGATGTAAGCATGGACTACAACAAGTAAATAGCCCTAAAGGAGTTTTACCATGTTCAGAATGCTTGTAAGCATAACTGCTCTGGGCAGTTATTATCATTAGGTGGGGAAAATGAGGTGGAGAGTTACCTGCCTTTGCTAAGGCCGTGGAGGGAGGTAGCAGTCCAACCAAATCCCCGCACCTTGTTTGCAGAGATCCCTGGGTCTCTTTATATCATCCTCACACATACTCCACAGCATCAAGGCTGGGGACTGGACAGATCCTACAGGTGAACTTTGCAAAATAGTGAGCATCAGGGATTATTTAAATTCTACCAGGTTTGGGAAGGGGAAACAGGGAATGAAAGAAAAGCACTATGTAGTTTTCCCCAGAGGGGTAGGGCAGTGCCTACGAATGGAAAATAGTGGGTTTTCTTTTGCAACATGCATAAATCCGGACTCCCTTCCCTTACTCCCCACACCCTCCTGGGAGCTTCTGCTGAATTGTAGCTCCCTTGACATGGCCCTCAGAGCGGTGTGTGGCTTTCAGCCACAGTGTTTCTAGCTCTCTTTGGGATACAAACTTTGGGCTTCATTCAAGAAAGCACTTAGGCATGTGTAATTCCTTAAATTTCAATGTGACTATTCATGAGCATAGAGTTAGCACATATTTAATTGCCTTCCTGAATATGGGCCAAAATAGAGCGTATCCCAGGAGTGCATGGGAAAGAGACTTAGCTTTCATTGCTTTAATAAAGATAGCTGCTCCACTTAGAAGCATTTGCAAATGGTTTGGGAAGGTTTGGGACTTCTTGCTAGCACATCTCTAGAGGGTGAAGCAGGCAACCAACCCTACTGCAAATGAGATGAGGATCACCTGTGTCTGCACCACCCCAAGGGAGAGGACTCACATGAGAATTGCTTCTTTTTCTCATTTTTTTTCGAGATGGCAGCTCAGCTCCAATGTTCTTCCCATCCATTTGTGAATTTATCAGTTTTTATTAATGTCTTTTGGGAAAGAGCTCTGGATTTAGAATATTCAATTGTGCAGGTAAAAACAGAAGAGAAAACTTCTTTAAGTGTCTTTTTTTAAGACTCTGCTTCCCATTTTAAAAATAACTGGAAGGTGATGAGGAGAAAAACATGCTTTTTATGTTAACTCTGACGCAGTAGCAAACTGGAGGTACAACACCAGTAATGATGGTACATTTCATTAGTCTAACTCAAATTGCCACCCAGATCCCACAGACCTCCACTACATTCAACTGAAATTGTTACTGCGTGGGAAAACCACCAAAATCTTTAGCATCTACCACTAGTTCTTGACCAAATAGTGCAGATACCCTCTTCATTTCTCAAAACCAGCTTTAAAACATGATGTGGGTTGTCAGTGAGTAGCAGTAGTTTCCATTTGGCTTTTCAGTTGTAAATAGCCAACATCTGAAACTGTGCTGGAATTTCAAAAATGAAGCATTTTGCCCAAGACCTACATTCATTTATCCATGTGTGGGTAATTATGGTGGAGACCTCCACATCTGTGATGAGATTCATCTCGTCTTAAAATAGATGTCTCTCAGACATCTATTAGATGGCTAATTGAGGCTGAGAAATCATTGCTTAATTTTCAGACCCCAGTTTGCAACACTGGCAGCCAGCAAGAAAAACCTACTTTCCCCAGAGACACTTTAAGTGGTAGCTTGGCCTACAACAGTCATGACCCATATACGCGCCAAGTTGGCTGAGCCATGCTGAAGATTAGCACACTGACCGCTCCTGCAGGCTTAGAGGGTTTTGGGTTGAGTCATGTGTGGGTGGGGGTAAGGCTTTCTCCTTCACAACCAGTGTTATTTTCACTGACTGCCTGGGCGAGATGGGGGAGGAAGGAGGTTAAGCAAACAGCCCGCATGTGTCCTGCTTGCGCAGCATCGGATGCGACTGCTCTGCACGCTGGGGTTGAGGGCTGGCGTCTGGCCTCTGCGGTGGGAGAGAGGCTGCTGAAGCCTGGAGAGGGCATGTGGATGGTGCCTTGGTAGCATGAGGCCCCTGGGGTGCAGAATAGTCCCCTTTTTGTGGAGAGAGGCACAGACGAGCCCTGGGATGGAGCTGCTCCTCTCCTACAGCACTGCAGAGTGCTGGGGACGCTGGGGAATGGCTGGGACGTGATGGGGGCTTGGCGCAGTGCCTGTGTGCTGCCCTGTCCCACCTCTCCTCCTGCCCTCTCTGCAGCTGAGCTGCTCTTCATGGCGTAAAGGCGCTTTCACTTAAGGAGCCTTGGCCGTTCCCAATTTTGCAATGGGCAGAGCTGCTTTGGGCCATAGGGTGAAAGCAGATTAAGCCATGGTCCTTCCCTGCTGCGTAGGAAATGGGGTCAGTATGCACAGGAGCACGTGGCTGGTGATGTTATGCAGCAGGGTACATTGCTGATAGTGCAATGCACGTCTCTGCCTGAGGTGACATGTGAATGTCTCCCTGATGGAGGTGAGAGAAGTGCTTTTGCAAGACATACGAGAGAACTCCAAAGATAAATTCTACTTTAGCTGTTCCTGAGGAGGATGGCCCAGGAAAGGCAAAACACAAAGGGACACTCACATTTACACACAAGTACATTTTTATATGTCATATGTGAGGATGGTGGTCATGAATGGAAACAGGTAACAGAAAGTTTGCCCTGAAAAAATGCAATGCTAAAGCAAGACTGGCCTGTACAAAGAAAATGTGCTATAACTGAAAGGACTATTTTCAAATTACCAAACGTTTTCCGTTCACTCTGTTTTTTAAAAAATCTTATTTCTAAATATAAGGCCATGCTTACAGTGGCATCTAGTGGCTATGGTGTTTATGGAACTCTCCTCCCAGACACGTCTGCAAGTGTAGGACCAGGAAAGATTTGCAACACCAGTTGTTCGCCTTTTTGTCCAAGATTGACTTTCCAGTAGCATTTTTCTTGCGCATACTTTTTTCTTAGAATGTTGTCTAATGGATCAATGCAAAGATCAACATTGAAGTCGAGGAAGTCCCAGACTTTAGGGTTAATGTTGGGTTAGAGCACCTTATAAATAGGTGAAGTTCTGGACTCGGGTCTTAATTTCATTTCAGAATTACAGAAAATGAATATGAAAAGGCAAAAATTTAGGGTGGTTCAGATTGACAAAAGCTGGAAGTAGCTCAGACCCAAGTTCCCATTTCATGTGAAACTTTTAACGTTTCAGCAAACGGGAAATGCATGCGCACAGGTTTACCAAAGGGCAAGCGAGCCAGACTCTGGCCGTGCCTCCCTTCGTGTTGGCCGGTGCCCACCTGGTGGGACAGAGTCAGGACTTTTGCTGAGAGCTGGGCCATGCCTTCTCCTGCCCCCCAACAGGGGACACTGACAGCCAGGTTGCTGATAAAATGACCCAGTAAGCACTCTTCCTCTCAAGAGGCTGAACTGGCAGGAGAGCGCTTTTCCACAAGACAGCAGGAAAAAAGAGGGAGGTCAGTGCTGACGGTGGCTGTGAGGCTGTGCCAGAGAATGTGCGGCCCCGCTGCCTGCCTCCTGCTCCTTTCCTTCACCCACAGGCACCCGACACAGAGGGGAAACGCTCCCGGTGCTCCTCTTAGCTGTCTGCTGGCCTTGCCTCCAGCGCAGGCTTCCCCGTCCCCTTCTCACGACTTCACCAGGGACCCCGGCCCCCCCGCTCCCCTCACCCCAGCTCTCCTCAGACCTCCAGTTCATCAACGCCCGCACGCCGCCGGCTCCCGGTGACACGCTCCAGCACCGCTCCTCGCTGCTCACACCTTCGAGCGTCTCTTTGCTCCCCAGTCCCCAGCCGCGTCTCCCTCCTTCCCGTGCTGTGGACACTCCCGATGGAAATCTTAGCCTGATGCTGAGTTTCTTCAGTGCAAACTCCTCCTCTCTTTTCATCTGCCATTGCGCTAGCTGGTCTCTCCACCTTAACTGAGTCCTACAGCAGGAATTTCAGCTCCTTTTCACCCATTTTGGCCTTTGCCTAGCTCTTCCTCCGCTGCATTCCCTGCCGCCCCTTTCTGCAGAGCCCAGCAGGTTTTGCTAAGAAAAACAGTGAGCTCTGCTGTGACCTATCTCTTCCGTTTGACCCACTCTTTCCTTTCGTCACAAGCACAGGTTTGACTAACAACGTTTTTCTGGGGATTACGGCCTTGCCTTCTGTGAAGCTGAGACACAACAGCCATGTTTCTGCCACAAAACTCAACAGGCCAAGGGGAAGGGCCTGAGCAGTGGCACGGGGCCTGAGCAGTGGCATGTCGTTGTTCATACAGTTAATTAGCAAGGTCCTGGTACACCAGCGCTCTCTCACCAATGCTGAGACATAGTCCAGGACAACTCCTAACAGGCTGCAGCAGCTGGACGGGGTTACCTGTACGGTGTGAGCGGGTGGGTGTCAGACCTAAAAAGCAGTCTCAGGCCCATTTGATTTTCTAAGAAGTTAGCTGTAATCAGTGTGATCAAAACCGTTATGAAGCATGACTCATCGGCCAGAAGTCCTCACTGAATGGCGCTCTGGTCCTTCCCTCTCAGCAAGCGGGGGATGAGCCCCAGCAGCTCACTGTGCACCTCCCGTGAGACCTGCCCTTCCTTGCCGTGCCTATCGGAAAGGTGTAACAGATTTGGGGAAGCACTGAGATAAACTCACGGCAGAAAGACCCACCGAGGAGCTTTAGACCCTTCATGCTTTCTTCAGAGATCCCCAAGCCCCAGGTAACTACAAGGTGAGAGGCGTGACTGGGAGAGGAGGATCACCTCGTACCTGCTCTGCTTCCGACCTGGCTCCCTAAGCATCCCCCACTGGCCACTCTCAGGGACAGGCTGGATGTG